>NC_080583.1:56436990-57076323 GCF_029962835.1 Magnolia sinica | reverse complement strand
GCCGTCCTAGCAGATCCCCGTCAACCAGTCGTGTGAGGGAACTTCATCTCTCTTCTGGATTCCTTTCCCTTTCCACGACGAGACTTCACCTCTTCTGTAGATTCGTAATCAACGAATTTGACCCAATCTTCTAGCTTTACTCCAGTAGGGCAATTTTTTTTCCTATCTCCATCATTATCATACATATCTAGGACAATTTCTCGTAATCGGTTCTTCCAGTCTTTCCACAAATCATTAGCATGCTTAATTATAAATGTTTTACACTTATCATTGTCATCAACATCATATTTGGCCTACATATATCATTACATAGGGCATTTAGTCAACAACAATTATATTATAAAAATTACAAAGTAAAACTCATGTATTTAAATGCTTACCAAAACAGTTGACCAAACATTATCCTTGATGGTATCTGGTACAAGCCGCAAGTCTTTGTATGCAATTGGACAATGAGTCCTGACCACATTTCCTAGAAATGAGGTGAATTGATTTTTGTTATCTTTAGTAATTTCTCCAATTGGACTGATTGAAATTTTTATCTTTGTGGTGCTTCCTGGGGTAGAACTAGAAGGCCCTACATACGACATAATTCCTATAAAAAAATTAAGACTATTAGTCGTTTAACATGTTGTTATACATTATAAAGAGATGATGCTATACACATACATATGTTTTTGCTGAATTTGAAAAAAAAATGAAAAGAAAAATAATCTAATATAGTAAATGTAATTAAATTTACTTCAACCTGATATGAAACTTGATCAGTTTCTTTTCCGCTTCTGAATATGTGGGTTACTTGATTCAATTTCTACATATGACCCTTCTTATATATCTTCACTAGTTAGGTCATACAGATCATCTATTAAGGAAGGGCTCGAGGAACCTGCAGTTAACCTGGCCTCAAACACTAACGGATCCTCAAATGCATATGCATCTTTTGTCAGTCGCTTCGGAACATCTAATACAACATGCCAGTCATCTCTTGTCGGATCCTTGCAATAGAAGACCTGAGCCGCCTGAGATGTATGGATAAATGGCTCATCCTCTTCTTTGACATTCCTTTTAAACCTTCCTAGGTTAACAAATATCAGATTTGTTTCAGGATCTACATAACATCCATTTTAAGTATCTTCGATATGCACCCAATCACAATAGAACAATGTTATTTTAAAGGTGAAGTAGTTTAATTCAAGAATTTGTCTAATGATGCCATAGTAGGTGGCTTCCTGTTCTACCAAGTTCTTATCCTTGGCACTTGCCCTGAACATAGTTAAGGCTTTCATAGAGGCCCCGCTATTTTGTGTTGTCAAGTTTTTTTCAGAGTCTGATGTGCAAAAAACACATCCATTTACTGAGTATGTACTGTATGATGTGGCATCATAGCTAGGACCAGTAGCGATTCTCTTAAATTATGACATTTCTTCATTCTCTAATTGTTCCCTTAACCAAGCATTGTAGTCTACTTCTTTTTATACTGACGGATTGCCCCCCCTGTTTTGTCCCTTACGTGTTTGGCCATGAATGTATTCATTGTACTTCCTATAATTCACATATAATATAATATATGAATTAATTTTTTTACTTTGCATGGTACAATTTAAAAACATTAAGGATAGAAACATAGACTTTTGTCAACATACCCCAGCCATTGAGCATTTTCAGCGTGATGTTGTAATACCCATCTGCATGCTTGTTGATATTGCACATTAGTAAGAAGATAACTTTTCTCTTTTTTATCGATTTGAAAATTATCGGCATTATCATCACCCTCATCATAGAATATCTTTTTCACTCTCTTATGGCTTCCTAACATCTTATCAGGCATGTAGTTCATGCAGTACATCATGGACTCTTCCAGTATGTAGCGTTCAACAATACAACCCTCTGGATAAGTTTGATTTGTCACATACTTTTAGTATGTTCTCATCATCCTGTACACATTAAAATTAGATATAGTTATAAATTTTTTAAAAAAATTAGAAAAAGAAAGTTGATAAATTCTGATAATTAATGTTACCTCTCAAAAGGATACATCCACTAATATCTGACAGGTCCATAAAGTTGTACTTCCTCTGCTAAGTGCACCACTAGGTGTGTCATAGGAACAAAAAAAGATGGGGGAAAATATTTTTTGAGTACACATAATGTTTCCACTATTTTTTTTATATTTTAAAGCTCTTCATGATTAATAACTTTTGAACATATGACGTTGAAGAATCTTGACATTTCACAAATGGTGGTGCCTAATGTCTTCTTCTTTCCTAAAAATGAGTGCATCAACAAAACTGGTAGCAATTGCTGCATCACAATGTGATAATCATGCGACTTGAGGGCCTTTAGCTGACAATCCTCTAAATTGGCACGATGTGTCCAGTTTGCACAATATTCTCTTGGGACTTTCAAATTGCTCAATGTTAGACAAAACATGTTTCATTTAGATGTGGACAATGTGAAAGATCCTTTTCTTCAGGCCACATAGACTTTCTTATCTTCATAGCCTGAAGATCCTGACGGGCTTGTAAACCATCCTTAGTCTTATCGTTTATATCCATGATTGTTGCAATGAGGTTCTCGGTGACATTTTTCTCAACATGCATCACATCCAGATTGTGACAAATGCGCAAATGCTCTTAGTATGGCAAGTAAAAAAGGATTGATCTATTCGTCCAGGCAGTAATGTTGTTCGGGTCATTCTTAGACTTTTTCTTAATCTTTCCCACTTGCTTTCCGAAAATGGTTTCAATATTATTCATTTTACGTAGTACATCTGAACCTTTCATACGCTTTGAAGCCTTCCTTTTTTCCTCTTTCCCATTGAATCTGGTTCTGTTAGTCCTAAAGTCATGACCTGATGGCAGGAATCTTCTATGTCCCATATATGCAAACTTCTTTCCATGTTCAAGACAAACCGATTCCGTCTCCTTACTACAAATAGGGCATGCATACTTTCTTCCTATCCTACATCTAAAAAGATGTCCATGTGTTAGAAAATCGTGTATTGCCCATAGTAAAATTGCCCTCATTGTGAACATATTCTTATTGTGCAAGTCATATGTCACAGATCCTTCCCACAATTCAAGCAACTCTGCAATCAACGGTTGCAAGTAAACATCAATGTCATGTCCTAGACCTTTTTTTCCAGGGATCAAAAGTGTTAACATGGTAAACTCCTTCCACATGCATAAATGAGGCGGGAGATTATATGTAACAATCATAATAAACCAGCAACTATATGAATTGCTCATATTCCTAAAAGGATTGAATCCATCCGTTGCAAGTCCCAAACGAACGTTATGTGGCTCCGCAGTAAAATCAGGATACTTTTCATCTACAATCTTCCACATAGACGAATCCACTAGATGACGCATGCAAATATCATCTTGAGCCGACTTTGAATGCCATATCATATTCTCTGCAATCTCTGGTATAGTGTAGAGTCTTTTTAACCTCAGTGTTAATGGGAAGTACCTTAACACCTTACAAGGTACATGTGGGACGATTGACCTTACAACACTATTAAATTTCCATCTACTTGCTCCACATTTTGGACAACACTGCTTATCAACATGGTCCTTCCAGTACAAAATACAATCGTTAGGGCATGCATGTATTATCTCATAGTTCATACCCAATGAACTGATCAACCTCTTTGCATTATAAGTACTATCTGTTAAAGAGTTCTCGTTTAGTAAAATTTTATTGATCAAGTTTAACAACTCTGTAAAGCTATTGTCTGACCAAAGAAACCTAACCTTCATACTCATCAACTCCACTGTCACAGCCAACTTTGTATACTCTGGTTTACACGATGCATATAGGGGTTATTTTGCATCCTCCATTAACTTCCTATACCAAGCCTCATTGCCTAAGTCATCACGAGGTTCAATATCATATTCATTATTAACCTCATCCATACATGCATCTAACTTAATGGGTTGAAAACAACCGAAAGCATCATTCACCAAATCGACCATTCTGGGCAACACATCTTCATTATGATTATCGACAGATGTACTCGCACCTGTTTCACGACGTTGTTCCCCATGAAGAAACCACGTCGTGTACGTTTGATCTATGCCATTAAAAACCAAGTGCTCAGAAATGGTTTCTAATGTCATCTTCCCACGTATATTACAACACTTGGCACAAGGACAGCTATGCAGTCTTCCCTGTTTGAATTTTGTTTCATGTACTTTAGAAATGTTGTAACACCTTCCATGTATTCAACAGTTAACCTTCCTGCCCTCATCCAATTCTTGCATGGTGTCATGGAAGCCATCTCTGGTAATGCGTACATGATGTGTTTAAGTTAGATTACAAATGAGTATGTCTATCTAACTGACTAAATCAGTCGCCCATCCACGACCGGATAGACTGTATCTATGCCTGGCCACATAAAAACCCTTAAATGGGTAACTGATTATCTTAATATATATACTATCACATCAAAATATGTAATCTAAATGAACATAATCCAAAATACAACTCATTTCTAAATGTAGAATCAAAGCAAAAGAACTGGTAACCTGAGTTGTTTTCCTACAACCAGTCTCACCAGATACTAGCACCACCTGTTCTCCATACATAAACAGTTAAAAAAAAACTCAGAGCATGACATTAAATAACATTGAATCCTCCTTTCAGAATAGGGTTATTCTCTCTTTTTTTGAAGTGTAAAGAACATCTTATCCACTATTATCTTTTGAGGCATTCCAAATGGGTGATTCTTAAGTATCAGGGATGCAGAAATAGTGGACGATTTATTCATGCTCTTGTGAGGAGGTGACTAGCAAAGAACATGCCAATGTAGCATGGATGTGCTAGATCCAGGCCATTCATTAGGTGGGGCAACCTATGAACCTGGTGCAAAAAAATAACGTGAGCCACCATCCATTCATCACATTGGGCCACATCAGTATGAGAAAAATGGACTCCAAGAAAATGATCAACGATCTATATTCAACATACAAACATGATCCACTTAATGAGTGAACCAACCTGATTTTTGGGTCATGGCATGTTCTTGGTGGGCCCACCTGAGACATACACATGACATGATCGCACGAATCCCATTAAGATTTTTGTACATCTGATGTATGATGCATGCAATAGTCCATCCATTATTTACCTTTTTCTACTTCATCTTCGTCTACAGCTTCTGAGGAAAATACTTCACAAGAAGTGGGCCCAACTTTGATCTCTAAATAGGAAAAGAACACCAAAAACAGCAAAATAAAATAAAATAAAAATAATTAAATTAAATAAAAAATAATCACCATCTAAGCCTTATCCCAATTAATTGGGGATAGCTACATGAAACCTATTCTACCATTCTAATCTATCAAGGGCTAGACCTCTACTTAAGAATCACCCATTTGGAATAACCATTTAGAATCACCCATTTGGAATAACCATTGGTGCTAGGGTTTCCAATCATGGGGGTTCTGAATCCAGGGGGTTCCGAATCATGGCATTGGGAGAGAGACATTGAGAGAGAACCACCACTATCAATCGATTGAGAGAACCACCACTATTAATCGACAGAGAGAGAGAGAGAGAGAGAGATTGAGAGAGAGAGAAAGACAGCATTACCTGATGTTCATGAAGAGATCGACAGGAAGAGAGAGGTGGGAGAGATCTCTAGGGCCGGCGTTAGGAGAGGGACAGACGGAAAGGAGATTGGATGAGAGGGAGAGAGAACAGGGGTTCCTCGTTTTAGGGGATGTGGATTTCGTGCTAAAAGAGGCATGATCACCTACGCACGTGTGCACCTTTGCACACGTGTCACGCCCCAAACCCGAAAATCGGATTCACATGAATCACGATCGCTGAACCTGGTGCTGACAGCCTCCGTAGTACCCCATTCTCGACTCCCAGCGTCCGTACGCCAGGTTCCGATCCTAGGATTCTACAAGGAGGATTTTCCAACGTATATTTGTCTCATAAGAAGCATAACCACAAGTATACCCAAATCATAAAGGCAACATCATCATCACATATCCACTAATATAATCATTTGAATACAATGTTGAAAGGGAAATACATATATTGAAATCAAAGCTCTAGAAGACAGCTGCATGCTCCAAGCTCAACGCTGCTGCAACCTAATGCCACCTGCACGCATCTATTATGCATAAGCTTATAGAAAGCTTAGAGGGTGGTGAAAGTACGTGCACAAGGTAAGTGCTAAGTATGCAATACAATGCCATAAATCAGACAATGGAATAAATAGAAAAACTGACAAGATACGATATCAGAGTAAGCGAAATTATACTGGTAAGTCCATGAGTCATACAATATTAGAGTATGCAATTCAGATCAGCTATATAAATGAGAAGTCAAAGAGAGCCAAATATCAGATACCAAGGGTACAATGCAATATGTAAATCCTACTAAGCCTGTTTAGGCCATATAAGTGCAGAAACATAGTAACCCAAAATGCTAAGTACTGCGGATGCAATATAATATACGGTGCGAATGTAATGACCATGCTGGAGTGTGAAGTTGGGATGATAGTACGTAGTATCGCAGACTACGGGGTCCACCACAAGGGACTTCTATCCAAACCAGTCCCATACCTAAATTTGGATAGTCAGACTCAATGTGGTAAACTCCTGATCTCAGGTTAGTCGCACGCCCAACCGAAATCCTGGCCATGCGAAGGTATACGTAACAAATAGTTACGCACCACCAGCCCAAGTGGATAGTGAAGGAATGAATGAATGAATATGCAATTCCTTCTCAATAAGTCCAATATCAGTACGGTTACTCTCTGGGGAATCACCAGGGTCTATTACACTCCAAACCAGATTGCCGCCCCATCGCGTGCAACAAGGTGAGTGGAAGAGACCTCACTATCCGCCTGCTAATATCGGGCCTGGCTCGTCGATAGCGGACCCATTCCTCGAGCTGGTCTGACTCAGCTTAGCATTGCCCCCTCCTTTCGGGTAGGTAAGGTCGTACCCCCTTCCAACCGACCACAACACAGTGAGAGACGCGGCCTAATGGTATACGGCCCTCATGCGCTCATACATCCACTCAGTCTAGACGTTGGAGCAACCTCTAGAACCAAGAGGGTTTAGGGACTTTCACCTAGGATATCTATAGCACCCTATGTAGAACAGATTTCTGGTGTCCCATTTGGCCATCCACGAAATACCTGTGGAGGCTACGACCCTGATGTCGCTAGGGCATGGAGTAATCACAACACACAATGCAAGATGCATGAGTCATACAATCCAGTCATGCATCAATCCTGCGCATACCGTGTACTCATGTGAGATAATCTTCGCCTATCCGGGAGTCTCATAACAACATGCCCAATGTCATATGCAATGGTCAACCACATCTCATAACAAACATGCAAAAGATGCGTATGGGCATGTATCGTGATGCTATGCTATCACATACTCATAATCGGTATCAATAACTGGCACCGACAATTGGCATCGACAATTGGCCTCGACAATGTGGACATTTAACCAACATTACCCTTAAGGAATGGCCCACATAGAGCCTCACATATAGTGGACCTATGGCCTCACAAAGGGCATGATATACAACGCTATGGGCCTCACTTAAGAGCTTAATACACATCACAATTGACCTTTCACATGGGCCTAACATACATCATAATGGGCTCCATCGCTTGACCCTCAAATGCATCACAATGGGCCTCATCACATAGGCCTTGACGATCGGCCCCGGCAATCAAAATCGGCCTCCACAAATGAAATCGACCTCAATAATCGGAATCGACACTCAAAATCAGCCTCGACAGTCGGTCTCGAGAATCAAAATTGGCCTATACAATTGGCCTCAACAAATCAGAATCAGCCTCGAGACTCAGCCTTGACAATCGGAATCGGCCTATACAATCGGCCTCGACCAATCAAAATCAGCCTCGATACTCAACCTCGACAAATCGGAATTGGCCTCGACAATCAGAATTGGCCTCGATTATCTGAATCGATCGATAATTGGAATCGGCAAATCGGTCACGTCAACCGGAATCGGTAATCGGTCATGATAATTGGCCTCGATCGCTAATCGACAATCGGCCATGACAATCGGAATTGATTGATAATCAAAATCGACAAATTGGTCACGTCAATCATAATGGGTAACCGGTCACGACATTCGGAATCGTTCGATAATCAGAATCGGTAAATCGGTCACGTCAATCAGAATCGGCAATCGGTCACGACAATCAGAATCAATCGATAATTAGAATCGGTAAATCGGCCACATCTATCGGAATCAGCAACCAGTCATGACAATCAGAATTGGTAAATCGGTCATGTCAATCAGAATCAGCAATTAGTCATGACAATCGGAATCGATCGATAATCAGAATCGGCAAATCGGTCATGTCGATTAAAATCAGCAATCGGTCATTACAATTGGAATCGATTGATGATTAGAATCGGTAAATCGGTCACGTCAATTGGAATCGACAATTAGTCATGACAATCGAAATCGATTGATGATCAAAATTGGCAAATTGGTTATGTCGATCAGAATCGGCAATTGGTCATGACAATCGAAATCGATCGATAATCAGAATTGGCAAATCGGTCACATCGATCAGAATCGGCAATCAATCACGATAATCGAAATCGATCGATAATCAGAATTGACAAATTGGTCACGTCGATCGGAATCGGCAATCGGTCACACAATCGGAATCGATCGATAATCAGAATCGGCAAATCGGTCACGTCAATCAGAATCGGCAATCGGTCATGACAATCGAAATCGATCGATATAAAGAATCTAAAAATTGGTCATGTTAATCAAAATCGGCAATCGATCATGACAATAAGAATCGATCGATAATCAGAATCGATAAATCGGTCACGTCAATCGGAATCGGCAATCGGTCATGACAATCAGAATCGATCGATGATCAAAATCGGTAAATTGGTCACGTCAATCGAAATCGACAATCGGTCATAACACTCGTAATTGATCGATGATCAGAATCGACAAATCGGTCACATCGATCAGAATCGGCAATCGGTCATGACAATCGGAATCGATCGATAATCATAATTGGTAAATCAGTCACGTCAATCGGAATCAGCCTCGACTAACAGAATCGGCCTTGTCAATCAGACTTGGCCTTGACAATCGAAATCAGAATGGGCTTAACAAGGCCTAAGGGAAGGTCACAATGTGGACATCCAACCATCATTGCCCATCAATGTGGACATTTAACTAACATTGCTCCCAAGAAGTGGCCCACATAGGGTTAAACATGTAGTGGGCCCATGGCCTCACACAAAGGCCTAATACACATCATGATGGGTCGTATCGCATGGGCTTTGAATACATCATAATGGGCCACGACATATGGGCTAAAAATATGTCTCAATGGGCCACGACCCATGGGCCTCAATACATCATAATGGGCCGCAACCCATGGGCCTCAAATACAACAAGTGGGCCACATCAATGGGTCCCATATGTACAACAGGTGAGCCCCATCACATGGGCCAAATACACATCAGGTGCGCCCCTTTACATGGGTCAATATACAAACAAGTGGGCCCCACACATGGGCTAAAAATACATCCTGATAGGCCACAACTCATGGGCCTTATACATTATATCAGGTCTCGTCATATGGGCCTCATACACATCAAGTGGGCTGTATCAATGGGCCACAAGTATATCAAAGTGGGCTTGACGGATGGGCCATAAACACATCAAAGGTGGGCCTCATGGATGGGCCATAAACATATCAAAGGTGGGCCTCACACATACATCAAGTGGGCCCTGAGAACTGATGGGCGACAAGGATAAAACATACATCTCATGGTGGGCCTCATGGACAGCCCAAGGCCCTAAATGGATGAACAATATGTATATAACACATGCTTCATGGTTGGTGTTGATCTGCACCGTTGCAGATGCGAGGCTGGAAGAACATACATCATGGCCCCACGAGTTAGATGTAGCACACGTGAAAGGTGGGCGAGGTATCACTGTGCATCCCATGGATGCTGCAGACATACAACTCATCACCAAGGTAGGGCCCACCCCACATGTGCAACACGTGTCGGTGGGTCCCACATCCCTAAAACAGTGGATGACGTGGATATAAACCACATATATCATTACGGGTCCCCACAGCACCGTCAAGAAATCTCTAGATGGTGGGGATACAAAAATACAGACATGAAGGTGGGTCCCATAGGCGTGGCTCACCAGAGATTTGAATCCACTTCAATCTTGGGTGGGGGAATGCACCACACGTGTGGCCTGGTTCCACCGTCCAGAAATGCTGGGCGGTGTGGATATAGATACATCAAGGTGGTTGCCACCGTCCACTGTCTGGACGGTGCATAGACCCATAAATCATGGTGGTGTCCACTGTCCAAATCACTGGACGATGGAGATAAGACACATATCACAGTGGGTGGATGGAGGCATACATCACGGTGGGTCCCACGTGGACCCTCATAATATAATATTATATTATAAAATGATATATATATTATTATATTACAAGTATAACATATAAGCCATCAGATGTCGTTTGGCCAGGACGGATGAAAGATGTATAGCATGGTGGCCTGCACACAGCACCGTCCAGATGGACGGTGTAGATTACATACATCAAGGTGGCCACCCACCGTCCAGAGAGAGATGGACGGGGTGGATAAATACATCACTGTGGATTCCCACCTGTCCAAAATGGACGGTGGATAAACATATGCATCACGTGCGGGACCACACTGATGAACAAACGATGTGGATATACAAAACATACACCAAGGTGGGTCCCACCTCCACACTTGTCACACGTGTGGAGTGGCTCCATGTGCAAAGCAAATGGATGGCATGTATGAAACACGGGCATCAAGGGGTTCACTCACACCGCCCCAGTAAATCTCCCACCGTCTAGAGATTGGACGGTGGGGATACAACACATACTATTAAGGTGGGTCCACATGTGTGGCCCACCAGATATATATATATATAATATTATATTATAATATGTACATAACATATATATGTATATAATAATATTTATTAAATTGAAAGAGGTCCAGCGTCCAGGGTCTGGACGCTGGACAGTGTGTATAAAACATATACTCATGTGGGTCCCACCAATCTGTACGGTGTACTCAGTAGCTGGGTGTCCACCGTCCAGAGCATGGATGGTAAGGATACAATATATTCATCATGGGTGGGTCCACGTGGTGGCCCACCAAAGCTTTGGATCAACTTATTATTTGTATTTTCCTTCATCTAAGCCTGTCCAAATGGACGGGCAGCAATGGTGGGTCCCGCAATCAGACAATGTGGATCAGACTCAACATGGTGGGCCACACACACCTCATTAACATCATCACCAAACTAAGAGGAAAAGAGAGATAAAGGAAAAATGGATGGTGGAGATAGGAGGGACCCGCCAGTATGGGCCCCTCTTTGATACAAGGCATACATCAAGATAGGTCCCACCACAAGTGGGCCCTCAAATAATCAAAATCAAATCATAAATCACCTACCTTTAGATCTTGGACTCCTTTCACCAATGCGATCTAGAGCTTCATGGAATGCATTTCAATGGTTAAGATTGATTTTGGAGGGTGGGATTGAGTGGTAGGTAGTGGGCCACACAAAGCTTCTCTCCCATGGAAGCCATGGACGGTTTCTTGCTTGGAGAATGAGAGAGAGAGAGAGAGATGAGAGAGGGGTGTAAGAGAGAGAGAGAGATGGGTGTGATGGGTGTGAGTGAGTGATGGAGTGATGGGTGTACTTTACTAGGTAAGGGTGTGTAAGAACTTTTTGACTTTTGGGATTGCTTGGGGATGGGTGATTGATGGGATTGATTGATGGGACATGTTGTAGAGATTCTCTTAGATTTGTAAACGCGTGACATTTTCTCGAACTGAACACGGGCCCACATCTCCTGGCCTGGGTATCGCCTCAACGTGCGAGACGCAGCATCGGAACCGCGGCCACGGTACGGTCGCACGGGTACAAGTCTCGGGTTAAGCCGACTCTAAACTATGGGATATGACTTAGAGTTGTGCGCAAATGCCGATAACAGATCGCGGGTAGCCGGAATTTGACCAGGAGGACTGCGGAAGCCTACGAAACGGTACGAGCTTGGATACGGGTCTTATAATACGTGTCATGGGTGTTGAATCCAAATGGTCCATAAGATATATAATCCCATGAAATCCTAGGGGGTGAATTTTCACCCTGATCTAAGATTCTGGTGTGCCATAGTAAATAGAAATGCAAATCAAGGGAAGAAACTGTTTGCATTTTTCATGGCTAACTAAAGTCTTGGTTCAAAGTAAAATTTGATACCAGGGGGTTTTATGAGGTTCTGCTTCACGTGGACCATTAAGATTTTAGAGACTCATCATGTGTGATGAGTTCTCAAAAAAGTTCGTACATAGTCCGTGCGAACTGGTTCGCAGGTGAGCGTTCCACGTGCTAAAGCCTTTCGCAGATAAGTTCCTACGCAAGGATGCTGGGTGGGCCCCAACATGACGAACGTGTTTCATCCATGCCGTCCATCTATTTTTCTAGATAATTTTATGGTATAAGACAAAAAATGAGGTATATCCCAATCTCAAATGGACCACATTACAGGAAACAGTGTTGAATGAGCGTGGACCATTAAAAACCTTTTAGGGGCCATAAAAGTTTTGGATCAAGCTAATCTTTGGTTTTTCCCTTCATATGGTCCTGTATGAACTAATCAATAGATTGGATGTCAAATAAACAGTATAGTGGGCCTTAAGATGGATTTTAATGGTGGATATCCAATCGCCATTGTTTTCATGTGGTGTGGTCCACCTGATATTATGTCCCGCTAATTTTTGGTATAAAACTGTAAAATAATTTAAAAAAATGGATGAACAAAATAAATGAAGCATGTACATCATAGTGGGGCCCACAGAGCACCAACCACCAGCCACGGGGCTGGTGGCAGGGGGAGTAGCCATTCCGTTTCCCACTAAATGAAGGAGATGAATAGTTGGCTTACGTCAGCAAGTTCTGTGGGTCCCATCGTGAGGTATGTATTATATCCAAACCGTCCATCCAACTGGCGAGCTCATCGTAAGGCTTGAGACAAAAAATAAGACAGATTTAACCATCAAGTGGACCACACTAAAAAAAGCAGTGGGGGATTGAACGTTTACCATTGAAACCCTTTTAGGGGCCATAAAAGTTTTAGATCAAGTTAATCTTTGTTTTTTCCCTTCATAAGGGCCTGTATGATCTAATTAATAGATTGGATGTCAAATAAACAGTACTGTGGGCCTTAAGAGGATTTTAATGGTGGATATCCAATCAATATTGTTTTCCTATGATGTGGTCCACCTTAGGTTTATATCCCTATCATTTTTTCGATCAAGCCCTAAAATGATCGGTAAAAATGGATAAACCTAATGGATGAAATACATACATCATGGTGGGGCCCCCATTGCACCGAATACTAGCCAACGGGCGGGTGGCAGGGGAGTAGCCAATCTGTTCCCATCCATGCTGGTATTTATGGTGCGGTCCATTTAATCTTTGGATATGATTCATTTTTTGAATAATTCTCTAAAATGATCTCAAAAAATGGATAAACAATGTGGGTTGATCCCAAATTTTTGATAAATCCAAAACTCAAGTGGACTATGCCACACGAAACAATGTGGAATAATGATTTCCACCATTGATACCTTCCTTGGGCCCACAGTAACATTTATTTGCCATCCAACCTATTCATAATATCAAATATATATGAATGAAGAGAAAACACAAACATCAGCTTGATCCAAAACTTCTATGGCCTCCAAGAATTTTTCAATGATAGGGGTTCAATCACACTATTTCCTGTGGTGTGGTCCACTTGAGCTTTGGATATGCTTCATTTTTGTTCTTTAGACATCAAATTATCTGTTAACATGGATAAACGGAGTGGATAAAATAAATAAATAACAGTGGACCCCACAGAGTTTACTCTGGTAAGGGTAATGGCTAACTCACCTAAATGTAGAAAGGTTTCCTTAAAACATTCATAATCATAGATTGGGCTCGCCTTAATGTGATTCATATATCCAACCCACTCATTATGTGTGTCCCACTTGGATGAGGGGTCAGACCAAGTTTTAGCCGCATCCAAAACTCATGTGGGCCCCACCAAGTGCTTTTATATTTTTTAAGATGTCTTAACATGGTTTTAAATGGTATGGCCCACTTGAGTTTCATTTACGGATGATTTTTGAGATATATCATAACCTAAAGGGGACACATTAAATATACGGTGTTGATGTTCGACACACATCATGATGGGGCCCACAAAACTTATTAGCATCAATTCGTAGGTTCTCGCGAAGTCAATAAGTTGGGTCACAATTTTGACAATAATAGTTAGCCCATTTTATATGTATAGTCCATTCACTCTATTTTATTAATCAATACCCTCAATTTGATGAGTTACTCGCCCCAATCAGGCTAGCTACATGTGAGAAAGGTATTGGGAATACAAGATTGATCAACAATTTGAGTGAAATTTGATTTAAACATATGAAGTTATTTACTCTTCAATCTGGACTAATTCAATTGTCCAAAAATGGTTAAATGTTCAATTAGTGGATGTGCCTAATAATTTATTAAAAAATATTTTTTTCACAGGTAAATTTCAATTTCCATTTAAAAATTACATTTTTTTTCAAAATGTATATTTTTTTCTCTTAATTTTTCTTTGAAAACTTTTAACAAAATATCATTTTTATTATAAAATATTTCAAAAAATAAATTAAAATACAAATTCTGAATTTTTATTTGCAAAATATCTTAAATTTTCACAATTTTTATTTTTTTTCCCAAAAATTCCAAATGCCTATTTTTTTTCTTCAAAAGCATCATGTTGTTTTCAACTTTTCAATTTTTTTAAAATTATATATATTTTTGTCAAAATCTTAGTGTTTTTATAAATAACTTTTTCTTTTAATTTCAAATTTTGAACATTTTCAATTATTTTTCAAAATCACAAAAATTTTCAAACTTATTGATTTTCGTTTCAAAATGTTTGTTTTTTGATAAAGTATCGATTTTTTAATATCGTTTTATTTTAAAATTTTCAATTCTTCTTCTCCATTTGTTTAAAAGCATTTTATTCGAACTTGTCAATTGTTATTGAACTTCACAATTTTTTTAAAATTATTTTTCAAATTTCAAACTTTCATTTTTAAAAAAATAAAAATTTCATTTTTCAACATTGTGAAAATTTTCACATTTTTTAAAATATTTTTAATTTTCTTTTTCAGGATATTATTTTTTCTCAAAATCAAATGCTTTTTTTTTTCAAATTTATCAACTTTATTAAATATTCTTTTTTGTTCCCACAAAATAGATTTTTATTAAATCACGATTTTTAATTTTTCAAAATCTAATTTTTTTCTCAAACATTGTTAAATTTTTTAAACTTCTCAAAATTCTTTTTCATGTGATATTGCAAATCATTTAAATATTAGTTTTAAATTAAAAAAATAAAAATAAAAATTTCACTCATTTGATATAAAAACAAAATAAATTTTCTTTTTACATTCAATCAATTGTTCAAAATAATCTTTGATACAAATATGTACAATTAAACCACTGAAATTCTATTAAAAAACAATTATTAGACTACAAAAAAACTTAATTTTCCACCATATTCTAAAAAAAATGGAAAAAATAATGTTAAGGCGAAAGTCCTTTTACGACGGACCGTGACCCGTCGCAAAAGCAACTGAAAAGCGCACCATTTGGTATTTTGGGCAGGAATTTGCAACTTTTCATTTTTCGTCGCCAAATCAAAATTTGCAACGGATTTCATCCGTCGCCTAGTTACGACAGACAAAAATCTGTCGTAAATACGTCGTAAATAAGATTTTAGCATCGGATTTTGGGCCGACACTAAATTCCGCGACATTCGGACTACGGATATTCGAGAAAGACAAGCTTAACAACGGACCATTTCCGTTAGTGACAGATTAAATCCATCGTTAAACCAAGAGATTTTTGTGACGGACTACGTTGCAAATTGGCCATTTTGGTGGTGTGAATGCTTAGCTCATGGGAATCTTCTCTATGTATATAAATCATATCATTTAATAGAGAAGATCGGACCAAACCATAAACCTCACAACCTCGGAGCTTTGATCGAAGCATCAGATGCGGTTGCGGTTCAAGGGAGCTAAAGACTCTTTCATCAATAAGAAGATCATCTTCAGATTGTGCGAGAAAGGGACTCACTCACTTACTTGTAAGTATATAGAGTTTATTGAGTCTGAAGCCCTTTACTTGTATAGGATTGGGATTCAGAGTTTGAGTTAACAAATTCACCAAGACCTTTCGTAGGCCTCCGACAGGAGAATACATTGTCCTTATGTAGGACAGTGTTGCCTTGTGTAGGCATTTACCTTATGTAGGCATAGGTTGCCTTGTGTCGGCTCTTAGTTGTGTCCTTATCTAGGACTTGTCACCTTATGTAGGCATCTAAGGTTACCTTGTGTAGGTTGTGAAGTTTCATGGTTAACCTGATTTAAAAGCATTGGATAGTAAAATCCGGTACACTCTAGGAGAGAGTGCGTCAACTAGGAATGAAGTAGGTAAGTAGTTAAACCACTATATATGGTTGTGTTTGGGATTGCTCTTTATGCATTGATCTAATTGTGTTTATATCTATCAAATGATTATTATGATGCATGATTAAGTAAATGTCTAAGTATTAATAGGAATCACATCCCACATACTCTCATATACACTATCTTCATATGCTAGTTGCTTTACATGTAAATATTGTGTAGCCTATGTGTTTAGACTCTCTATTGGCTTGGAAGCTATAGAGTTATTGTTGAGTGTCAAATATTGCATATTCTCCCCTAGTTATATCTTGGTTTTATGAACATGATAATGCTTAATGATCTATTTTGTACATGTTTGTGTGGCGAGGTGAATCCAAGAGTTTGAATTGAAAAGAATGTCAAAAACATGGCTTTGATGCTCAAGAATCACCTAGGAAAATGATGGATCTTAAGAGACCAAGAATGAAGAATTCACATGCCAAAGATCCCAAGAAACCAAGTACAAAGGATGAAGAAAGGACTTGAAAGACTTCAGAATTTGTGGTAGAAAACAGACAAGTTCGGTCCGACCAAACCCAATTTCGGTCCAACCGAAATCATATAAAACAATCTAGTAAAGAATGATGAATTTCAAATTTTAATTCAATCCGACCGAAGGGAGGATTCGGTGTGACCGAAAGTGCACAAAAAGCTCTAGTGTTGAAAGGAGTTAATTTAGTTTAACCGAAGATTAATTCGGTCCGACCGAACCCAAGTAAGTCCAATCGAAATCGGGCAACTGACAAAACAGAATCTTATCCAGGCTCGGACTCGACTTCGATCTGATCGTAGGTAACTTCGGTCCGACCAATGCATAACGCAACTGCATAAGTTGAGGTGGTTTCGCGATCAGATTGCAGAAATTCCAAGTCGGTGCATAAGATGAAGCTTCACAACTATAAATAGGAGTCCCTAGGACATTCTTAGGTATCTTCTACGGTTTAAGGAGTGGAGTAAAAGGTGGAGGGCCGCCACCAAGAGTGTTTCTTCTTCTTCCTTAGTTTGTTTTCATGTTTTGTTTAAGAGATTTTGGTTTAATCATATCTATAGTTAACTAAACCTCTTATCCAAGGCTAAGAGGTGAAGCTTGTAGCCTGATTGAGATGTTTATCTTGCTTTGATTATTGTTTATATTAAATTTCATTAATTTCTAGTTGATTTTAAGGAATATTTTCAATTTTTTGTGGTTTATTGTGACTCAAATTACAATAGACACTGAGATAGCTTTAAATATCTTCTTTTCCTATTTGAGATTGTGAGATTGGTAAATCCCGTTGTTCACCATCGTCTCCTGGGAATGGTAGGGTGATGGAATCCCTTCCAAATCTTCACAATCCTCATCCATTGAGGCTAGTTCAATGAAAAGTTCAGAGATTTGATCATCTCTTCTTTCAATTGGATAAGATAGGGCTCTGATTCCAATCGTGTCTCTTGAATCAAGTAAGGTAGCATCTTGATAGCTACACGTGGATCCTTGGCACCCTAGTTCCCACCTTTAAATTTATAAGTTTTAATTAATATTATTCACATTCACTTTCAATTATCTACACTGTAGCAAGTCCTGTACATAATTACATATGTGAATAGTTGTTCCTGAATCTATTCACCAAGAATCTACCGATACATCAGTTAGATTGGATTCAAAACAGACTAGAATTGTATTATTGCCCTTTCTTATGAGCCACTGCTTGTATTTTGTGTAGTCTTTCTTTAGATGGCCCGACTTCATGCAAAAGAAGTAATTTTCCTTTTTAGCCTACATATGACTTGGCTGAATCACAGGTTGATTGTCAACTGGAGAACCTGGAGGATCAGGAGGACCTGAGGATCCCTCATTATAACCATGTTTCCTTTTTTATGTCCATTAAGTCCAGATACCTTTCCTGAGGTTACAAGATTACTATTCTGATTATTTTCAAAAGATTTTGAAGGTTTGGATTTTTCTAGAGCAATGTCCAAATGTAACCATCCCAGGACTATCTTTATGGACTATATTCATTGAACATAATCAAATTCGGTTAGGACAAGAACTGTATGCATTTGAGTTGGAATTGTAACTATTTGCAAAATATGCTCACATTAGTAGATTATTTATATAAAATAATTCATGAACAAAACTGAATATTATGCAAAATTTATTGCAAGTTTAATTGATTGGGGCCTTCAATTAAATTATTCAGGATGAAGATGGGCCCAACCATCCAATCCCGGTGAGAATTGGTTACATCATCATCACTCCTCTTATGGGAGATAATCATAACATGTAAGTGACTCTCCTGAACATGAAGCTAATCGATGCCAATTATGTAAATCTAAGACACTCAACACCTGCAAGTAGGATGAGTCTTTCAGATTTACATTACTAGCACCATTTACTCCATCCTGTTCATGCCCTTGCCAAATGGTAATCATCTGTGTTTTCGTCACCGTCCACATGAAACGTGAACGCAATTGCATACAATCCTCTAACTTAATCCCAATATCACAAGTTTGAATTCGTGAAAATTTTCACTAATTGATGTTGAGGGTTAAATATTGCATATTAGACCCCAGTTTTTACCTAATTTTACGAACATGATAATGCTTAACGCTTTAATTTAATCATGTTTGTGTTGCAAGGTGAATTTAGGAGCTTGGATTGAAAAGAATGTTAAAAGCATGGGATTGATGCTAAAAAATCACCAAGGAAAGGGACAAATTTTAGGAGATCAAGATTGAAGAATTCACACGCCATAGATCTGAGAAAACCTAGTGATTAAAGATAAAGAGGCCTGAAAATCGTCCTGAATTCAAGATCACAGGATTCCCATCATCCATTTAGTATGAAACTTTATATCCGGCCTGAAGATCATAAAGTAACTATACACATAAAATTTCAGCCATTGGATCTTTGTGGAAGTGGCCCAACGGAAAGATCAGCCATAAAACCACTGATTTGTGGCCCACCTGATCTCTGGATGTGCCTCAATTTTGGTATCAACCCCTTAAATTAGATGAGAAAATGGATGGATGGTGTGGATTCCTAAAAAGCATTAGGAGTGGACCCCATCTAGGGAGGACGTGCACACCTCGTATGTACTCCCACTTTGCACCAAAACAAGTAGATCGGTTCGCGCACGCTAACCTGATCCCATTTGGAAAACAGAAACTTTCGTTCACCAGCATCCGCATGGGGTCCTATTGGGATGTGTAATGGGCCACCAGGATCGTCTGTCCGGACGATTTGAACCATCCATTCAAACCAGACGGTGGGGCCGACCAAATCTATGAAGTCCATCTACCCCCATGCACATGCTCGAAAGAATAGCATGATCAAATGCAGGATGAACGACGGGAAGATTTATCCCTTGGGCCGCACCAAGCTCGAGCAAAACCATCCATTCCTGATTGAAATTTCTCCACAGATCCAATGGATGGGTGGATTTCTCCGTTAATGCCAATCATGGGCCCACCGCACATCCCAGTGTAGGTTCATGTGTAGGAAAGTGTGCAGTAGTGTCTGGCCCTCCGTGGGCCATTGTGTGATCACAATCATGGTCGGATTTGTGATCCGAACCGTCAAGAAGCTGCAGAGGGTGGTCTTGAACCCCATTATGAAGTCAGATTCCAAGCTGAGATGTTCATCCGTCCCAAAAATAGGGCCCAACGCAAACTAGGTTAGGTTTTCGCTGCGAAAGGAGAAGCTACGTAGAGCCTAAGCACACCATCACCTAGCCAACTGCCTTCCTGTTGGCTATAAAAGAAAGAGAGAAGTGGATGTGAGGAATCATCCAAGGAACGTGAGAAGCGAAGGCGAGAGAGAGAGAGAGAGAGAGAGAGAGAGAGAGAGAGAGAGAGAGAGAGAGAGCATGGGACGACTACAAGAGTTCTTCTCCTTCCTCCTTATTTTTCTTGTCCTTTAATGTTTTTCTGAGATTTTAGCTTGAACATGTCTATGATTAGCTAAACCTCATAGCTAGGGCTAAGAGGTGAAGCTTGTAGCGTGATGGGATGCTCTCTAAGGCTTTGATTCATGTTTGAGTTGAACTCTCTTTGCTTCTAGTTTGATTATAAGGAATGCTTATAGTTTTTAATGGTTTGTTGTGACTTAAATTACAATGGATCTGTGATAGCTTTGAGCATATTCTTTTCATTATTATGATTATGAAATTAGGAACCTTGTTGTTCACCATCGTCCCATGGGCATGGTTAGATGATGGAACCCTTCCTAACGTTCATAATTTTCTTAGATCGGTTGTGGATTGGTTAAATTCTATTGTTTGCTTTGTTTCCTGGGCATGGTTTAGTGATGGAATCACTTCTAGTTCTCATACCTATCATTCATTGAAAACTAGATCAAAGAAAGTTCATATTTGGTTTTTAATGAAATATCTTCTAACTAGATGAACATAGGACTCTAATTCCAGTTGTGTTCATGAATTAAGTATAGATCTCCCTAATCTCTACCAGTGGATCCTTGGAAACCCTAGTTTCCAACCTTTGAATTTTACAAGTTTTAGTTAAGTAGTTTACAATTATTCTCTTAAATTCTCCTGATTTAGATTACATTTTCTCCTAGTTCTAGTTCTGGTTACTTTCAGAATACGTAGAAGGTTCAGTCCCTGTGGATTCGACCTCAATCTTACTGAGATTTTTACTACATCACAACCCCATACTTGAGGTGGTGAACAATTGAGGTCACTATAGTGGCTAACACAACTAGATCCAATCCTATGAATTTGGACTCAGGATTGAGATTTTAATCCTGCCCTCAACAGATTAACTATTAATCAGCCTGATTCGGCCCACAAGACGGTTGGTATTGACCGTTGAAAAAATGAGGAATCTTAAAGAGAAACAGACAGGTAGGTTTCACCTTCCTCATTCTAATGGTCCATATCAACTTCCTAAAAGATGTGTAATGGGCCCTATACTAGACCTAATCAAAACTATACCATATGATGTGCACATCATCAATGAGCATTTCATGTCTAGCTCTTAACATTCATAAGATAGACATTTGAGATAGAACGATTCATATAGACGATAAGATCCTTACATTAGCGTCCATAAAATGGATGACTAATATCCAATACTTAAGGTCCATATTCTTTATTATCCATCTAGTGAATAATCCTTATTATGCACTCATTTTAAACCAAAAAGATGGTTCATATTCAAAACATAAGCCCATAAATATGCTTAAAAGAGAGGACCCATATACTAACACTAAATGGTATCCAAAATCCCTTAAAATGGGCTGGATTAAAATAGGTATGGGCCTAAAGTAGGAGCCTACATATGTTCAACTACCAGGCTTTGATTGGGCCTATAATTAACCGCAGTGGGTCCATGAAGTGACTTTAAGATGATTGGTTTGACATGCCCAATTTTGAGCCTAAAACCTAAATTAAGGTTCAGCCTAAACAAAAGGCCCAAATCAGGTCTTGCACAAATGGCCCACATGATAGCTCGGCCCACAAGAAAAGTCTCGTAGACCAGGCCCATAAGAGAAGTGGGCCCAGAGGTCGGCCCCAAAGCATAGCCAGATGCCCATGGATATGGGCTATGTGGCATGGAGAGAAAGGGACCCGATATAGTGCAGACCTGATTTTAGAAAAGGGTCTCAGACCTGATATAACAAAGGGTTGCAAACTCTAAAAGGGTCTCTGACCCGATATAGCAAAAGAAAAGGGGTCCCATTCTCGATCGAACAGGGAGGGTTATCTCACCCTCCTCTTCCATGAAGAAGTTCTGGTCGCCGCAGTCGGCAAATAGGCTTCATCTCCAACCTCGGTATCTATCTGGTGCTGCATTGATGCAGTCCTATTGTAGCCTTCACAAAAGATGGCTACCGAATGAAGTGATTTTAAGGAAAGAATAAGGAGATAGCTGATCACTGCATGTCATCACTGCTGCGTGAGGAATCCCGACTCCAAAACTAGTTTTATTGAGGATTACCCCTTGGTGGCTACAACAACCGTTCATCCGATGTAGCATAAGATGGAGATGCCTAGCCATCGTACCCAATCACCAAAATAGGTATGCGTTGTGGATTGAGTAAAAGAGGATTCGAAGAGAAAGCTTGTCATGCTCCAAACTCGAAAACCGGGCTCATAAAATTCGCGATCGCCGAATCCGGTGTCGACAGCCTCCGTAGTACCCCATTCTCGGCTTCTAGCGCCTATATGCTAGATTTCGATCTTGGGATGCTACATGGAGGATTTTCTAATGTACATTTAACTCATAATAAGCATAGCCACAAGTTTACCCAAATCACAAAGGCAACATCATAATCACATATCCACTAATATAAAATTTGAATACAGTGCTAAAAGGGAAATACATATATCGAAATTCAAAGATCCAGGAGACAGTTGCACTCTCCAAGCTCGACGCTGCTGCGACCTAACGCCACCTGCACATATCTATCATGCATAAGCTTATAGAAAGCTTAAAGGGTGGTGTAAGTATGTGTGCAAGGTAAGTGTCAAGTATGCAATATTAGAGCAATGCAGAAACATGCTGGTAAGTCCATAAATACCATCAGCCTTATCCAGGCTATGCAATGCAAAAATATAATATGCCAATATCATATACTGAGGAAGCAATGTAGAATATCTATGTAATGAGGGGACATAGTAAGCCAAATATCATATACTGAGGATGCAATGCAATATGCGGTACGAATGAAATGACCAAACTAGAGTGTGAAGTCAAGATAATAGTATGTAGTGTCTCAAGTTATGGGGTTCATCATAAGGGACTTCTATCTAAACTAGTCTCATACCTAAATTTGGATAGCTAGACTCAATGTGGTAAACTCCTGATCTTAGGTTGGTCGCGCACCCCAATCGAAATCCTAGCCATTGTGAAAGTACAAATAACAATTAGTTACGCACTACCAGCCCAAGTGGATAGTGAATGAATGTGTAAAATATTAAGTATGCATCTCCTACTCAATAAGTCCACATATTAGTACCGTACATCTCTAGGATCATC
Source organism: Magnolia sinica (assembly GCF_029962835.1). Classification (NCBI taxonomy): domain Eukaryota; kingdom Viridiplantae; phylum Streptophyta; class Magnoliopsida; order Magnoliales; family Magnoliaceae; genus Magnolia; species Magnolia sinica. Next base: position 57,052,708 of record NC_080583.1, on the reverse strand, counting down.
ACCGGGGTCTAGTACACTATCTGCTTGGCCAGTAGTTAGCCAATATCTACCGGTACATCGATAGTGGATCGATTATAAGCTGGTTAAACTTAGCAGGTGGATAAGGCCACACCCCCTTCTAACCGACCACGACACAGTGGGAGATGCGGCCTACTGGTATTTGGTACTCGGGCGCTCATATATCCACTCGGTCTAGATGTTGGAGCGTCCTCTGGTACCTAGAGGGTTTATGGACTTTCACCCAGGTATATCTATGGCACCCCATATAGAAAAAGATTTCCAGTGTCCCATCTGGCCATCCACGATATGCCTATAGAGGCTACGACCTTGATGTCACTAGGGTGTATAGTGGTCATATCACAAAATGCGATATGCATGAGTCATACCATTCAGTCATGCATCAAACTTGCTTGTATTGCGCGATCATGTGGGTAACTCCAATGGTAATGCTATGATCAACCATTCCTCACAACAGGCATACAAATGATGCGTATGGACATGTATCATGATGTAATACTAAGCATGATCTCAGTGTGTCCTACTAGGTTAAGTATACTAGCATGATTATCAGATATAATAGGCGATGGCCGGTCTTAACTGGTATGTCACTTACGAGAGTAGGGGTTGAACGATACGCCCTACTAGACATGTAGAAGTCCATATGGAATGGTCCATGATAAACTATCCTAACCTATTCAAGGTACTAACATATCATATATCCTAAGGCAGGGTCCACAGAGGAACGATAGATCTAACACATACATCGAGATAGGCTCTACACAGTGGATATACTAATTCTGGTCCTGCATATTCTTCTATCTATGGCAAGGGAGGTGATAATGATGTACTAATTCAAAGATAGGCCTCACACTCATCTCAAGAAGGTAAATAGATAGTGGGGATGATACATACATAACACGAGGTCCTAACAATCGATTACAAGGTAGGATACATCTCATGGGGTGAGTTAAGCGGGTATTCAACAAGTGGGCTTCCTTACTCCCTTTATCATGAACAACTGGACTATCCTATGAGGGCCCGATACGAATACAAGGCGGGCCTTAGTAGGATCCACACATGTAGGACTATGTAACCCTATAAACAGTCCTACTCATCATCTAAGTGGGGCCTCAGGTTTGGGTTACTAAACTTGGATAAACACATGCATCTAAGTGGGCCACATTCCTTATGGAAGGCCTTGTGTGAACACAAGATGGGCTCCAAGGTTTGGGTGGCCCTCGAGGGTATGGTGGAAAGCATCAATATCAAATGGAGGCCCAACGGTTTGGGATAGCCCAATAAGGAAAGATGGGTTGAAAATTGGGTATCACAGTGGGCCTACAAGGTATGGTTTTCAACAGTGGATATTTAACCACCACTATTCCTATGATGCAGTCCACTAGGAATTTGGACTTGACTCTCAACGGGGTCCACGGCCCTATGAGATCTGGAAGAATGGATGAAAATAACACATACATCATGGTGGGACTCTACTCAAGGTTGGGGTAAAAGAGAGGATGGGGAGATGGGCTTCATGATGGGCCCTAGGATGGTTCCCAATGGTGGACATTTAACCACCGTTGCTCCCAATGTGTGGCTGAAAAGGCCAAGCTATATGTCCTAGAGGGGGGGTGAATAGGACTATGCCAAATTTAAGCTTTAACAGCAGAATAAAAAAATATGATAGCCAATTAAAAGAAATCAATTCACAATGCTAAAAATGAAAAGCAACCTCAATAATCAAGAATTGAGAGGTTGATACAAATGCTGTTCTAAGGACAAACTTACACCATAAAAACCAAGGGTTTATGGCAGGATAACCGTATTTGTAGAACGTTCTTTGTATCAAGAACTCATATAGAAAAGGAATGAATAAATAACAATGAATTGAAATAAATTGCAAGAATTTAAATCTAAATTATGACAACATTCCCCACCATACTAGAAATGTAAATATTACAACATTCACATCCACACAAACATTCCACAATTTTGAATGATAAAAGATAAGAAAAATTAAACGAACATTCAAACCACAAGACACAAGAAATTATAGTAGTTCGCCTGTGTGTACACCAACTGTTAAACAACAGCCACACAGCTACTCCACTCCTAATATCCTCACACAGGGGATATCAGTGTTCACTATCAAAATAGGTTTCGCAGGTTCACCTAAAACCTTCACAATTGTGTCTTTTTAACTTGGGCTTACACAATCCAAAAACCCCACTTTCTGAGTTTTCTGGCTCTCCTTAGATAACCAACACAATGAGATTTTTCTAGCTTAACCTCAAACAAAACCAAAATAATGAAATTTACAATAAATGTAAAATAACTGGATTTCTCCTTTATAGCAACCTAGAAGAACCAATCGGAGTAGAAGTTCAAATGTAGAAGTTCAATGTCCAATACTCTCTTTGAAATGGTTCTACATTCTAATTGATTTTAAATAAAACCAGTTGGGCTAGCTATATTTGATTTTGATTCCAAGAAGAAGGAATACAACAATTCCTCTTTCAATTTAGATTGGAATATAGAAACGAAATCAAATAAGCTAACAAAAGAGAATTTTAAATATGCACAATGTAGCTTAAAATAAACACGAACTTATCTCAGAGTGATGCCTTGATTTTCCTTGAATTGAATTATCAAACTCTGAAATTCGTCATCTATTTATAGATGCAAAAAATCACGTCTACGACTGGTCTTGGGAACCCTTCGACTGGTCGTAGATGAAACGAATTTTTAAATTTTTAAGCAGGATTGAATCAGACAATTACACGACCGGTCGTAGGGTGTCTACGACTGGTCGTAGGACCTCTACGACTGGTCGTAGAATACCCACGACTGGTCGTAGGACTCAAAGATTGGTTGCTGTAATTTGAGTCGAAGAACTAGGACTGGTCGAATGACTAGTTGACACTGTTCACATGACCGGTCAAATAGAGTCTAGGATTGGTCGTAGATGAACAGAAAATTCTGAACAATTGCAACAAACTTAAGACTGGTCCTGGATTTTCTAGGACTGGTCGAGCTAGTGCTAGGACTAGTCGAACAAGGTCCAAAACTAGTCTTAGAATAGACCAAATACTTATAAAGTGATTCAATTTGAATTATGTATTCAAAATGACCTACCCTAAGGTCAATCTATGATCTTTCATACCTGGAACATGAAGTATGGACATTGAAATACGATTTCTTCAGATGATAGATGACCTTGGAAGATTGTGAAGCTTGAGATCTCTATTCTTGATGTAACATTGAGCTTGAGATCTTCTAGGGCTTATATTACATTTAATCTTGAGTTGTACTTCCTGTAGCTTGAATTTCACTTGACTTAGGTCTTGCACAAGATCACTTCTTTGTAGCTTGTACTTGCATTTCTTGAAATGGATAGAAGTAGTTCTTCGTTCTTGATTTGAAGCAAAGTGTTTAAAGCGGTGATGCAATGTCTTGATCATATATACTAATGAGCTACACAAGACATAGATTGATGTTTTGGCACCACAAAATTTGACAACCAAAGAAGCATAAAACCATAGCACTTACAGTGGACCATTTGAAAATCAGAATCGTAACGGGGCCCTCGACCTTCCAAATATCTAGGAGATGGATAGACTACGTGGGCCCATCACTCGGAAGTGGATTGCGTACTGAGTAACTCAGTACGCTAAGCGTACTGAGTAAACCCTATGGGGTCCACCATCATTCATGCCTTGAATCAACTCCATTAATCCATTTTATCATATAATTTTACGGATTTAAACCAAAAATTAATCATATCCAATCTAAAGTGGACTACACCACCTGAAATAGCATGAATTGAAGTCCATCGTTGAAAAGTTCTTGGGGCCAACAAAAGTTTTAGATCAAGATGATATTTGTTTTTCCCCTTCATCCATGTCTTTTTGATATTATTAACAGTTTGGTATGGTCTACTTAAGATTTTTATATACTTCAATTTTGGGTCAACCCCTGAAAAGTTCTAAAAAAATGGATGGACGGCGTGGATAAACCAAATGATTTCACAGTGGGCCCAATCGAGTTTACTCAGTACGATAAGAGTGTACTGAGTAACTCAGTACGTAATCCGATTTTCCATCACTCATACAAGGTAGGCCTACATAAGTCGGTGGGGTTTATGGCCTAAAATGGGTAGACGGCATATGTATAACACATACAACATGGTGGGTCTCATACAATCACAACAGGACTCATATAATCACAATGGGCCTTATACAATCATAATGGGCCACATACAATCTCAATGGTCTGCATCTCATAGGCCAAATACACATCATAATGAGCCACATCACATGGGCCTGATATACATCTCAATGGGCCTCACATACTGTAACGTCTTGGAAAAATCTATACAAAGACCCGAGTACCACCTCAGGCAGAACCACCTAAGGACTATGTCTTGTCGTAACTTAGACGAAAATTAATTAAGTACTAAACTAAATAATAAGTGGATTTAGCTTGGGCCACCATTTTCATAAATGAGGAGGCCTAAAACCATTAATAACACTAACTCAACGTCACTTAAAGACCTAGGAGAAATCCCAAGAGCTGGTCGCTCTCGGGAGTACATTGAAACCCCGTATCGGACCTAGACTGCACGTCGAGAGTCCATTGACCGCGAAACTATAGGATTATGTCCGTCTTACTGGGCTTAACAACCATCATGGGAATTGAGCCCAGATAGTGTCCAGAAATGCACAACTTGAACCCTGAGTGAAGTGTGTGAGAAACGCGAATATCTTTAAAAAATGAAATGAAACTTAAGTGAATTGGGCTATTCACTCTCACGTGAAATTGAGGACTTCGGACCGTTAGTTTCTGACAAAACTTCATCTATGGGAAAAGGAAATTTCCCTGCACATATCTGTATAACTGTGGCCTTGATCGAGTAAGTATGACCGTTGATCTGACACAGGTCCTCCACGGTCGATTGGCTTATTCGATCGCATCGAAATCACATCCTGGCATGGATCCATTATCAGAGAACTTACCTTATGATGTAGATGAGTAGTAGGCCTCCCCATGAGCCCTGTTTGTCAAAAAATAGTCACCCAAAGGATATAAACCATGTATATAGTGGCCCTGGGGCCATTTGCATCACTTCTAGGCTTATAAATAGCCCTTATTTCACCCCACCTCTCTCATATACGAATTTATCCAAAACCCTAAGGGGGAGAGAGAGAGAGAGAGAGAGAGAGAGAGAGAACAAGAGAAAAGAGGAAAGGGAGAAGAAGGATATTTGGGGATTGTTGCAGGAATCCTCTCCCACGACTCCATGCACCGAATCACCTCCCCATTACACTACGCAACTTGTTTTGGCTACGATTTTGGGTAAGAAAACCTAACCCTAATATTGTTGTAGAGATCCAAATTGATTAATCAGCAAACTAGCTAACCTATTTCGTTATTTAGGTGCCCGACGTTCTGTTTTCGGGAATGTAGAATTCGAACTGAGTTTGAATCGAGTATTCCGACGAAAGGTACGGACTATAAATGCTTAGGTTATGGTTATCAATGCTTTCAATGTCAGCTAATGATTTATGTCTGACTTGACTGCTACCAATTGTCTTAGATACGGCTTTTTCGATATGTTATACATGTATGAACTATGTTGAACAAAGATGCATCCCATGTGTTTGTTGAAATGTTTGAATGAACATGTAAACATGATTTGTGCTTGCCATGACTACTGATCTAGGATTCATCATTGTCATAAGTATGTTGACTTCCCTGTGTAAGGAATTGCTAAAATACATGTTGTAACTAACCTAGTCTATGTATTTGGTGAAGTGTAGTCTAAGTGTTTGATAAATTGTCTGAATGAGAAATTGTTGATGATTTGTATTTATTAAGAGTATTAAGATAAGATTCTTAATTACCTTATTCATATGTATAGTTTCTTTCATGTAATCTTATTTGCCTCTACGCAATTTATGGATAAAATGCAAGTGTTAGGTAATATGTTCAATGAGTTTGATGAAATGCTCAAATGAGGAATTTACTTAGATTGTTTGTTAAATGTCAAAATTATTATCACATGTGTTTACTTACTACATCTGAGTAAGATTGGGGCTACAACATAGCCCAGGCAATCAATATCAGTCCTTATTCAAGTGGGCGAATTAGTCTCGCCACATTAGGTAAACTAGACGAATCCGGGTCGCACGACGATTATCGACAGCGGTTAGGCCACGAGGGGTGCTTATGCCCTCCATGTCGATTAAGTCAACGTGTGCCCGTACTAATCAAACTTGCCTAATGAATTGATTGGCCTATTATGTGTTTACCATGTATGGATACCACTACTTAAATCTAAGGTACCCCTCTCCAATGTAAATGCTACTTTAATCATGGTACCACGATCCGTTAAGACTCATGAGCTGGGCATGGTGGAATGGGACACCGTGTTCAAGCTGTCGGCCTACACTGGGGTGACGAGCCTCCCCGTAGTGACTAGTGAGCAACTAAGACTGGTGAGCCGGGCATGGTGGTATGGGTCACCATGTTTGTGATGTCGGCCTACACTGAGGTGACAAGCCTCCCTGTAGTGACCGTGAATATAAACTTTTGAATTTGCCTATCGACTGTTTTCATTGGGAATGATGACCCTACAACTTACCTATTGTATGTGCTTGACTAGGAGTGACGAACCTAAATGGATCCTTCGGTTCGGGTCAATGATATAAAGGGAGGTACCCTAGCTTCCCAAATCCGCAGTACGAATAAGCTTAATTAACTACTTGGCTAACATGACCATGCATCGCACTACATTAAATAGGACGTGCTTTAAAGGCGTTGAAGTTGCACCGGAGCCAGTGATGTCATATGCGAAATAGGTTTTCGAAGTCACTTTTTGAGGGAGCTTTGATGCGAGGGCTTACATCATTACTTGCACTCCATTCATGCATTAACAAGAGTAGTTAGGAAGTGATTGTTATGTTGCTTTATCACCACTGTTTGATTGACTTGATATGTAACACCCCGTACTTTCCAGTACTCGGGTGTTATCGTGTACTCTAATTTAATATTAATATAAGCATGGCTTAAGTGAACACTCACGTTCATTCTAGCCTTAATCCAACCCTTGAAAACAATCCCCATCCGTACACCGGCTATCCATCCGTTATTCTTCGAGACGAACCACCACGTCGTCAGAAAACTTATCGTTAGGATTCTAGTTTCATTGATAAACAAATCTAACCAACCATTGTAGATTTAAAATCTATGGATCACAAGATCCACCGCTCGACAAGCTCGCAGCTTTTTGAGGGATGAATTGACACTCACCTACGTGGTATAACCACCCGACTCTAAAAGGAATGGTTAGGGTCCCTCCATGTTAGCATGAAGACACTTGGAAACATCAATGAAAATATCGGGAAGCATTAGGTACGCTTAGGACCAATCTTGGAATTTTTCGATCACCAGATTGGACATCCAAACTCAGAATACGTAAAATGTAATAACTATCAAATGTGTGTGTGTGTGTGTGTGTGTGTGTGTGTGTGTGTGTGTGTGTGTATAACTTAGTATATATATTGGATATAATCTAACTACTTGATAACAATTTATGATAAATACTATAGTACCACATAAGTATATATACACTACGAAATGATATTCATATACTTTATAAATATTTAAAAACCTCATGTTAAGATGTTATATAATTATAATCCATATTATATTTATACATTTGTAAAATCATTAATATAAATCACAAATCATGAAATTTATATTATAGAGATTAATGAAATTTATAATAAATAACATGTTTCAGACAATCTAACATTTTAACCTAAGACATACATAACCATACAAATAATGCACAAATAAGTCGTATAAATCTTTGTTTCTTTTTCACTAATGTCCATAAAATTTTATATATTAACAATATGCGAATAAAATAAATTATATATAGCAAATTCCATAATTCTTATTATTAATGTAATTTTATAAAGCGATATAATCACATATAATTAGGATTTGCTATTAGATGCCAGGTAATCAGCCCTTAAGGCCCCAAATAGATAATTTAACTAAATCAGGGAGAGATCTAACTGTTAAACACTCAAAGACCATCGAGTATCACCGCTTAAATGCATAGAACCGATATCATGGCCACCTGACCTGTAGCATGGGCCCATTCTTTTTTTATGGATGATCGCAATGAAGCCTTGCCAACCAAATGGACGGAGTGGATTCGTCAAAAAACACCTAGGTGGGCCCTGCATTTGCTATGCGTGTGCACAATGCGGGAACACCCACACTGCACCAGACTCCTAGAACGGTCGGACGAGCACTGACCTGCGCTCGTCCGCAAATAGGAAGAATTCCCCTCTTTTCCCTCCCTATTTCAATTCAAACGGACGTCGTCCGTGATTTTGATCAGTGGCCCACCACACGCCCAGGGCTGTGATCTGATCCATCCATCTGGTGCAGACAGACATTCTAACCAAACCCCACCTTGTCCTTAATTTTGTGGATCGTGTGCTTGCACACAATTCTTGCTGAAAACAGACCCTGCAAAACTAAACTTTCCAAAAACAGAACCTGTCTTCCTTCCAGCTGGCACAATCCGCATGCGCTCCTCACCCTCGATCTCGAGCGTTCAACTCCAAGCAATCCTAGCTGTTGATACCACGTCATTAGGGCTTTACAAGCAAAAGATTAAAAGAGCTAGCTGTTTCTCCCTGTTTTGCTAGAAAACAGCCGCACCTCTCAAGTTTCGAACCCACCATGAAAACGCTGATGAAGCTTCACTTCGACCATTCACTGAGATCCGTTGTTCCCCTAGAAACTCTCTCATTCTGTCAGATTAGAGGAAGAGGCTCCATATCCAAATCCGCCATTACCGGCCACGATATTCTTCCCCGTTGCTGTCACCCCGCACCCCCCTTCCGCTATCCAAGTCTGGGTCCATTCAGACCCTCTTGAGCTCCCAAATAAGGAGGAAGAATGTGGAAGCAGAAAGGGAGGACATGAGAGAAAGAGAGAGAGAGAGAGAGAGAGAGAGAGAAGAGAAGCAGGGCGAGTTCACCGCTGCCTGCTCGACCTGGCTCGACTGAGTTGAGGCAGCGGTCCAGTTCTTTAATAGACGTCCCTGGAGGAGAAGAAAGAAGAAGAGAAATAGCAGAAGAAAGGGAGGGAAATAGGATGAGAGAAGAAAAGGAAAACAGTGGTGGTGCGGTTGTTGCACCGTGCCATCTCGACCCTACCACCACTAAGTCGCTGCATAGTGTTGGAGCTCGATCTGGGTCTGGCTGGAACCCTAAGGTAGGGAGAAAGAGAAACCAGGGGGAGAGAGTGAAGAGGAAAGGAGAAAAGAGAAGGAAAAGGAAGACGGAAGAATAAGGAGAGAGAGAGAGAGAGAGAGAGAGAGAGAGAGAGAGGAAGTTGGGTGAGCTGTGCCGAGTCGACTCGGCTGGGACCGAGTCAGGGCCAGTGTGGGCCAGCTATGTAGTAGTCCAGACCTTCTCACTAAATCGTGTCCGTCAAATCGGTCAACGGAGGTATGCCAACTTCCCATCTTCATGCATTAGAATTGCTAAAAATCAAATTACCAATACTTTACTATTCTTTTTGGAACTATTAGTGGACGTTGCAAATTCTAATACTCGGTTGTTAGTACTAGATACTAACATTTATTGTTATTATTATTATTCTTACGATGTCACTAGTAGATTAATTATTATAAGATTAGTGTTGATAGTGAAATGGCCAAGCTTTATGTCCTAGAGGGGGGGGGGGGGGGTGAATAGGACTATGCCAAATTTAAAATAAATACAGCGGAAATAAAGAAAGAGAGATAGCCAAATAAATAAATCAATACACAATGCAGAATGCAATCTTAAAATATTGATTATTCTAAGGACAACCAAGCACCATAAAAATGGCAGGGCAACCTTACTAGAACAAATAGAGAAACTGAAGCTCAAACTGATAAAGAGATAGCAAGGAATAAATTGCAGAAATATAAATCTAAACTATTACAACATTCCCCACTGAGCTTGAAATAAAAAGATTACAACATTCACATCCACATATATATCCCACAAATGAATAATTAAAGATATGAAATATAAATCACACAACCACAAAACACAAGGGATTATAATGGTTCGCCTGTGTGTACACCAACTGTTAATAAACAGCCACATAGCTACTCCACTCCTAATATCCTCACACAGGGCATATCAGCGTTCACTATCAAAGATAGGTTTTCTAGGTTCACCCAAAACCTTCACAATTGTGTCTTTCTCTGTGGGCTTACACAATTAAAAAACCCCTCTTCTGAGTTTTCCTGGCTCTCCTCAGATAACCAATACAATGAGATTTTTTTGGCAAATCCCAAAAGAAAACCAAATGAAAGTAAATTACATAAATGTAAAATACTTGAATTTCTCCTTCATTGTAGCAGCCCAAAAGAACTAAGTTAGAGTAGAGATTTGAATGTCAAAGTTCAATGTCCAATAGTCACTTTATAATGGTTCTAGGTTCTAATAGATTTTAAATTAAACCAAATGGGGCTAGCTCTAATTGATTTTGATTCCAGAAAGAGGAAAAAATGAAACTTCCTCTTTTTCAAATCAGATTGGAATACAAGAAACAAAATCAATTTGAAAAGCTAAAGAAAGAGAATATTAAACACGCACACTTAGCTTAAATGGAGCACAGACTTATCTCTCAGAAGGCCGAATTAAATTAGCTTGAATTTCTTATTTTATTATGAGATTCATACTCTATTTATAGGTGAGCAAATCACATCTTTGACTGGTCTAAAGATCTCTACGACTGGTCATAGAACCAACAGATATTTAAAAATTCAGGCGCGATAAGATCTGACGGTTTCACGACTGGTCGTAAGTCTCCTTCGACTAGTCGTAGGTTGCTCACACTAGCAAAGCTAGCCGAATTTCAACACTGTACTTTGAGTCGTAGGTCTACGACTAGTTGAAGAAATAGTCGACACTATTCATATGACTAGTCGAACAGACCCTAAGACTAGTCGAAGCCTAACAGAAAATTTCTAAATTTTGCAACAAACTTACGACTGATCTAGGAAATTCTTAGATAGGTTGAAGCAGTGCTAGGATTAGTCTTAGAACAGACTAAACTCACTTATATAAAACATATGAATTATGTATCCAAATTGGCCTACTCTAAAGGTCAACCTAAGGTCAGTCATACCTCAATAGTGAAGTAAGGACATTGAAACTTAGAGACGAGTGACCTTTGAAAGTAATGAAGCTTAAAGACTTGATGTAGCTCAAACTTGAAAGCTTCTTGAGATCTTGAGGTTGAACTTGAAAGCTTCTTGAGATCTTGTATTATCGTTGTCTTGAATTAAGTCGAACAATCTCACTTTCTCAAGTCTTGACTTGTGAACAGTGCTTGTCAATCAAAACTGATCTTGTGTAGAGCTTTGTTCTTACATATGCAAGCTTCATAACAGTGTCTTTAGCACCACAAATTTGACAACAAAAAGGGGCTATCAACTATAGCACTTACAATCTCCCCCTTTGTCAAATTAGTGATAAAACACACTTCTAAGATATGTTACATAACGTAGAATATCTGATTAAAGAATCATGCACCAGTTGTTATCAACCGGCTTACTAACATGATCCTGCAAACCTGTAAATCAATATTCAACATAACATACAGTCCACTTCTGCACATACTCCCCCCGAGTAATATACATCAAAAACGCAATGCTAATCCCTCCTCATAACATAATCATTAGACACATCCATATCCATTCTCCCCATTTTTGTCACAATAGGACAAAAGAAGCATAGAACAGATGGCTGAGGAGAAATAAGTAAAGAGATATATGAGAGGTAACATGACAAGATATAAGTAACCAGCATAAACAACCCACATAATTCATAAACTGAGCTAAGACAAAGATAGCTACAATCTTAAAACCAGTTAAGCTAGCGCAAGAGTAATAAAGTTATAACAGACTAGTAAACTTAAAATAACTAATCTGAACCAGATGAAGGAGTAGGGATGGAAAGATCAAGTTGATGCATGCCCTTGTTTAAGCACCTAAGATATTTGCGATATACTTGAATCATAAATCATGGGCAATAGACATGTTTTCCATCTTAACATTTATATTCTTAACCTTATCTTCCAATGCACGCAGACGTGCATTAAACTCAGAAGGCTCATAATCTGGATCATTTACAGAATCAGATTCAAGTTCGTCAAAAATATCATTCATATTAATATCATCAGGAGGAAGATCATTAGCTTCTTCCTCATGTTCAGATTCAGCATTGCCAACACCAGCACCTTGACCAGGAAGGAAATCAAGTTTCATCTTATTGATATTGGAATTGTTAAATATCAAATGATGGATAGGGGCCTCTCCAACCGACATATCGACTAACATATGCGTAGCCAACATAGTTATCAAATAACCAAAAGGAATGTCACTGTGACCTGGATGAAGTCGAAACTGAATAATGGAGTGATAAATCAAGGATGGTAGACAAACATGAGCACCGCTGGCAGCAGCATGAAGAACACAAACCATGAAGGAAGTCAATTCAGATTTATTACCCGATCGAGGATACAAGTTAGACACTAAGATTTTGTGAAGAACTTTTTATTTGGGTAATAGATACTTTGAGGGAAGCGCATTCCCTTTATGTGTCCATTGAACATCCAAATTGCATAAATCTTTAGTGAGCATACGTTTTTCAATTACTAAGGGTTTTTCAGATAAGTTATGGATAGGAATGCCCTCATCATTCACAGGAATTTCCATAAGAGCTGAAATCAAATGACGATCAACGTCAAATGGTCCTTCTCTTGTGGCTATCTTAAAAGATAAATTTTCCAATGAAAAATCACTTATACATGTGAACATGGACTGGGTAATGGACCGGTATGTTGGCTCACCCCAATGCAATAAGTTATCCCAACCTACAGCTTGAAGCATAGGAAGGATATTAAAAGGAGTAACATGATTAGTATCAACAGGATGTTCAACAATAACATTACGCAATCTGATGTCCCGAACATAAGATAGATCATCCTCGGGAGCCCGAAGATGATGCTTAGTGATAGGGGCTAATCTGGAGGAAGAAGATGGACCACGGGATGTTAACTTTTTCCCTCTAGATGTCATTTGTAATAAGGATTTCAAGAAAATAAAGAGTTGCAAAGGATTGAGTAGAGGGTTTTCTAAAATTAGATTTTACAAAAGAAAAACCCTAAATCTCAACGAATTTAAAATAAATAACTTCAAGAGTAAAATAGAAGTAATCTAGACACAAATCTACAAGAAAAATGTAAATGAAGCACTAACCTTGAAGATTTTGAAGGAATGGTTCGATTAGTCAGGCGTCGGCTCGTTGGAGAGTGAAGAGGAATGAAGAAGATGAAACATTTTCTCTAATTTTAAGTGATTCACGTGATTCATGACTGGTCATGGATGTACACGACCGGTCGTAACACGACTGGTCGTGTATACTCACGACTGGTCGAGTACCGGCCAAAAAATCTAAATTTCAGCAATATATACAAAAAAAAAATGAAATCTAATCAAGCAATTATATACAATATGATATATATAGGCATAAATACTCATTTTAAAATGCACATGCCAAGATCAAATTTCATTTTGTTAAACCTGCTTTTGTCGAGCGGTTTAGTGAAAATGTCAGCACGTTGATTCTCGGTAGGGATATATTCCAAAGATATAACCTTTTCTTCTACTAATTCTCAAATATAATGAAATCTAATGTCAATGTGCTTAGTACGAGAATGCTGAATTGGATTTTTCAAAATATTTATGGCACTGAAATTATCACAATATAATAACATAGAATCCTTTTTAATTCCATAATTACTTAGCATACGTTTCATCCAAACAAGTTGTGTACACGCATTACCAGCTGCGATATATTCAACTTCAGCTGTTGAAACTGATATAAAACTTTATTTCTTGCTAAACCAAGAAACTAAACAGTTTCCAATATAAAAGCAACCACCACTGGTTGATTTTCTATCATCAAGATTACCAGCCCAGTCAGCATCCGAGTACCCAGCTAATTGAACACTAGTCTCATGTGAATACCAGAGACCGAGATTAACAGTACTTGCGACATATCGCATAATCCGCTTGACAACAGTCAAGTGCAACTCTTTAGGATCAGACTGATGTCTAGTGCAAATACCAACACTTAGAGCGATATCGGGTCTACTAGCAGTTAAATACCGTAAACTACCAATCATACTCTGATATAATTTTGGATCTACATTTTTACTAGTGGAATCTTTTGAGAGTTTCAAAGTTGTACTTATAGGAGTATCAAAATTCTTACCATTCTCAAATCCAAATCTCTTAATCAAATTCATAGCATATTTAGATTGAGAAATAAACAATCCATCACGTTTTTGTTTTACTTGCAACCCAAGGAAATAATTCAATTCCCCAACCATGCTCATTTCAAACTGAGATTTCATCAAATCTGCAAACTCAATAGTCATGTCAGTACAGGTAGATCAATAAATGATATCATCAACATAAATCTGTACTATTAAAATGTGATTATTATGTTTTTTAATAAACAGAGTCTTATCAACACATCCCATTTGAAAATTATAGCTCAATAGAAATTTTGCTAGTTTCTCGTACCATGCCCTAGGAGCTTGTTTTAAACTGTAAAGTGCCTTTTTAAGGCGATACACATGATCAGCATTTTTGGGGTCTTCAAAACCCATCGGTTGTTCAACATAGTGTAACGACCTTGGAATTTTTGTGCTAATCTTTCCTTAAGTAGTTGTTTTTGGGGTAATTAGCGCTTTACTCGATTGCTTATGAAATTCGCATCAATCACTTTAAATTGTATCTGCATGGTTCTAAATGTGTAGATTAGTGAGCGCTACGTTACTCTGAAATCTGGGATCCATCGTTAAATCCAGTTGTTCTGGGAAATTTTTGAAAGATCTGGATCGGACCTGGACCGCGCGTCGAAAGTCCAATGGTGATGATCTTAGGCTGTTGCGGTCACCGAGTTGGGCTTGACCATCTCCTCAAAAATTGAGTCCATCTGATGTTCTGGGTCGATTTGCTTGAGCTCGGAGTGAAGAGTGTGAGAACGGTTGGAATTTATTAAGCTTTTTATGAAATCTGAGTCGTGTCGCTTGCGCGACGATTTTAAGCTATCTGACCATTGGATTCTGACCCGATTTCACCCTCTGATCAGGATAGTTGGTCCAGGCATATCCTAGTGCTTGTGGACCTGATCGAGTTTCCGTGACCATTGAATTGAGTGTGGTCCGCCATGGCTGATCTAAAGAGCCGGTCGGTACGAAAACTCAACCTGACCTAGATCCATGGTCAATGAGCTTAAGTCCGACCTTTCATGGTTATAGGTCCACCAGAAGTGCTTCGTTGGATCGAGTAAGGCATGCTTTGGTTATAACCTAAGTATACCTTGTCCCTAGGGTTATTTTCATCAAGAATAGGCCTATTTATAGTCCTTAAACCCTAGCCCTCTTTTCCATACGAATTTTCTCTAACCCTAGCTTGGAAAGAGAGTGGAAAAGAGAGAGAAAGTAAGAGAGATAAGTTGGTGAATCATCTTGGTTTCTTCCTTGTTCTTCTTCATCTTTGAACCTTCACTTTGAATCGTTCTTCTGACGGTTCTGAGTTCTTTTGGGGTAAGTTAACCTAACCCTAACCTGTGTTAGAGCTTAGATTAGTCTTGGTGTTGTTGTATCTCATTTCTATCCTTATTTTAGGGTATTCTATCGCCGTTGACGAAGACAACTCGTCTAAATCAGTTCGGTGGTTCTTTCCTTGCTTAAGGTGCGGACTTTAAGTGTATAGGTTATGGTTTTCAAGGCTTTCAATCCCAGTTAGTGATTTATTCTTGTTATGGATGAGATTTCACATGCCAAATGTTGTGTTTACATTGCTTTCTTGATATGCATGTGCTATATTGAGATTTGTGTATTCTATGTGTATTTATAAAGTACCGTATACGTATAAAATATGCACTTATGTTTGCCATGATTATTTGTCATGTATGTATGCTAGATGCATGTATGACAACTCCTTGGAAAAAGGGATTGTCTAAGTGCATGTATTTCAACATACGTCATGTATGTTGTTCATGTATGCTAAGTGTTTGTAGAAATGCATGAATGATCTAAGTGTAACTTATTACACTAATTGTGGGCGTTAAGAAGTGATTCTCAATACTCCTATTGATGCGCATGATTTCCTTTATGCAGTTACTTTCCAAGTTATTTAAATTCAAGCATTACCTATGCTTACATTTATGTTAAGTTGATATTCTTCAGATGCGTATGTACCATGATTTGAGTTGCTGTTCCATTACTGTTTTACATTCCATATGAATATCTGTAGTAGTGTAAGATGTTTGGGGCTATGCATTAGTCCAGGAAATCGGTAATTGACCCTATGTTCGTGGTTGAGATTGCTTTCGCCACGTAGGACGTATTAGACAAACCCGAGTCGTATTAGAGTTGTCGGCAGTGGTTTGGCCACGTGGAGTGTTTGCGCACTCTATGTCGTTCAATTCAACGTGCGCTCGTGCTAGTCGAGTTCATCAAGTAACCCGATTGTCCGATATATGTTTACCATGTATGGACGCAACTGCTTGAATCTAGGGTACCGAACTTACCAGTGAAATCCTATTAACTGTGGTACTTGATCCACTAAGACTCATGAGTCGGACATGGTAGTATGGGACACCGTGGTCGAGCTGTCGGCCTACGCCGGGGTGACGAGCCTCCCCATAGTGACCAATGAGCAACTAAACTCATGAGCCGATTATGGTGGTATGGGACACTATATTTGTGTTGTCGGCCTACATTGATTGGTGACGAGCCCTTTGTAGTGACCTCGAGCATACCTGGATACCGCAAGGAGGTGACTAGCCGAACTGTGGTAGTAAGGGCATGAAAGACGTGCATTGATTGGTGACGAGCCCTTTGCTACGACCTCAAACATATGATCGTATGAGATGCCTAGGATTGACGACCCTAACATGGATCACTGTTTGGATGGTGATATGAGGAAGGTATCTTAGCTTCCCAATCCGGCTGTGTGAAATGGACTAATAACAACTTGGTAATCATATCCATGCACCGCATTTGCATGTTCTTTGTAGATGTGGCGCACTTTGAGGTGATGTCATGCGTAACGTAAGATGAAGACGCTGAGGGTGTACGCGTGAGGGCACGCATCATATTGCATACATCATTGCATTAATAAGAGTACTTAGGATTTATTTACTTGTCCTACTTTATCATTACTGTTTGATTGAACTGATGACATGTTAACCAGTGCCTTATTGTTCCACTGAGTTGATCACTCACTCCCACATTTCTGGGGCGGTGTTAAACACCCACCAGACTCTGTCTTAGGCCCTGATGTTGCAGATGTGGATGCGACGTCTGAGGCAGAGCGGGAGCTGGATGACGACGAGGCTGCCTTCTCTTATATGCAGTTTTCAGACGGGTTCTAGCGAGCCTCGGTCTGATGCGCGGGATCTTTGGGATTATTTTTGGGAACTGAAATGATATAACTTGATACTTACAATTTTGTTAAATAACACTTTTATTCGACCTGGCTTGTATATGTACTTCAGGGATTCACACTTGTACACATAATTTTCTATAAGTCTTCCGCTTGCTTTATTCACTTATCCCTGAATCATATCTGTGTTTGGCTTAATCTCTTCCATGTTTTATGCACCAATACAGTCAACATACATCCTTCATTAAATATGTTGCATAAGTGATGCTTTGGAACTCGGGAGCTGAGTTATGCTCGACCCCCGAATTTCAGGGCATTACACATAGACTTCCTCATGCAGATCGCCATTTAAAAATGAACTTTTCACATCCATTTGGTAAATCTTAAACTTTCTAAAACACGCAATGGATATAAAGAGTCTAATTAATTCAAGACGTGCTACTGGTGCAAAGGTTTCATCATAATCCATACCTGCAATTTGAGTGTAACCTTGTACCATTAGCCTAGCCTTGTTTCTAATTATATTACCAAGGTCGTCAGACTTATTTTTAAAAGTCCATTTAGTTCCAATGATGTGTTTATCTTTAGGTCTAGGTACAAGATACCAAACATCATTTCTTACAAATTGGTTAAGTTCTTCTTGCATCGCAACAATCCAGTTTTCATCAGCGAGAGCTTTTTTTACGTTAGATGGTTCTATCTAGGATGTAAAACATACGTAATTACATATATCCTCAAGTTGTCTACAGGTAAGAACACCAGTGAGAGGGTTTGTAAGAATCTGTGGTTGGATGATCTTTAACAGTCCTCAATTCAGAATCAGTCTGATTAGATGAAGTATCAGATTTATCAATTACTTGAACTTCATCATTATCTGAACATGATACTGGTGTGTTTAAGTGATCATCAATGACTACATTGATAGACTCTTGAATCACATCGGTCCTTTTGTTCAGAACCCTATAAGCTCGACTATTTAAAGAGTATCCTAAAAAGATCCCTTCATCACTCTTCATATCAAAATTTTTCAGATTTTCACGATCTCATAAAATATAGCACTTGCTGCCAAAAACTCGAAAGTATTTGACAGTAGGCTTTTTATCGAACCACAGTTTGTAAGCCCTTTTATTATTACCTTTACTAGTGTAAACCCGGTTAATGATATAGCAAGCTATATTGACTGCTTCAGCCCAAAGATTCTTAGAGAGCTTCATACTATTCAACATGACATTAGCTATTTCTTGAAGCACTCTATTTTTCCTTTCAACTATACCATTTTGTTGTGGAGTTTTGGGCACTGAGAATTCATGTAATATTCCCTGGTCGCTACAGAACTTCTCAAAACCACTATTCTCAAATTCAGATCCATGATCACTACGAATCTTACTGACTTGAGAACCTTTTTCAGTTTGAATCCTTTTGAGAACCTTTTTCACTTCTTCAAGGGTTTCTGATTTGTCCCTTATGAAGACAACCCATGTATATCTGGTAAAGTCATCTACTATTACCAAGATATATATTTTGCCACCTCGACTTTCCATCCTGGTAGGTCCTACAAGATCCATATGGAGAAGCTCGAGTGGTCTTGATGTGGTATCAGAATTCACCTTTTTGTGTGAGTTCCTCGTTTGTTTGCCAATCTAGCATTCACCACATATTTTATCTAATTTTTGTAGTTTGGGTAGACCTCTTAAAAGTTCCCGTTTGCTCAATCTATATAGATTTCGATAGTGTACATGTCCAAGATGTTTGTGCCACAAATCAGTCTCATCTGTATGGACCATGTAACACGATTGACTAGATGAGTTGGATTCGCTAACAATATAGCAGTTTTCAGACATTCTACGTCCAGTTAGTATTACTGAACCCTTGTTTTTTAGAATCTCATAGCTTTGATTAGAAAACCGTACACTATGGTTATTATCACAAATTTGAGATATGCTTAGAAGATTATGTTTCAGTCCTTCAACATACAAAATATTTTTAAACAAAGGAAGGTTATAGAGTTGAACCGTACCTTGGCCAATTATCTTACAATTGCTTCCATCACCAAAAGTAATTGACCCATCAGTCATATCTTTAAGATCAGTGAATAAAGCCTCGTCACTTGTCATATGCCTGGAGCATCCACTATCTAGGTTCCACTTTGAATGGCTTGTAGCTTTGAAAGCGGTGTGGCCAACTAAGCAGGCAACCTTAGGAACCCATTTCAGAACTGTTATGGGTTTGGGAATATAGTTGGTCTTCTTCTGTCTATTGTTATAAGGATGATCTACTGAGTTATTTTTTAAGAGCTCTTTGAGTAAATCAATTATCTTTTCAGTTAGTGGGTTTCTGTTCTGAATTTTGAAGTTGACATAACTGCTTTTAGGTTTTTGAAAAGCTTTTGTATTTTTAGAAAAACCTTAACAAGTATTTTTTCCTTTTGAGTTAGAGGACTCTCCTTTCACAAACTTAGGAGGAGTATACTTTTGTTTAGGAGGAACATTTTTATCATAGCCCAACCCAGACCTATCGCCACATTTTCTAGATCCGGATAAGAGTTTTTCTAACTTTGGATCTCCTTGGGCATACCTCCATGTATCTTTTAAACTCAGAAGAGAAGATACTTCATTTTTAAGTTTCTCATTTTCAGATTTCAGATTTTCAATCAGGGAGGTTTTGAATTCTAAATTGCATTTTGATTTTTCAAAACAATCTAAAATTTAGAATTTTTCTAAAATAAGAGATTCAAAACATTCTTTAAGTTTAAAAAACTTCTCTTTTTTGAAGTTTAAGTTTGACAACAATTTTACAACTGTCCTTGTATAGGGCATTGTAAGCATCTTGAAGATCATCTTCATTTTCAAAATCACTATTCAGATTTTCTTCACTAGTTGAATCATCATGATCTGAAAAAGTGAATTTGGCTAGAGTCATAAGGGCTTTAACTTCACTGCCCGACTCGGTTTCAGAATCTTCTGATTCAAAAGAAGCTTCAGAATCAAACGATTCATCCCAAGTAGCCAACATACCCTTCCTTTTGGTTTGTCCTTTTTAGGACATTTGTTTTCTAAATGCCCTTATTCTTGGCAATTGTAACATTGACTATCTTTCAAAGACTTCCAAGTTTTAGATTTAGGTTTTGGTCTTTTCTTATCATTTGATTTTTCAAAATCAACCTTCTTTTTACTCTTGAAAATCTTATAAAACTTTTTCACTAAAAGAGCCATATCATCTTCAGAATCAGAGTTTTCTTGAGAAATACATTTAGAAGATTTAAGAGCGATAGATTTACTTTTAGGAGCTTTAAAGTTTAACTCATAGGTTTATAAAGAACCAACTAGTTCTTCTACCCTCATATTGTCCGTATCACGAAGTTCCGAGATCGCGGTTACCTTAGAGTTGAACCGTTTAGGAAGTGAGCGTAGTATCTTTGCACACACTTTACTTTCTGGGATTTTATCGCCAAGACCCCACAATGAGTTTACAACGTCATTTAATCTTGTGTAAAAGTCCATAAACATTTCATTTTCCTCCATATGAATTACTTCAAATTTGGTTGTGAGGAGTTGGACTTTAGATTTTTTGACAATTGTAGTACCCTCGTGTGTCATTTCTAATATATCCCAAGCTTGCTTTGCAGTATCATAGGATATGATTCTTTTGAACTCATCCGGTGATAGTGCGCAAGTGATTGCATTTAGTGCTTTTGCATTGGCACTGCTCTCATTTTTCTGAAGGGTGGTCCAAGAGAAATAAGGAGTTACACTCATTGATTTTGAACCATCGATACCAGTCACTTCAGTGGTAGGTGGGTTCCATTTAGTCACTGTGGTTTGCCACACACTCTCATCCATTGATTTGAGGAAGATCCTCATCCTGGCTTTCCAATAAGCATAGTTGGAGCCATCAAAGGGTGGAGGCCTAGTGACTAAAAGGCTATCAAAATTTGACATCTTATATAAAGCTTAGATCGTTAGCTCAAGAATTAAATCCAAATAAAAAGCAATAAGAGCGAGCTATTAGGCTTTGATACCACTTGAAATGGCCAAGCTTTATGTCCTAGAGGTGGGGGTAGAGGTGAATAGGACTATGCCAAATTTAAAATAAATACAGCGGAAATAAAGAAAGAGAGATAGCCAAATAAATAAATAAATACACAATGCGGAATGCAATCTTAAAATATTGATTGTTCTAAGGACAACCATGCACCATAAAAATGCAAGGTCAACCTTACTAGAACAAATAGAGAAATTGAAGCTCAAACTGATAAAGAGATAGCAAGGAATAAATTACAGAAACATAAATCTAAACTATTACAACATTCCTCACTAAGCTTGAAATAAAAAGATTATAACATTCACATCCACATATACATCCCACAAATGAATAATTAAAGATATGAAATATAAATCACACAACCACAAAACACAAGGGATTATAGTGGTTTGCCTGTGTGTACACCAACTGTTAATAAACAGCCACACAGCTACTTCACTCCTAAAATCCTCACACAGGGAATATCAACATTCATTATCAAAGATAGGTTTTCCAGGTTCACCCAAAACCTTCACAATTGTCTCTTTCTCTATGGAAAACCCCTCTTCTGAGTTTTCCTGGCTCTCCTCAGATAACCAATACAATGAGATTTTTCTGGCAAATTCCAAAAGAAAACCAAATGAAAGTAAATTACATAAATGTAAAATACTTGAATTTCTCCTTCGTTGTAGCAGCCTAGAAGAACCAAGTTGGAGTAGAGATTTGAATGTCAAAGTTCAATGTCCAATACTCACTTTATAATGATTCTAGGTTCTAATAGATTTTAAATTAAACCAAATGGGGCTAGCTCTAATTAATTTTAATTCCAGAAAAAGGAAAAAATGATACTTCCTCTTTTTCAGATCAAATTGGAATACAAGAAACAAAATTAATTTGAAAAGCTAAAGAAAGAGAATATTAAACACGCACACTCAGCTTAAATGGAGCACAGACTTATCTCTCAGAAGGCTGAATTAAATTAGCTTGAATTTCATGTTTTATTATGAGATTCGTGCTCTATTTATAGGTGATCAAATCACGTCTTTGACTGGTCTAAAGATCTCTACGACTGGTCGTATAACCAACAGATATTTGAAAATTCAGGCGCGATAAGATCTGGCGGTTTCATGACTGGTCGTAGGTTGCTCACAACTAGTCGAAGCTAGCCGAATTTCAACACTGTACTTTGAGTTGTAGGTCTACGACTGGTCGAAGAAATAGTCGACACTGTTCATACGACTAGTCGCACAGACCCTAAGACTAGTCGAAGCCTAACAGAAAATTTTTGAATTTTGCAACAAACTTATGACTGATCTAGGAAATTCTTAGACAAGTCGAAGCAGTGCTAGGACTAGTCGAAAAAAGTCTAGGACTAGTCTTGGAACAGACTAAACTCACTTATATAAAACATATGAATTATGCATCCAAATTGGCTTACTCTAAAGGTCAACCTAAGGTTAGTCATACCTCAATAGTGAAGTAAGGACATTGAAACTTAGAGATGAGTGACCTTTGAAAGTAATGAAGCTTAAAGACTTGATGTAGCTCAAACTTGAAAGCTTTTTGAGATCTTGAGGTTGAACTTGAAATCTTCTTGAGATCTTGCATTATCCTTGTCTTGAATTAAGTCAAACAATCTTACTTTCTTGAGTCTTGACTTGTGAACAGTGCTTGTCAATCAAAGTTGATCTTGAGTAGAGCTTTGTTCTTTACATATGCAAGCTTCATAACAGTGTCTTTAACACCACAAATTTGACAACAAAAAGGGGCTATCAACTATAGCACTTACAGATAGTAATACTTCATTTCTAATATTATCATAGTTTTTTTGTTTATGAACTAGATCTCTAGCCCTAAACCCAAGGCCTAACTCATTGTCAAGTCAACTAGGTAAGTTAGCCTCTCTCCTAAAGCAAATTGTCTAGTTTATTGGCATTATTTTGGTTACTATAGTTATCACACTTATAAAATGTGATTTGCCATTAGCAAGTTAATCATACTAATATTAGTTATTATAGATAAAGCTATATAATAGTTTGATATTAGAAAGTAGTGTTTAATTATCATGTCTAAATATTATCATTGATAATAGGCCATATTACGTATTACCATCATAATGATCATTATTATCATGATAGCTAATATTAATTACATCGTTGACGTTAATGACAGTTTTGTGATTTAGAATATGATCAAGTATACGTCAATTAACATTCAAATCCTAAAATTTATCCTAGACCTAAACTTGAGGATGAAACCCTAAAATCTAAGTAATCCAAATCCTAGGTTAAGACCTTAACCTTAGACATAGATAGTGTGTTAAGTTGGATCTAATGGTACAATTTCATAACTTATGATAGGATCCAAGTCTAAAGGCGTGCACACTTCCTAATAACATTAGAAGGCGAGTCGACAAGCAAGGTGATGATTCTTCCCCTTGAGCTTTCCATTTTTCCATTAGCTTAAGTTATAGTTTTTATTATATTTTATAATTGATATCTCCATTTTATAATCACATGTGTTAATTGTTGGAATTGAATTGTTATATTACATGCTTAATATTTATCCTACATATGTATCTCATACTTGTGGATTATTTTGGATTGCTTATGGGAGTTAAGCTGGTACATCAGTGAGAAACCCCCACCCATGGATGTACACCCATACTTGGGATGTAACTCGACTGTTGTGATCATAATGGACTTTCAACTTAGTAGTTATTGAATGGTGGAGTGGTTTGAATATTGGTGTGGGCCTACCATCCAAGGGTTGTATCCAAGTGGCTTTTAAGGTGGTATTTATCGCCTGGTTTAACACTTGCCCTATGTGGCTTATTTTAATATCTGCCCTAGGTGGCTCGTTTCGATATCGCCCTATGTGGCTTTGTTTTAGTATTTGCCTTAGATGGGTTCAGTGTTTTATTTTGTGCAGTCATGCGATGGTAAGCCCCATATAATAAATATGATTGGCCACTAGTCGATTAGGATCCATTAGACATCCTAAGGTGGTAGCCTCATGAGCCAGGGATGGTGGAATGTGACACTATGCCTGAGCTGTCGGCCTACGCTGGGCTCTAAGCTCCCCGTAGTGACCTCTGAGCTTATTAAACCTGCTGATTGTTAAACGAACTAATAACGGTTGGGCTAATCACGCATTTTCATATATTATGGTCTTTTCTGGATAGCTGGTTCTCCTCGGGCGTACCTTTGTGTATTTTTCCAGGTGGCTAGTTCTCTTAGGGCGACCCTTACTTTGTGGTCATTTTCGGGTGATTAAATTCTGCTTGGGCGATCTATACTTTATGGTCTTTTCCGGGTGATTAAATTCTCCTTGGGCGATCTATATATTATGGTAATTTTTGGATAGCTGGTTCTCCTCGGGCGTACCTTTGTGTATTTTTCTAAGTGGCTAGTTCTCTTAGGGCGACTCTTTATTTCGACAATGGGATGTGCACCCCAGGTCGATGATGCATTCACGCATCCATGCATTTAATAAGACTGCATCATGTATTGTTTTGTATGCCTTGCCATGTTTTTATAACTATGCTTACCTAATGCGATAGTGTGTAATCTTGAAGGGAGTTCACACTGAGTTGGCTACTCATCCATCAAATAAATATTACCGTACAGGTAGCACAGGTGGCTTAAGTGATTTTCAGGTTCGGGCTGATGAGGAGCCAGGTTCAAGTGTCAAGGTTGCATGACTATATCTACCTAGAGAAGCTGAGGAGTTTTGCGGCTCAAATTTACTTGCATTCTATTATTTCTCATGTATTAGATCATGAAATTCTTGTATTTGTTAATTTTGGAGACATGGGTTTGTATAAGTCATTATGGGCAACCTCTTGTATACTTTAAATGTAATTGTCAATTTTCCTTTATGCTTACTTGTCCATTCTATGCTCATCTGTTAACTCTGATGGATAGTTGAAAAAATATATATATACTCGGATTTGACCGTCCTTTAAGGTTAACACTCGAGTTTTTGGGAAACGAGTCATATACTCGGGTCCTGAAAAGTCGGGGTGTTACATGATAACATGTTAACCTTTGCCTTATAGTACCACTGAGTTGATCACTCACTCCCACCCTAGGACAGTGTTTTAAAACACCAACCAGACTCTGGTTTAGATGCAGGTGTTGATAAAGTCTATGCAATGGAGCAGGACTTTATGTATGAGGAGGAAGAGTTCTCCTACTTTCAGCTCTGGGATGGGTCTATGTAGACCTCGTGCTGATACGTAGGCAACACTGGGATATTTCGCTTAGATGGACATCTTACATTTCCACATTTTATATATTTTGAAACAATATATGTATATATTTAGCCCAGTTACATACTCATACTCTGGAGGTTGTGAAACACTCACATACTTAAATATATATGCTTCAGACTTCCGCTTGCTTAGTTTAATTATATCCGGAGTATGATATGTTGTTTTAATATAATCCTACTCATGTTTAACTCATTAATATGGATGAAATTTGAACAACATTATCCATATTGCATAAGTGATGTGCTGGATCTCGGGAGTAGAGCTTTGCTCGACCCTCGAAATTCAAGGTGTTACAAGTTAGTATCAGAGCATGATTTGGATTAAATTGGACCTGGGGTTATAGGTTAACATGATGCACTCTGACTTAGGAAGGAGGCGATGGAATTTAGAGACGATATTAGGATCCCAAAGTTTTACCGATAGGTGAGGCAAAACGTTGTAGTTTAGTCGAAGGTTTATAACTGGGGGACTCAGATCATGTGCAATGACCTAAGTCACCTCTGACTAAAGATAACAAATCAAGTTGACTTGAGGTTGACTTGATCGTAGTATAGTGGGACGTGGTGCAAATAGCTAATAAGGCCAAGATGGCCCAAACGTTGAACCTTGTAGTTCAAACTGAGTATAGATCTTCACAAAATTTAGTCCCGACTAAGGAAAGAAGCTCCCAAATAACCTTGATGATCTGGGTCGTCAATTGATGGATTTCTAGATCACAAAGGGATCCAGAATGCGCGATGAAACACCGCATCGTACTGCGATGGGTGGACTCGACAATCGGGAACCCAAAACAATGAGTCAATGGGGCCCGGGGGGTTCCACGGACCAAAATAATCACCGAAGGGAAGTGGCCACCGCCGGACTGGCCAGTGGCCCGGGGCGGCACCACCGGATTGGTGGTACACAGCCGTTAGTTCCAGTAGGGCGCAGTGGCGCTTAGGGATCAACGACGCACTACCACCGGCCAGCTCATGTGGGCCCCTCCCACGTACAGGGGTCCCCTTATATGGCCCCACACCCTCATTTTCACCCATTTCCATCCCTTTCCAACCTATCTCCTTCAAAAATCTCACCTTCCACCACTTTATTCTTTAAATATTTCTAGGTACATTCATATTAAACACAATTCCTAAAGCTCAAAGGATGAAGAATAATAATTAAACTAAAATTTACTATAAATAGTAAAAATATAAATAAAATGGACTTTTGACTATTACACTTATGGAATTTCATAAAATAACTAGGTTATTTGGATATAGTAGCTTCTCCTACCCCAAAATCATATATAGCACATTAAGTAACTCATACTGGATTGAGAAATACACTCGTTTCAAAAATCGAGTGGCAGCGCCACCGCCAGATTGGCAACGCACCGCTGGATTTCTGCGATTTTCTGTATTTTTTGACCAACTTCAAAAAGTCATATCTCCCTCAATATAACTCCTCTTTAGGTGATTCAAAATCCAGATCAAAGTTTGATAAATCTAGTTTCATATAAAAATAAGTGAAAAATAAAATAAAAAATTTAATATAGTTAAATCTAGGACGCTTTGACAACTATCCAACTTCTAGAATTTAAATAATCTACAACTCCAAATGAACTGAAGTGGGATGACTTTAAACTTAATGGTAAACCACCATAAAAAAGTTTAAAAATATTTCACTAACTAAAAATATAGAAAATGTTACAAGGAATAAAGACATTATGGAATCATACAGAAAATCATTGGTCTTGGACAAGTAGTACTTTCCGAATTTTTATAATTTTTATGGAACTTTGAATGAAATGAAATTTTTTGAAATAAAAGCAAGCTTAATAATGGATTACTATAAAAATTATAAAAATAATATAGTAACTAAAGGTGACAAATATGTTATAAATAATAGAAGGGTTGAAACAAAAAATTTCTACAACTTCAAATTGCTAATAGACTAGTCATATCTTTTTATGTTAAAGTTTAGTATTTGGTGTCTAATTAGGAATTATTTATAATCATACTAGGAATCATCCTGTGGTTAAATTTGATTATACATAAATACATACATATATATATATACATATATTTTTGTTTAAGTTGTTTTTGTGAAATTAAATTAGGACCCTTAAGTAGGATTGATTTTCATAGTTTAATACTCCGTAAGCTCATGTTAGAGGCGGATTACAGTAAAATATTATAAGTTTTTTTTATTCTCTTATGAATTCAAGGTTCATACCACATCAAGGAGATGTCCCTCCTTTTTTCCTTTTTCGCGGCCTTATGTTGCTAACATTCCAAACCTCTAAAATATTTTAGAATTCTCGATTCTTCCTTCCCTCTCGAAGTTAATGAAACCGAAGTGCAGTTTGCTCATAACCCATTAGTCATAAGATCGAAATGGTGATATACATATAAAATTTTATACTATTAGAAACCATTTTAGGATGATCTTTGACCATAGGCATATTAAGATATTTATTAACCTCTACCTTGGACATAAATTAAAACAAGGACTCTCTTAGACCAAGACCCATAGGTTCAACCACCAGCCACTGCACGCTATTTCAGCCTCACCTCTATGATCTGTGGCATCGACGCAACCATACAACCGACCTCCTGTATCCCAAAATAGGCCACCACAACGACCTATGACAACGTCGCCTAACCACCCACAACAAGTTCGCGTGCATGCACTCACCGTCAAAGCAGTTGAATCAGCAGTTGCAGTACCGTTAGCCTTTGAAGTCACTGCCCACATCTAAGGTTCACTTATATTTCTATTGGTGGACACCAGGTCCACTGTTTCAATGATAGCATGCTCTACAGTCAAGCGATTAGGGTTAGACACTACCCCTATAGTTGGGGTGAGAGTCATTGTGTAACGTCCCGAATTTTTTCCAACTTGGAGTTAGATGTCCTTAGGTAATTGATCGATCATAATACCTTATTGACTTCTCAGAACTCAATTCCAAAGTTTAAAATCCCTTTTCAACCCATTTCCTTCACAAATCTCACCTTTCACCACCTTATTCTTCACATTTTTCTAAGTACTTTCATAATAGACGCTAATCCGATCATTTAAATGATGGAGAACAATACTTAAACTTAAATTTAATATAATAGAAAATATATAAATAAAAAAATGGGTTTTGGGCCATTAGTCTTATGGAATTTAACAAAATAAATAGGTGATTTTGATAAAGCAACCTAATCTGTCGTAATTGGGCGACACGTAGTTAAGTACTAAAGTAAATAATCGATGGATTTGGCTTGAACCACTGTCTATACAAACTACAAGACTCAAAACTATTAAAATCACTAACATAACATTACTTAAAAACCTAAGAGCAATCTCGAAACCTAGTTGCTCACAAGAGCACATTGGAACTCCGTATTGGACCTGGACTGCGTGTTAAAAGTCCAATGACCGCGAAACTATAAGGTTATGACCATCTTACTGGGCTTGACAACCATCGTGGGAATCGAGTCTAAATAATATCTAGAAATGCACAACTTAAGCCTGGAGCGAAGTGTGTGGGAAACATGAATATCTTTAGAAAATAAACTCAGATTTGAGTGATTTGGGCCGTTCGCTTGCGGGCCAAATTTAAGGTTTTAGATCGTCAGATTCTGACCCAACTACACCCTTGGATCAAGGAAATTTTTCTACACAGGTTAGTGTACTTGTGGCCCTGATCGAGTGACGATAGCCGTTGAACTGAAACTGGTCCTCCACGGTTGATCCACAAATCTGATCGGACCAAAATCTTAACCTGGACTAGATCCATTACTAGGGAACTTATCCTACGTTGTAAGTGAGTAATGGACCTCCAGATGGGCCCCATTTATCTGAAACAAACTCCCTTTGGCTATAACCGAAGTATACCATGGCCCTAGGGCCATTCACACCACTTTTGAGCCTATATAAGACCCTTAAACCCACCTCTCTCTCTCATACGAATTTCTCCAAACCCTAGGAGAGAGAAGAGAGAAAATGAGAGAAAAGAGTGAGGAGAAGAGAGAGAGAGATTAGAGGATCGTTGCTGGGATTCACTCCCACTATTCCACACACCGATTCGCCTCCCCACTATCGGTACGAGCGATTCCAACTCCGATTTGGGTAAGAAATCCTAACCCTAATCTTATTTTAAGAATCCAAATAGAAGAATCGATGAAATAGCTAACCTATTTCGTGATTTAGGTGCCCCTTGTTCTGTATACGGGAGAGTAGGATTCGAACCAATTTTGAAACGAGTTATCCGACAACAAGTGCGGACTATAAACATTTAAGTTATGGTTTTCAAGGCTTTCAATGTCAGTTAATGATTTATGACTGACTTGATTGCTATCACATATGCTTAGATATGATATTTTCATTTATTACACATATATATGAACTATATTGAAAATAATGCATTCCATGTGTTTGTTGAAATGTTTGTATGAATATGGAATTATGATTTATGCTTGCCATGATTGTTAATTGAGAATACATGATTAATATAGGTGTGGCAACTCTTATGTGGGAGGATTTGTTATAATATATGTTTTAACTAATTTACTACATGTATGTCATATGTGTAGTCTAAGTGTTTGATAAAATGCCTGAATGAGAAAATGCTTGTTGAAATATATTTAATGAGGGTGTTGAGATAGGATTCTCAATTCCCTTATCTATAGTTACAGTTTCCTTTATGTAACCTATCTTACTACTACGTGATTTATGAATGAAATTCCTATGTATGATAACATGTGCACTATCGTATGGTGTGACCTCAAGTACAAAATAGGCCTACGATAATGGTGACGAGCCTCTCGTAGCGACCTAGAGTGTAAACTCTCGAACTTGCCTATCGTATATGATTAATTAGGATTAACGACCCTAGATGGATCATTGTTTGGGTAAATGATATAAAGGGAGGTATCTTAGCTTCCCAAACCTGTTGTATGAATAGGTCTAATTAAGAACTTGGCTAACATACACATGCACCACATTGCATGTGCCTTTGGCAATGGAGTTAAGCACAACGGAAGTGTTGCATGCACGACCGTGAGATGTCGTTGAGAGAGTGTAGGCGAGGGCATGCATCATTATAGCATATCATCCCTGCGTTAACAAGAGTACTTAGGACATGATTGTTGTACTGCTTTATCATTACTGTTTGACTAAATTGATAACATGTTATCCTTTACTTTATAGTTCCACTGAATTAGCTACTCATTCGTACCTGGGACGGTATTTTAAACACCACCCAGACTCTGGTTTAGATGCAGGTGATGGCGAGGTCTATACAGCAGAGTTGTACTTCGTAGGTGAGGAGGAAGAGTTCTCCTACATTCAACTATCGGGCGGATCTATGTAGATCTCATACCGATGCGTAGGGACTACTGGGATACTTGTTTAGTTGAACACATTTACTTTCCACATTTATATGGTTAGAAACAACACATGTATATATTTAGCCCGATTTCATACTCATACTCCGAAATTTGTGAAATATTTTCAAAATTAAATGCATATATTTTAGTCTTTCGCTTGCCAAATTACATTAACTCTGGAGTGTAATATGTTGTTTTAGTATAATCTCACTCATGTTTACTGCATTGCTAATAGACGACATCTAAACATCATTATCCATGTTGCATAAGTGATGCATTGGAAATCGGGAGTAGAGATTTGCTCGACCCCCGAATTTCAGGGTGTTACAAGATGGTATCAAATCATGATTTGGATTAAACTGGACCTGGGTTATGGTAACACAATGCATTCTGACGCACTCTGACTTAGTAGGGGGCGATGAAATCTGGAAACCACATTAGAATCCCAAGTTTCAGCAACGGACGAAACTGATAGTTGAAGTATGACCCGTATGCACCTGTGATCATGTGAGATGATCCCAATTCCTTTTTAGACCATCAATCGATGGGTTTAGTTGATAATTCGGTGTATTTCACACTCAAAGGACCCGAAAAGTGTGAATATACGCGAGATGGAACCCGAAACCACATCAAACGGACTCGGGGGCCCAAACGACGTAAATCGGGGGGACCCAAGGTGAGTCTCGCACATTTTTGGTACCCCAGGGGGGGTGATGTCATCACCCCCAGGGCGATTCCTTGTCCCAGGGTCCAACGAACCACGATGGAATCGCGCTTATTGCGAGGCCTCGCGGTCCAGTGAGCCGGGCGGCCCATTTTCTGTAACTTTCTTTCGAGTTCAAAAAGTCATATCTCCCTCGTTATAACTCCGATTTAGGTGATTCAAAATCTAGATTGAAGATTGATAAGTCTAGTTTCATATAAAAATAAGTAAAAAATATAATAAAAATTTTAATATAGATAAATATAGGTCATTGTGACAACTATCTTAAAATCATTAGTTTGGACAGCTGTTGTTTTTATAATTTTTAGAATTTATCTACAATACGAAATGTAATGAAATTTAATGGAGATGAAGTAGACTTGATGAAGAACTACTAGAAAAATAATTAAAATAATATACTAAGTAAAAGTGCCAAAAAATGGTATAGAACTACTCTAGGACCTTGAGAATGAGGATTATATAAAATTTGACAGTATAGGAAACCCAATAAATTAATAAAGTGAACCCTAGGACCTCTCTAGCTGGTATGGGCATATGTAAAGTTCTTAAGCATAGTTAAATTCTAGTTTGGGCAACTCAATTCCAATCAGACAACTTTTGACCCTAAGCGATAAAATAATTTCCTGTATTAGAAATGGTACAAAATCATCTAGCATATGAGCATAGACTTCGGATTACAACTATTGGATTACTGCTACTCATTAATTAGGACTAGGCTATTAGTTATACTAAGGAATGTAAAAGACTAATTATGTTAAGATAATTGAATGATAGACTTAGTTAGTCGGCTTAATTAGGTTGGAGTGAGACCTCATTCTTTCGTTGGATCCCCTTGATACTTATAGGCTTCTTTAATAACTCTTAGGAAAGTTGTTTTAACTTAGAAACTAGTCACGCTCAGAGATAACTTATATATTTCTCAGATTGAACATTAGATCAAGTCAGCACACCCCTTAGAATTGCCTTCCCAAGGACTTATTACGATCAAGAACACGGAGTAGAGGAACTATATATAAGAGAAGTATTCGCAGTTTGAATCGAATTCTAAATCCTAGTAGTTACCAATGAAATCAATACTCTAATCAAGCATAAGATCAGGATCAACTAGTAATAAGAACTGATATAATAAATTTTCTGTCATAGACTAGGCAGAAGGTCTATGTATCTGGCTTAGACCCACTACACAACTTTCCTTCCGTGTTGGCCCGACCACTTACAACCAAAAGTTTATTACTTCATCTTTGAGAAGTGTTAAGAATATATAACCAATAGAGATTTTTTTTATTAGGCCCAAGAAATTTCTCAAATGGGCAATAGACAGTTAGGAATTAGGTCTCGAATCACAGACCAGTCTAGCATACATATTGTACATATGAACTTAGAAAGATAGTCGGCCCGTTAACCTATTTTGTCCAAATTCCTTATGTACTAATAATGTATAGATCATCTTACAGTATTAAACTGGGCATGATTAAAGAGGGTAAGTCAAGACCATAGCAAAAGTCCCTCTTAAGTAAACTTAAGCATCTTGCCACAAACTCACACCTGTCCCTGAAATCAACCACAACACCCACCATTATTTTTAGCTCCTTTCTATGACCATAGGTACCAATGCCATAGTACACATCATCGATGGAAGGAAGACCAATGTATTGAGAGGTTATTTCCCATTTCATGTCAAGGATAGGTCTTAAGTTACACCTTGTTCCGATATACGAATCGGGATATAGATTCTTGAGCCTTAAGAGTAAAAATAATTTTTAAAGGGGGTAGAAAAGTTATGAACTCAGTCGGGTTAAGTAGGTACACTTGTCTACCCACTCATAGGTGCAACGGAAGCTTGGTGGGCTAATAGCCCACTGGCCCAGGATCAACGAAAATTGATCCAGGTTACACGTAAGTTTAGGTCACTAAATAGGATCTGAATCTTCCTTTGAATGTCAACAATGAAGTCATTGAAGGAAAGCAATTAAGGTTCAAGTATTAAACCAATTCATATTAAAGAATAGGCCTAACAATGGCTACGAGCTAAATTACAAATATCCAAGGTCACTGTATCCCCAAATGCGCTCGTTAAATACGGACCCAATAGGAGCCTTAACCAATTTCAGGGCGAAAAATTTTTAAGGAGGGTAGACTAAAGTGAGCCAGACTAGCATAGATGGTATACACCCTGCCACGCATATAAACTTGAATCAATTAAACTTAGGTAAAAGGAATAATAAAATCTTTACTTATTACCCTTAGCCAATTTTGGGGACGAAATTATTTTTAAGGGGGGTAGATTATAATGTCCCGAATTTTTGCCAACCTAGAGTTAGATGTACTTAGGCAATGGGTCGATCATAACACCTTATTGACTTCTCAGAACTTAATCCCAAAGTTTAAAATCCCTTTTCAACCCATTTCCTTCAAAAATCTCACCTTTCACCACCTTATTCTTCACATTTTTCTAAGTACTTTCATAGTAGACGCTAATCCTAACATTTAAATGATGGAGAATAATACTTAAACTTAAATTTACTATAATAGAAAATCTATAAATAAAAAATGGGTTTTGGGCCATTAGTCTTATAGAATCTGATAAAATAAATAGGTGATTTTGATAGAGCAACCTAGTCTGTCGTAATTGGGCGACACGTAGTTAAGTACAAACTAAAAAATCAATGGATTTGGCTTGAACCACTTTCTATACAAACTGCAAGACTCAAAACCATTAAAATCACTAACTCAACATTACTTAAAAACCTAGGAGCAATCTCAAAATCCAGTTGCTCGCAGGAGCACATTGGAACTCCATATTGGACTTAGACTACGTGTCGAAAGTTCGATGATCGCGAAACTATAAGGTTATGACCACCTTACTGGGCTTGACAACCATTATGGGAATCGAGTCCAAATAGTATCTACAAACACACAACTTGAGCCCGGAATGAAGTGTGTGGGAAACACGAATATCTTTAGAAAATGAACTCAGATTTGAGTGATTTGGGTCATTCACTTGCCGCCAAATTTAAGATTTTAGACCGTCAGATTCTGACCTAACTATACCCTTGGATCAGGAAAATTTTCCTACACATGTCAGTGTACATGTGGCCCTGATCGAGCGACGATAGCCGTTGAACTAAAACTGGTCCTCCATGGTCGATCCACAAATTCGATCGGACCAAAATCTTAACCTAGCCTAGATCCATTGCCAAGGAACTTACCCTACACCGTAGGTGAGTAATGGACCTTCAGATGGGCCCCATTTATCAAAAACAGACTCCCTTTGGCTATAACCTAAGTATACCATGGCCTTGGGGCCATTCACACCACTTTTGAGCCTATATAAGACCCTTAAACCCACATCTCTCTCTCTCCCATATGAATTTCTCCAAACCATAGGAGAGAGAAGAGAGAAAAGGAGAGCAAAGAGTGAGGAGAAGAGAGGGAGATCAGAGGATCGTTGCTGGGATTTACTCCCACTATTCGACACACCGAATCACCTCCCCACTATCGCTACATGAGCGATTCCAACTCCGATTTAGGTAAGAAATCCTAACCCTAATCTTATTTTAGGAATTCAAATAGAAGAATCAATGAAATAGTTAACCTATTTTGTGATTTAGGTGCCCGTTGTTCTGTATATGAGAGCGTAGGATTCGAACTGAGTTCAAAACGAGTTAACCGACGGCAGGTGCGGACTATAAATGTTTAGGTTATAGTTTTGAAGGCTTTCAATGTCAATTAATAATTTATGACTGACTTGATTGCTATCACATATGCTAAGATACGATGTTTCCATGTATTACACATATATATGAACTATTTACTCCCACTATTCCACACACCGAATCACCTCCCCACTATCGCTACATGAGTGATTCCAACTCCGATTTGGGTAAGAAATCCTAACCCTAATCTTATTTTAGGAATTCAAATAGAAGAATCAATGAAATAGTTAACCTATTTTGTGATTTAGGTGCCCGTTGTTCTATATATGAGAGCGTAGGATTCGAACTGAGTTTGAAACGAGTTAACCGACGACAGGTGTAGACTATAAATGTTTAGGTTATAGTTTTGAAGGCTTTCAATGTCAATTAATGATTTATGACTGACTTGATTGCTATCACATATGCTAAGATACGTATATATGAACTATGTTGAAAATAATGCATTTCATGTGTTTGTTGAAATGT
Source organism: Magnolia sinica (assembly GCF_029962835.1). Classification (NCBI taxonomy): domain Eukaryota; kingdom Viridiplantae; phylum Streptophyta; class Magnoliopsida; order Magnoliales; family Magnoliaceae; genus Magnolia; species Magnolia sinica. Next base: position 57,016,596 of record NC_080583.1, on the reverse strand, counting down.
TTGTATGAATATGGAGTTATGATTTATTCTTGCCATGATTGTTGATTAAGAATACATGATTGATGTAGGTGTGACAACTCCTATGTGGGAGGATTTGCTATAATATATGTTTTGACTAATTTATTACATGTATATGATATGTGTAGTCTAAGTGTTTGATAAAATGCCTGAATGAGAAAATGCGTATTGAAATGTATTTAATGAGGGTGTTGAGATAGGATTCTCAATTCCCTTATCTATAGTTACAGTTTCCTTTATGTAACCTATCTTACTATACGTGATTTATGAATGAAATGCCTATGTATGATAACATGTGCACTATGTGTTTGTTAAAATGCTCAAATGAGATTTATGTTTAAATTGGTTGTCACATACTGCTTGGACTATCACATATGAATTCTTATTCTGTTTGAGTATGATTGGGACTAATATGTAGTCCAGGCAATCGGTAATGGTTTACGATCAGTGGCCGAACTAGTTTCACCACAATGGATACGTTCAATGAATCCGAGTCATACGATGATTGTCAACAGTGGTACCATGTCAATTAATTCAGCGCACACTCACACTAGTCGAACTTGTCTAATAAACTGATGGACCTATTGTGTGTTTACCATGTATAAATGCTACTGCTTGAATCTAAGGTACTACTTACCAATTTAAACGCCCGTTTTAACCTTGGTACCGCGATCCTCTAAGACTCATGAGCCAGGCATGGTGGTATGGGATACCGTGGTCGAGCTGTCGGCCTATGCTGGGGTGACGAGCCTTCCCATAGTGACCAGTGAGCAACTCAAACTCGTGAGCCGAATATGGTGGTATGGGACATTGTATTCGAGTTATCAACCTATGCTAAGGTGATGAGCCTTTTCGAAGTGACCTCGAGTATAAACTAGGCCTGAATTAGCTACTCATTCCTACCTGGGACAGTGTTTTAAACACCACCTAGACTCTGGTTTAGATGCAGGTGATGGTGAGGTCAATACAGCGGAGTTGGACTTCGTAGGTGAGGAGGAAGAGTTCTCCTACGTTCAACTATCGAGCGGATCTATATAGATCTCATACCGATGCGTAGGGACTAATGAGATACTTGTTTAGTTGAACACATTTGCTTCCCGTATTTATATGGTTAGAAACAACACATGTATATATTTAGCCCGGTTTCATACTTATACTCCGAAATTTGTGAAACGGTTTCATAATTAAATGCATATATTTCAGTCTTCCACTTGCCAAATTACATTAACTCTAGAGTATGATATGTTGTTTTAGTATAATCCCACTCATGTTTACTGCATTTCTAATGGACGACATCTAAACATCATTATCCATATTACATAAGTGATGTGTTGGAACTCGGGAGTAGAGCTTTGCTTGACCCCCGAATTTCAGGGTGTTACACATCGCCACAGTAAGAACCTTCTCAGATGCCACTAAGCTTTGTAAGAGTTGCCCGATAGACTTAGGGAGTAGAGTGGTGTGTATTGACCTGATTGTAACCAAGATATGTCATTACGACGTCATCCTTGACATGGATTGGCTCACTGAAATGAAGGCAGAGATTGATTGTGAGACCAGATTAGTGACAGCCCATGGGCCCGAGGGCACGACCTTCACCTTCCCAATTTAGGTCAGTTGGCCCTACTGCATTAGTTGTTACGCTTTCCTGTTGGAAAATTTTAATGGTCTGTCACTTGAGGACACACCAATAGTCCAAGATTTCAAAGACATGTTCAAAACGATCCCTGGACTACCTCCTCAGCGTGAGATCAACTTTACCATCGACCTTGTGCTAAGTGCGACACCTATCTCCTTACCGATGCACCGAATGCCTCTGTGTAAAATGGAGGAATTAAGGAAGCAGATTGATGATTTATTGGACTCGAGTTTTATACAGTCGAGCATATCTCCTTGGAGAGCACATGTATTATTTGTGAAAAAGAAGGATGGATTGCTGTGGTTATGTATAGATTATCGCAGGCTAAATCACGTCACGATAGAGAACAAGTATCCTCTACCCAGGATAGACGACTTATTCGACTAATTGAAGGGGGTCGGTATTTTTCTAAGATAGACTTACAGTTCGGGTATCATCAGTTGCATGTCAGGAATGAAGACGTGTAGAAAACAGCTTTCAGGATCAGCTTCGGGCACTACGAATTTCTCGTGATGCTATTTGGACTTATGAATGCACCGGCCATATTCATGGATCTCATGAACCGAGTGTTTTGGCCGTACCTTTACCGATTCATTATCGTATTCATATACGACATTTTAATATACTCAAAGAGTCGGAAAGATCATGAAGAACACCTGTGAGCAGTGTTTGATGCTCTTAGGCAGAACCAGTTGTTTGCATAGTACTGAAAATGCGACTTCTAAAATGAAGAAGTCAAGTTTTTAGGACATGTAATTTCTAAGGAAGGAATTGCCATGGACCTAGCCAAGGTGACCGCAGCACAGGACTGGGAGCAGCCCGGCTCAGTCATAGAAGTGAGGAGTTTCCTTAGACTTGCTAGCTATTATCGCCGATTCATTAAAAATTTCTCCAAGATAGCCCGACCGTTGTCGCAACTTACTTGGAAAGATCTTAAATTTGCTTAGAATGAGAAAGCAGAAGCAACCTTTTAAGAATTAAAGGACAAGCTAACGCCTGCGCCCATGCTAATACTACCACAGTAAGGGATCAAATACTATTTACACCGACGTCTCTTGTGTTGGTTTGGGTTGTGTGCTTATGCAAAAGGATAGGGTGATCGCCTATGTCTCTCGACAGTTGAGGAAACACGAAGAAAATTACCCCACTCATGACCTAGAGTCGGCGAAAGTCATTTTTGCATTAAAGCTTTGGAGACATTACCTCTATGAACAGGAGTTCGAGCTCTTTTGCCACCACAAGAGCCTCAAGTACATCTTTATACAAAGGGACCTGAATATGAGGCAATGACGTTGGATGGAGACCTTGAAAGACTTCAAGTTTGAAGTCTCCTACCTTCCTGATAAGGCCAACCTTATAGCCGATGCGTTGAGACGCAAGAAAACTATAGAATTTACAGCCCCATTGATGATAGGAGAGTGGAATATGGTGGAATTCGTGTGAGATTTTGAACAGAAGCTGACAGCAGAGAGCATCGCACACTTCCACGTGCAACCACTTATTGATGACCGGATCATTGTGGCTCAGAAGGAAGATGAGCTATTCGTAAAGATGAGAGAACGTGCAAACGACAGTGAAGAATTAGAATGGAGGATTGGCTTAGATGGAGGTTTGCGGTATTGTGGTCGCCTATACATCCCAAACCATCACGACTTGAGAAGAGAAGTTCTAGAAGCCGCCCACAATTCAAAGTTGGCGATGCATCCGGGTAGTACAAAGATTTATCGAGACATGAAGCATTTGTACTGGTGGGACAACTTGAAGTCCCAAATAGCAGATTTTTTGTCCAAATGCCTCGCGTGCTAGCAAGTCAAGGCCGAACATCGCCAACCCCCTGGTTTACTTCAACCCATACCCATAGCCAAGTGGAAGTAAGATTTCATATCTATGGATTTCATTTTCGGGTTACCAAAGACGAGAAAGGGGAATGACTCCATTTGGGTGATTGTGGACCGGTTGACGAAATAGACCCATTTCCTCCCGATTAGAGTTTCTAATTTGGCAGATGATCTAGCCAAGCTATACATCAAAGAGATAGTATGACTGCATGGGGTTCCTATAGAGATTGTGTCGGACCGAGACACATGATTCACATCTATTTTCTGGACTAGAATCTAAGAAGCAGTGGGAGTGAAACTGAAGTTCAGTACTGCGTTCCACCCACAGACCGATGGGCAGACGGAACAGGTGAATCAAATACTCAAAGACATGTTGCGAGCATGTGTACTTGACTTCAACGACAGATGGGATGACTGACTCCCTTATGCCGAGTTTGCTTATAACAACAGCTTCCAAGCAACGGCTCCTTACGAAGCCTTGTATGGACGCCCATGTCGAGCTCCACATTGTTGGGCAGAAGTTGGCGAGAAGAGCTTGATTGGCCCAGATTTGGTTCAAGCGACCTCAGAGAAGATCGATATTATCAGATGTTAACTCCTTACAGCCCAGAGTAGACAGAAGAGTTACGATGATACGAGACGGAGACAGTTAGAATTTGAAGTTGGGGACCATGTATTCCTTAAAAATTTTCCAATGAAGGAGTACTTCATTTTAGTAGGAAAGGGAAACTCATGCCTAGATTTATTGGCCCGTTCTAGAATTTAGACTGAGTGGGTGTGGTAGCATACCGTCTCGCCTTGCCCACACCACTCGCAGGCATGCACAACGTATTTCATGTATCGATGTTGAAAAAATATGTTCCTGAGCCTACACATATTATCAAGTGGGAGCAAGTGCAGTTAAGTGAAGACACTGTCACGCCCCAAACTCGAAAATCGGGCTCACAAAATTTTCGATCCCCGAATCCGGTGCCGACAGCCTCCGTAGTACCCCATTCTCGGCTCCCAGCTCCTATACGCCAGATTCCGATCCTGGGATCCTACAAGGAGGATTTTCCAATGTACATTTATCTCATAATAAGCATAACCACAAGTATACCCAAATCATAAAGGCAACATCATCATCACCAAGGGAAGAAAAAGAGAGAGAGAGAGAGAGAAAGAGAAAACGGTGGAGATAGGAGGGACCCCGCCACTATGGGTCCCTCTATGATATAAGGCATACATCAAGATGGGTCCCACCATATGTGGGCCCTCAAATCAAACATATGAATGAAAGACAAAAATCCAAAATCACCCACCACCTTCTTCTTGCTCTCTTGGCTTCCTTTGCTCCTTAGCTTCGATCCTAACGGAGGAGATGGAGTTTAGATGGTTGAGATGGGAGATGAGAGGGTGGAAAGTGGGTCATACACAAAGCTCTCTTGGAGGAGAAAGAGCTTGGAGTGTGGTGTTTTCTTGCTTGGGAAAGAGAGTTTGTGAAATGAAAATGAGAGAGAGAGGGTTGTAAAGAGAGAAAGTGAGAGATGGGTGATGGATGTGGTGGGTGATAGATGTGTAAGAAGCTTTTTTGACTTTTGTAGTAGATGGTGTAAGAAAAAGCATGGGTGTGCAAGAGCCTTTTTTACTTTTGTGGTAGATGGTGTAAGAAAAAGTATGGGTGTGTAAAAACCTTTTTGACTTTGGGGGTTACTTGGGGAAGGGTGTGAGGTGATGGTGTACTTGGTTAAGGTGATTGATTGATGGGTTGATGGATGTGACAAGTTGTAGAGATTCTCTCAGAATTCGTACGCGCGGTATTTTTCTTGAACAGAATGCGGACCCACATCTCCTAACCAGGGCATTGCCTCGGCGGGCAAGTTGCGGCATCGAAATCGCGGCGACAGCGCAGTCGCTAGGGTACAAGTTTCGGATTGAGTCGAGTCGGATTAATGACGTGTGACTCAGGGTCGTGTGTAAATGTCAGATAAAGGTCAAAGGTTGCCGGAATTCGACCGAAAAGACCGCGAAAGCCTACGAAACAGTACAGTCTAGGACATGGGGCTTACAGATGCTACCTATGTATTGTGACCAACGCGTGTTCGAGATAGAAAGGAACGAGTGTTGTGCAATAAGGTCATCCAGCTCGTGAAAGTGTTATGGACACACCTCACCGAGGAGGAGGCTACTTAGGAAATGGAAGCCGAAGTCCGTAAGAACTACCCTTAGATCCTCGAGGAGGATGAAAAGGTACTAATTTCGGGGATGAAAATTTTCTTTAAGGGGGGTAGATTGTAACATCTTAGAAAAGTCCGTACAAGGACCCAAGTACCACCTCAGGCAGAACCACATAAGGAACGTGTCCTGTCGTAACTTAGACAGAAATTAATTAAGTATTAAACTAAATAATCAGTGGATTTAGCTCGGGCTACCATTTTCACAAATGAGAAGGCCTAAAACTATTAATACCACTGACTCAACGTTACTTAAAGACCTACGAGAAATCCCAAGAGCCGGTCGCTCTCGGGAGTACATTGAAACCCCGTATCTGACCTAGACTGCATGTCGAGAGTCCAATGCCTGTGAAACTATAGGATTATATCTGTCTTACTAGGCTTGACAACCATCGTGGGAATCGAGCCCAGAGAGTGACCAGAAAAGCATAACTTGAACCCTAAGTGAAGTGTGTGAGAAACGCGAATATCTTCAAAAAATGAAATAAAACTTAAGTGAATTGGGCCGTTCACTCTCACGTGAAATTAAAGACTTCGGACCGTCAGTTTCTGACTAAACTTCATCTATGGGAAAAGGAAATTTCTCTGCACATATTCATATAACTTTGGCATCAATCGAGTAAGTATGATCATTGATCTGACACAGGTCCTCCATAGTCGATCAGCTTATCCGATCGCACTGAAATCACATCTTGGCATAGATCCATTATCAGAGAACTTACCCTATAATGTAGGTGAGTAGTGGGCCTCCCCATGAGCCCTGTTTGTCAAAAATAGTCGCCCAAAGGATATAAACCATGTATATAGTGGCCTTGGGGCCATTTGCAACACTTCTGGGCTTATAAATAGCCCTTATTTCACCTCACCTCACCTCTCTCATATACGAATTTATCTAAAACCCTAAGGGAGAGAGAGAGAAAAGAAGAGAAAAGAGGAAAGAGAGAAGGATCTTAGGGGATTGTTACAGGAATCCTCTCACACGACTTCGCGCACCGAATCACCTCCCCATTACACTACATAACCTGTTTTGGCTACGATTTTGGGTAGGAAAACCTAACCCTAATATTGTTGTAGAGATCCATATTGATTAATTAGGAAACTAGCTAACCTATTTCGTTATTTAGGTGCCCGACGTTCCATTTTTGGGAACGTAGAATTCGAACCGAGTCCAAATCGAGTATTCCGACGAAAGGTGCAGACTATAAATACTTAGGTTCTGGTTATCAATGCTTTCAACATTAGCTAATGACTTATGTCTAACTTGACTACTACCATATTGTCTTAGATACGTCGTTTTCAACATATTATACATGTATGAACTATGTTGAATAAAAATGCATCCCATGTGTTTGTTGAAATGTTTGAAGGAACATGTAAACATGATTTGTGCTTGCTATGACTACTAATCTAGGATTCATCATTGTCATAAGTATGCTGACTTTCCTGTGTAAGGAATTGCTAAAATATATGTTATAACTAACCTAGTCTATGTATTTGGTGAATTGTAGTCTAAGTGTTTGATAAATTGTCTGAATGAGAAATTGTTGATGATTTGTATTTATTAAGAGTATTAAGATATGATTCTTAATTACCTTATTCATATGTATAGTTTCTTTCATGTAATCTTATTTGCTTCTACGCAATTTATGGATAAAATGCAAGTGTTAGGTAATATGTTCAATGAGTTTGATAAAATGCTTAAATGAGGAATTTAGTTGGATTGTTTGTTAAATGCCGAAATGATTATCACATATGTTTACTTACTGCATCTAAGTAAGATTGGGTCTACAACGTAGCCCAGACAATCGGTAATAGTCCTTGTTCAGGTGGACGAATTAGTCTCACCACATTGGGTAAACTCGACGAATCCGGGTCGTACGACAATTGTTGACAGTGGTTAGGCCACAAGGGGTGCTTACGCACTCCATGTCGATTAAGTCAGCATGTGCCCATACAAATCTAACTTGCCTAACGAACCGATTGGTTGATTGTGGGTTTACCATGTATGGACACCACTGCTTGAATCTAAGGTACCCCTCTCCAATGTAAAAGCCCACTTTAACCATGGTACCTGTAACGCCCTGAAATTCTGGGGTCGAGCATAACTCAGCTCCCAAGTTTCAAAACATCACTTATGCAACATATGCAATGATGGATGTATGTTGTCTGTATGAGTGCATAAAACATGGAGTAGATTAAGCCAAACTGTAAACATAATTCAGGGATAAGTGAAATATGCAAGCGGAAGATTGAAAAAACACATATGTATAGCTATATAAGTCCCTGAGATATGTATGCTCTACCAGGTCATAATTACAAGTGTTTGTTTCAAAATATAAGTATCAAAATAAAATCACCCATTACAAAATAAACCCTGAATCCCCGTAACTTAGGACACGGTTCACATGAACCCGCCTGAGAACTGCATAAAGGAGAACGCCTCTTCGTCATCCTCATACTCCGGCTCTGCCTCGCGGGTTGCATCATCATCTGCATCTAAGACAGAGTTTGGTTGGTGTTGAAACACCCTCACAGAACGTGGGAGTGAGTGATCAACTAAGTGGAACTATACAATAAAAGTTAACATATTATCAATTCAATCAAGCAGTAATGATAAGGCAATACAATCAAACATGTCCTAATTACTCTTATTAATGCAAGGATGTATATAAAAATGATGCATGCCCTCGCCTGCACTCCCTCAGCATTTTCATCTTACGGTACGCATAACAACCTCCCGTAGTGCTCCACAACGCCAAGGCACATGCAATGCGGTGCATGAACATGATTACCAAGTTGTTATTAGTCCTTTGTATATAGCAGGATTGGGAAGCTAAGGTACCTTCCTTATATCAATTCCCAAACGGTGATCCATTCTAGGGTCATCAGTCCTAGACAATCTCATACGATATTATGGTTCTAGGTCACTGCAAAGGGCTCGTCACCAATCAATGCATGCCTAATCATACCTTAGTTACTATAATAAGGCTTGTCGCCTCAATGTAGTATCAAGGTATGCTCGAGGTCACTACAAAGGACTCGTCACCAATCAGTGTAGGCTGACAGCACGAATATAGTGTCCCATACTACCATAATCGGCTCACGAGTCTGGATTGCTCACTGGTCACTACGGGGAGGCTCGTCAACCCAGCGTAGGCCGACAGCTCGACCACAACATCCCATACCACCATGCCCGGCTCATGAGTCTTAGCGGATCGAGGTACCATAGTTAACGGGATTGCAATGGTAAGTTTGGTACCCTAGATTCAAACAATAGCGTCCATACATGGTGAACATCCACCAGAACAATCGGGTTACTTGATAAGCTCGACTAGCACAAGCGCACATTGAGTATAATGACATAAAGTGCGCAAACACTCCGTATGGCCAAACCACAGTCGACAACCTTGATATGACTTGGGTTCGTCAAACAAGTCCTACGTGACGAAAGCGACCTCAGCCACAACCTCAAAGCTTGTTACCGATTCCCTAGACTATTTTATAGTCCTAAACACATTCAATTATAACAGATATTCGTACCAGCAATTCAGAACAGTAATGGATCAACAATTCCAATCATACAAGCATGTGAGCATTTGATGGATTTCAACTTAACATGAATTTACACATAAGTAGCGTCTAAGTTAAACAGACAAAAAATTGAAAATTTCATGGAGGAAATCATACACATCATTAAGATAGTTGAGAATCTCTTCTCAACGCCCATAAAAAGTACAATATATTACACACTTATTCATTCAGACATTTCTACAAACACTTAGGCTACATATTCCAACATACATGACGTATGTTGGTGATAGCTCACATTAGGACAAATCCTTTCACCAAGGAGTTGATACACATACAACTAGCACAAACACACGACGATTAATCATGGAAAATACATGCTCGTATTTTAAACGTATATGATACTTTCTACATATACATGGAATACACAAATCTCAATATAGTTCATATATATCAAAAACGTAATACAAACATCGCATTTGGCATATGAAATTTCATCCACAACAATAATAAACCATTAACCGACATTGAAAGCCTTGAAACCTATAACCTATACGAATATAGTCCGCACCTTAAACCAGAAAGTGCGCAACAGATCTGATTCAGACGATAAGTCTTCGTCAACGGCGACTAGATAACCTAAGGCATGAATTAAATTAGCTACATCAACACTTAGACTATTCTAAGCTCCAAAATAGGTGAGGGTTTGATTGACTTACCCAAGAATGAGCTTAGAATCGCTGGAATAACGATTTAGATGCGATGGATTAGGTACGCAGAGTAACTAGGAAGAATCTCAAGATGATTCACCAACTTCTCTCTCACTTTCTCTCTTTTCCTCTCTCTTTCTTTCTCTTAGCTAGGGTTTGGAAAATTCGTAAGGAATTTGAGAGTGAGGGTTTAAGGTCTTTATATAGGCCTAAATTTGATGGAAATAGCCCCAGGGCCAAGGTATACTTAGGCTATAACCAAATCGGGTCCATTTCGATCCAATGGAGCGTTTCTGGAGGTCCTTTTTCTGAGTGTGGTTGGACTTAAGCTCACTAACATTGGATCTTAAGCAAGTTAAGTTTTCAGTCCGATCGGGTTTCCAGATCGCTGATGGCGGACCAATCTCAATTCAACGGTCACCGAAACTCGATCAGGTCCACAGGCACTTTGACATGTATGGGCCATCTTCCCTGATCCGAGGTTAAAATTGGTTCAGATTCTGATAGTCAGAGTGCTTAAAATCGGCGCGCAAGCGACACGACTCAAATTTTTTAAATTCATATTTAATGTCTAAATAATTTCACCTTTCTCACACTCTTTACTCCGAACTCAAGCAAATCGTCTCAGGACATCATCTGGACTTGATTTTTGAGGTGATTGTCAAGCCCAACAAGGTGATCATAATTGTCTAAGATCATCGCTATCGGACTTTCGACGTGTGGTCCAGGTCCGATACAAAGTTTCCAAGTACTCCTGACAGCAACTGGATTTAGCGTTGAATCCTAGATTTCAGGATAACGTAGCGCTAACGATTCTATAGCTTTTGGGTCTTGCAGATCAAATTCAAAGTGATTAGTGCTAATCTCGCAAGCACTCTAGTTTAGCACTTGCTAACATTAACCTAATTTCTAAAGGATTTGGTCCTGGGCGATTTCTACCTGAGGTTGTACTCGGGTCTTTGCACGGATTTTTTCGAGACGTTATAATCTACCCCCCTTAAAGAAAAATTTCATCCTCGAAATTAGTACCTTCTCATACTCCTCGAGGATCTGAGGGTAGTTCTTTCTGACCTCAGCTTCAGTCTCCCAAGTAGCCTCTTCTTCATCGCGAGGCATCCACAGTACTTTCACAAGTGGAATGACCTTGCTACGCAATACCTGCTCCTTCCTGTCTAGGATAGGTGTCTGTCGCAGTACATATGTGGCATCCTCGCTCAACTGCACCTACTCCCAACTGATAATATGCGAAGGATCAAGAACGTATTTCTTTAGCATAGAAACATGAAATACGTTATGCATGCCCGCAAGTGGTGTGGGCAAAGCAAGACGGTACGCTACCGCTCCCACTTGATCCAGTATTTGAAATGGACTAATAAATCTCGGCGTGAGCTTTCCCTTCTTACCAAACCACAGGACTTCCTTCATAGGGGAGACCTTAAGAAATAGATGGTCTCCAACCTCGAACTTAAGCGGTCGCCGCATCGTATCAGCGTAACTCTTCTGCCTGTTCTGGGCTGTCAGAAGTCAGCGCCTAATAATGTCGATTTTCTCTGAAGTCACCTGAACCAACTCTGGGCCAATCAAACTACGCTCGCCAACTTCTGCCCAGCAATGCGGTGCTCTACACGAGCGACCATATAATGCCTCGTAGGGAGCCATGTCAATACTCGCCTGGAAGCTATTGTTATACGCGAACTCTGCATAAGGGTGACAGTCATCCCAACTGTCCTTGAAATCCAAAACACAAGCTTGCAACATGTCCTCCAGAATCTGATTCACACGTTCCGTCTGCCCGTCTGTCTGTGAATGAAACGCGGTGCTGAACTTCAATTTCACACCCATCGCTTCCTAGATACGAGTCTAGAAGATAGATGTGAATCGTGTGTCTCGGTTCGACACGATCTCCAAGGGAACTCCATGTAGACGTACAATCTCCTTGATGTACAACCTAGCCAACTCGTCTGCAGAGTTCGTAACTCTGATCGATAAGAAATGAGCCGATTTCGTCAATTGGTCGACGATCACCCAAATGGAGTCATGTCCCTTCCTCGTTCTCGGTAGCCTTGAAATAAAATCCATAGAGGTGAAGTCCCACTTCCATTCTGCTATGGGCATGGACTGAAGCAACCCAGGAGGTCGGCGATACTCTGTCTTGACCTGTTGGCACGTGAGACAACGGGATATGAACTCAGCAATGTAAACCTTCATGTTGTCCCACCAGTAGGATCTCCTCATGTCTTGATACATCTTCGTGCTACCTGGATGCATTGCAAGCTTTGAATTATGGGCTGACTCGAGAACCTCCCGTCTCAAGTTAGGAACGTCTGGGACACATAGGCGACCACGATATCGTGGGCCCCCATCTGAACTAACACTCCACTCAGAGTCCTCATCTGTACGAACCCGCTCTCTCATCTTCGCCAATAGTTCATCATCTGCCTGAGCTGCAATGATCCTTTTGTCAGTGAAGGGTTGTACTCGAATGTGTGCGAAAACCTCATGCGGCTCTTCCACCATGAGTTTCTGCTAAAAGTCTCGCACAAACTCCATCATGTCCCATTCTACTAACATTAGCGGAGCCACAAACTCTAAAGTCTTCTTACGACTCAACGCGTCTGCCACAAGGTTTGCCTTACCCGGATGGTAAGAGACATCGAACTTAAAGTCCTTCAAGGTTTCCATCCATCGGCGTTGCCTCATATTCAAGTCACGCTGAGTGAAGATATACTTAAGGCTCTTGTGGTCACAAAAGAGCTCGAAATCCTCTCCGTGAGATAATGTCTCCAGAGCTTTAGTGCGAAAATGACAGTTGTCAACTTCAGGTCGTATGTAGGATAATTCTCTTCGTGTTTCCTCAACTGTCTCAAGGCATATGCAATCACCCTGTCCTTCTGCATAAGGACACAATCCAGACCAATGCAAGAGGCATCAGTATATATCATATACTTAACCCCTTGCTCTAGCAATACTAGCACAGGGGCGGACGTCAATTGGTCCTTCAGCTCCTGAAAGGCTATTTCGGCCTTCTCATTCCAAGCAAACTTCAAGTCTTTCTGTGTCAACTAAGACAATGGTCTGGCTATCTTCGAGAAGTCTCGTATGAAGCGTCGATAACCGAACCGGGCTGCTCCCGATCCTGAACTGCGGTCACCTTGAACCGATCACCTTGGCAACGTTCATCGCTATCCCTTCCTTGGACACCACATGTCCTAGGAACTTGACTTCCTCTTTCCAGAAGTCACATTTCTTGTACTGCGCAAAAAGATGATTCTTCCTGAGAGCATCCAAGACTGCTCTTTGGTGCTCCTAGTGCTCTCCCTGACTCGTAGAGTATATCAAAATGTCATCAATAAAGACAATGACAAATCGGAACAAAAATGGCCGAAACACCCTGTTCATCAGATCCATGAACACGGTCGATGCATTCGTAAGATCGAACGACATCACAAGGAACTCATAATGGCTGAAGCTAGTTCTGAATGCGGTCTTCTGCACGTCCTCATCCTTGACGTGCAACTGATGATACCCTGACTATATATCAATCTTCAAAAAGTATCGTGCCCCCTTTAACTGATCAAACAGATCATGGATCCTGAGCAAGGGATACTTGTTCTTCACTGTCACCTGATTTAACCTGCGATAATCTATACATAATCGCAAGGAACCATCCTTCTTCTTGGCAAATAGAACAGGTGCTCCCCAAGGGGACACACTAGGTCGAATAAAGCCCAAATTCAACAAGCCATCTATCTGCTTCCTCAATTCCTCCATTTCACTCGGAGGCATGCGATAGGTGGACAACGAAATAGGTGTTGCACCAGGCATGAGATCGATAGTAAAATCAATCTTGCGCCGAGGGGGTAATCCAGGAATCGTCTCGAATACATCCTCAAAATCCTGAACTACTGGCGTGCTTTCAAGCGCCGAACCAGCAATACTCTCCAACAGAGAAGTATAACAACCAAATCAGAAAGGGTAACTGACCTGAACAGGGAAAGTAAATGTCTCGACCTCAGGTTCATGGGTTGTCACCAGTCTAGCCTCACAATCAATCCATGCTCGTATCTTCGTAAGCCAATCCATGCCCAAAATGACGTCGTAATGATATAGAGGTGCGACAAACAGGTCAACTAGAATCGATCTGCTCCCTAGATCAATCAAACAACCCATACAAACCTTGGTCATATCAGAGGAGGTCCCTGTAGCGGTAGTGAGTGTCACTCCCTTCATAGTAATAGTGCCCAAACTCAGGCGCTTAACTGCCGCATACGACCTGGTATCCACCAACAAGAAGACGGGAATACCTTGGATGTGGGTTGTAACCTCAAAAGATCTCGGTGCTAAGTCAGCCCTAGGCGCTTCAGCTGTAAGCGCGTGAACTAGAGCCTGCTGTGGGCGATTCGGTGGTGGTACCATAGGCCATTGAGGTGGCTTAAAGTGAGGTACAGAAGGCCTGAAGATGGGTGAGTTGGTGCTGAACGAAGGGGTGGAGTTGATATGACCTGAGGCATCGGACGACTGATCCTCTATGGCGGCATAAATCCATTGTCCCACATTTGCATGAAGCAATTATGATCCAAATGCCCGATTTTTCCACAGTATGTACAGCACAAATCTGAACGCATCAGCTGAGCCAGCGACGCTGCACGTCTCGGAGGAGAATCTCCCGTGGCCTCTTGCCGAGAAATGGTGTACTCGGAAAGTCAGGTCGCGGTCTGGGAACCATAAGTGCTCGCAAACGGGGCGACCTGTCCCCGTCCTGCTCAGCTCGCAAGGATATGCTCACCAACTCAGCATAAGAAGAGATGCTAGCACAACACATCTTCGATCGAATCTCAGGCCTCAGCCCCTCAGAAAAATGCCGTATCCACATCGATTGATCACCCAGAAGTAATGGAGCATACCGACCCAGCTTAGTAAACCAGTTCTCATACTCTGTCACCGACATCCCTCCCTAACGGAGGTAAAGGAACTCACTCTCCTTCTCATGTTGGTAAATGACTGGAAAATACTTCTCGTGGAAGCGAGCCTCAAACGCCACCCACGTCTACACAAAATCCTCTGCAACTGTGTAGAGAACACTGTCCCACCATAAACTGGCCTCCTTCTCAAACATGAAGGAGGCAAGCTCAACCTGCTCAGCCTCAGAACAGTGAAGCGACCTCAGCATCTTAGAGATGCGGTCAATCCAGTACTCGGCCTCCTCGGGTCTATGAGAACCCACGAATGTGGGAGGTCGTAAGCGTTGGAATCGCTCAAATGTGCCGCTAGCACTAGTGTTCCCAGATGGGTGCATAGGTGAAGCAGGTGGAGTCGCCCCCATCGACTGAGAAAAGATACCAGCCATGGAAGATAAAAACTGCTGCTGCTGCTGGTGGTGGTGGTACTGCTGCTGCTGCTGCTGCTGTTGGATCTACTGTTGCTACATCAACAGCATCATCTACGCTAGCCTATCAGGAGGTGGAGCGGACGGAGATGCATGAGATGTCGACGCAGATGCACGATTCTGCTCAGGAACCGAATGCGTGACTGGAGGAACTATAGATGGTGTCACAGGAGTCGGCTTAATAGCAAGGCCAGTAGCTAACTGAGAGTCTGGCCCAGCACCCAAATGAGACGGGCTCGATTGGGGATCCATCTGACTATCGCCTAGGGGGGAAACCCCGGCAAGCGACTCGCCTAAAGAGAGACGGGTCGAAGTCTTCGAGCCCTTAGGAGGCATACCCTACATTGAATAGAGGATGCAACCTGTGAGATTTAACATCCACATAATCCACCCACACAGCATTCACATCACAACTTAAGGAAAACAACATGCATTTCATTTAACAAAATTTGTCACAATACAAGAAGTGCAGCATTACATGGATCACGACAAAGAAAGCATGCGAGCTAATATATCTTAAGCTTCAAACAACAAAATAACTTCCAAATTACTACGCTTATAACGGCTACACACAATAACAAGCAATAAAACAGAGCAAGTGACGACTACATCCGCGACTTCTCATCGAAATCTGGAGATGGAGGAGGGGCACCCTTATCCTGCAGGCAACACAGGATAGATTTCAGAGTGCGAGTCACCTTCTTGAACTTATGTTTCACGAGGCCTCAAAAATTCATAATGTCCTGTCGTAGGATAGGCTGACCCTCCTCAAGTCGAGCTATACGGGCTTCCCTGGTAGCCTGATCTGTGCCCTGCTCTGGTGCTACAGGAGGAGAACTCTCACTCGTGTCTTAGGCCTCCACTTCTTCCTCATCCTGCTCTTCTTCTTCTATTTTAACTCCACCTTCTTCATTACTCGCTTCCTCTTCGCTCTCAGTCTCATCCTCACTTTCTTCACGTATGGCTTGTCGTCGTCGTGCCGATATCCATCTGATTAAGAGTCGTCTCATTGATGTAACAGACAGGTACTAGCTTTTCCACCCCAAGTCTGTAGCCAAACTCATGTGCAATCTTACAGATGAGTCGGCCAAATGGGAGTGATTCAGGCCTTCTATTCGAACGTGCGATAAGGACTATCTGTTGCAAGATGTACGTAGGCACACACAGCTTCTCTCCTTGCCCCACCTGATACAAGAAATCCACCATCAGGCGTGTGCACTCACTGCGGTTGCTCCACCTAGGATAGACGTTGAATGTGCACATGTGGTGAAGCAAGCAAAAGTCGTCTGTCATGTTGGTCGCTAAAAGGCTTCTATTAGGCTGTCATTCAACCAGATGACCACAAAGGAACTGCGTACGGCGATCCCTTTCACGTGCACTACTCAGATTCTTCTCACTTGCATGAACCTCACCAAGCGGCACATTCAGAAGTCGGGATATCAAAGCAACATCGACTGTAGCCTCCCGATCTCTTCCGCAAGGGATCTTGAACTGCAATGGCTCCAGTGAAGGTTCTCGAATGTAGGCATAGAAAGCTCGGACAGTACCCACATTTGTGCGGTATTCGCCTTCAAATAGCGGACGCCACCTGGCCTCTTCCAGGTACTCAAATAAGAGATATTCTCCAAATAGTCACGCATCTATATGAGCTTCAAAAAGGACCCTACGGCCCTCATAGACTCCATGAGATAGCTCTGCCAACAAAGTCCTTCCAACAGGAGCCCGGGGATCGATGTCCCGCTTTGTCTGATACTCTCGAGTGGAGATCGTGCTCGCGGTGGCACCTCTCGGCCTCCGTGAACGGGTTGGGCGGCTAGGCCCGGCTTCATCAACGGGAGCTCTTTTCTTCCCCATGAAAGAGAGAATGGTGGAAATGAAAAATATGGCCATAATAAGCTCGAATAGGGCCATGAAAAATGAGAGAAAAGAGGGAAATGGAAGGAATGATGGGGCTTCCACAAATTTGAGACTCAAAGTAGGGATTTGAGTGCTCAAATGGAAAGAAAAGAAAAGAAAATCAATAATGGAGGTGGGTTTTGAGATGGGTAGAGTGAGGATGCACGAAAATGGAAGAAGAAAGGGTTTGAAGATGGATTTTTATGAGGTCTTGAGAGAAGTTTCAAGAAAAGGAAAGCATGGGAGGGTAGTTTATGAAGGAAAGAGAGTTTGGAAGGGGTTATATTTGACCAACCTTGGATGAGTGGGCCACACTAGGCCCTAGGAGCATTGGCCCGGCCGGCCCAGCCCATCCGGGTCCACTGGGCGGCGAGGGCTCACAGAACCGGCGAGAGCCTCGCCGGTCTCTGGACTAACCGGTGATGGCTCACCGGTGGGGCGAGGTCCTCCCCCTCCCCAAGCTCAAAAATGATGTGGGTCCCACCCTGGGTCCCCCTGGAATTGCCCCGATTGGGCCCCTAGTCCGTTTCGACTCATTTCGGGTTACTTTGAATAGAACCTGATACAGATTCAAGATTATCAGATTTTTAACGGCTGGGATGGGATGATACATGGTCTAAACCCGTCAATGGATGGTCTAGAAGTGATTTGGGGTCGTTGTGTGTGATCAAGAGTGTGCACGGACTCAATCTCGGTGATCGTTTCTAGTAAACTTTCATTGATAGGTGCAACTAGAAAACCTACACTGATTCTAGATTTATCTTGCACCCTCCTACACTAAGGTGGCGTCAGCGTACGTTGTGTGACCATAACCCAGGACCAGTTTAATCCAAATCATGCTCTGATACCAACTTGTAACGCCCTGAAATTCGAGGGTCGAGCATAACCCAGCTCCCGAGTTTCAAAACATCACTTATGCAACATATGAAATGATGGATGTATGTTGTCTGTATGAGTGCATAAAACATGGAGTAGATTAAGCCAAACTGCAAACATAATCCAGGGATAAGTGAAATATGCAAGCAGAAGACTGAAGAAACACATATGTATATCTATATAAGTCCCTAAGATATGTATGCTCTGCCAGGTCAAAATTACAAGTGTTTGTTTCAAAATATAAGTATCAAAATGAAATCACCCATTACAAAATAAACCCTAAATCCTGTAGCTCAGGACACGGTTCACATGAGCCCGCCTGAGAACTGCATAAAGGAGAACGCCTCTTCGTCATCCTCATACTCCGACTCTGCCTCGCGGGTCGCATCATCATCTGCATCTAAGACAGTCTGGTTGGTGTTGAAACACCGTCACAGAACGTGGGAGTGAGTGATCAACTCAGTGGAACTATACAGTAAAAGTTAACATATTATCAATTCAATCAAGTAGTAATGATAAGGTAATACAATCAAATATGTCCTAACTACTCTTGTTAATGTAAGGAGGTATGTAGAAATGATGCATGCCCTCGCCTGCACTCCCTCAGCGTCTTTATCTCACGGTATGCATGACAACCTCCCGCAGTGTTCCACAACGCCAAGGCACATGCAATGTGGTGCATGAACATGATTACCAAGTTGTTATTAGTCCTTTTCATATAGCAAGATTGGGAAGTTAAGGTACCTTCCTTATATCAATTCCCAAACAGTGATCCATTCTAGGGTCGTCAGTCCTAGACAATCTCAAACGATATTATGGTTCTAGGTCGCTGCAAAGGGCTCGTCACCAATCAATGCATGCCTAATCATACCTTAGTTGCTACAATAAGGCTCGTCGCCTCAATGTAGTATCAAGGTATGCTCGAGGTCACTACAAAGGACTCGTCACCAATCAGTGTAGGCCGACAGCACGAATATAGTGTCTCATACCACCATAATCGGCTCATGAGTCTGGATTACTCACTGGTCACTATGGGGAGGCTCGTCACCCCAGCGTAGGCCGACAGCTCGACCACAACATCCCATACCACCATGCTCGGCTCATGAGTCTTAGCGGATCAAGGTACCATAGTTAACGGGATTGCACTGGTAAGTTTGGTACCCTAAATTCAAACAATAGCGTCCATACATGGTGAACATCCACTAAGACAATCGGGTTACTTGACGAGCTCAACTAGCACGAGCGCACGTTGAGTTGAACGACATGAAGTGCGAAAACACTTCATGTGGCCAAACCACTGCCGAAAACCCTGATACGACTCGGGTTCGTCAAACACGTCCTACGTGACGAAAGCGACCTCAGCCACGAACTCAAAGCTTGTTACCGATTTCCTAGACTATTTCATAGTCCCAAACACATTCAATTATAACAGATATTCATACCAGCAATTCAGAACAGTAATGGATCAACAATTCCAATCATACAAGCATGTGAGCATTTGATGGATTTCAACTTAACATGAATTTACACATAAGTAGCGTCTAAGTTAAACAAACAAAAAAATGTAAATTTCATAAAGGAAATCATACACATCATTAAGATAGTTGAAAATCTCTTCTCAACGCCCATAAAAAGTACAATATATTACACACTTATTCATTCAGACATTTCTACAAACACTTAGGCTACATATTCCAACATACATGATGTATGTTGGTGATAGCTCACATTAGGACAAATCCTTTCGCCAAGGAGTTGATACACATACAACTAGCACAAACACACGATGATTAATCATGGCAAACACATGCTCATATTTCATACGTATATGATACTTTCTACATATACATGGAATACACAAATCTCAATATAGTTCATATATATCAGAAACATAATACAAACATCGCATTTGGCATGTGAAATTTCATCCACAACAATAATAAACCATTAACTGACATTGAAAGCCTTGAAAACTATAACCTATACGAATATAGTCCACACCTTAAACCAAAAAGTGCGCAACAGATCTGATTCAGACAATAAGTCTTTGTCAACAGTGACTAGATAACTTAAGGCATGAATTAAATTAGCTACATCAACACTTAAACTATTCTAAGCTCCAAAATAGGTTAGGGTTTGATTGACTTACCCAAGAATGAGCTTAGAATCGCCGAAATAATAATTCAGATGCGATGGATTAGGTACGCAGAGTAACTGGGAAGAATCTCAAGATGATTCACCAACTTCTCTCTCACTTTCTCTCTCTTTTCCTCTCTCTCTCTCTCTCTCTTAGCTAGGGTTTGGAAAATTCGTAAGGAATTTGAGTGTGAGGGTTTAAGGTCTTTATATAGGCCTAAATTTGATGGAAATAGCCCCAGGGCCAAGGTATACGTAGGTTATAACCAAATCAGGTCCATTTCGATCCAATGGAGCATTTCTAGAGGTCCTTTTTCTGAGTGTGGTCGAACTTAAGCTCACTAACATTGGATCTTAAGCAAGTTAAGTTTTGAGTCCAATCGGGTTTCCAGATCGCCCATGGTGGACCAATTTCAATTCAACGGTCACCGAAACTCGATCAAGTCCACAGGCACTTTGACATGTATGAGCCATCTTCCCTGATCCGAGGGTAAATTTGGGTCAGATTCTGACGGTCAGAATGCTTAAAATCAGCGTGCAAGCGACACGACTCAGATTTCTTAAATTCATATTTAATGTCTAAATAATTTCACCTTTCTCACACTCTTTACTCCGAACTCAAGCAAATTGTCTCAGGACATCATCTGGACTTAATTTTTAAGGTGATTGTCAAGCCCAACAAGGTGATCATAATTGTCTAAGATCATCGCTATCGGACTTTTGACGTGCGGTCCAGGTCCAATACAAAGTTTCCAAGTACTCCCGAGAGTAACTGGATTTAGCGTTGAATCCTAGATTTCAGCGTAACATAGCGCTAATGATTCTATAGGTTTTGAGTCTTGCAGATCAAATTTAAAGTGATTAGTGCTAATCTAGCAAGCACTCTAGTTTAGCACTTGCTAACATTAACCTAATTTCTAAAGGATTTGGTCCTGGGTGATTTCTTCCTGAGGTTGTACTCCAGTCTTTACATGAATTTTTCTGAGATGTTACAGTACAACTATCCACTAAGACTCATGAGCCGAGCATGGTGGTATGGGATACCGTATTCGAGCTATCGGCCTATGCTGGGGTGACGAGCCTTCCTATAGTGACCATTGAGCAACTAAGACTCATGAGCTAGACATACTGGTATGGGACACCATGTTCGTGTTGTCGGCATACGCTTAGGTGACGAGCCTCCCCGCAGTGACCGTGAGTATAAACTTTTGAATTTGCCTATTAACTGTTTTTCATTGGGAGTGATGACCCTACAACTTGCCTATCATATGTGCTTGACTAGGAGTGACGAACCTAGATGGATCCTTCAGTTCGGTTCAATGATATAAAGGGGTTCGGGGCAATGATATAAAGGGAGGTACCCTAGCTTCCCAAATCTATTGTATAAATAAGCTTAATTAACTACTTGGCTAACATGACCATGCATCGCACTGCATTAGTTAGGACATGCTTTAAAGGCGTTGAAGTCGCACCAGAGGCAGTGATGTCATATGTGAAATAGGTTGTCGGAATCACTTTTTGAGGGAGCTTTGATGCGAGGGAATACATCATTACTTGCACTCCATTCCTGCATTAACAAGAGTAGTTAGGAAGTGATTGTTAGGTTGCTTTATCACTACTGCTTGATTGACTTGATAACATGTTAACCTTTGCCTTATAGTACCATTGAGTTGATCACTCACTCCCACCCTAAGACAATGTTTTAAAACACCAACCAGACTCTGGTTTAGATGCAAGTGTTGATGAGGTCTATGCAACAGAGCAGGATTTTATGGATGAGGGGGAGGAGTTCTCCTACTTTTGGCTCTCGGGCAGGTCTATGTAGACCTCGTACTGATATGCAGGGAACACTGGGATTTTTGGCTTAGGTGGACATCTTACATTTCCACATTTTGTATATTTTGAAACAATACATGTATATATTCAGCCCTGTTACATACTCATACTTTGGAGGTTGTGAAACATTCACACACTTAAATATATATGCTTCAGACTTCCGCTTGCTTAGTTTAATTATATCCGGAGTATGATATGTTGTTTTAGTATAATCCCACTCAAGTTTAACTCATTAATATGGACGAAATCTGAACATCATTATCCATATTGCATAAGTGATGTGCTAGATCTCAGGAGTAGAGCTTTGCTCGACCCTCGAAATTCAGGGCGTTACACATACATCAATGGGCCTCATATACATCAAGTGGGCCGCATCAATGGGCCGCACCAATGGGCTTCATATACATCAAGTGGGCCGCATCACATGGGCCACACCAATCTACACCATTCATCTATTTTAAAAGGTTATTTTATAACATTACCCAAATGAATCATAGTGGAAGATCACCTGTACCATACCACAAGTAATAGTGGTGATAATGATTTTCATCGTTAAACAATTCGCAAGGCCCACCTTAATGTTTATTTTCCATCTAA
Organism: Magnolia sinica; assembly: GCF_029962835.1. Lineage (NCBI taxonomy): Eukaryota > Viridiplantae > Streptophyta > Magnoliopsida > Magnoliales > Magnoliaceae > Magnolia > Magnolia sinica. The sequence goes on along the minus strand of NC_080583.1, from coordinate 56,993,923 downwards.
TCTGATCATATGGTCACAAGGACCTGAATTAAGTAGAAAAAACAAATTTCATATTGATCCAGAACTTCTGTGACCCCGATGGTTTCAACGATAGACGTTCAATCCCTCACTAGTGGTCCACCTGATAGACGTTCAATCCAGCAACTGTGTTGTTGCTAGATGGATAGTCTGGATAGCCATACCTAGTGATTAGACCCTCTGATTTGCTGGCGTGGGACCACCAGCAGATGGACGGTCAGATATAACACAAATCTCATGTGGTGCCCACGTGTGGACCGCACACATCAGGTGGGTTTCCACCTATTCATAGATGGACGGTGGAAGAGCAGATGCATCAAGGCAGGTCCCAAAGCTGCTGGACGTCAGTCCAGCAGCATCCAAACAGATGGACGGTGGGAGTATAACATATATACAATGGTGGGTCCCACGTGGTGGCCCACCAGCTGGAGGGATCTAGCTGATATTGGTGTTTTCTCTTCGTCCAGATGGACAACGTTGACGAAACACATGCAACACGGTGGATCCCCACCATCCACATACTGGACAGTGGGATGTAACAAATACATCAGTGGGTCCCACCTAGTGGGACGTTGTGGATAAAGCACTGTCATTAGGTGGGTCCCACGTAGGTGGGCCATCCCACCTCTTTATATTAATATAATATTATTAGTATTATTATTATTATTATTATTATTATTATTATTATTATATATCTGTATGTATATAAAACGTCCAAAACAGACAGCCAGGGATAAAACCCATGCATCATGGTGGAATCCCACGTGGGGCCCATCTTATACAATATATATATATATATTAAACATGCCAGCATTAGCCTAAATGCAAGGCATATTCATCACGTGTGGGTTTCCACACGGATGAACGGTTTGGATATAAAACACGCCTCATGATCAGGGCCCATAGATCTTGTTAACGTGGATACAGCATATAACGCCCCAAAAATCGGGGCTCGAGCAAAGCTCAACTCCCGAGTTCTAACGCATCACTTATGCAACATAGATAATGATGATTAAATGTTGTCCATATTAGTGCGTTAAACATGAGTGGGATTAATCTAAAATAATATATCATACTCCAGGTGCAATTAAATTAAGCAAACGGAAGACTTAAGTACTTGAATTATAACATGATAATGTTTCAACATCCGGAGTACGAATCTGTTCCAGGCTGAATATATACAAGTGTTTGTTCCAAAATTTATAAAATATCAAATTGAAAAAAACTATCCAACTAGTCTAAGTAACCATGTAATCCCGACAAATCAGAACAAGGTCTACAGAGACCCGCCTAATAGCTAAATATAGGAGAATTCCTCCTCCTCATCCATGAAGTCCGGCTCCGTTATGTAAGCCGCATCACTACCTACATCTAAATCAAAGTCTGGTTAGTGTTTTAAAACATCGTCCTAGAGTGAGAGTGAGTGATCAACTCAGTGGTACTATAAGGCAAAGGTTAACATGTTATCAATTCAGTCAAGCAGTAATGATAAAGTAATCAACAATTATATCGTAAGTACTCTTGTTAATGCAGGAATGATATGCATAATGATGCATGCCCTCGTCTGCACTCCCTCAGTGACTTCATCTCACGGTCGCGCATAGCAAACTCCTTAAACGTGCACTTCCTCACCAAAGCACATGCAATGCAGTGCATGATCGTGTTAGCCAAGTAATTTATTAGGCTTATTCATACAGCAGATTCGGGAAGCTAAGGTACCTCCCTTTATATCACTTACCCAAACAATGATCCATCTAGGGTCGTCAGTCCTAGTTAATCACATACGATAGGCAAGTTGTAGGGCATCACCCCTGATGAAAAGCAGTGGATAGGTAAGTTTAGGAGTTCACACTCGAAGTCACTACGGAGAGGCTTGTCACCTCAGCATAGGCCTAAATTTATACTCAAGGTCACTACGGGAGGCTCGTCACCTAAACGTAGACCGATAGCTCGAACACGGTGTCCCATACACCACCATATTCAGCTCACGGTTTTGGGTTGCTCACTGGTCACTATGGGGAGGCTCGTCACCTCAGTGTAGGCCGAAGCTCGACCACGGTGTCCCATACACCACCATGCCTGGTTCATGAGTCTTAACGGATCTTGGTACCAGAGTTAAACGGGCTTTACATTGGTAAGTGGTACCTTAGATTCAAGCAGTAGCGACCACACATGGTAAACACATAATAGATCAATCGGGTTAATTGACAAGTACGATTAATACGGGTGAACGTTGAATTAATCAACATGGAGCGTGTAAGCACTCCGCATGGCCTAGCCACTGTCGACAATCACCGTACGTCTCGGATTCCTTGAACGTATCTAACGTAGTGAAACTAGTTCAGCCACTCAATCAGGAGCCATTACCGATTGCCTGGACTAAGCGGTAATCCCAAACATACTCAAATGCAATAGGGTATCACATGTATTACTCATATCAGCATTTAACAGATAATGCAAACATAAATCTCATTTGAGCATTTTATAAAACACATTTGACAAGTTAACATGTACATGCATTTCATCCACAAATCATATAGTGACAATTTGCAATGCATGAAGCAAACTAATCATATGACTAAGGAAACTAAGAATCCTGTCTCAATACACTTAATAAGTACAATCCGTCAACAAAATCTCATTTAGACATTTTAACAAACACTTAGACTACATAATACTATATACATGAACTAATCTAATTATAGCATATATTATAACAAATCCTTTCATAAAGGAGTTGTCACACATACAATGAACATGTATTCTAGGTTAATAGGCATGGCCAGCATAAATCATAAATTCACTTTCATTCAAACATTTTAACAAACGCATAGGATGCACTTTATATTCACATAGTATACACACATGTGTAGTTTATCAGATACATCGTAACTAAGATCATATGGCAGCAATCAAGTCAGACATAAATTATTGCTGACATTGAAAGCCTTGAAAACCATAACCTAAACATTTATAGTCCGCACCTTTTGTCGGTTTGCTCGTTACGAACTCGGTTCATACACTACGCTTCTGTCTACAGCACAACGACTACCTAAATCACGAAATAGGTTAGCTATTTCATCGTTTCCTCTATTTGAATCCCTAAAACAAGATTAGGGTTAGGATTTCTTACCCAAATCATATTTAGAATCGATGGTGTAGCGATGGGGCGGTGGAGATTTGATACGTGGAGCAGTGGGAGTGAATCCAAGCAACAATCCACAGGTCTCTCTCTCTTCTCCTCACTCTTTTCTTCTCTTTTCTCTCTTCTCTCTCCTAGGGTTAGAAAATTCGTATAGAATGAGAGGGGTGGTTTAAGGTCCTTATATAGGTCCGGAACTGATGTCAATGGCCCCAGGGCCATGGTATACTTAGGTTATAGCCAAAGGGTATCTGTTTCAAGCAAACAGGACTTATCTAGAGGCTCGTTTCTTACCTAAGTCATGGAGTAAGTTCCCTGACCATGGATCTAAGTCAAGTTAAGGTTTCGGTCCGATCAGATTTGTGGATCGACCGTGGAGGACCTATTTCAGTTCAACGGTAATCGCCACTCGATCAAGGCCACAAGTATACTGACATGTGTAGGGAAACTTCCTTGATCCAAGGGTATAGTTTGGTCAGAATCTGACGGTCCGAAGTCTTCAATTCCGCCCGCAAGCGAATGGTCCAAATCACTTAAGTTTTGCGTTCATTTTCTAAAGATATTCGCGTTTCTCACACACTTTGCTCAAGGCTTAATTTGTGCTTTTTTGGATATTATTTGGATTCGATTCCCGCGATGCTTGTCAAGCCCAGTATGGCGGTCATAACCTTATAGTTTCGCGATAATCGGACTTTCGATACGTTGTCTAGGTCTAATACGGAGTTTCAATGTGCTCCCGAGAGCAACTGGGGTTTGAGATTGCTCTTAGGTCTTTAGGTAATGTTGAGTTAGCAATTCTAATGGTTTTGGGTCTTACAATTCGTATAGATAGTGATTCAAGAAAATTCACTGATTAATTTAGTTTTTTACTTAACTAATTTTCGTCTAATTTTTAAAGGATTCAGTCATTAAGGATTTCTGCCTGAGGTGGTACTCAGGTTTTTGTACGGATTTTTCCAAGACGTTACACAGCAGCTATCCACCTGCTGTACTGCTGGGCTGCTAACCCAGCGTTCAGTAGATGGATGGCCTAGATATAACATATATCACGGTCAGCCTCACAGATTTTGCTGACGGACGGTGGAGATGTAAGGTACATGCATTAGGTGGGTCCCATTGTGGCCAGCAAGGTGGCTGCCACTAATGGATGGTATGGATCTAATCCGTTCATCAGATTGGGTCGCAAAAGGAAAAGAGAGAGAGAGAGAGAGAGAGAGAGACGTGCGGTGATGGAGGGACCCCGACACTATGGGCCCTCCTTTCCAAGCATTACAACATACATTGAGTGGGTCCTATTACATGTGGGCCCACCAATCAAACTCAATGGTGGAGATCCCTTCTCCACTAAAATGTAAGGTCTAGATAACCCTTTTTATACAAGTAGAGTAAACATCATAATGGGGTCCAGGGAGAATGGCCCCATCATGGGATGAATGTATGAACCATTGACCACACCTAGGGTCCAAAGTGAGATCCGTACCATCAGTCGGTAAGCCCCACTTGGCCCATCATCAAAAATAAAAATCTAGGCCTATAAGAACACCCACCGTTGGATCTTCTTGGTCCGATGGAATGCCAAACTCCTTGGCTCTCACTTTGATGGAGGTTGATGAAGGTTGGAGGGTTGAGATGGGAGATGAGAGGGGTAGGAAGTAGGCCACCCTTAGTTCTCTTGGAGCTTGGAATTGCTTGGATGTCTACCTCACTTGTTGCTTGGAAAAGTGAATAGAGAAAGAGAGAGAGAGGGTGGTTGTAAGAGAGAGGTGATGGATGCGAGTGATGGATGGAGTGATGTAAGAGTTGACTTTGGGGTAGCTTGTGTAAGAGGGGTATGGGTTATGTAAGAGATGTGACATGTGAGGTATGGGTGTGATGGATTGAGTGATGAATTGTTTACTTGATTAATTGATGTGATGGGTTGTAGAGATTCTATCAGAATTTGCAACGCATAGCGTTTTCCTCAAAATAAACGCAGGCCTACATCTCCTGGCCTGAGTATCGCATCGGTGCGCAAGACGCGTCGTTGGAACCGCAGCGACGGCGTGGTCGCAAGGGTACAAGTATCGGGCCGAGCTAACTTAGATTAATAGGATGCGACTCAGAGTCGCATCAAATGCCGATTACATGTTGCGGGTTGCTGAAATTCGACGAGTAGGATCACGTGAGTCTACGAAATGGTACAGTTTAGGATACGGGCCTTATAAAGCTCAATTCTAATTTCTGAATTTAGAGAATGAAACTCCCTAACTGTTATATCTAAGATTCAAAATCCCCAATTGATGATATAAGATTCGAAATCCTAATTGATGATTTGGGAATCAAGATCCCTAATTCATGATTTGGGAATTGAAAAATCCCTAGTTATCCAATTTGGGAAATTAAAAACCCTGATTTTTGATTTGGAAAATTCGAAAACCCTAATTGTTGTATTTGGGAATTAAAAATCCCCAATTGCTGGTAAATCGAAATCCCTAATGGATTGATTCTGGAATCGAATTCCTGATTTCTAGATTTGGAATTCAAATCCCAAATGTCTGAATTTGGATTTGAATTTGAAATCCCCAATCTACTTTCTGGATATGGGGTTCTAATATGGAATTCTAATTTTGGGATTCAAGATTCGAATTCCCTAATTGTTTCGATTTGGGGTTCGAATCCGAAATCCCAATCGTTGGATTTGCTGTATTGGATCATCAATTCCAGATGCATAGTGTCTCTAATTCTAACAGTAAGATACTGATGCGGAATTGCTGAAAGACCTTGCTGTGCATTAGATATGGAGATATGAAGAAGTAAATGGCTTACCTTGCTGTGATACCATTGTTGTATATAGGGATGCTGAGATCTTCCTTTCCTAACACCTTTTAGAGAAGATGCGATGAGGCTCAAGCTTCTGACGATGATGTTGGATTGGGGACCTAGCCCTGTTAATATAAGTTAGAGAGGTGAGGAGTTTGAAACCCATCAAAACTTCTCTCCCTGAGGCTCTACACGAATTGATAATCCTAGTTCTTCTAAAACACTATGTACTTGTTATAGTTGTAGCACTCCTCCTCTTACGTGAATTTCTAAATGTATCACAATTTAGTGGGGCCCACTGGTATACCTGATCACATTATCTAACCCTCGGGATAATCTAGACTGTTGATCAATAGGGCCAATCGTATAGAATTCTTACACTCATGGATCAACGCTCTATATCACCGAAACATCCGTGCAACCCTCGTTTAACGGAAAGAACAATCTTCCAAGTGGCTCTTTTTGGTTTACAATCCCTTCCCTTCCTCTGAGAAATGCATAAACAATGCCCAAGTGCTTTTTAGTGCTTTCTTGGTGTCGGTTTAAATAACTACAAAACACGGAAATGCCCTCTCATCGATGCTTAAAGACGATACCCAGCCTTTGCTACTTTTCAACTTTCCTGTTTGCTTCTTGTTTCATGTTTTCGACTTTGTTGAACGAGTCCTAGTCTTCACCTGCCGGCTTTGGTAAAACCTTCTCGACCTTGAAACATTTCAAAAGCAACAGGAGCCCTTCTTCTCTGACCTTTCCCTCACAAAGCTGCTGAAAGTTTACATGGTCTTCTCAGAAGAAATCCCAAAACAGCTCAGATCAAGTTCCATAGAGGCCGATCGAGAGGGATGAAAGGATGGCTTAAAATTTTCTTGGCGGTTTTGCCCGCCGTGGTCCTTCTGGGACTTCTAATCCTGTTTCTACGGCGGTGTTGCTGTTCAAAGAGAAGCAGAAGCAGAGATTTTCCGGATACGATTAATAGAATGGAGAGCATGCAATCTGGGATAACGAAGCTGCACCTCGCTTACAACAGTTCTAGTAGCAAAAGCGGACAGGGTTTCCAAAATCATCGCCACGATGGTCCACATCTCCATGATATTGGCGACAAGAGAAGGCCGAATTACTACGTGATTCGACGTGGGGTGCTGGCGAAGCCTTTGTTTAGTTGGTCTGATCACCCTTGGCTTGTTTCAGAGGCCGTCGAGCATGGATGGTCCAGATTCGCTTTTGCCGTTTACTCATCGGGTTCCTTGTCCCGGTCGCCCACAACAACACTTTGGGATTTTTGTACGGTCTGCGATTTTGGTAGAGATGGGGAGGCAGAGATTAGCTGGGAAGTAGGCCCTGAATCGGCAGACTCCATGCAGAAGATCAGGCTCAATCCAGGACTGAAGAAGATCCACAGCAACAACCCCCTCTACTTTTCTTATGTTAGGACCATCCTGCCGTTGCCCGGCCCATCATTGGGGAATTCCTTCCCTCAAGTAGCATATTTCGAAATCACCATCTTGTCCGGTGAAGAAGATGTTGAGCTCGTAGGCACAAAGGGAAGCATTCCACATGAAGGCGAACGGACGAAGCTGATTCAAGAGACTGCTATGAAACTTCAATCAGATGCCTTGATCCATGTTACCAGTCGCAACGCCAGCCCCATCCAGACAGAAGAAAGAAAAGACGAAACAGGGCTCATCACACTAGGACTCATCTGTGGGGGTCCATCTCCTTTCTCGCCTCCGGGAAGCTATCCTGGATCGATCGGCTTCAACTCCAACGGTTCTGTCTATCTTGACGGTAAGTTAGTTACCGGAACAATCTGATCAGCAGAAGAATTTTATCTATTGTGGCACGAATCTCATCTACTATTTTCTTGGCATCTGTTCCAGGTATAAATCTCGTATTTGAAGCCAAGAAAGGAGATTGGAGACAGGGGAATAAGGTCATTGGCTGCGGATTCGATCCAGGTCGTAAGAAAGTTTTCTTCACCGTCGATTCCGAGTTAGTCCACGTGATTAATTGCAAGTCCGAGGAATTCTCGAGTCCTCTTTATCCTACAATTGCTGCGAACATCGATGTAACGATGTTGGTTAATTTAGGACAGAGCCCATTCCAGTACAGGCCTGCGAATTCCCAACGGACCGCTAACCCATGCTTCCTTCGCCCGTCACCCGACACTGCTGCAGCTCGTGCAATTGGCTACGAAGAAGACAGTCAAGAGCTTTTCTCGATGGGGCGGATCGATTCCCAGTGGTCGGCGACCAAGAAAAACAGCACCAACGACAACGGTGAGGGCACCCCCATCGATTTCACGGACCTAGAGTCAGAAGCCGATTTGTTTGAAATCGTCCTAGATGATTCGGGTAAGTCCCGGTAGATTTTAGACTTCCGGGATTGAGATGTCTCTCACAGCTTTATCACCGCCTGTTGTGGAGGTCAATAGTAAAGGAGATGACAAAGCTGCTAACATCAAAGGAGGTTGTTTTTGCCTTTAACTGGGTTTGGAAGCCGACAGCACCGTCGCGCGCACTCAGAAAAATTAAAGTGTAATAAATTCCATCATCTCTGTCCCACACGCAAAGAGAAAATAGAAGAAAAGATACAGAGTTCTTTATTCATCTTCTCTTGTTTAGAATTTGTCATTTGATTATTTTGGCGATTGAACTTTCCTTTTCATTACAAGCATGGATGAGGGAGGATTGAAGATGAATAATATTTTTAGTCAGTATGATGCCAGAGGATCCCGCACTTCTCAATGAATTATGGCAGGTTGTATGTGATAGAAATGATCAGTTTCTACGAAAAGAAAATAATATAAGTGCTGATGAATTTAATGCAATTGGGCATGCTTATAAGGATAAAACTTTTTTTTAATGGAATTATTCTTTGGGATTCCGCCAGTAACACCCATTAAGAAGATTTTTGCTCAGCCCTGCAACTCAGCTAAAGCAAACACCACCACATGTGCCGGTGTGGCTGACAGGTTGATTATCCAAGCCATCCACCAGAAGGGTATCAGTGCAGAGTCCTTGTTACGACTAATCAGGTGGAACACAATTAATTGAAAAAATTGCACATTTGTGTTAAAATTTTCCAAAGCTTTCTAGCCCATTTACTTGTGATCATGGCATACCTACTGAGTGGACCACCTTTATGTTTGGGCGGTAGCACTTATGGCTTGGATATTTCACTCGTTTCCCACGCTGGGACACGTGGCGCCTTAGGCATTTGCTGACGTGCACGAACGTGGTATTAGCGATGCTCTATTTGTTTAAACTAATCAATACTTATATACGGGTAAGCATAGCAATCCATTTGTTTAAACCAATCAATAACTGTACAGGCCGGTAAGCTTAGCAATGCTCTATTTGTTTAAACTAATCAATACTTGCACACGCATGTCGGCCTAGCAATGGTCAGCTAATGCCTGGACCGCCACATGTGCCGGGGTAGCACACATCGGTGAAATATCCGACCCATCCATCATGTTGATCTCGGTGCGGATGCCACTGCTGAAAGATGAGGTGGACCACAAGTAGGTGTACCATGATATTACCAATAAGCAAATGGGTAAGAAAACTTCGGCCGATTTCCTCACAAATGTACATTTATTTAGTTAAATTGTGGTTCACTTGACTAGTGGACTGATATTATTGCTGGGATATGGAATCTAAATAGTGTTATCCTTCTAATGGATGGCTTGGATAGTACTGCCCTGCAATCATATGTGATGGAATGTGCATTAGCTGACTTGTAGGCTTAGCAAAGCTTTACACAATTGAGTTGAGTGTGTTGGCGTTTGATTTGTTTCCCGTCACGTGTAATGTGCTCGAGCATGTTAGAATTGATAAATCGTCTTGATCCAAATCGATCGACTTCAAGTCCAAGCACCAGCAGCTCGAACCAAACTGATCAACTTCAACCACAAGCGCCGACATAAGCAAATACGTCTAATGTTAACGTATATAATCAAATTCTGAGAAGATTGATTGCTAACTCAACCACTTACAAAATTTTATAACGATCAGGCAATAATATATTGATTGATGTTTTAAATTTGTAGATCAACAAACTTGTCGATGACAAGTTCGATTCCATTGAGTAGACTTCGATGCCATCGAAGGCTGCTTGATGCCACCACAAAAATTCAGAATTTCTCATGTTGGTTGCTGGAAACTTTTGGTGTCTTGTTCGATGCCATCGAAAGAGGTTCGATGACATCAAAGGCTTGCTTGATGCCATCGGAAAAATCCTGAAAATCCATGATTTATCGTTGGAACGTTTTGGTATTTAGTTCGATAACATCGAAGGAGTTCGATGCCATAGACAGTCTGTCGCTGCCATCGAAGTCCCATCAAAGGTGCCATTAAACTATCACGCAAAGTTACGCAGAATTGCGTATCTGCGGGTTATGTTTCCTATTCCGATTGTGATTCTCCTATAGGTTATAAATATGGGTTTAATCGGGATTAGGGTGTATTTAAGAGCTTTCTAATTCTTTCCTAAGGTATTCAAGGGCTTGTAAGGGGATATTCGAGGCTTGTTCGAATCGGGCATTCTCTTTATCCCTTTTAATTTCTACTTTCATAGTGATATATGTCGCTTTGTGCCAAGGTTTTTTCCCAAAGGGGTATTTCCACGTTAAATTCAGAGTCTCTGTGATTAGACTTGATTGTTGGATTGGAATACTTTGCTTGATTCATCTTTGTGTGCTTTCGCGGTCCCCCAACAAGTTATATGTTGAGTGTCAAATATTGCATATTTTCCCCTACTAATATCTTGGTTTTATGAACATGATACTACTTAATATTATATTTTGTGACGCTCTGTCACTGTTGCATGTGGGCGGGCACACATGGGCGGACATTGATGTGGGCGAGGCCTAAGGGCCTGGGCGAGCTACCAGTGATTGGCAGGCTACTGTGTTGGCAGGTTACTGTGCACACAGTGAAGGTAGAACTTTGTCCCACATCGGAAGCATCGTCCGATGTTGTGGTGGTTATAAGTTAGATTCCTTCCTTAACTGTCGTGACGCATTTTAAATCAGTGAGCTTCGGCAAAGTAGTCTACATCACCACTTGCCGTAGACGGAAGGATATGCAGCATCAGGTTTGGTGTATCCACTGTTTAGAGCCTATCTTGATATTTGAAATAAATCTGTTGTCATTCTGTGGACCCCATCATTCGTATGCATGTTGTGAGGTATGATTGATTAAAGCATATAAGCCATTGGGCTGAGATGTTTATGGGACTCCTTGTAAGACGGAGTTGCCCCCACATGATCACACAATACGCGTAGGTTTGATGCTTCACCTAGATACAGCTGACGGTATTCGTGGACTCGTCAGGATTTGCATATTGCATTGCATCCTAAGTATATGATATTTGGCTTACTATGTCTCCGTATTGCATAACTGATATACATTGCTTCCTCAATATATGATATTGGCTTATTATGTTTTTGCATCGTATAGTCTGGATAAGGCTGATGGTATTTATGGACTTACCGGCATGTTTTTGCATTACTCTAATATTGCATAATTGGCACACACTTACATCACCCTTTAAGCTTTTTATAAGCTTATGCACGATAGATGCGTGGAGGTGGCGTTAGGTCATAACAGCGTTGAGCTTGGAGCATGCAGCTGTCTTCTGGAGCTTTGATTTTCGATATATGTATTTCCCTTTCAACATTGTATTCAACTATTTATATTAGTAGATATGTGATAATGATGTTGCCTTTGTGATTTGGGTAAACTTGTGGTTATGCTTCTTACGAGATAAATGTACATTGGAAAATCCTCCTTGTAGGATCCTAGGATCGGAATCTGGCGTATGGGTGGTACGAGCCGAGAATGGGGTACTACGGAGGCTGTTGGTGCCGGATTCAGCGATCAGAAATTTTGTGAGCCTGGTTTCCAAGTTTGGGGTGCGACAGAAGTTGGTATCAGGGCATAACTTGAGAATACCTAAGGATAACATCACATATCTGCTGATAACTACCCTTCACTGTATGATTGTTGAGAACTTATAATGATTAAATCCCCGAGTTCAAATAACGTAGAAACTTTCTGATATAGCTCCCTACCATTGAGATTATGAGACTGCATAGTATTCTAGTTTCGATCGTTTCTGATCCGGGATCCGAGGTTTAGTAGGGTCACAATTCTGTTGAGGAGACGTCATGGGAGCATGAGGCTGAGATTAGAGAGTGTTATCCCCATCTCTTAGGTATGTTGGTATGTGTGTTCTGATTATATCTATAGTGATAAGATTTCCCTCCCTTGTGAGCTCTGTATTAGTTGTGTTGTGGTTTAAATTTCGAGAACGAAATTTTTATTAGGAGAGAAGAGTTGTCAGGCTCGTATCCTAGTCCGTACCATTCCATAGACTATCGCGATCGTCCCTGTCGAATTTCAGCAACCTGCGACCTGTAATCGGTGTTTGCGCGCGACCCTAAGTTGTATCCCATAGATCTGAGTCGGCTCAACCCGAGACTTGTACCCTATTGACCGCGCCGTCGCCGTGGTTCCAACGCCACATCTTACTCACATATGCGATACCCAGGCCAGGAATTGTGGGCCCACATTTATTTCGAGAAAACACCACGCATTGCAAATCCCAAGAAGAGAATCTCTACAATCTATCAAATCAATCCCATCAATCAATCAAGTACAACACCCATCCCTTTCTTACCAACAAGGCATGGTAACCCATACCTCTCCCATCTAAAGTCAACTCTCTCTCTCTTTCTCTCTCCACCCATCCCTTCCTTACACCCATCACCATCCCTCTCTCCCATCTATCACTCTCTCTCTCTCTCTCTCATTTCTCTCTTTACTCCCAAGCTACCAAGCTACTAAGGGAGCAACCGTCCAAGCCTTCTAAGGAGAGAAAGAACCTCAAGTGTGGCCCACTCCCTACCACCCAATCTCTCATCCTAGCCATCCAACCTTCATCATCTTCCATCAAAGGGAAAGCAAAGGAGTTTAGGAGTCCAAGGAACCAAGAAGGAGCGAAATCGGTGGGTGTTAATAGCGCTAGATTTTGATTTTTTATTTTGGGTCCACTCAATTTTTGGGGCCCATCTTGATGTATGCATTGTAATTGCTAAAGGAGCTCATAGTGGCAGAGCTCCTCCGCTACACGCCATCTCTCTCTCTCTCTCTCTCTCTCTCTCTCTCTCTCTCTCTCTCTCTCTCTCTCTCTCTTTCCTTATATGATGGCCCACCCGTGATGATCATGGACCTTATCCATGCTATCCCATTATGGGATGCCCTTGCTGCCTAAATTGGGGCCCATATTGCAGCCCACCTTGGCAGTTACCCTGTTGTCCATTTTGAGACAAGCCTAGACGCCAGGAAAACATGAATATCAGCTTATTACAAATAGGTGGGCCACACCACGTGGACCCATCTGATGCAATGTTCCATCCGCGCGGTCCAGTCCCCTGGACGCTGGATGGAAGGACTATACAAATATCAGATTTATCTAAATCTTTAGTGGGCCACCACGTGGACCCACCTAATGCAAATGCTTCATCCATGTCCAGTCCCTGGATGTGGACCCCTCATGTTGTAAGTGTTTTATCCATGCCGTACAGGGACGGTGGGGCCCACCAGCGATGTATCTGCTTCATCCCCACCGTCCATACGTGGGACGTAGGGCCTGCCATGATATATATGGAATTTCCTGATCATCCAGGTCGTGGGACCCACCTGCATGTGATTTATCCACACTGTCCATGGCTTGGATGTGGAGCCACATGACGTATGTGTTTCATTCTCACCGCCCATCCTGAGGCAGATTCAAATCTCTGGTGGGCCATGTACATGGGATCCCCCCCCCCCCTTCCCACGTGTGACTCCGCCGTCCACAGTAAGGACGGTGGGTCCCACATGGGGTATGCGTTATATCCTGGCCGTCCGTTTGACGGACCACACCATGATGTGGGTGCTTCATCCACACCGTCAACTGTCTGGGATGGTGGGAACCCGCCCATGATGTAAGTGTTATATCCAGTCCGTCCATCTAGACGGTGGGCCAGCAGGCCACACCAGCTATGTAATTGTTATATCACGTCAGCAGGCTGTGGGCCTGATCATTAGGTATGTGCTATATTAGACCGTCCATCCGTGGCCCCACGAGCAGCACAACTGCTGTAATGACGTCAGTTAAGTTCTGTGGGTCCGACCTTAATGTATGGGTCTTATCCACACCGTCCAGATGGCTGGACGGTGGGACCCACCGTTGATTTATATGTTTTATATCCACACCGTCCAGTGGTCTGGACCGTGGGGACCATCTCTGATGTATGTATTTTATGCACACCGTCCGTCCAGATGGTGAGGCCCACCTTATGAATGTGTTGTATTTCCAAGCCAATAAGGACGTGGGGCCCACTATGATTTATTCATTATATCCGCACTATCCAGTCTACTGGACGGTGGGTTGCCCTTTAAGGTATGTGTTATATACACTGTCCATCCATGTGGGGCCTATTGTGTTGTATGTGGAAATCCACACCATCCAGTCAGAGAGGACGGTGGGACCCACCATGATGTAAGTGTTTATCCACACTGTCTAGTCGAGAGGACGGTGGGACCCACCATGATGTAAGTGTTTATCTACATCGTCCATCTGATGGGTCCACCTTGATGCATGTGTTTTAGCCACACCGTCCAGTCCGCTGGACGTGTGGTCCACTTGATAGATGTGTTGTACATCCATGTTGTTCATATGGTGGGCCCATTTGGAAGGTGCAAGCCCACTTGCTGGTTGTGCAGGGTCCACCTGTTATGAGGCCCATTATGATATATTTGAGGCCCATGGGTGAGGCCTAATGCGATGTACATGAGGCCTGCTATGTATGTGTGAGGCCCACCTGTTGTGTGTGAAGCCCACTGTAGTGTGAGAGGCCCATTACAATGCATATGAGGTCCATGTAATGCGGCCCATTGTCATGTGTATTAAGCACATGAGATATGGCCCATTGCGATGTGTGAGGCCTATGTAATGAGGCTCGATGTGATATGTATGTGGCCCATGAGTGAGGCCCATCATAATGTACATTAGGTCCTTTGTGTGAGGCCCATTATGTTGTGTATGAGGCCCTTATGTAAGGCCATGGGCCCACTATACGTTTGGCTCTATGTGGGCCACTCCTTAGGAGCAATGTTGGTTAAATGTCCACATTGATGGGCAATAATGGTTAAATGTCCACTTTGTGACCTTCCCTTAGGCCTTGTTAGGCCCATTCTTATCCTTCTCTAAGTGGGTTGACCTTAATTATTGGGCCCCATAGGGAAGTCCAGTTTATTGCGCTATAAGAAGGGTCAGGAAGCCCACTTATTGTACTTAGACTCCGCTCTACCCTCAGTGGGGGATATTGTGACGCTTCGTCACTATTGCACACGTGGGCGGGCACACGTAGGCAGACACTGATGTGGGCGGGGCCTAAAGGCCTAGGCGAGCTACCAGTGATTGGCAGGCTACTGTGTCACGCCCCAAACTCGAAAATCAGGCTCACAAAATTTCTGATCGCCGAATTCGGTGCCGATAACCTCCGTAATACCCTATTCTCGGCTCCCAGCGTACATACGCCAGATTCCGATCATAGGATCCTACAAGGAGGATTTTTTTTCCAATGTATATTTAACTTGTAATAATCATTTAACTCATAATAAGCATAACCACAAGTTTACCCAAATCACAAAGGCAACATCATCATCACATATCCACTAATATAAACATTTGAATACAATCCTGAAAGGGAAATACATATATCGAAATCAAAGCTCCAGAAGTCAGCTACATGCTTCAAACTCCATGCTGCTGCAACCTATTACCACCTGCATACATCTATCATGCATAAGCTTATAGAAAGCTTAGAGGGTGGTGAAAGTGTATGCGTAAGATAAGTGCCAAGCACAAAAATACAACGCTATAATCATACAATGTCAGAAATACCGGCAAGATGATGAATCATAAGATATCAGAGTAAGCGGAAACATACTGGTAAGTCCACAAGTCATATAATATTATAGTACGCAATGCAGATCATAATGAGCCAAATATCATATACTATGGATGCAATGCAATATGCAGATCCTGCTTAGTCCGTCTAGGCCATATAAGTGCAGAAACGTAGCAACCCAAAATACCATATGCTGCAGATGTAATCTAATATGCGATACGAATGAAATGACCAAGCTAGAGTGTGAAGTCAGGATGATAGTACGTAGTATCGCATGCTACGGGGTCCACCACAAGGGACTTCTATCTAAACTAGTCTCATACCTAAATTTGGATAGTCAGACTCAATGTGGTAAACTCCTGATCTTAGGTTACCAACCGAAATCCTGGCCATTGCGAAGGTACACGTAACAAATAGTTGCGCACCACCAGCCCAAGTGGATAGTGAATGAATGAGTGAATAAGTATGTAACTTCCACTCAATAAGTCCACGTATCAGTACTGTACATCTTTGGGATTATCACCGAGATTTAGTACACTCCAAACCAGATTGTCGCTAGCAACCAGGTGAGTGGAAGAGACCTCGCTATCCGCTTGGCCAGTAGTCAGCCAATACCTACCTGACATGTCGATAACAGGCCCATTTATGAGCTGGTCAAACTCAGCCTAGTTTTGTCCACTACGAATTGGGCAGATATGGCCACACCCCCTCCCAACCGACCACGACACAGTGAGAGACGTAGTCCACTGGTATTTAGCACTCGGGCGCTCATGTATCCACTCGGTCTAGACGTTGGGGCATCTCCTGGCCACGGAGGTTTAGGGACTTTCACCCACGGACATCCAAAGTGCCCAGAAGCTCGTACAAAATATTTTCAGTGTCCCATCTGGCCATCCACAAATGCCTGTGGAGGCCATAGCCCTGATGTCGCTAGGGCGTACAATAATCACAATCACACAATGCAAGATGCAGGAGTCACGTAGTCTAATCATGCATCAATCCTGCGCATACGAAGTGCTCATATAGGATGACTCCGCCTATCAGGGAGTCCCATAAACAACCTGCCCTATAACATATGTAATGCTCATCCACATCTCATAACAAACATGCAGATGATGCGTATAGGCATGTATCATGATGCTATGCTGTCACATACTCATAATCGGCATCGATAATCGACCTCGATATTACATACTCATAATCGGTATCGGTAACCAGCAGCAATAATCAGCATCGATAATCAGCCTCGACAATCGACCTCGACAATCAGAATCGGCCTCGATAATCTCGAAATCGGCCTCGACATTCGAATCAGCCTCGATAATCGGAATCGGCCTTAATAATTGACCTCGACAATCAGAATTGGCCTCGGTAATCAGCCTCGACAATCGGAATCAGCCTCGATAATTGACCTATCCAATTGGAATCGGCCTCGATAGTCGGAATCTGCGTCACGCCCCAAACTCGGAGATCGGACTCATAGGAATCCCGATCACCGAAATTCGATTCCGACAGCCTCCATAATACCCCATTCTCGACTCTTAGTGCCCATACACTAGATTCTGATCCTGGGATCCTACAAGGAGGATTTTCCAACGTACATTTATCTCGTAAGAAGCATAACCACGAGTTTACCCAAATCACAAAGGCAACATCATCATCACATATCCATTAATATAATCATTTGAATACAATGTTGGAAGGAAAATACATATATCGAAAATCAAAGCTCCAAAGGTCCGCTATATGCTCGAAGCTCAACGCTACTGCAACCTAATGCCACCTGCACGCATCTATCATGCATAAGCTTAAATCTGCTATGCGATGTGGAGATAGTAAGCCAATACTATGTGCTGAGGATGCAATGCAATATGCGATGCGAATGAAATGACCAAGCTGGAGTGTGAAGTCGGAATGATATTACATAGTATCATAGACTACAGGGTCCACCACAAGGGAGTTCTATCCAAACCAGACCCATACCTAAATTTAGATAGTCAGACTCAATGTGGTAAACTCCTGATCTCAGGTTAGTCACGTGCCCAACCGAAATCCTGGCCATGCGAAGGTACACAATAAACAATTGCCCACCACCAACCCAAGTTGATAGTGAATGAAATGAATGCATGAATATGCAACTCCTACTCAATAAGTCCACATATCAGTATGGTTCCTTTCTGAAAAATCACCGAGGTCTATTACACTCTAAACCAGATTGCCGCCCCACCGCGTGCAACAAGGTGAGTGGAAGAGACCTCACTACCGCTTGCTAATATCGGGCCTGGCTCGTCAATAGTGGACCCATTCCTCAAGCTGGTCAGACTCAGCATAACATTGCCCTCTCCTCTTGGGCAAGTAAGGCCGTACCCCCTTCCAACTGACCACGTCACAGTGGGAGACATGGCCTAACGGTATGCGGCCCTCATGTGCTCATGCATCCACTCGGTCTACACATTGGAGCAACCTCTAGAACTAAGAGGATTTAGGGACTTTCACCCAGGGATATCTATAGCACCCCATGTAGAACAGATTTTCGGTGTCCCATCTGGCCATCTACAAAATACCTATAGAGGTTACGACCCTGATGTCGCTAGGGCATACAGTAATCACAACGTACAATGCAAGATCCATGAGTTATACAAATCAGTCATGCATCAATCTTGTGTATACCGTGTACTCATGTGAGATAATCTCCACCTACCAAGGAGTCTCATAACAACATGCCCAATGACATATGCAATGATTAATTACATCTCATAACAAACATGCAGATGATGCGTATGGGCATGTATCGTGATGCTATACTGTCACATACTCATAATCGCTATCAATAACCGGCACCGACAATTGGCATCGACAATCGGCCTCAACAATGTGGACATTTAACCAACATTGCCCCCAAGGAGTGGCCCACATAGAGCCTAACAATAGTGGTCCCATGGCCTCGCCGATGGGCCTAATACATATCACAATGGGCCTCAAATACGGGCCGCATATACATCACATAGGTCTCGACAATCGAAATCGGCCTCGACAATCAGAATTGGCATATATAATCGGCCTCTACAAATCGGAATCGGCCTACACAATCAGCCTTGACAAATCAAAATCAGCCTATACAATTGACCTCGACAATCGGAATCGACCTCGATACTCGGCCAAGACAATCGAAATTGGCCTATACAATTGGCCTCGACAAATCAGAATCGGCCTACACAATTGGCCTCGACAAATTGGCACTAATAATCAGCACCGACAATCAACATCGATAATCGACACCGATAATCAGCATATAAATATGACAAGATCCATAGATGAACAGTCGATCAACCATAATATAAGGATCAACCCTCGGCTGTAGTTATATTAAATCCGATAGCGTGAAACCATCCATCTGTGGTGAATGAGGCCCACTTATCTGGGTTAACCCATAAGAGAATTATAGGCCTAACAAGGCCTAAGGGAAGGTCACAATGTAGACATCCAACCATCATTGCCCATCAATGTGGACATTTAACCAACATTGCTCCCATGGAGTGGCCTACATATAGAGCCAAAACATGTAATGAGCTCAAGGCCTCACATAAGGGCCATATGCACATCAAGTAAGCCGCATCGCATGGGCCTCGAATACATCACAATGGGCCTTGCTCATGGGCCTCAAATACATCATCACATTGGGTCTCGCCCACGGGCCTCGAATACATCACATTGGGTCTTGCCCATGGGCCTCGAATACATCACATTGGGCCTCGCCCATGGGCCTCGAGTATATCACAATGGGCCTTGCCCATGGGCCTCGAATACATCACATTGGGCCTTACCATATGGGCCAAAAATACATTACAATGGGCCTCTTCACACAGGCCGGAAATATATCACAATGGGCCACACCAATGGGCCTCATATACAACAAGTGGATCGCATTAGTGGACGGTATAGATATACAATACATGGATCAATAGTAGGCCCTTGGATGATTTGAATATAGAATATGTACACCAAGGTGGGCCTCATCACATGGACCTCATATACATCAAATGGGCCATGTACAGCTAGCAGGTGAGCCTAACACAGTAGATGGGCCCTGTGTACATGGCAGGTGGGCCTTATGAATTATAAAATGGGCCCCACCAGCTGGATATACAATGCATACATTACGGTAGGTCCCATGGATGAACTGCTAAGGTAAAATAAACATGTCATGGTGGGCCTCAAAATGATCTGAAAATAGGGTGGACGGTGTGGACACAACACCTACATCATGTGGGTCCACAACAGCACCGTCCGGTGTGGACACGAAATAAATACATCAATGTGGGTCCCATGCTGGTAAAATAGATGGACGGCTAGGAGAAATGCATGCATCACAGTGGACTATTGAGATGGACGGTTTGGATATAACAATACCTCATGATGGAGGCCCAAGGACAGCTGATGTCAATACAGTCAGCTATATATATAATTGTGTGCGGTTCACTATCCAATCCGTTATATAGCAGGTGGGTCCCACGTGGGGCCCACCACATATACATATGCTCTACAAATATATCATATATATATAATATTTATTTGATATATATATATATATATATATATATATATATATATATATATATATATATATATATATATATATATATATATATTTCAATGACCAGCGTCCACCGAACTGGACGGCCTGGTCTTGGATATCAACAAGGTGGGGGGTCCACATGCTGAGTACAACACATTACCAAGGTGGGCTCACGTGCTAGACGATGCACATCAGATGGCTCCCAAGATTTCAACGGTAGACATCAATCCTCATTGTCTACTATGGTGCGATCAATCTGAGCCTTGGGATCTTCCTCTGATGGACGGTGTGGAGAATTTCACACGTGCAGGGTGGGACCTGCAGATGGACAGTGTGGCTCAAACAGATATAACACATGGTGGGCCGCTGCGGCTGCTGGACTGCAGTCCAACAGCATTTCTACGGATGGCGTGGATACAAAAATGCATACATCAAGTGGTCCAGCATTGTCCAGGATCTGGACGGTATGGATATACAACATATACATCACGTGGGGGTTCCACGTCTAGATATTAGACAGCTTGGATGCCACAAATGTGGGTCCTACGTCCCAAAGATGGGCGATGGAACTAACACATACCTCATTATCTGACCCATGGCATTCGCTGACATCACTACAGTCGTGGGTCCCACCTTCCCACAAATGGTGTGAATAATATATATATATATATATATATATATATATATATATATAACTATGGTGGGTCCCTCGTCCAGTCCTATGGACGGTACGCGCACCACACATCAAGGTGGGTCACATCTGATGTATGAACGGCGTGGATGAAATATGCACAAACAAGGTGGGCCCCACCCCTCACACGTGCAGCATGTGTGGGGTGGGCCCACAGCTACCAAACTGATGGACCACACTGATAAAATACATAAATTAAGGGTGGGGGGGTTTCACCCCCCACCGTCCAAACAAATGACGGTTGAGATAAAACAAATGCATCTAAGGTGGTCCACCGTCTAGATGCTGGACACGTGGACAGAGCACATACATCATATCAGGGCCCCATCATCCCTTGCTGGACGGTGGTGGATGGCACGCACTTAACAGGTGCGTCCAGCATCGATGGATGGTGTAAGTATAACACCTACCTCATGTTGGGATCCACAGAACTCGCTGACGCCTTCAGCACTGGCCACCGTCCAAACGGACGGTGTGGATTTAACGCATGCATCAAGGGGTTCCACCCCACACGTGTCACATGTGTGGGTGGGTCCCACATAAGAGAAAGATGGATGGGTGGTAGGATATAAAACGTATATCAAATGGTGGGTACCCATCGTCCAGCAGCTGTTGGATGGCAGGGATATAGAATAAATACGTTAAGGTGGGATCCACTCCACACACCACGTCCTGATGATCAGACCCCAGGTATTGATGTCAACACATCAGATAGGAGGTGGGGTCCACATAGATGAATGGTCTGGACTAACGGATACATTAGGGTGGCCCACTCCATCCTCGCCCAAACAGTATCGCATCGTTCAAACAAATGTACGGTGCGGATCAAACAATTACATCACAACAGTCCACATAGGTGGATGTGTGGATTGACATCAAGGTGGGCCACACTCCATTACAAAAAGAGGAGAGAGAGAGAGAGAGAGAGAGAGAGAGAGAGAGAGAGAGAGAGAGAGAGAGAGATCGGAGTGACGGAGGAACCCCACCACTATGGGCCCCTCTTTGATACCAATCATACTTCAAGATGGGTCCCACCATATGTGGGCCCTTAAATCATAAAAAGTAAAATAAAGATCACCCACCTATGATCTTCTCCTCCTTCCACCAAAGCATGCTAGAGCTCTAAAGGGACAATCCCAATGGTTGAGATGAAACTTGGATGATGGAGATGGGAGATAGAAAGTGGGCCATACAAAGCTTCTCCCATGAAGAGCCATGGACGTGGGTTGCTTAGGAGGAAATGAGAGAGAGAGAGAGATGAGAGAGAGAGGTTTTAAGCAGTGAGAGGGATGGTTGATGGAGTGATGGGTGATGTGTACTTTGACATGTGAGGGATGGGTTGTTTGACTTTGGGGTTGCTTAGGGATGGGGTGAAAGGTGATGTGTACTTGACATGAGATGGGATGGAGTACTTGACATTTGATGTGATTGATGGATATTGGGTAGAGATTCTCTCAGAATTGTAAATGCACGGCGTTTTCCTCGAACTGAACGCGAGCCCACATCTCCTGGCCCAGGTATCGCCTCAGTGCATGAGACGCAGTGTTGGAATCGCTATGACGACGCGGTCACACTGGTACAAGTCTTGGGTCGGGTCAATTCTAGAATACGGGATACGTCTCAGGGTTACATGCAATTGCCGATTACAAGTCGCGAGTTGTCAAAATTTGATCGAGAGGACCGCGAAAGCCTATGGAATGGTACGGGCTAGGATACGAGTCTCACAATCTGCCTTGACAATCGGAATCGGCCTCAATAATCAACCTCGACAATCGGAATTGGCCTCGACAATAGAAATCAACCTCGGCAATTGGCCTTGACAATCGGAATCAGCCTCGATAATCAGCCTCGACAATCGGAATCGGCCTCGACAATCAGAATTGGCCTCGACAATCAGAATCGACCTCGATAATTGGAATTGGCCTCGATAATCGGCCTCGACAATCGGAATCGACCTCGGTAATTGGCCTTGACAATCGGAATCGGTAATTAGCCTAGTAAAGGGCCTAAGGGAAGGTCACAATGTGGACATTTAACCATCATTGCCCATCAATATGGACATTTAACCAACATTGCTCCTAAGGAGTGGCCCACATAGGGCCAAACATATAGTGGGCCCATGGCCTCACATAATGGCCCAATATACATCACCATGGGCCTCTCTCAATGGCCTAATACACATCACGATGAGCCTCACTCATGGGCTACATATGCATCATATTGGGCCTCGCTCATGGACCTCACATACATCACAATGGGCTACAATATGTGGGCCTCATATACATCAAATGGGCTGCAATATATAGGCCTCATATACATCAAATGGGCCACAATATATGGGCCTCATATACGTCAAGTGGGGCGCATCAACGGGCCGCACCAATGGGTTACATCAATGGGCAGCACCAATGGGCCTCATATATTCCAAAAAAATGAATCGTATCGAAAGATCATCTAGACCATACTACAACTAGCAATGGTGATAATGATTTCCACTGTTAAAACTCCAGTGGGCCCACTATAGCATTTATTTTCCATCCAGTCTGTTCATAATTACGGTCACAAAGACCTGAACTAAGAGGAAAAACAAATTTCATATTGGCTCAAAACTTTTGTTATGCAAAAGGTTTTAATGCTGGACGTTCAATCCCCACTGTTTATGGTAGTGTGGTCCACTTGATAACTAGATCTGTTGTATTTTCTTCTCAAGCCCTTAGGATGAGCTCACCAAATGGATGGACAGTTTGGATGAATCACATACATCAAGGTGGGGTCCACATGCATGACCCACCAAAGAATTGAATCTCCTTCATTTTCCTGTCCCAAGCCTTAAAATGAGCTTGCCAAATAGATGAACGGTTTAGATGGAACACATACATCATACGGCCCCCACAGAACTTGCTGATTAATACAGCAGCTATATAGCTGGCGGGATTACTGGCCCACTGTCCAGATGATGGATGGTGGGATATAACGCATGCATCATGGTGGGGTCCACACGCGTGGCCCACTAGCAGAATGGACGGATGGTTTGGATATCACGATCGTGATCAGACCATCCAGCTGACGTCCATACATCAGCAATATAGCTGGTGTGGTGGTAGACCAGCCAATCCTTCCAGTAGGTGGGTCCCACATGGGGCTCACCACAAACATATATTATATTATATCATACATCATATATACATATATAATATTATATTATATTATTATAATATTATCTCTTTCTTTTCTTTCTTTTTTTTTTGAAAGGGGGTCCAGTGTCGAGCGTCCAGGAAGTGATGGACGGCTGGGGTATAATACATATATTGAGATGGGTCCCACCATCCATATCTAGACTGCGGACTACATGAATGAACACATGCATCATGATAGGGCCCACCGTCTAGATCACAGTGGACCATGTTAAAATGGATGGACGGGTTGATAAAATACATAAATCATGGTGGGTCCCACTTATTTAGGTAGACGGATGGAGAGGATATAAAATAAATACATCAGGGTGGCCCTACACGCTGCAGGTGGGCCTGGCACTGTCCAAACTGATCCAACACCGTCCAAATGGCTTGGACGGTATGGATGAAATAAATACATCACGGTGTGGCCCTATAGCAATGGACGGTTTGGAGAAACACATGCCTCATGGTCAACCCACGGCTGCTGACATCAATAGTAGCATGAGTTACTGGATGGCTCAGATATACAACACATCATAAGGTGGGCCCCACCATCTAAAACAACGGACGGATGATGTTATACAACACATGTGGGCCCTACAGGATTTGTTGACATTAATCTATCAGCCATCTGCTGCTAGATGAACAGCATGGATAAACACATATATTAGGGTAGGGCCCCACCAGCACTATCTAGATGGACAGTGTAGATAAAACATACATTTCAAGGTGGGCCACACGTATCAAAGGAGAGAGGGAGAGAGAAGAGAGAATGAGAGAGAGGGAGATCGGAGTAGCGGAGGGATCCCGCCACTATAGGCCCCTCTTTGGTATAAATTATTCATCAAGATGGGTCCCACTATATGTGGGCCCTCAAATCATCAAATCCAAACAAAAATCACCCACCTTTGATCTCCTCTTCCTTCTTCCGCCTATAGCCTCTAGAGTTCCAAGGGAACGATTTCAACGGTCGAGATGATCTTAAGATGGTGGAGATGGGAGGTAAGAAGGTGGGTCACACTAGCTTCTCTCATGGAAGCTTGGACGTGGATTGCTTGGAGAATGAGGGAGAGAGAGATGAGAGAGAGAGAGAGGTTATAAGAGATGGGTGTGATGGGTGAGGGATGGGTGAAAGGTGATGGATGTACTTGACATGTAAGGGATGTATAAGAGGGAGAGTTGACTTTGAGGATGGGTATTGTACTTGGGGATGGGTGTGAGTGATGGGAGTGATGGGATGTGTACTTGACATTTGATGTGATGGATTCTCTTGGGATTTGCAACGCGTGGCGTTTTCCTCGAACTAAACGCGGGCCTACATCTCCTGTCTTGGGTATCGCCTCGGCATGCGAGACATGACGTTGGAATTGCAGTAATAATGCGGTCGCAAGGATACATGTCTCAGGTCGAGCCAACTCAGATTGACAAGGTATAACTCAGGGTTATGTGCAAATGCCGATTACAGATTGCGAGTTGTTGGAATTTGACCGAGAGGACCACAAGAGTCTACAGAATGGTATGGTCTAGGATACGGGCCTTACATACCATGCACACAGTGAAGGCAGAACTTTATCCCACATCGGAAGCATCGTCTGATGTTGTGGTGGCTATAAGTTGGATTCCTTTCTTAAATGTCGTGACGCGTTTTAAATCAGTGAGCTTCAGCAAAAAAGTCTATATCACCCCTTGCCATAGACGGAAGGAGATGTAGTATCAGGTTTGGTGTATCCACTATTTAGAGCCTATCTTGATATTTAGAATAGATCTGTCATCCTTCTATGGACCCTATCATTCGTATACATGTTGTGAGGGATGATTGATTAAAGCATATGCCATTGGGTTGAGATGTTTACGGGACTCCTTATGAGACGGAGTTACCCCCTGAAAAGGCCAAGCTATATGTCCTAGAGGGGGGGGGGGGGGGGTTGAATAAGACTATACCAAATTTAAACTTTAACAGCGGAATAAAAGAATATGATAGCCAATTAAAAGAAATCAATTCACAATGCTTAAAATCAAGAATTGAGAGGTTGATACAAATGATGTTCTAAGGACAACCTTACACCATAAAAACCAAGGGTTTATGGCAGGACAACCTTATTTCTAGAACGTTCTTTGTATCAAGAACTCAAACTGAAAGGGAAAGAATAAATATCAATGAATTGCAAGAATTTAAATCTAAATTATTACAACATTCCCCACTATTCTTGAAATGTAAATATTATAACATTCACATCCACACATACATTCCACACATCTGAATGATAAAAGATAGGAAAAATTAAACGAACATTCAAACCACAAGACAAAAGAAATTATAGTGGTTCGCCTGTGTGTACACCAACTGTTAAACAACAGCCACACAGCTACTCCACTCCTAATATCCTCACACAGGAGATATCAGTGTTCTCTATCAAAATAGGTTTCACAGGTTCACCTAAAACCTTCACAATTGTGTCTTTTAAATGGGCTTACACAATTCAAAAACCCCCACTTTCTGAGTTTTCTGGCTCTCCTCAAATAACCAACATAATGAGATTTTTCTGGCTTAACCTCAAACAAAATCAAAATAATGGAATTTACAATAAATGTAAAATACCTAGATTTCTCCTCTTGTTGTAGCCCGGAAGAACCAATCGGGGTAGAAGTTCAATGTCCAATACTCACTTTGATATGGTTCTAGGTTCTAATTAATTTTAAATTAAACTAGTTGGGCTAGCTATATTTGATTTTGATTCCAAGAAGAAGGAATACAACAATTCCTCTTTCAATTTAGATTGGAATATAAAAACAAAATCAAATTAAATAAGCTAACAAAAGAGAATATTAAATAAGCACAATGTAGCTTACAAATAAACACAAACTTATCTTAGAGTGATGCCTTGAATTTTACTTGAATTCGATTGAAGTGAATACAACACTCTGAAATTCGTCGTCTATTTAGATGTAAAAATCATGTCTATGACTGGTCCTGAGTACTCCACGACTGGTCGTAGATGAAACGGATTTTTGAATTTTCAAGTGAGATTGAAACAGATGGTTATACAACTGGTCGTAGGGTGTCTACGACTGGTCGTAGAAAACCCATGACTAGTCGTAGGACTCAAGAATTCGATGTTGTAGTTTGAGTCGAAGAACCAGGACTAGTCGAATGACTAGTCAACACTGTTCACACGACCGGTCGAACAGAGTCCAAGACTAGTCGTAGATGAACAGAAAATTCTGAACAATTGCAACAAACTTAGGGCTAGTCCTGGATTTTCTAAGACTGGTTGAGCCAGTAATAGGACTAGTCGAACAAGGTCCAGGACTAGTCTTAGACCAGACCAAATACTTATAAAGTGATTCAATTTGAATTATGTGTTCAAAATGACATACCCTAAGGTCAATCTAAGGTCCATCATACCTGAGACATGAAGTATGAGCATTGAAACTTCCTTTAATCAGAAGATGGTTATCCTTATGAAGCTTGAGATTTTTACTTGATGTAGCTTGATCTTGAGATCTTCTAAAGCTTGGATTTGTCTTCTTAGATTGTAATTCATTTTTGAATTGACCATCATCTTTAGACTTGAACAAGCACTCTTCTTTATCAATGTAGTTGTGAACTTTGCGTCTTACAGAAGAGGATCAAGTACATGAACTTGCATTTCTTGAAGTAGATCACCATACTTGACTTGAAGCATTGATGTAGTGTCTTGAACATCCATATAACAACAAACTACACAAGACACATATAGAGGTTTTGGCACCACAAAATTTGACAACTAAAGAAGCATGAGACCATAACACTTACCATCTCCACTGTTGTCAAATTTGTGACAAAACACACTCCAAAGAAGAGAAGCACAACATGAATCATGCACCAGTCATATATAAAAGAACTAGTTACAGCCTGGTTAAAGAATCATGCACCAGTTGTTAACAAGCACAAATATTACTCCCCCTGAGTAGCACATAAAAATTCAAAAGTAATGCTTATGCTACTACTACCACAAATATCAATCTATATACATACCACCCAACTAATAAATTCTCCCCCTTTTTATCACAATATGACAAAGGAAGAAATCAAAAGGATAATTATCAGGAGAGTAAAAAATGAATGAACTAGTCTAGATATAAGCAAGTTAAGAAGTCCACAACCCATACGCTAGTTCAAACAAAAAGACAATTACTTAAGGTTCACACGTCACCAAAAGTAAAAAAGTAATAATGTTAATACAGACCAATATAGTCACTTAATTAGAACCTGAAGAAGGAGCAAGAATAGAAGGATTAAGTTGATGAAGGCCCTTGTTTATACGCCTGAGATACTTGCACATATAGTTAAATCTTAAATCGTGGGCAACATTCATATTTTCTACCTTCTCTTCCAAAGCACGTAAACGCGCATCAAACTCAGATGGCGCATAATCAGGATTATTTCCAGAGTCAAATTTTATCTCATCAAAAATGTCATCCATGTTAATGTTATCAGGCGAAAGATCACCAGTATCTTCTTCATTCCCAGCTTCAGCTCCACTTCCACCAACATCCACTTGGCCAAGAGCCAATCCCAATTTCATCTTGTTTATATTAGAATTGTTGAAAATGAGATGATGGATAGGAGCCTCTCCAACAGGCATAGCCACTCGCATATGATTAGCTAAAATAGTCATAAGATAAGCAAATGGAATATCACTATGACCTGGATGGAGACGAAACTGAATAATGGAATGACATATCAAGGAAGGCAGACAAACTTTAATACCAGAAATGACAAAAAGCAAGACCCGAACCATAAAAGAAGTTAACTCAGTTTTATTACCAGAACGTGGATATAAATTTGAAATAAATATTCTATGGAGCACCCTGTATCTGGGTAATAAATACCTTGTGGGGAGCGCATTCCCTTTATGAGTCCATTGCACATTCATATTACAAAGATCTCTCGTTAGCATACGTTTCTCTAATTCAGAGGGTTTTTCAGTCAAAGTATAAATAGGAATACCCTCACCATTAACAGGAATATCCATTAGACCAGATATCAAATGATGATCTACATTAAATGGCCCTTCTCTAGCATCAATCTTAAAAGATAAATTATCAGTAGAAAAGTCAGAAAGACATGCAAATATGGCCTATGCAATAGATTGGAATGTAGGCCCACCCCAATGTAAGATGTTATCCCATCCTACAGCTTGGAGTAGAGGTAGGATACCAAACTGAGCAATATGATTAAGATCAACTGGACGTTCGACAATGACATTGCGTATACGTAAATCCCGCATATATGAGGGATCATCTTCGGGAGACCGAAGATGGCGCGGAGATAAATTTGACTTAGAAGAGGAAGCACCATGTGTTGTTTTCTTTTCTTTTTCTCTAGAGTCCATTTGCAACAAGAAACTCAAGGAAACAAGAAGATGCAATGGATGTAGAGTGGGGTTTTGCAAGATCAGATTTTTTAAAATAAAAAGTCCAAAATTGTAATGAAAGATCAAATAGATTACTTCAAGAGTAAAATTGAAGTAATATAGACTAGAATTTACAAGAAAAATACAAATAATGCACTAACCTTGAAGATCTAGGACGGTGGCTTCGACTGGTCGGGCGTCGGCTCATTGAAGAGGGAATAGGAAATGAGGAAGATGAGATTTTCCCCCAATTATAAAAGACCCAACGCGCTCCATGACTAGTCTTGAGCTGTCCTCGACTAGTCATACCACGACCAGTTGAGTACATCCACGACTGGTCGTGTACAGGAAAAAAAAACATGTATTTCTCATAAAAATTTATAATTTAGACACAAAGTATCAAATATATATACATTATAATACATACATGCATGAATAATCAATTTTGAATGCACATATCAAGATCAATTTTTAGTTTATTAAACCTACTTTTGTCAAGAGGTTTAGTGAAAATGTTAGCAAGTTGAGTCTCGGTCGGAATGTATTCCAAAGATATTATTTTCTCTTCCACTAATTCACGAATATAATGATACCTAATGTCAATGTGCTTGGTACGTGAATGTTAGATTGGATTTTTTGAAATATTTATCACACTGAAATTATCACAATATATTATCATTGATTCCTGTACAATTCCATAATCGCTTAACATATGTTTCATCCATACAAGCTAAGTACATGCATTTCCTGCTGCGATGTATTCAGCCTCAACAGTTGTGAGTGATATAGAACTTTGTTTCTTGCTAAACCAAGAAACTAAACAATTTCCAAAATAAAAACAACCACCACTGGTTGATTTCCTATCATCGATATTACCAGCCCAATCAGCATCAGAGTACCCAGCCAATTGAACACTAGTATCATACGGATACCAGAGACCCAATTTAGCAGTACTTGTGACATATCTCATAATCTACTTAACCGCAGTTAGATGTAACTCTTTAGGGTTAGATTGATATCTCGCGTAAATACCAACACTTAAAGCAATATCAGGTCTACTAGCAGTTAAATAAAGTAGACTACCAATCATACTTCTATACAGACTAGGATTCACATCTTTACCTGTAGAGTCCTTTGAGAGTCTTAAAGTTGTACTCATTGGAATATTAAATTCTTACCATTCTCAAATCCGAACCTGTTAATCAAGTTCAAGGCATACTTGGTTTGAGAAATAAAAATACCCTCAGGTTGTTGTTTTACTTGCAACCCTAGGAAATAATTTAATTCTCCAACCATGCTCATTTCAAACTTAGATTTCATTAAATCTGCAAACTCAATAGTCATGTTAGTACATGTTGATCCATAAATAATATCATCAACATAGATTTGAACCATTAAGATATCATCGTTATGTTTCTTAACAAAGATCGTCTTATCGACACTAACCATTTTAAAATTATGACTTAGTAAAAACTTAGTCAATTTTTCGTACCATGCCCTGGGAGCTTGTTTTAGACCATATAGAGCTTTTTTAAGATGGTATATATGACAGTTAATTTAAGGTCTTCAAACCTTGCAGTTTGTTCAATATATACTTCTTCATGTAAATCACCATTCAAAAAGGCACTCTTTACATACATTTGATAAATTTTAAACTTTCTAAAGCACGCAATGGATATAAAAGTCTGATTGATTCAAGGCGAGCAACTAGAGCAAAGATTTCATCGTAATTAATGCCTTCTATTTGAGTATACCCTTGTACAACTAGTCTTACCTTGTTTCGAATAATATTACCAAGTTCATCAGATTTATTTTTGAAAATCCACTTTGTTCCAATAATATGTTTATCTATAGGTCTAAGAACAAGGTACTAGACATCATTTCGAACAAACTAATTAAGTTCTTCCTGCATAGCTACTATCTAGTTTTCATTAGAAAGAGCTTCTTTTACATTTACCGGTTCAATCTGGGATGTGAAGCACACGTATTACACATGTCTTCTAGTTGTCTACGAGTGTGTACACTAGTGAAAGGGTTTCTAAGAATTTGAGTAGTTGGATGGTCTTTAACAGTCTTCTGTTTAGTATTAGTTTGATTTGATGAAGTATCTGGTTTGTCAATTAAAAGAACTTCATCATTATCTGAACTTGGGGCAGGTGTATTCAAGTGATCGTCTATGACCACATTTATAGATTCTTAAATCACACCAGTCCTTTTGTTCAGTACGTGATATGCATGACTGTTTAAAGAATATCCTAAAAATATCCCTTCATCACTTTTAGTGTCAAACTTTCCTAAAATTTCATGGTCATGTAAAATATAGCAATTGCTGCCAAAAACTCGAAAGTATTTGATAGTAGGCTTCTTATCAAACCAAAGTTTATAAGCAGTTTTATTATTAGATTTACATGTATAAACTCGGTTAATAATATAGCACACAGTATTTACGGCTTCAGCCTAAAGATTTCTAGGGAGCTTCATACTATTCAACATTACATTTTCCATTTCTTGAAGAACTTTATTTTTCCTCTCTACAATTCCATTTTGTTGTGGTGTTTTGGGAGCAGAGAATTGATGCGATATTCCCTGATCGCTACAGAATTTCTCAAAACTGCTATTCTTAAATTCAGATCCATGATTACTACGGATCTTACAGACTTGAGAACATTTTTCCATTTGGATTTGTTTAAGAACTCTTACTTCATCAAGGGTTTCTGATTTATCCCTTAAAAAAGCTACCCATGTGAATCTGGTATAATCATCCACGATCACCAGAATGTATTTTTTCCCACCTCAACTCTCTGTCCTGGTTGGTCCTATAAGATCCATATGGAGAAGCTCGAGTGGTCTTGATGTGGCATTAGAGTTCACCTTTTTGTGAGAGCTCCTTGTTTGTTTGCCAATCTGGCATTCGCCACATATTTTGTCTACTTTCTGTATTTTAGGTAGACCTCTTTATAGTTCTCTTTTGCTCAATTTATATAGATTACGGTAGTGTACATGTCCAAGGCGTTTATGCCATAATTCAGTTTCATCGGTATGGACCATGTAACACAATTGATTAGATGAGCTAGTATAGCAGCTTTTAGAAGTCCTGTGACCAGTTAATATTATAGAACCCTTTTTGTTTAAGATTTCACAACCTTTATTAGAAAATTTTGATGCTATGATTGTTATCACATATTTGAGATATGCTTAACAGGTTGTATTTTAGTCCCTCAACATATAAAACATTCTTAAATAAGGGAAGGTTATAGAGTTGAACCGTACCTTGGCCACTAATCTTGCAGTTGCTACCATCACCAAATGTATTGACCCATTAGTCATTTTTTTAAGATCGGTGAATAAAGCCTTGTCGCCTGTCATATGCCTGGAGCACCCACTATCAAGGTACCACTTTGAATGGCTTGTAGCTTTGAAAGTAGTGTGGGCAACCAAGCAAGTAACCTTAGGAACCCATTTCATAACTATTTTGGGTTTTGGAGTATAGTTGGTCTTCTTGTGTTTGTAATTGTTGTAGGAATGACCCACTGAGTTAGATTTTAAGAGCTCCTTAAGCAAATCAACTATTTTTTCAACTAAAGGGTTTTGGTTTTGAATTTTATAATTGACATAATTTCTTTTAGGTTTTTGAAAAGTTTTAGCATTTATAAAAAAACTTTGATTAAGACTATTCCCTTTTGAGTTATAGGTTTCTCCTTTCACAAACTTAGGAGGAGTATACTTCTGTTTAGAAGGTATATTCTTATCATAACCCAACCTGAATCTGTCACCACATTTTCTAAATCCGGATAGAAGTTTTTCAAACTTTGGATCTCCTTGGGCATACCTCCATGTATCCTTTAAACTCAAAAGTGAAGAGTTTTCAACCTTAAGTTTATCATTTTCAGATTTAAGTTTTTTAACCAGGGAGGTTTTGAATTCTAAATCACATTTAGTCTTTTCAAAATAATTTGAAATATGAGATTTTTTTAAAACAAGAGACTCAAAATTTTCTTTAAGTTTTAAAAACTTTTCTTTTTAAAGCTTTAGTTTTACGGCAATTTTACAACTTTCCTTATATAGGGCATTGTAAGCATCTTGAAGATCATCTTCATTTTCACAATCACTATTTAGATTTTCTTCACTTGTAGAATCATCGTTATCTGAAAAAGTGAATTTGGCTAGATTCATAAGGGCTTTAACTTCATTACCCGACTCGATTTCAGAATCTTCTGATTCAGAAGAGGCTTCAGAATCAGAGGATTCATTCCAAGTAGCCAACATGCTCTTCTTTTTGGTTTTGTCCCTTTTAGGACACTTGTTTGCCAAATGCCCATATTCTTGGCAGTTGTAACATTGACTGTCTTTTAATGATTTCCAAGTTTTAGTTTTAGATCTTTTCTTCTCATTTGATTTTTGAAAGTCAACCCTCTTTTTACTTTTGAAGATCTTGTAAAATTTTTTTGCTAAAAGAGCCATATCGTCTTCAGAATTTTCTAAATCAGTATTTTCTTGAGAAATGCATTTAGAAGATTTAAGAGCAATAGATTTGCCTTTAGGAGCTTTAAAATTTAATTCATAGGTTTGTAATGACCCAACTAGTTCTTCTACCCTCATATTGTCTGTATCACGAAGTTCCTGGATCGCGGTTACCTTAGAGTTGAACCGTTCAGGAAGTGAGTGTAGTATCTTTGCACACACTTTACTTTCTGGGATTTTATCGCCAAGACCCCTACATAGAGTTTACAATGTCATTCAATCTTATATAGAAGTTCATAAAAATTTTATTTTCTTCCATATGAATTTCCTTAAATTTGGTTGTGAAGAGTTGGACTTTAGATTTCTTGATAATTGATGTACCCTCATGTGTCATTTCTAAAATATCTCAAGCTTGCTTTGCAGTATCACAGGATATAATTCTTTTGAACTCATCCGGTGATAGTGCTCAAGTAATTGCATTTAGTGCTTTTGCATTGGCACTACTCTCACTTTTCTGAAGAGTGGTCCAAGAAAAATAAGGTGAGACTTTTATAGATTTTGAACCATCGACACCAATTACTTCCATGGTAGGAGGGGTCCATTTGGTCACTGTGGCTTACTACACGCTCTCATCCATGGATTTAAGAAAAATTCTCATCCTGGCTTTCCAATAGGCATAATTGGAACCATCAAATGGTGGAGGCCTAGTGACTGAAAGGCTATTAAAATTTGACATCTTATATATAGCTTAGATCGTTAGCTCAGGAAATGAATCCAAGAATAAAGCTGAAAAGGCCAAGCTATATGTCCTAGAGGGGGGGAGGGGGGGTGGGGAGTGAATAGGACTATGCCAAATTTAAACTTTAATAGCGGAATAAAAGAATATGATAGCCAATTAAAAGAAATCAATTCACAATGCTTAAAATCAAGAATTGAGAGGTTGATACAAATGTTGTTCTAAGGACAACCTTACACCATAAAAACCAAGGGTTTATGGCAGGACAACCTTATTTCTAGAACGTTCTTTGTATCAAGAACTCAAACTGAAAGGGAAAGAATAAATTGTAATAAATTGCAAGAATTTAAATCTAAATTATTACAACATTCCCCACTATTCTTGAAATGTAAATATTACAACATTCACATCCACACATACATTCCACACATCTGAATGATAAAAGATAGGAAAGATTAAATGAACATTCAAACCACAAGACACAAGAAATTATAGTGGTTCGCCTGTGTGTACACTAACTATCAAACGACAGCCACATAGCTACTCCACTCCTAATATCCTCACACAGGGGATATCAACGTTCTTTATCAAAATAAGTTTCACAGGTTCACCTAAAACCTTCACAATTGTGTCTTTTAAATGGGCTTACACAAAGAATTAAACATGAGCTATTAGGCTCTGATACCACTTGAAAAGGCCAAGCTATATGTCCTAGGGGGGGGGGGAGGGTGAATAGGACTGCCAAATTTAAACTTTAACAGCGGAATAAAAGAATATGATAGCCAATTAAAAGCAATCAATTCACAATGCTTAAAATTAAGAATTGAGATGTTGATACAAATGTTGTTCTAAGAACAACCTTACACCATAAAAACCAAGGGTTTATGGTAGGACAACCTTATTTCTAGAACGTTCTTTTTATCAAGAAATCAAATTAAAAGGGAAAGAATAAATAGCAATGAATTGTAAGAATTTCAATCTAAATTATTACAACATTCCCCACTATTCTTCAAATGTAAATATTACAACATTCACATCCACACATCTGAATGATAAAAGATAGGAAAAATTAAATGAACATTCAAACCACAAGACACAAGAAATTATAGTGGTTCGCCTATGTGTACACCAACTGTCAAACAATAGCCACACAGCTACTCCACTCCTAATATCCTCCTACAGGGGATATCAGCATTCTCTATCAAAATAGGTTTCATAGGTTCACCTAAAACCTTCATAATTGTGTCTTTTAAATGGGCTTACACAATTCAAAAACCCCCACTTTCTGAGTTTTCTGCCTCTCCTCAAAAAACTAACACAATGAGATTTTTCTGGCTTAACCTCAAACAAAACTAAAATAATGGAATTTACAATAAATGTAAAATACCTAGATTTCTCCTTTTGTTGTAGCCCGGAAGAACCAATCAGAGTAGAAGTTCAAATGTAGAAGTTCAATGTCCAATACTCACTTTGATATGGTTCTAGGTTCTAATTGATTTTAAATTAAACCAGTTGGGCTAGCTATATTTGATTTTGATTCCAAGAAGACGGAATACAACAATTCCTCTTTTCAATTTAGATTGGAATATAAAAATAAAATCAAATTAAATAAGCTAACAAAAGAGAATATTAAATAAGCACAATGTAGCTTAAAAATAAACACAAACTTATCTCAGAGTGATGCCCTGAATTTTACTTGAATTCGATTGAAGTGAATACAACACTTTGAAATTTGTCGTCTACTTATAGATGCAAAAATCACGTCTACGACTGGTTCTGAGTACTCCACGACTAGTCGTTGATGAAACGGATTTTTAAATTTTCAAGCGGAATTGAAACAGAAGGTTATACGACTGGTCGTAGGGTGTCTATGACTGGTCGTAGGACCTCTACGACTAGTCGTAGAAAACCCACGGCTAGTTGTAGGACTTAAGAATTCAATGTTGTAGTTTGAGTCAAAGAACTAGGACTGGTCGAATGACTAGTCGACACTATTCACATGACCGGTGGAATAGAGTCCAGGACTGGTCGTAGATGAACAGAAAATTTCAAACAATTGCAACAAAATTAGGACTGGTCCTGAATTTTCTAGGACTGGTCGAGCCAGTACTAGGACTAGTCGAACAAGGTCCGGGACTAGTCTTAGACCAGACCAAATACTTATAAAGTGATTCAATTTGAATTATATGTTCAAAATGACCTACCCTAAGGTCAATCTAAGGTTTATCATACCTGAGACATGAAGTATGAACATTGAAACTTCCTTTAATCAGAAGATGGTTGTCCTTATGAAGCTTGAGATTTTTACTTGATGTAGCTTGATCTTGAGATCTTCTAAAGCTTGGATTTGTCTTCTTAGATTGTACTTCATTTTTGAGTTGACCATCATCTTTAGACTTGAACAAGCACTCTTCTTTATCGATGTAGTTCTGAACATTGCGGCTTACAGAAGAGGATCAAGTACATGAACTTCTATTTCTTGAAGTAGATCACCGAACTTGAATTGAAGCATTGATGCAGTGTCTTGAACATCCATATAACAACAAACTACACAAGACACATATAGAGGTTCTGGCACCACAAAATTTGACAACCAAAGGAGCATGAGACCATAACACTTACACCCCCACATGATCACACGATACGCATAGGTTTCATTCTTCACCTAGATATGGTTGGCGGTATTCGTAGACTCGTCAGGATTTGCATATTGCATTGCATCCTCAGTATATGATATTTGGCTTATTATGTCTCCGCATTGCATAATTGATCTACATTGCTTCCTCAGTATATGATAATGGCTTATTATATTTTTGCATCGCATAGCTTGGATAAGACTGATGGTATTTATGGACTTACCGACATGTTTTCACATTACTCTAATATTATATACTTGATACACACTTACACCACCCTCTAAGCTTTCTATAAGCTTGTGCATGATAAATGCATTCAGGTGACGTTAGGTCGCAACAGCGTTGTGCTTGTAGTGTGTAGCTATCTTCTAGAGCTTTAATTTTTTATATATGTATTTCCCTTTCAGCAGTGTATTCAACTATTTATATTAGTAGATATGTGATGATGATGTTGCCTTTGTGATTTGGGTAAACTTGTGGTTATGCTTCTTATGAGATGAATGTACATTAGAAAATCCTCCTTATATGATCTCAGGATCAGAATTTGGCATATGGGCGCTGGGAGCCAAGAATGGGATACTACGGAGGATGTCGGCGTTGGATTTGGCAATCGAAAATTCTATGAGCTCAGTTTCTAAGTTTGGGGCATGATAAGCTGTCAGGCCCGTATCCTAGCCTTACCATTTTGTAGACTCTCGTGATCTTCCCCGTCAAATTCCTGCAACCCACGACCTGTAATCGGCGTTTGCGCGCGACCCTAACTCGTATCCCGTAGATCTGAGTTGGCTCGACCCTAGACTTATACCTTAGCGATTAAGCCGTCGCCCAATTCCAATGCCACGTCTTGCGCACCTATGAGATACCCAGGCCAGGAGTTATGGGCCTGCATTTATTTTGAGAAAACGCCACGCGTTGCAAATCCCGAGAAGAGAATCACTATAATCTATCAAATCAATCCCATCAATCAATCAAGTACAACATTATCCCTCTCTTATCAACAAGGCATGACAACCCAACCTCTCCCATCCAAAGTCAACTCTCTCTCTCTCTCTCCACCCATCCCTTCCTTACACCCATCACCATCCCTCTCTCCCATCCATCACTCTCCCTCTCTCTCTCTCTCTCTCTCTCTCTCTCTCTCTCTTCACCCATCCCTTCCTTACACCCATCACCATCTCTCTCTCCCATCCATCACTCTCTCTCTCTATCTCTCTCTCTCTCATTTCTCTCTTCACTCCCAAGCTACCAAGGGAGCAACCATCCAAGCCTTCCAAGGAGAGAAAGAACCTCAAGTGTGGCCCACTCCCTACCACCCAATCTCTCATACTAGCCATCTAACCTTCATCATCTTCCATCAAAGGGAAAGCCAAGGAGTTTAGGAGTCCAAGGAGCCAAGAAGGAGCAAAATTGGTGGGTGTTAATAGCGCTAGATTTTGATTTTTGATTTTGGGTCCACTTCATTTTTAGGGCCCATCCTGATGTATGCATTGTAATTGCTAAAGGAGCTCATAGTGGCGGAGCTGCTCCGCTACACGCTGTCTCTCTTTCTCTCTCTCCTTGTATGATGGCCCACCTGTGATGATCATGGACCTTATCCATGCAGTCCCATTATAGGACGCCCTTGCTACCTAAATTAGGGTCCATATTGCAGCCCACCTTAACAGTTTCCCTGCTGTCCATTTTGGGACAGGCCTGGACGCCAGGAAAACATGAATATTAGCTTGATCCAAGCAGGTGGGCCACACCATGTGGACCCATCTGATGTAGTGTTCCATCCACATGGTCCAGTCCCTGGACGCTGGATGGAAGGACTGTACAAATATCAGATATATCTAAATCTCTGGTGGGCCACCACATGGACCCACCTAATGCAAATGCTTCATCCACGTCCAGTCCCTGGACGTGGACCCCTCATGCTGTAAGTGTTTTATCCATGCCATACAGGGACGGTGGGGCCCACCAACGATGTATTTACTTCATCCCCACCATCCATACGTGGGACGTAAGGCCTGCCATGATATATGTGGAATTTCCTGATCGTCTAGGTCATGGGGCCCACCTGCATGTGATTTATCCACACCGTCCATGGCTTGGATGTGAAGCCACATGACGTACGTGTTTCATTCTCACCGCCCATCCTGAGGCAGATTCAAATCTCTGGTAGGCCACACCGTCAAAAGATTGTTTTAATAGTGATAAACTATTAGGGCCTGCTGTGATGTTTCTGTACGTCAAAACATATCAAATATTGCGCGGATTATTATGGGACCTCGGTGGTGGCTATTTTGATGCTCCATCACTATTGCACACGTGAACGGGCACACGTGGGCGGACATTAATGTGGGCAGGGCCTAAGGGCCTGGGCGAGCTACCAGTGATTGGCAGGCTACTGTATTGGTAGGCTACTGTGCAGATAGTGAAAGCAGAACTTTATCCCACATGGGAAGCATCATCCGATGTTGTGGTGGCAATAAGTTGGATTCCTTCCTTAAATATTGTGACGTGTTTTAAATCAGTGAGCTTCGACAAAGTAGTCTATATCACCCCTTGCCGTAGATGGAAGGATATCCGTCTTTAGAGCTATCTTAATATTTAGAATAGATCCGCCGTCCTTCTGTGGACCCCATCATTCGTATGCATGTTGTGAGGGATGATTGATTAAAGCATATGCCATTGGGCTGAGATGTTTATGGGATTCCTTGTGAGACGGAGTTACCCCCACATGATCACGTGACATGTGCAGGTTTGATGCTTCACCTAGATACAGCTAATGGTATTCATGGACTCGTCAGGATTTGCATATTGCATTGCAATCTCAGTATATGATATTTGTCTTATTATGTCTCTGCATGCCATAATTGATATATATTGCTTCCTCAGTATATGATATTGGCTTACTATGTTTTTGCATCACATAGTCTGGATAAGACTGATGGTATTTATGAACTCACCAGCATATTTTTTCATTACTCTAATATTGTATACTTGGCACACACTTACACCACCCTCTAAGCTTTCTATAAGCTTGTGCACGATAGATGCGTGCAGGTGCCGTTAGGTCGCAACAGCGTTGAGCTTGTAATGTGTAGCTGTCTTCTGGAGCTTTAATTTTTGATATACCTATTTCCCTTTCAGCACTGTATTCAACTATTTATATTAGTGGATATGTGATGATAATGTTACCTTTGTGATTTGGGTAAACTTGTGGTTATGCTTCTTACGAGATAAATGTATGTTGGAAAATCCTCCTTGTAGGATCCTAGGATCAAAATCTGGCGTATGGGCCCTAAGAGCCGAGAATGGGGTACTCAGAGGCTGTCGGCATCGGATTCGGCAATTGAAAATTCTGTGAGCCCAGTTTTTGAGTTTGGGAGGTAACATATTTTATACATGTTTGTGTTGCAAGATGAATATGAGAGCTTGGATTGAAAAGAATGTTAAAAGTATAGATTTGACGCTTAAGAATCACCAAAGTAATGGATGGATCCTAGGAGATCAAGATTGAAGAATTCACAGGCCAAAGATCTAAGGAAACCAAGTGAGGAATGAAGGAAATCGAAGCTTTGAAGTGAATTTGTGTGATTCTCAACTAGCCTAAGCCCTTCTTTGACCAGCCTAAGCTTTATCTCAACTAGTCAAAGAAACTTCGGCTCGAACTCTAGCAACATTACCTTTTAAATTCAGTGATCCTTGACCAGTGGAAGGTGACCCTCGACCAGTCGAAGACTCTCCTCAACTAGTCGAGGGTTACGCAGATTTTGCACGGGCTGCGTAAATTTGAGGCGGTTCTGGACTTTTCTAACTCGGTGCGAAAGTTGGAGTTCTCAACTATAAATAGGAGTTCCTAGGATGTTCCTAGGCATTTTCTAGGATTATAGGAGTGGAGAAAAAGGGTGGAGCCACCGTCCGGGAGTTGTTGTTCTTCTTCCTTATTTGATTTTTATGTTTTATTTAAGAGATTTTGGTTTAATCATGTCTATGGTTAACTAAACCTCTTAAGTATGGCTAAGAGGTGAAGCTTGTAGCATGATTGAGATGTTTACTTTGCTTTGATTCATTTTTTTATTCAACCTCATTGATTATAATTTGATTATAAGGAATATTTTTAGTTTTTAATGGTTTGTTGTGACTCAAATTACAATAGATCTGTAATAGCTTTGAATATCTTCTTTTTTTTATTTGAGATTGTGAGATTGCTAAATCCTGTTAT
The DNA here is from genome assembly GCF_029962835.1 of Magnolia sinica. NCBI lineage: Eukaryota > Viridiplantae > Streptophyta > Magnoliopsida > Magnoliales > Magnoliaceae > Magnolia > Magnolia sinica. Next base: position 56,952,115 of record NC_080583.1, on the reverse strand, counting down.
TTGCCATTGTCTCCTGGGCATAGTTAGGTGATGGAATTCCTTCCAATTCTCACAATCATCATCCATTGAGAATTAAGTCAATGAATGTTCAGATTTGATTACTATATTTTTCAATTTGATAGGATAGGACTCCAATTCCATTTGTGTTACTTGAGTCAAGGTAGCATCTTAATCGCTACAAGTGGATACTTGACACCCTATTTTCTACCTTTAAATTCACAAGTTTCAATTACACCATTCACAATTACTCTTTATAATATTTCGGATTTAGTTTTACATCTTCTTCTAGTTCTACTTCTAGTTATTTTCAGAATATGCACGAGTTTAGTCCAAGTGGATTCTACCTTGGTCTTACCGAGATTATGACTACATCGTGACCCTACACTCGGGGTTGTGAATAAGTTTTTAGCGCCGTTGCTGGGGATTACAGTTGCATTTTTCTGAATTTAATTAGTTTTAGAATTAGGTTAAGATTAGTATTAACTTTTTATTTTATTTCTTGGTTAGAAATTTTTCTGAACTTAATTTTAGAAACTAACTTTGTTCTCTATTTTGTAGGATCCTAACCTAGCGTCTCCTATCTGGTAATTTCATTCTAACTCTCTCTCTCTCTCTCTTACTTCTTGTTTTTTGTAGTTTTCAATTCTTAGATTTTAGGTTAGATTCTGAACTTGAAAGCCAAGAGTGTTTCATGCCTAGCTGGGTCCATGATAACACTCTACATCTCTTACGTGAATGAGGATTAGTCGAAGGGTTGCCTATCCATCACCGAATTAGACATCACTTGAAATCCTCAGAGTTGATAGAAGTGGTGGCTGCTAATCAACCTACAAATCAACTTCAACCTCCAGTTGAGGAAGCCCGGGATGAGATGAGGTGCATCATGCACCCTTGCCTCTACTTTATGAGATTTCTTACAACTGGCGGGGGTGAGCACACCTTCCAGTATGATTAATTTTTCCAGAAAATACAAAAAATATGGATATCAAGCCAAGGTGATCCAACTCCTTCCAAAGTTCGATGGACTTGAATATGAAAGTCCATATCTACACATGAAAGAGTTTGAAGAGATCATAGCCACTTTATACTTTCCCAATGTGTCTGAGGACACGGTCAGGCTGAGACTCTTTCCCTTCTCATTAAAAGAAAAAGCTAAGATATGTTTGCATTCACTACATCTACGATCTATTGGTAGATGGAATGACATAACAAGGGAGTTCAGAAAGAAATTCGTCCCATACCATAAAACGAACACGATAAGAAAATTGATCATGAACTTCGCCCAAAAGGAAGATGAAACATTCTTTCAATGTTAGGATCGGTTCAAGAATCTTGTCAGTTCATGCCCACAATACGGTTTTAAAATGTGGCGCATAACAAGTTTCTTACATGAAGTACTGACATCTTCCATGCGCCAATTCGTTGAGACGATGTGCATTGAGGAATTCATGAACAAAGATGTCGATGATGTGTGGGATTACTTTGACCAACTCGCTGAAACCGCACAATCATAGGACATCTCCCCAAGACCTAGCACCACTTCCAAGCTACTCAATTAAAGGAGAAGGGCGGAATATATATTATGAAAGAGGAAGATGATATAAATGCTAAAGTGACTAACCTCACAAGGAAGATAGAGGCCATGAAACTTAAGAAGGATAAAGCTAAGGAAATTGTTTATGGTATTTGTGCTTGCAATGTACATACAACTGATAATTGCCCAACCATACCTGTTTTTCAAGAGGTACTGAATGAGCAATCAAATGCCGTGAACAATTACCAAAGACCTTTTAGTGGACTCACCTCAAATACATACAATCCTAGCTTGAGGAACCATCCCAATTTCAGTTGGAGGAATGGGCAAACAGTTAACCCTTAATGGGCTCTATCTCAACTTTTAAATCAAAAGAAGCTTTTGGAGGATCTAGTTTTAAAACACATTCAAAATCAGGAGCTTTTTAATCAAAACACATTACAAGCTTTCCAAGACCTTAACAAATCCATTCAAAGGATTAAGGCACACTTAGTGATTGGGGAGAAAGGGATGCTTTTAGCCCAACCTTTCCCCAATCTAAAGCCGCAATGTGAAATTAGTGACCCAAGCTCATCAAACAAATGGAGCAAGCCAAGTCTACCACCACTCTTAGGAGTAGAAAAATAATTGACAAAATTATTCCGATAAGGGCTGAAAAGCCTAAGGACCCAGAAATAGATGAGAATGGACCTAGCATTGCTCCACATGGGTTAGAACCAGAACCTCAAATCAAACCAATTGCTCCATTCTCCCGATGGTTGATTGCACTAAAACCTCTAGCCAATTCTCAGGATATTCTAGAGGTGTTGAAACAAGTGAAGGTCAACATCCCTTTATTGGATGTGGTGAAACAAATTCCCTCCTATGCCAAATTTCTAAAAGACTTATGCACGACCAAGAGGTGACAAAGTATTAAAAAGAAAATTTTTCTAAAAGAAAAAGTTAGTGTCATCCTCAAGAAAAGTGTGCCACAAAAATACAAGGATCATGATAACCCAACTATCACTTGTATAATTGGGAATCACCAAATTAAGAACACACTACTTGACTTGGGGGCGAGTATGAATCTGATTCCTTACTAGGTATATGAACAATTGGGTCTAGGTGAATTAAAATTCACCCGGACCACACTACAGCTTGCTAATCGCTCAGTTCATGTACCAAGGGAGATGATTGAGGATGTGTTGGTCCAGGTTGACAAATTCTACTATCCAGTAGATTTTATCATCCTGAATACTTAGCCTATTATAGATATGAGCACTCAAATTCCTATTATACTTGGCCGCTCGTTCCTTGCTACATCAAACACTACAATCAATTGTAGGAATTGGCTCATGAATTTATCTTTTAGAAATATGACGTTGGAGCTCAATATCTTTTTCAACATGAGCGGACAGGCAAAGGATGATGACGAGGCCCATGACATTAACATGATAGACTCTTTCATGGAAGATAGAGCTTTGATGACCTATCCTCTGATGCTTTAGAAAGATGCTTGGCACACTCCCCCAATTTGGATGATGATATAATTAGGGAGTTGGATGCCATGCTTGATACTGCGCTGGTACTTGAAGTTAACCGGTGGAAGCCACAATTTGAGAAATTGCCCCTAAACGATGCAGCGCCTCTACCATCTAACCTCAAAGCACCGATGTTTAACCTAAAATCATTACCTGTTAATCTTAAATATGTCTATTTAGGTTAAGATGAGACATATCCGGTGGTGATTTCTTCACCCTTTGAGAAAGAACAGGAGAGCATGCTAATCGCTACTCTCATTAAACATAAAGGAGCCCTTGGATGGTCAATTGCAGATCTTAAGGGAATTGATCCTTTGATTTGTACTCAACGCATTCATCTTGAGGATAATGCGAAAACCACTCGACAACCATAACGTCGACAACCATAATGTCGACTCAATCCAAAAATGAAAGAAGTGGTTAAAGGAGAGGTACTTAAATTGTTGGATATAGGTATCATATACCCTATATCCGATAGTTAATGGGTGAGTCCAACACCAGGTGGTCCCTAAGAAATTCAAAATCACCATCGTAGCCAATGCCGACAATGAACTCGTGCCAACTAGAGTTAGTAGTGGTTGGAGAATGTGCATTGACTACAGAAAATGGAATACCATCACGAGGAAGGACCACTTCCTTCATTGAACAAATCTTGGAGAGGTTAGTAGATCATTCCTATTACTGCTTCCTCGATAGATATTCAGGTTATAATCAGATAGAGATAACCCTTAAAGATCAATAGAAAACAACGTTCACATGTTCCTATGGCACCTTCGCCTATCAAAAGATTTCATTCAGACTGTGTAATGCTCCTGCCACATTTCAACGATGTATGTTGAGTATTTTTTCTGACATGGTAGAGGAATATGCAAGTACGGTGGTTTCTAGCTCCTATAATTGTCAAATTTTGTAGTGCCAAAACCTCTTAAAATCTGTATCTTGTGTAGTGCATCTACATATTCAAGACTGTGCATCTCATGTACAAGAACAAATGTCTTTACCTCAAGAACTTCAAATGCAAGATTACATGTTCATGTTCAAGTACAACACCAAGTGTTAATTCAATCTTTCAAGCTTCAATAGTTCAAGTTTTCAAAGCTTCGTCCAAGTCAAGACAAAGTTCTTTACTTTGAACCTCAAGCTTAAGCTTCAATGTGTTTCAAATTCAAGCTTCAAAAGTCTCAAGTTCAAGCTTCATCATATGTCAAGATCTCAAGCTTCGTGAACTTCAAAGAACAACTATCAACTAAAGCAAAAAAAGATTTAATGTTCATATTTTGCTTACAAGGTATGAATGACCCTAGATTGACCATAAGATGGTCATTTTGAATACATAATTTAATTGGGTCATTTTATAAGTGCATAGACTCTTTTTCGACTAGTCTTAGACTATGTTCGACTAGTCCTAGTACCAGTTCGACCAATCCAAGAAATCCTCGACCAGTCCTAAGTTTGTTACTTATTTTCAGGATTTTTTGTTATTACCTCGACCAGTCCTGAAGATTGCTCGACCGGTCGTGTGAACAGTGCTTGACTAGTCCTGCATGCTCGACTCAAAGTGCAACAACTAAAAATGTTTCCACATGACCAGTCGTGGACATGACTCAACCGGTGATGGAGGCCACTCGATTGGTCGAGTAGGTCTTTCGACTAGTCATGGAACAGTCTTATATTATCGCGCCCAAAATTTTAAAAGTTTGTTGGTCCTTCGACCAGTCGAACCAACCTCAGGACCATTCGAAGATGCGATTTCTGCACTTATAAATAGAGCACGAATTTCAGAGTTTGATATCCAATTCAAGTAAGATCAAGACACCACTCTGAGAGATAAGTTAGTGATATTCTTAAGCTATTTAGTGCTCATTTTATATTCTCTTTAATTAGCTTTCTGCATTTGATTTTGTATTCTGCATTCCAATTTTATTTGAAAGAGGGATTGAAGTTTTCCCATTTCTTGGAATCAAAATCAAATCAAGCTAGCCCAAGGTGCTTTAATCTAAAATCAATTTAGAACTTAGAACAATTTCATAAGTGAGTGTGAACATTGAACATCTATGTTGAACTTCTACTCCGAATTGGTTCTTCTGGGCTGCATCAAAAGGAGAATATCTTGATAAGTATTTTACAGTTTTGTAAATTCATTCTTTTGGTTTCTTTGAGATTATGCCAGAAAAATCTCTTTCTTTTCGTTTATTTGAGGTGATTCAGAAAACTTAGAGTGTGGGGTTTTTTAATTGTGTAAGCCCACTTGAAAGACACAATTGTAAGGGTTTTAGGTGAACCTTGAAAAACCTATTTCATAGTGAATGCTAATATCCACTAGGTGAGGATATTAGGAGTAGAGTAGTTGTGTGGCTGTTTTTCTAAACTGTTGGTGTACACACAAGGGAACCACTATAATGTCTAGTCTTGTGGTGATTGATTGATTATTTTAATTTGTAGATGTTGTAATTTTCCTTTATGCATTTGTGGAGAATGTTGTAATTTCTTTTATGCAAGTGTGGGAATGTTATAATAGCTTAGTTTCTTTCTTTGCTATTTATTTCTTTATTCCTCTATATCAGTTTCAGTTTTTGATACACAAACCGTTCTAGGAATCAGGTTCTCCTACCATAAGCCATTGGTTTTTGGTGTAAGGTTGTCCTTAGAATAACATCTGTATCAACCTCTCAATATTTGTACACTTGAGGTTATTTTACATTTCTGCATTGTGGGATTGTTGAGTGCTATCTTTATTTATATTTGTTTAAATTCTACAGTTTATTTTTAATTTGGCATAGCCCTATTCACACCCCCCCCTCTAGGACTCTTAGCTCGGCCTTTTCAAGTGGTATTAAAGCCTAATAGCTTGCTTTAATTATTTTCTTTGGATTTATTTCTTGAGCTAATCGATCTGAGCTTTTTAAGATGTCAAATTTTAATAGCCTTTCAGTCACTAGGCCTCCACCATTTGATGGCTCCAATTATGCCTATTGGAAAGCCAAAATGAGGATTTTCTCAAAATCCATGGATGAAAGCGTGTAGCAAGCCATAGTGACCAATTGGACCCTTCCTACCACTGAAGTAACTGGTATCGACGAATCCAAATTTATGAAAGTCACACCTTATTTTTCTTGGACCACTCTTTAGAAAAGTGAGAGTAGTGCCAATGTAAAGGCTCTAAATGCAATCACATGCGCACTATCACCAGATAAATTCAAGAGAATTATATCCTATGATACTGCAAAGCAAGCCTGGGATTTTTAGAAATGACACACGGGGGAACAACAATTGTCAAGAAATCTAAAGTCCAAATCCTCACAACCAAATTTGAGAAAATACGTATGGAAGAAAGTGAAACTTTCATGGACTTCTATACAAGATTAAATGACATTATCAACTCTATGTGGGGTCTCAGTGATAGAATCCCAGAAAGTAAAGTCTGTGCAAAGATACTACGCTCACTGCCTGAACGGTTCAATTCAAAGGTTACTGCGATCCAGGAACTTCGTGATACGGATAATATGAGAGTAGAAGAATTAGTTGGCTCATTACAGACCTATGAGTTAAACTTTAAAGCTCCTAAAGGTAAATCCATCGCCTTTAAATCTTCTAAAAATATTTCTGAAGAAAATAGTAATTCTGATTTAGAAAATTCTGAAGATGATATGACCCTTTTAGCTAAAAAGTTTTATAAGATTTTCAAAAGTAAAAAAGAGGGTTGATTTACAAAAACCTAATGAAAAGAAAAGATCTAAATCTAAAACTTGAAAATCTTTAAAATACAGTCAATGTTACAACTGCCATGAATATGGGCATTTAACAAACAAGTGTCCTAAAAAGGATAAACCGAAAAAGAAAGCTATGTTGGCTACTTGGGATGAATCTTCCTGCTCTGAAGCCTCTTCTGAGTTAGAAGATTCTGAAACCGAGTTGGGTAATGAAGTTAAAGCCCTTATGACTCTAGCTAAGTTCACATTTTCAGATAATGATGATTCAACTAGTGAAGAAAATATGAATAGTGATCATGGAAATGAAGAAGATCTTTAAGATGCTTATAATGCCCTATACAAGGAAAGTTGCAAAATTGCTGTAAAACTAAAACTTCAAAAAGAAAAGTTTTCAAAACTTAAAGAAAATTTTGATAATCTTGTTTTAGAAAAATCTCACATTTTAGATTGTTTTGAAAAAACTAAGTGCAACTTAGATTTCAAAAACTCCCAAGTTGAAAACTTAAAATCTGAAAATGAAAAGCTAAAACTTGAAGTCTCTTCACTTTTGAGTTTAAAAGACACATGAAGGTATGCCCAAGGTGGTCCTAAATTAGAAAAACTCTTATCCAGATCCAGAAAATGTGGCGATCAATCTAGGTTGGGCTACGATAAAAGTATTCCTCCCAAACATAAGAATACTCCGCCCAAATTTGTGAAAAGGGAGTCTTCAAACTCAAAAGGGAAAAGTCTGAATCAAAATTATTCTAAAAATGCTAAGACCTTTCAAACCTTAAAACCTAAAAGCAATTATATCAACTATAAAAATCAGAATCGTAATCCTTTAGCTAAGAAAATTGTTGATTTACTTAAGGAGCTCTTAAAATCTAACTTAGTGGGTCGATCTTATAACAACTACAAATATAAGAAGACCAACTTTACTCCTAAACCCAAAACTCTAATGAAATGGGTCCCTAAGGTTACGTGCTTAGTTGCTGTAAGGCTCGTATCCTAGTCTGTACTATTTCATAAGCTTCCGCGGTCCTCCCGATCAAATTTCGGCAACCCTCGACCCGTAGATAGCAATTGCACGCAACCCTAAGTTACATCCTGTAAATTCGGGTCAGCTTGACCCGAGACCTATACCATTGCGATCACGCCGTTGCCACAGTTCCAACACGCGTCTCATGTGCTGATCCAATGTCTAAATCATGACATGTGGACCGCACATTGCGGGACCCACCGACACCATTCCCTAGGTGGGTGATGTCATGTCCTTACACAAATAATGATGGCCTCTCTTCATAAGTCAACCCTTCTTACATGTAATAATAACATCTCTCTTCCCCAAGTAATGATTGGCCTAGCCCATAATTGTCAGCCACACCCCTCTCTTACAAGTCATGATGGCCCTACTATCATTATTGCAACTACCCCTCTCTCTCCTTATCTCTCTCTCCCTCTCTTTCTTCCCATTCCAACAACATGAGCTCCCAACGTCCATGGCCTCCCTCCATTTTCAACCATGTTGAGAGCTTCACACCCCACCATATAACTCCTAGAATCCCATCTCAACCCTCCATTCTCCATCAACCTCCATCAAGATCAAAGACAAGGAGCATAAGAGTCCAAGGGCTAAAGAAGAAGTCTGATAGGTGGGTGAACCACTGTTGATTTCAATTTTAGGGCCCACTTGTGGTGGGACCGCATTGAAGTATGCAATGGAGAGAGGGGCCCTGTCACGGCCCAAATCCAGGGACGGACAGCTTCCGTGATGCCCCGAATCTGGCACTCGACTCCCATACACCAAGTCCAGAGATCGGCACACCACAAGGAAGATTTTTTACTATTTTTTTTCTTTTTATAATAATACCTGAGCATAAAGATCGATGATTAAAATACCAAGCAACACTCTTCATTATAAATCTTGATGGTTACAAGTACAATACTTTACAAAAGGTACCTGACGTCAACATTGCCAAATCGAAAAATAGATGCAATGCATCGAGAAAGCTAAGTCTTCCAAGCTACTCGAGCCCTAAAAATGAGAAATAGGAAGCTTAGGGAAAAAGCTTAGTGAGTACACGTGTGTGCAGTGTGTCCTACATGCAAGCAAGATAAATATGCTACAAGGAAATCATATATGTGAAAGGCGTGTAGCACGTAAGGTATGATGTTAATGTCAATGCAATGCATATGCATCATAGTAATACTCAGAGTCAATGCTACCAGCATCACGAAGTCATGTTTTCATTTCTTCTTTACCACATCCAAAACCGTATTACATCGATCCGTAATCACATCATCATCATCATATTTTCATACCATATCATAATTGTATATCTCGGGAAGCACTATGGTCAACACCCATGCACCAAACACTAGTAATCAACCTCGCATACCCGCCCTGTAGTGGACTTCCACCAACTGTATATCATGAGAAATACCATGGTCAATACCCATGCACCAGATACCAGTAATCGACCTCACATACCTGCCCTGCAGTGGACTTCCACCTGGCATGCCAGTAGCGGACTTCATTCACGCTTCTCCTCGCCGGTGAGTCAGACTGGTCCCGGTTTGCACCTCAGCCCTTAAGCAGGTTGGACCCACCTCTTCTCAACCTAACCTCGTAAGTGGGAGTCAAATCCATGACCCATGTATCCACTCAGCCCGACGGTGAGGCAACCCTATCTAGCATAGGGTTTAGGGACTTTCAACTCAAGGAACACATCATCCCCTACTATTTCCACACTTCCGGTGTCCCGTTCATTTTCAGGGATAACCCAAGTCATCATCATAAATGTACAACTCATCGTCAAGATCCAACTCATGTTATACGGCACGACTATGGTATTTCGATCATCATGTATGTCATGATTATACATGAATTCAAGGAATCATAATAAGGCATACGTTCAAGTGCATGTGGTATGCATATAATGCCATGAGTTTAGGGTTTCCTTAACCTTTAAGCCAAAAATGGCATACAATCGTCATGTGCCTCTATCAACTATATCAATCCATAGTCATGTGACTAAACTGAAGAGGACAAATCTTACACATAAGCAAATGTATTGAAGTACACTTGCACATACCATCATTCCATAGTAAATGAGTATGATCAATATCAACATGGTTAAGTAGATGAATTTAGTATGTTAGGGAGTGGAACAACATTAATCAAGTATTAAATCACATGCTTCTATTAATCACAATTACTGACATCACTAATATCATCCATAACTATCATAATCATGAGCATTAATTGTAATAAGAGTTACACCATATCCTTCGCAAGATAGATATTCCATTAGTGGCTTTGGCCCGATATGATTTTCTTCTATTGGGACCACATGGTTATACCCTAACCGGGCCTTATGGTTAATGAGTGGTGGTGATGCAAAGTACATGCACCAAGTGGCTATGAGATGAAAGGCTTAGACATAACATATATTAAATGAGCCACAAGATGAATGGTGCTTGCAAAACTCATATAATGTAGTGAACTTCATCTTCACGTGGGTTGTTAGTAGATTGGACTTACAAATAATTATTGTAGTGGTTCTATAATGGTTTGGAAGGCACATGTAAACTTCATAAGATATAGTGAGCCCTAAGTTGAATGACTTGGTATATAATATACACATAAGAGTTAGTTACGGTTGGATAATGCGGGTTTGTCTTATACAACATTGTGGGTCCTACTTCCAAATGTTACTACAAGCAGATGGGTCCACACATAAACATTACGGTGGGTCCCAACAAGTAGATAGTATAGGTATCTCACATAAATTAAGGTAGTACAAGGAAGAACAGTTCAGATGCACAAGGCACACGTCAACGGGCTCCATCATCAAACTGTTTGGTTGGCATGGTTGGCAAAACAATTGAACAGTATGGATATAATACATACATTGAGTGGGTTCACAAGTGTTTGAAAGTTATACGTTCAATTAACACTATTTCATGTAGTCTGACTTATTTAGGAATTGGATCTAAGTCATTTTGGAAACATATTCTAGAATTAGCTGGCCAAATGGATAAATTGTGAAATATGTAATACTCACATCAACGTAGGGTCCATAATCAATCTGACACATGCCCTAAGTTCACATACAGAAGAGGTTACACCATCAGCATAGTTCACGAGTATGAGTAATCACACAATTCTCATATGCCCACATGGTCTTATGGCCACTCCATTATCAGAAGTCTGTATGGTTGAGTGGCCACACGAATGTCACTCTACTTGTCATAATAAAGGACTTAAAGTCACATAGTTACTTATTATTATTATTATACCATATTTCGCATAATGGGGCAACTGCTTTACTAAACTTTCACGTAGTCAGGCGTCCAGTGACACAATTTTGCATAGTTTAGCAATCACCTAAGCACCACTTGATCATATGGTTGGGCCACACATTCCCCACATACCCACATGATTTACGGCTATCCATTTCAAGCATGATCATAAGATTTATGAGCTACATATTCAACACCATTTTGCCAAATCTAGTTGTCATTCATCCCGTCAGTGATCATATGGTTAAGGGCCACAACAATCATAAATCTACTTAGACAAGTAGTCACACGATTGCCCCAATTTCATACAGTTAGGTGGGCTATAAAAATCAAGCACTCACATGTGGTGGTCCACACAACTTCCACCAATCCACACTACTAGTTGGGCCACCCAAAATCCCAAATTCCTATGGTATAGTGATCCACATGATTTCTACCAACTCACGATCTAAATGAGGAATAACCATTACAATGGGTACAATGGAAATGACTTAGATTGCAATAAATATATAGGCAGCCCCACACTCTAAAATGATCTAACAAAATACATGAATAGCTGGTAAAACATATATATTAGGTGGCCTATGATCGGTTAAAAAAAGAATAGATGGATAGATTTCTCACAAACATTACTGCAGCTCTGGGAAACATTTAACGGTGGACAAGTGATCAATATTGCTCCCGTAGCATGAGATTTGGATTTGACTAGTCTATGGAATCATACCTTAAAATGATAAGGATGAACCGATGAATGGCATGGATCTACTTCATACTATAAGGTGGAGTCCATGGTCAAGGAAGCGTCCCAACATATAGGGGGGCACACTAGAGCCTAAGAATTTCCAATGGTTGTTACCACTATTTCTACTTATAGCGTGTCCCACCTAAAATTTAGTTCTACTTCATCTTGTGTCCATGGGCAAGAGGAGGGCCCACTTCCCAAGTGACTGGAAAATATAAGCAGTGTGGGTATACAACACATGCACCTAGGTGGGCTCCACATGTATCACGTTATGTACAAGGAAGATTTCATTGGTAAGCTTGCCATACCCTTTCCTTATTATTATTATTATTATTATATTATGTGTAATTGTGGGTCCCATTGACATGGTGGGGTCCACCCCATGAACAATTTGTACAACGAACAACATTATAGTTGACACCACCCACTAGATGAATGACATGGATATAAGGTGTATACGTTGGGTGGGGGTGGGGCTCATAACACATGGATGGTCTCAATGATGGACCACTTAGATATAAAATACATGTAACGAGTTAGCTCCACAGTCTAATGGCCGAACCAACTTTAGTGGCAGTTACACATCAAGGATTTAATAGTAGGGATTTTTATTCCCGCTGTTTCTTATAGTGTGGTCCATCTAAGGTGTGGATCTGCCTCATTCTTTTTCTTATGACTTAAAATGGTCTGAACGAGTGGATGAATGGCCTAGATATACTTTTCATCACCAAGGTGGGCCCCAAAAAATCTAAGTATTTTGAGTACAATTTCCACTGTCTAAGTGGCATGGCCTGCATGAACTTCAAATCAGCCTGATTTTTGGGACCATACAATAAATGGGGCTAGTTGATGGATGAATGGTGTGGATTTAGCACATACATCATGATTTGTCCATGATCACCGCCCTCTCTGGACGTCTAGGGAGGACGTCACCTCCTCCACGCCCCTTTTTATTTTATTTTATTTTATTATTTTTATTTCTTTTTGTATATTTCTCATCAAGGTGGGTGTAATGACCCAGAAAATTTTGTGCTAGGACCCGAGTACTACCACTATTCTTTCCTTAGTAGCTTTTTGGGGTAATTAGCGCTAAACTCGATTGCTTGTGAAATTTGCATCAATCACTTTAAATTGGATCTGCATGACTTAAAACCTGTAGAATGGTTAGCGCTATGTTACTCTGAAATCTGGGATTCATCGCTAAATCCAGTTGTTTTGGGGAATTTTTAGAAGTTCTGGATCGGACCTGGACAGCGCGTCGAAAGTCCGATAGCGATGATCTTAGGCTGTTGCGGTCACCATGTTGGGCTTGACCATCACCTTAAAAATCTAGTCCATGTGATGTTCTGGGTCGATTTGATTGAGTTCGGAGTGAAGAGTGTGAGAACGGTTGGAAATTTAATAAGATTTTGTGAAATCTAAGTCGTGTCGCTTGCGGGATGATTTTAAGCAATCTGACCGTTGGATTCTGACCCAATTTCACCCTCTGATCAGGGAAGGTGGCCCAGGCATGTCCTTGTGCTTGTGGACCTGATCGAGATTCGGTGACCGTTGTTTTGAGTGTGGTCCGCCATGGCTGATCTGAAGATCCGGTCGGTACGAAAACTCAGCTTGACCTAGATACATGGTCAGTGAGCTTCAGTCCGACCTTTCGTGGTATTAGGCCCACCGGAAGTACTTCGTTGGATCGAGAGAGGCTTATTTTGGTTATACCCTAAGTATACCTTGGCTCTTGGGTTATTTTCATCAATATTAGGCCTATTTATAGTCCTTAAAACCTTAGCTCTCTTTTCCATATGAATTTCCTAACCCTAGCAGAGAGAGAGAGAGAGGAAAAGAGAGAGAAAGTGAGAGAGAAGTTGGTGAATCATCTTAGATTCTTTCCTGTTCTTCTTCATCCTTAAACCTTCACTTTTGAATCGTTATTCCGGTGATTCTGAGTTCATCCTTGGGTAAGTTAACCTAACCCTAATCTATGTTAAAGCTTAGAATAGTCTTTGTGATGTTGTATCTCATTTCTATGCTTGCCTTAGGTTGTCCTGTTGCCGTTGACGAAGACATATCGTCTGAAATCAGTTCGGTGTTCTTTTCTAGATTAAGGTGCGGACTTTAATCGTATAGGTTATGGTTTTCAAGGCTTTCAATGTTAGTGAATGGTTTATTGTTGCTATGGATGAGATTTCACATGCCAAATGTTATATTTATTCTGCGTTCCTGATATGCATGTGTTACAATGAGATTTGTGTATTCTATGTGTATGTATAAAGTACCGTATGCGTATAAAATATGAACATGTGATTGCCATGATTAATTGTCGTGTACTTACGCTTATTGTATGTGCGGCAATTCCTTGGTAAAAGGAATTGTCCAAATGTGTGTATTTCAACATACGTCATGCATGTTGCATTGTGTATTCTAAGTGTTTATAGAAATGTCTGAATGATCTAAAGTGTGATATATCGACCTAGTATGGGCGTTGAGAAGCGATTCTCAACTCTCCTATTAGTGTGTATGATTTCCTTCATGCAAGTTACATTCCTTGTTATTTAATTTCAAGTCCTACTTATGCTTAAATTCAAGTTCAGTTGATATTCTTCAAATGCTTACATACTACATGATTTGATTTGTTGTTCCATTACTATTCTAAATTATAGATATGAATATCTGTTGTAGTGGAATGTGTGTGGGACTATGAATAGTCCAGGAAATCGGTAATTGGCCTTAAGTTCGTGGCTGAGGTTGCTTTCACCACGTAGAATGTGATTAGACGAACCCGAGTCGTATTAGAGTTGTCGGCAGTGGTTTGGCCACGCGGAGCATTTGCACACTCTATGTCGTTCAACCCAACGTGCGCTCGTGCTAGTCGAGTTCGTTAAGTAACCCAATTGTCCGATGTATGTTCACCATGTATGGACGCTACTGTTTGAATCTAGGGTACCAAACTTACCAATAAAATCCTGATAACCATGGTACCTTGATCCGCTAAGACTCATGAGCCGGACATGGTGGTATGGGATACCGTGGTCGAGCTGTCACCTACGTTGGGGTGACGAGCCTTCCCGTAGTGACCAGTGAGCAACAAAACTCGTAAGCCGATTATGGTGGTATGGGACACTATATTCGTGCTGTCGGCCTACATTGATTGGTGACGAGCCCTTTGTAGTGACCTCGAGCATGCCTGGATACCGCATTGAGGTGACGAGCCTTAGTGTAGTAACAATGGTATGATAGGCGTGCATTGATTAGTGACGAGCCCTTTGCAACGACCTGAAAACATATGATCGTATAAGATTGTCTAGGACTGATGACCCTAGAATGGATCACTGTTTGGATGGTGATATGAGGAAGGTATCTTAGCTTCCCAATCCTGCTGTATGAAAGGGACTAATAATAACTTGGTAATCATGTTCATGCACCGCATTTGCATGTGCTTTGTAGACGTGGCGCACTTTGAGGCGATGTCATGTGTAACGTAAGATGAAGACGCTGAGGGTGTACGCGTGAGGGCACGCATCATTCTTCATACATCCTTGCATTAACAAGAGTACTTAGGACTTGTTTAATTGTTCTGCTTTATTATTACTACTTGATTGAACTGATAACATGTTAACCTTTGCTTTATTGTTCCACTGAGTTGATCACTCACTCCCACATTCTGGGGCGGTGTTAAACACCCACCAGACTCTGTCTTAGTTGCTGATGTTGCAGATGTTGATGCAACCTCTGAGGCAGAGCGAGAGATTGATGATGATGAGGCTGCTTTCTCTTTTAGGTAGTTTTCAGACGGGTTCTAGTGAGCCTCGTTCTGATGCGTGGGATGCTAAGATGTCTTTTGGGAATTAAATGATGTAATTTAATACTTGTAATTTTAATAGTAACACTTGTCAGAATGACCCGGTATGAATATGTACTTTAGGGATTTACACATGTACACATATATTTCTTTAAGTCTTCCACTTGCTTTCTTCACTTATCCCTGAATTATATTTGCTATTTGGCTTAATCTATTCCATGTTTTATGCACTAATACAGACAACATACATCCATCATTAAATATGTTGCATAAGTGATGTTTTGGAACTCGGGAGCTGAGTTATGCTCGACCCCCGAATTTCAGGGTGTTACAAGTTGGTATCAGAGCATGATTTGGATTAAACCAGACCTGGGTTATGGTCACACACCACACACTGTCACCGCTTTAGTGTAATTGGGTGTGATTTTATTATAGATTGTGTGTTTGTGCTCCGTTGCTTCTATCGATGAAAGTTTACTGAAAACGATCGCCGAGATCGAGTCTGTGCTCTCTCCTGATCACACACAGCGACCCAAAACCTTTCCTAGACCATCTATTAATGAGTCTAGATGGTCTATCTTCCCATTTTAACCCTTCAATCTTCAAGAAATCTGTGTTTGTATCAGATTTCTGCTCGAATGGCCCGATAGGCGTCGAATCATGCAAAGGGGCCGATCGGGGCATTTTCAGTGGGGCCCAGGAGGGGACCCACATCTTTTTGAGCATAAGGGACCAGGAGGACCTCCCCCAAATGGTGAGCCATCGCCGGTCGGTCCAGAGACTGGCGATGTCATCTCCGGTTCGGCGAGGCCTCGCCGATCAGCGGGCCAGGCCGGGCGGGCTGGCTCGGGCCGACGTATGTATGGCCTAGTGTGGCCCACCCTTCCATGGTTCGTCGATTAAAACCTCTTCTATGCCCTACTTCCTTACAACTCACCCTCCCTAGCTCTCATTTTCTTCAAGTTTTCCTCCAAACTTCTCCAAATCTCTTCCAAATCTTCTTCTTCTTCCATTTTCGTGCAAACCCTATCCACCCATCTCAAAAGACTCACTCCCATTGCTGATTTCACTCCATTTCCTTCTCATTTGGGCTCTCAAATCCATGTTTAGGATCTTAAGTGTGTGGAAGCTTCACCATCCTTCCTATTTCTCTCATTTCTCTCATTTTCATGGCTCTCTTTGAGTTTATCATGGCCATCTTTTATGTTTCTACCCTTCTTTCTTTGATGGGGAAGAAGAGAGCGCAAGTGGATGAAGCCAGGCCTAGCCGCCCAACCCGTGCACGGAGTCCGAGAGGTGCCGCCGCAAGCACGACCGCCACCCATGAATTCCAGACCAAGCTAGACCTTGATCCTCGAGCTCCCATTGGTAGGACCTTGTTGGCGGAGCTATCGCATAGAGTTTATGAAGGCCGAAGGGTCCTTTTTGAGGCTCATGTTGATCCGCGGCTATATGGCGAGTTTTGTTGTTGGAGCGTCTGAAAGGGGCTGGTTGGTGTCCCTTGTTTGAGGGCGAGTATCGCGTGAATACAAGTACTGTTCGAGCTTTTTATGTCAATATTCGTGATCCTTCACTGGAGCCTCTGCAGTTCAAGATTCCTTGTGGTAGCGGTCGGGGGGCCATGGTTAACGTCGCTTTGATATCTCGACTCCTGAATGTGCCACTTGGTGAAGTGCATGCCAGCGAGAAGAATTTGAACAGTATGCGCGAGAGGGATCGTCGCACCCGATCCTTGTGTGGTCGTCTGGTTGAATGACAGCCTAATAGAAGTCTTCTGGCTACCAACATGACGGATGACTTTCGCTTGCTTCACCACATGTGTACGTTTAATGTATATCCAAGGTGGAGCAATCGCAGCGAGTGTACGCGCCTGATGGTGGATTTTCTGTATCAGGTGGGGCAAGAAGCGAAGTTATGTGTGTCAACGTACATCTTGCGTCAGATTATCCTTATCGCTCGTTCAACTAGGAGGACCGAATCGCTTCCTTTTGGTCGCCTCATTTGTAAGCTTGCTCATGAGTTTGGCTATAGGCTTGGAGCACAGAAGCCGGTTCCTGTTCGTCATATTAATCTGACGACCTTAAGCAGATGGAGATTGGTCCTCGTCGTCAGGCCTCAGAGAGTGAGGATGAGTCAGAGAGTGATGAGGATGAGAGTTATGCTGAAGGTGGTGCTGAGATTGAGGAAGAAACAAAGCAGGACGAGGAAGAGGTTGAGGCACAGGATTCGAGTGAGAGCTCTCCTCCTGTGGCACCAGAGCAGAGCACAGATCAGACTATCAGGGATACCCGTATTGTTCGGCTTGAAGAAGGGCAGGCTGTACGCCAGGATATTATGGATCTTCAAGGCCTTGTGAAGCATAAGTTTAAGAAGGTGACTCGAACTCTGAAGTCTATCCTGTGTTGCTTGCAGGATAAGGGTGCCCCGCCTCCATCTCCTGATTCCGACGAGTAGTTGTCGTTGTTATCGTCATTTGCTTTGTTTGTTGTTTCTTTCTGTGTATAGCCATTGTTGGCTTTGTAGTTGGAGTTGTTTGTAGTTGTTTGTGGTTGTTTGAAGTGTTAGATGTTGTAGTTCACATGCTTTCCTGTCGTGATTCTTGTAATGCTGCACTACTTGTATTATGACAAATTTTGTTAAATGGAATGCATGTTGTTTATCTTTGAAGTTGTGCTGTGATTGCTGTGTGGATGGATTATGTGGACGTAGAATCTTACAGGTTGCATCCTCTGTTGAATGTAGGGTATGCCTCCTAAGGGTTCGAAGTCTTCGGCCCGTCTCTCCTTGGTTGAGTCACTTGCTGGGGGTTCCTCCCTTGAGCGATAGCCAGTCAGATCCACAGATGGGCCCGTCTCATGCCGGTGTTGGGCCGACACCTATGGCACCTCCAGTCACGCCTTC
The DNA here is from genome assembly GCF_029962835.1 of Magnolia sinica. Classification (NCBI taxonomy): domain Eukaryota; kingdom Viridiplantae; phylum Streptophyta; class Magnoliopsida; order Magnoliales; family Magnoliaceae; genus Magnolia; species Magnolia sinica. Next base: position 56,933,628 of record NC_080583.1, on the reverse strand, counting down.
AATTCCTGAGCCGAGCCGTGCATCTTTGTCTGCTCCACCGTCTGATAGGTTTGAGCAGATGATGTTGTTGATGCAGCAGCAGCAGATTCAGCACCAGCAGTAGCAGCAACAGTTCCTATCTTCCATGGCTGGCATCTTTGCTCAGTCAGTGGGGGCGACTCCTCCTACTTCACCTATGACTCCATCTGGGAGCACCAGTGCAAGCGGCACTTTTGAGCGATTCCAGCGCTTACGACCTCCCACATTTACGGGTTCTCAAAGACCCAAGGAGGCCGAGTATTGGATCGATCGCATCTCTAAGATGCTGAGACCGCTGCACTGCTCTGAGGTTGAGTAGGTTGAGCTTACCTCCTTCATGTTTGAGAAGGAGGCCAGTCTATGGTGGGACAGTGTTCTTCGCACTGTCGAGGAAGGTTTTGAGTGGTCGTGGGAGGCGTTTGAGGCACGCTTCCACAAGAAGTATTTCCCGGTTACGTGTCGACATGAGAAGGAGAGTGAGTTCCTTCGCCTCCGCCAGGGAGGGCTGTCGGTGACGGAGTATGAGAACTGGTTCACTGAGTTGGGTTGGTATGTGCCTTTGATTGTAGGCGATCAGCCGATGAGGATACGGCGCTTTTCTGAGGGATTGAGGCCTGAGATCCGATTGAAGATATGCTGTGTTAGCATTTCTTACTATGCGAAGTTGGTGAGCATGTCCTTGCGAGCAGAGCAGGATGGGGACAGGTCGTCCCGTATGCAAGCACCGATGGTTCCTAGGCCGCTACTGGACTTTCAGGGTGCACCTTTTCTCGGCAAGAGGCCGCGAGCAGATTCTCCTCCTAGGCGTTCAGCGCCTCTCGCTCAGCAGATGCGAGCTGATCTTCGTTGTTCGTATTGTGGGAAGATGGGGCATTTGGACTGTTTTTGCTTTTCGCATATGCGGGCCAGTGGTTTTACTCCACCGCAGAGGATTAGTCGTCCGGTGCCTCAGGTTATTTCTCCTCCACCTCTTCGTTCAGCGCCAGCTTATCCATCCTTCAAACCTGCAGTACCTAGCTTCAGGCCACCTCAGCGGCCCATGGTTCCTCCGCTGAATCGTCAACAGCAGTCTCAAGTTCGTGCGCTCTCAGCTGAAGCACCTATGTCTGACTTGGTGCCTAGATCCTTCGAGGTGACAGCGCACATTGAAGGTATTCCTGTTTCTATGTTGGTGGATACAGGGTCCACTACCTCTCTTATATCTTATACGGCAGTTAGGCGTTTGGGTTTGAGCACTGTTTCTATGCAAGGAGTGACGCTTACTACCGCTATGGAGATTTCCTCTGCTATGAACAAGCGTTGTATGGATTGTTTGGTCGATCTAGGAAGTGGATCGATCCGTGTTGATTTCTTTGTCGCACCTCTTTATCATTACAATGTTATTATGGGTATGGATTGCCTCACGAGGATGCAAGCAGATATTGATTGTGAAGCAAGTTCGGTGACCATCCATGGACCTGAGGGTGAGACTGTTACTTTCCCACTTCAGGTCAGTTACCCTCTTCGTCTTGATTATTATACTTCTCTGTTGGAGAGTATGGCTGAATCGGCGTTTGATAGCACGCCGGTAGTTCGGGAGTTTGAAGACGTGTTTGAGTCGATTCTTGAATTACCTCCTCAGCGTGAGATTGATTTTACTATCGATCTCATGCCTGGTGCGGCGCCCATTTCATTGCCCACCTATCGTATGCCTCCGAGTGAAATGGAGGAGTTGAGGAAGCAGATAGATGGTTTGCTGAATTTGGGTTTTATTCGGCCTAGTGTGTCTCCTTGGGGAGCACCTGTCTTGTTTGTGAAGAAGAAAGATGGTTCCTTGCGATTATGTATTGATTATCGCAGGCTGAATCTAGTAACTGTGAAGAATAAGTACCCTTTGCCCTGGATTGATGATCTGTTTGATCAGTTGAAGGAGGCACGGTACTTTTCAAAGGTTGATCTGCAGTCAGGGTATCATCAGTTGCGCGTCAAGGATGAGGACGTGCAGAAGACCGCTTTCAGGACTAGCTTCGGTCACTATGAGTTCCTTGTGATGTCGTTCAGTCTTACAAACGCACCGGCCGTGTTCATGGATCTGATGAACAGGGTGTTTCGGTCATTCCTGTTCCAATTTGTCATTGTTTTTATCGATGACATCTTGATTTATTCTACGAGTCGGGAAGAACACGAGGAGCACTTAAGAGCGGTTTTGGATACTCTTAGGAAGAATCAGCTTTTTACGCAGTACAAGAAGTGTGATTTCTGGAAAGAGAAAATCAAGTTCCTGGGACATGTGGTGTCCAAGGAAGGGATAGTTGTCGATCTTGCTAAGGTAGCTGCAGTGCAGGACTGGAAGCAGCCTAGCTCAGTTACTGAGGTAAGGAGCTTTCTGGGTCTTACAGGCTATTATCGACGCTTTATTTAAGATTTCTCAAAGATTGCCAGACCATTGTCGCAGTTGACACGGAAAGATTTGAAGTTTACTTGGAATGAGATGTCAGAGTTAGCTTTTCAGGAGCTGAAGGACAAGTTGACGTCCGCCCCTGTGCTAGTATTGCCAAAGTAAGGGGTTAAGTATACTATATATACTGACGCCTCTCGCGTTGGTCTGGGTTGCGTCCTTATGCAGAAGGACAGGGTGATTGCTTATGCTTCGCGTCAGTTGAGGAAACACGAAGAGAATTACCCTACGCACGACATGGAGTTAGTAACTATCATTTTCGCATTAAAGCTCTGGAGACATTACCTCTATGGAGAGGAGTTCGAGCTCTTTTGCGACCATAAGAGCCTTAAGTATATTTTCACGCAGCGTGACTTGAATATGAGGTAGCGCCAATGGATGGAAACATTGAAAGACTTTAAGTTCGATGTTTCATACCATCCGGGCAAGGCGAACCTTGTGGCAGATGCGTTGAGTCGCAAGAAGGCTATTGAGTTTGCGACTCCGCTGATGATAGTAGAGTGGGATATGTTGGAGTTTGTGCGAGACTTTGAGCAGAAGCTTACGGTGGTAGAGCGGTATGAGGTTATTGCACACATTCGTGTACAGCCCCTTATCGATGAGAAGATCGTTGCAGCTCAAGCAGATGATGAGCTTTTGGCGAAGATGAGGAAGCGAGTTGGTACAGATGAGAACTCTGACTGGAGTGTTAGTTCTGATGGGGTCCTACAATTTCGTGCCCGGTTATGTGTTCCTGACATCCCTGACTTGAGACGGGAGGTTTTCGAGTTAGCCCATAGTTCTAAGCTTGTGATGCATCCAGATAGTATGAAGATGTATCAGGATATGAGAAGATCTTATTGGTGGGACAATATGAAGGTCCATATTGCTGAGTTTGTATCTCGTTGTCTCACGTGCCAACAGGTCAAGGCAGAACATCGCCGACCTCCTGGGCTGCTACAGCCCATGCCCATAGCAGAATGGAAGTGGGACTTCATCTCTATGGATTTTATTTTCGGGTTGCTGAGAACGAGGAAGGGATATGATTCTATTTGGGTGATCGTCGACCGATTCACGAAGTTGGTGTATTTCTTACCGATCAGAGTCACAAACTCTACAGACGAGTTGGCTAGGTTGTATATCAAGGAGATTGTACGTCTACATGGAGTTCCCTTAGAGATTGTGTCTGATAGAGACACGCGTTTCACATCTATCTTCTGGACTCGTATTCAGGAAGCGATGCGTGTGAAATTGAAGTTCAGCACCATGTTTCATCCACAAACAGATGGGTAGACGAAACGCGTGAATCAGGTCCTGGAAGACATGTTGCGAACTTGTGTTTTGGATTTCAAGGACAGTTGAGATGATTGTCTTCAGTATGCAGAGTACGCGTATAATAACAGTTTTCAGGCGAGTATTGGCATGGCTCCCTATGAGGTGTTGTATGGTCGCCCGTGCAGAGCACAGCATTGCTGGACAGAAGTTGGCGAGCGTAGTTTGCTTGGCCCGGAGTTGGTGCAGGTGACTTCAGAGAAAGTTGATGTTATTCGACGTCGACTTCTGACAGCCTAGAGTAGGCAGAAGAGTTATGCTGATACGAGGCGTCAACCGCTTGAGTTTGAGGTTGGAGACCATGTATTTCTTAAGGTCTCTCCTATGAAGGGAGTTCTGCGATTCGGTAAGAAGGGGAAGCTTACGCCAAGATTTATTGGTCCATTTCAAGTTCTGGATCGAGTGGGAGCGGTAGCATACCACCTTGCTTTGCCCACACCTCTTACGGGCGTGCATAACGTATTTCATGTTTCTATGCTGAAGAAGTACGTTTCTGATCCTTCGCATATTATCAGTTGGGAGCAGGTGCAGTTAAGTGAGGATGCCACTTATGTACTGTGACTGACGCGTATTCTCGACAGGAAGGAGCAGGTATTGCGTAGCAAGGTTATCTCTCTTATCAAGGTGCTATGGACGCATCATAGTGAGAAAGAGGCTACTTGGAAATCTGAAGCTGAGGTCAGGAAGAGCTACCCTCAGATCCTTGAGGAATATGAGAAGGTATGAATTTCGAGGACGAAATTTTCTTTAAGGGGGGTAGATTGTAATGACCCGAAATATTTTGTGCCAAGACTCGAGCACTACCTCTATTCTTTCCTTAGCAGCTTTTTGGGGTAATTAGCGCTAAACTCGATTGCTAGTGAAATTTGCATCAATCACTTTAAATTGGATCTGCATGACTTAAAACCTGTAGAATGGTTAGTGCTATGTTACTCTGAAATCTAAGATTCATCGCTAAATTCAGTTGTTCTGGAGAATTTTTGAAAGTTCTAGATTGGACCTGGACCGCGCGTCGAAAGTCCGATAGCGATGATCTTAGGCTGTTGCTGTCATCATGTTGGGCTTGACCATCACCTTAAAAATCAAGTCCATGTGATGTTCTGGGTCGATTTGATTGAGTTCGAAGTGAAGAGTGTGAGAACGATTGGAAATTTAATAAGATTTTGTGAAATCTGAGTCGTGTCGCTTACGCGATGATTTTAAGCAATCTGACCATTGGATTCTGACCCAATTTCACCCTCTGATCAGGGAAGGTGGCCCAGGCATGTCCTTGTGCTTGTGGACCTGATCGAGATTCGGTGACCGTTGTTTTGAGTGTGGTCCGCCACGGCTGATCTGAAGATCCGGTCGGTACGAAAACTCAGCTTGACCTAGATCCATGGTCAGTGATCTTAAGTCCGACCTTTCGTGGTATTAGGCCCATCGGAAGTACTTCGTTGGATCGAGAGAGGCTTATTTTGGTTATACCCTAAGTATACCTTGGCTCTTGGGTTATTTTCATCAATATTAGGCCTATTTATAATCCTTAAAACCCTAGCTCTCTTTTCCATACGAATTTCCTAACCCTAGCAAAGAGAGAGAGAGAGAGAGGAAAGAGAGAGAAAGTGAGAGAGAAGTTGGTGAATCATCTTAGATTCTTTCCTGTTCTTCTTCATCCTTAAACTTTCACTTTTGAATCATTATTCCGGCGATTCTGAGTTCATCCTTGGGTAAGTTAACCTAACCCTAATATGTGTTAGAGCTTAGAATAGTCTTTGTGATGTTGTATCTCATTTCTATTCTTGCCTTAGGTTGTCCTGTTGCCGTTGACGAAGACATATCATCTTAAATCAGTTCGGTGTATTTTTCTGGATTAAGGTACGGACTTTAATCGTATAGGTTATGGTTTTCAAGGCTTTCAATGTTAGTGAATGGTTTATTGTTGCTATGGATGAGATTTCACATGCCAAATGTTATGTTTATTCTGCATTCCTGATATGCATGTGTTACATTGAGATTTGTGTATTCTATGTGTATGTATAAAGTACCGTATGCGTATAAAATATGAACATGTGATTGCCATGATTAATTGTCATGTACTTATGCTTATTGTATGTGCGGCAATTCCTTGGTAAAAGGAATTGTCCAAATGTGTGTATTTCAACATACGTCATGTATGTTGCATTGTGTATTCTAAGTGTTTGTAGAAATGTCTGAATGATCTAAAGTGTGATATATCAACCTAGTATGGGTGTTGAGAAGTGATTCTCAACTCTCCTATTAGTGTGTATGATTTCCTTCATGCAAGTTACATTCCTTGTTGTTTAATTTCAAGTCCTACTTATGCTTAAATCCAAGTTCAGTTGATATTCTTCAAATGCTTACATACTACATGATTTGAGTTGTTGTTCCATTACTATTCTAAATTGTAGATATGAATATCTGTTGTAGTGGAATGTGTGTGGGACTATGAATAGTCCAGGAAATCGGTAATCGGCCTTAAGTTTGTGGCTGAGTTTGCTTTCGCCACATAGGATGTGATTAGACGAACCCGAGTCGTATTAGAGTTGTCGGCAGTGGTTTGGCCACGCGGAGTATTTGCGCACTCTATGTCGTTCAACCCAACGTGCGCTCGTGCTAGTCAAGTTTGTCAAGTAACCCGATTGTCCGATGTATGTTCACCATGTATGGACGCTACTGTTTGAATCTAGGGTACCGAACTTACCAATGAAATCCTGATAACCATGGTACCTTGATCCGCTAAGACTCATGAGCCGGACATGGTGGTATGGGACACCGTGGTCGAGCTGTCGGCCTACGCTGGGGTGACGAGCCTCCCCGTAGTGACCAGTGAGCAACCAAACTCGTGAGCCGATTATGGTGGTATGGGACACTATATTCGTGCTGTCGGCCTACATTGATTAGTGACGAGCCCTTTGTAGTGACCTCGAGCATGCCTGGATAATGCATTGAGGTGACGAGCCTCAGTGTAGTAACAATGGTATGATAGGCATGCATTGATTGGTGACGAGCCCTTTGCAACGACCTGAAAACATATGATCGTATGAGATTGTCTAGGACTGATGACCCTAGAATGGATCACTGTTTGGATGGTGATATGAGGAAGGTATCTTAGCTTCCCAATCCTGCTGCATGAAAGGGACTAATAATAACTTGGTAATCATGTTCATGCACCGCATTTGCATGTACTTTGTAGACATGGCGTACTTTGAGGCGATGTCATGCGTAACGTAAGATGAAGACGCTGAGGGTGTACGCATGAGGGCACGCATCATTCTTCATACATCCTTGCATGAACAAGAGTACTTAGGACTTGTTTAATTGTTCTGCTTTATCGTTACTGCTTGATTGAACTGATAACATGTTAACATTTGCTTTATTGTTCCACTGAGTTGATCACTCACTCCCACGTTCTGGGGCAGTGTTAAACACCCACCAGACTCTATCTTAGTTGCTGATGTTGCAGATGTTGATGCAACCTCTGAGGCAGAGTGGGAGATCGATGATGATGAGGCTGCTTTCTCTTTTATGCAGTCTTTAGACGGGTTCTAGTGAGCCTCGTTCTGATGCGCGGGATACTGGGATGTCTTTTGGGAATTAAATGATGTAATTTAATACTTGTAATTTTGATAGTAACACTTGTCAGAACGACCCGGTATGAATATGTACTTCAGGAATTTACACATGTACACATATATTTCTTTAAGTCTTCCGCTTGCTTTCTTCACTTATTCCTGAATTATATTTGCTATTTGGCTTAATCTATTCCATGTTTTATGCACTAATACAGACAACATACATCCATCATTAAATATGTTGCATAAGTGATGTTTTGGAACTCGGGAGCTGAGTTATGCTCGACCCCCGAATTTCAGGGTGTTACAGTGGGTCACTTAAGAGATCCAGTCCATCTATTGTGTGTGTCCCACTTGGTGGAGGGGTCAGTCCAAGTTTCAGATGCATTAAAATTTCAGGTGGGCCCCAACAAGTACTTTTATATGTTTTAGCATGTCTTCACATGATTTTTGATGTTGTGGGTCACCTGAGTTCTGTGTACGGCTGATTTTTGGGGGATCCCATCATTTAAAGGGGACTCATCAAATGCACGGTACTGATGTTCGACATACATCTTGGTGGGACCTATGGCTGGGAACTATGGTCCTTGCCCGTTCAGCTGCAGCGTTCGTGGACGCTGGACCCCGTCCATCTTAAGGGAAGGGGTTATGGGCCCACATATATATATTTTGATTTTTTTGTTTTATTGTGGTTTTTCATAGGTGGGCGCACATCAAGATAATCAAGTCCGTCTATTGCATTCTCTGGTTCGTGACACATCCAACAAGTCCAATATGTAGCATGTTTTGACGCACAGAAACCTCACAGCGGGCCTTAACAGTTTAACACTATTAAAATGGTATTTTTGATGGTGTGGCCTACCAAAGATCTAGATTGGCTTCATTTTTCAACTCAATGCCTAAAATGAGCTGGAAAATTAGATGGACGGCGTGGATTAAACATATACAACAAAGAGGGGGGCATTTTGGGCGTTGTGGGCCCATAACTCCTTTCCTCATTTCCTTTAACCAACAGTAGGGACGCTGCTTGCTGCAATGTCCTCTAGACGTTGGCAACACAGCGTCCACTCCTCCTCCCTTTATTTATTTTGTTTATTTATTTATGTATTTTTATGGTGTGGTGTGCACATGTGTGCATGGGTGTGAGTATGTGTGTGTTTGACCAACACAATGGGCCACACTTTGGATGATTTGGATGGCCTACAAAATTCTAGTGGGGCCCACAATCAATGGGTCCCACATAAAGTCTATAAAAATAGTTTTATTATTATTCTTTTTATATGTATTCTCCCATGAATCCACACCATTATTGATCATCATTATCACCATTAAACATATCATACTCTGCTATGTATCCACACCATTGATCACATCATTATCATCAAATCATCACCACTAATAATCATACAAATAATTAAAAAGAAAACAAACCAAGAGTGGAGTGGGTGTACTCACCTTAATGTATTAGATGGATGAAAGGGATGGAATTGATGGTTGAGATGGATGGAAAGGATGGGATTGATGGAGTTGATGGCCCACCAAGATCACTCCTCTCTCTCTCTCTATGTAGAAAAATGGTGAAATGTTAAGGAATGAAGGGATATATGTAGAGAAATTGTTAAAATGTGGTTAAATTCAATTAATGTGATCTTAGTTAGCTTAGACTAAGATTATGACAATTAATTCATGATTTGAAATTAATAGTGGATTAAAGGAGCATGGGATGGCATGGTGTAATGATGTCATACTTAAGGTGTGGTGTGGAAAAGAGTTGACTTCAGGTGTACATGAAAGAGGGAGAGGTATGGGTGTGTGACATCACATACATGGGTAGAGATTCTCTCACCCATGTGTGGTATGTACATGTGTGCATGGCATGCATTGTGCACATGTGTGGAATGGAGTGCATGGCACCTTGCGCACATGATACACTAATGATTCTTCATAGCGTATCTCACTAACGGAGTATCGTACAGACACACAGGTGGTACTTATGCGATCGCAACGACAGGGCGGTTGATATGAAATAGGTTTCAAGTTCTTGAGGTTTCGGTCAGTCTGGTGTGTACTATGAACAGCCAATCCAGGTCTAGCTAAGGGCGTCGATCATCGTGTAGATAAGCATAAAAAGTCATACAGAATAGACGGGGTCTTACAATCTTCCCTCTTAAAAAAATTTTCATCCTCGAAATTTCTAGTTCCAAGAACACTCAAACTCATAACATGGAATCCAAACATACGTATCATTGTACATATATAATACAATCATCCATCCCACAAGTGAGGGCATTGCTCGTAGCTATCTCCCTCATGCCTGGGTGCTAAGTATAGTCTCTACGTTCTCAACTAGGGAATCTTGCTTTGACTAAGTTCTTAAACCAGGAATCCTGGATTCATGTCTCTAGATTCATACAAATCAGGGGTACTAATAGCATCTAGGTTTTCGATCAATCGCTGTGGTAATAATAACATCTAGTTTAAGTTCTTCTATGTTTTCCAACTATTGACTTTGCTCGTAACTGATCTAAAATCTTATGCTTTGATACCATCTTCTGTCACGCCCCAAATTCGAGGACGGACAGCTTCCGTGATGCCCCGAATCCGGTACTCGACTCCCATACACCAAGTCCTGAGTTTGGCACACCATAAGGAAGATTTTCGACTAATTTTTTTTTCTTTTTTAATAATACCTGAGCATGAAGATCCATGATCAAAATACCAAGAAACACTCTCCATTATAAATCTTGATAGTTACAAGTACAATGCTTCACAAAAGGTACATAACATCAACATTGCCAAATCGAAAAATAGATGCAATGCATTGAGAAAGCTAAGTCTTCCAAGCTACTCCAGCCTTGAAAAATATGGGAAATAGGAAGCTTAGGCAAAAAGCCTAGTGAGTACATACGTGTGTGTAGTGTGTCCTACATACAAGCAAGATAAATATGCTACAAGAAAATCATATATGTGAAAGACGTGTAGCACGTAAGGTATGATGTCAATGCCAATGCAATGCATATGCATCATAGTAATACTCTGAGTCAATGCTACCAGCATCACTATGTTTTTATTCCTTCTTTACCGCAGCCATAACCATATTACACGCATCCATAATGTCACGCCCCAAACTCGGAAACCGGGCTCACAAAATTTTCGATCGCTAAATCCGATGCTGACAGCCTCCGCAGTACCCCATTCTCAGCTCCCAGCGTGCATGCGCCAAATTCCGATCCTGGGATCTTACGAGGATTTTCAGTATGATTTTTTTGTATGGAGCATAACCACAAGTTTACCCAAATCACAAAGGCAACATCATCATCACATATCCACTAATATAAATATTTGAATACAATGCTGAAAGGGAAATACATATGTCAAAAATCAAAACTCCAAAAGACCGCTGCACGCTCCAAGCTCAATGCTGCTGCAACCTAACGCCACCTGCATGCATCTATCGTGCATAAGTGTAAGTGCTATAGTTTATATCCTTGTTTGTTGTCAAATTTGTGGTGCCAAAATCACTGTTATGTTATATATAACCTGCTTAAGTGAAGTTCTCTCAAGGATCAACATTCATGACTCCATGACCAAGCTAAGCTCACAACAAGCAAAGCTCACAAGACAAGACTCAAGCTGCAAGACTTCAAGAAGAGTTCAAAGCAGTTAATACACTTTCAAGATTGAGCTACATCAAGGTTTGATCTACATCAAGATTACAACGCTTATACTTCAAGGTCTCAAGTTCCGAATGTTTCAATGTCCATACTTCATGCTTGAGGTTTGATTGACCATAGGTTGACCTTAGAAGTAGGTCATTTCGGATACATAAACCGAATGTTTATTTTACATGTGATTGGTCTGTTCTTCGACTAGTCCTAGGCCTTCTTCGACTAGTCCTAGACTTGCTTCGACCAGTCTAAGAAAATCCTCGATCAATCGTAAGTTTGTTACATATTACTGATAAAATCTGTTGACTAGTCCTAGAGGTCCTTCGACCGATCGTAGGAGTGTCGATTGATCTTCGACCAAATCGTACAACCTTCGACTCGAAGTCCGAAGGTTTACAGGACCTACGACCAATCGTAGGAGGGCTACGACCAATCGTAGAACGGTCAAAGTATATCCCGCTGTTTCAAATATCTGTTATGGCTTCGACTAGTCGAAGAGCACTCTAGACCAGTCGAAGACCCGATCTTCTCACCTATAAATAGTGCACGAATCTCAGAAGAAATTATCGAATTAATTAAAGTATCCAAGCCAATCCTCGTCGAACTTCTGAGAGATAATTCTGTGCTCCATCTAAGCTAAGTGTGCTTATTTAATATTTTCCTTCCTTAGCTTTATTTTAACTGATTTTGTTTCTGCTATTCCAATCTGATTTAATAAAGAGGAATTATTATTCCCTTTCTTTGGAATCAAAATCAATTAAGGCAAGCCCTATTTGGTTTAATTTAAAATCTATTAGAATTAGAACCATTGTAATCGAGTACTGGACATTGAACTTGGACATTCAATCATCTACTTTGATTTGGTTCTACCGGGCTGCTACAACGAAGGAGATATTCAGGTATTTTACATATTGTAAATTCCTTTCTATTATTTTGGTTTCTTTCAAGATTTGCCAGAAAAATCTTGTTATATTGGTTATCTGAGGAAAGCCAGGAAAACTCAGAAGTGGGGTTTTTTAATTGTGTAAGCCCACGGACAAAGACACAATTGTAAGGGTTTTGGGTGAACCTGGGAAAACCTATTTTTAGTGAACGCTAATATCCCCTGTGTGAGGATATTAGGAGTGGAGTAGCATTTTGTGTGGCTGTTGTTTAACAGTTGGTGAACACACAGGCGAACCACTATAAACCCTTGTGTTGTGGTTGATTGTTTTATTCTTCTAATTCTTTATTCTGGTGTGGGATATATGTATGGTGGTGAATGCTGTAATCATTTAATTCAAGCTTTGTGGGAATGTTGTAATAATTTAGAAATTATTTTCTGCTATTCCTTTATCAGCTTAATATTTTAATTTCATTTGAAAGTTGTTCCAGCAAGGTTGCCCTGCCATTTTTATGGTGTATGGCTGTCCCTAGAACAATACATTTTTAATTACAAGTTATTTTAATTCAGTTTGTATTTCTTTTTATATTCCTCTTCGATTTGAGACTTGATACAAAGACCTTTCTAGAAATAAGGTTGTCCTACCATAAACTCTGTTTTTGGTGTAAGGTTGTCCTTAGAACAACGTTTGTATCAACCTCTCAAGATCTGAATTTTGAGGTTATTTTAATTTACTGCATTGTGATTTACTTTGGCTATCATATTCTTTATTATTCCGCTGTTATAAGTTTTTATTTGGCATTGTCCTATTCACCCCCCCTCTAGGACATATAGCTTGGCCTTTTCAAGTGGTATCAGAGCCTAATAGCTCCTTTTTAATTCTTGGATTTAATTCCTGAGCTAACGATTTAAGCTATTTAAGATGTCAAGTTTTGATAGCCTTTCAGTCACAAGGCCTCCACCCTTTGATGGCTCCAACTATGCCTATTGGAAAGCCAGAATGAGGATCTTCCTCAAATCAATGGATGAAAATGTGTGGCAAGCCACAGTGACTGAATGGAATCCTCCTATCATGGAAGTTACTGGGGTTGACGGTTCAAAATCAATGAAAGTCACACCATATTACCAATGGACCACACTTCAGAAAAGTGAGAGTAGTGCAAATGCTAAAGCACTAAATGCAATTACTTGCGCACTATCACCGGATGAGTTCAAAAGAATCATTTCCTGTGATACTGCAAAGCAAGCTTGTGATATATTAGAAATGACACACGAGGGTACTACAATTGTCAAAAGGTCTAAAGTCCAACTCCTCACAACCAGATTTGAAGAAATTCATATGGAGAAAAATGAAATGTTTATGGACTTTTATACTAGATTAAATGACATTGTAAACTCAATGTGGGGTCTTGGCGATAAAATCCCAGAAAGTAAAGTGTGTGCAAAAATATTACGCTCACTTCCTGAACGGTTCAATTCTAAAGTAACCACGATCCAGGAACTTCGTGATACAGATAATATGAGGGTAGAAGAACTAGTTGGTTCACTACAAACCTACGAGTTAAACTTTAAAGCTCCTAAAGGAAAATCTATCGCACTAAAATCTTCTAAATGTAATTCAGAAGAAAATTCTGATTCAGAAGATGATATGGCTCTTTTAGCTAAAAAATTTTACAAGATTTTCAAAAGCAAGAAAAGGGTTGATTTTCAAAAATCAAATGACAAAAAGAAGTTTAGACCCAAATCTCGAAAATCTTTGAAAGATAGTCAATGTTACAACTGTCTAGAATATGGGCACTTAGCAAATAGATGTCCTAAAAGGGACAAACCCAAGAAGAAGGGTATGTTGGCTACATGGGATGAATCATCTGATTCTGAAGGTTCTTCTGAATCAGAAGATTCTAAAACTGAGTCGGGCAATGAGGTTAAAGCTCTTATGACTCTAGCCAAATTCACATTTTCAGATAATGACTCAACAAGTGAAGAAAATCTGAATAGTGAATGTGAAAATGAAGATGATCTTCAAGATGCTTACAATGCCCTATATAAGGAAAGTTGTAAAATTGCTGTCAAACTTAAACTTCAAAAAGAAAAGTTTTCTAAACTCAAAAATTGTTTTGAAACACTTGTCTTAGAAAAATCTCAAATTTCAGATTGTTTTGAAAAATCAAAATGCGATTTGGAGTTCAAAAACTCACTAATTGTTGATTTAAAATCTGAAATTGAGAATCTTAAAACTGAAGTATCTTCTCTTCTGAGTTTAAAGGACACATGGAAATATGCCCAAGGTGATCCAAAGTTAGAGAAACTTTTATCCGGATCAAGAAAATGTGGCGATCGATCCGGGTTGGGCTATGATAAAAATCTACCTCCTAAACAAAAGTATACTCCTATGTTTGTTAAAGGAGAGTCCTCAAACTCAAAAGGGAAAAGTACTTATCAAGATTTTTCTAGAAATTCAAAAACTTTTCAAAAACCTAGAAGTAGCCATGTCAACTTTAATCAGAAACGAAATCCACTAGCTGAAAAGATAGTTGATTTACTCAAGGAGCTCTTAAAATCTAACTCTACAGGTCATTCCTACAAATATACACAAAAGAAGACCAACTATGTTCCTAAACCCAAAACAGTTATGAAATGGGTTCCTAAAGTTACCTGCTTGGTTGCTCACACTGCTTTCAAAGCAACAAGTCATTCAAAGTGGTACCTAGACAGTGGATGCTCCAGGCATATGACAGGTGACAAAGCTTTATTCACCGATCTGAAAGATATGACTGATGGCTCAGTCACATTTGGTGATGGTAGCAACTGCAAGATAATAGGCCAAGGTACGGTTCAACTTTTTAATCTTCCGGTGTTTAAAAATGTTTTATACGTTGAAGGCCTAAAGCACAACTTGCTTAGTATATCACAAATATGTGATAATAACCATAATGTTCGGTTTTCTAATCAAAGCTGTAAGATATTAAATAATAAGGGTTCTGTAATATTAACTGGACGTAGAACGTCTAAAAATTGCTATATTATTAGTGAATCCAGCTCATCTAATCAAACATGTTACATGGTCCATACAGACGAGACTGACTTATGGCACAAACGTCTTGGACATGTACATTATCGAAATTTATATCGATTGAGCAAACGAGAACTTGTAAGAGGTTTACCCAAACTTCAGAAATTAGATAAAATATGTGGTGAGTGCCAGATAGGCAAACAAATAAAGAACTCACACAAAAAGGTGAATTCAACTACCACATCAAGACCACTCGAACTTCTCCACATGGATCTGATAGGACCTAGAAAGTCGTGGTGGGAAAAAGTATATCTTGGTAATAGTTGATGACTTTACTAGATTTACTTGGGTAGTCTTCTTAAGGGACAAATCTGAAACCCTTGAAGAAGTAAGAAAAGTTCTCAAAAGGATTCAAACTGAAAAATCTTCTCAAATCAGTAAAATTCGTAGTGATCATGGATCTGAATTTACATGGTCCATACAGACGAGACCGACCAAGGAATATTACATGAATTCTCTGCTCCCAAAACTCCACAACAAAATGGAATTGTAGAAAGGAAGAATAGGGTGCTTCAAGAAATGCCTAATGTCATGTTGAATAGCATGAAGCTCTCTAAAAATCTTTGGGCTGAAGCAGTCAACACAGCTTGCTATATTATTAACCGAGTCTACACTAGAAAAGATAATAATAAAACGGCTTACGAATTGTGGTTCAATAAAAAGCCTACTATTAAATACTTTCGAGTTTTTGGCAGCAAGTGCTATATTTTACGTGATCATGAAAATTTAGGAAAGTTTGATACGAAGAGTGATGAAGGTATTTTTCTAGGATATTCTTTAAACAGTCGAGCTTATAGGGTCCTGAACAAAAGGACTGGTGTGATTCAAGAATCCATTAATGTTGTCATTGATGATCATTTAAACACACCAACTTCTAATTCAGATAATGATGAAGTACTAATCATTGATAAACCTGATACTTCATCGAATCAAACTGATTCTGAGTTGAGGACTGTTAAAGATCATCCAACCACACAAATTCTTGGAAACCCTCTCACCGGTGTTCGCACCCGTAGACAACTTGAGGATATATGTAATTATGTATATTTTACATCCCAAATTGAACCATCTAACGTAAAAGAAGCTCTAGCTGATGAAAACGGGATTGTTGCGATGCAAGATGAACTCAACCAATTCATAAGAAATGATGTTTGGTATCTCGTACCAAGACCTAAAGATAAACACATCATTGGAACAAAATGGATATTCAAAAATAAGTCTGACGAATGTGGAAATATAATTAGAAACAAGGCTAGACTAGTGGTACAAGGTTATACTCAAATTGAAGGAATTGATTTCGATGAAACCTTTGCACCAGTAGCACGTCTTGAATCTATCAGACTATTTATATCCATTGCATGTTTTAAAAAGATAAAGATCTATCAGATGGATGTGAAAAGTGCTTTTCTAAATGGCGATTTACATGAAGAAGTCTATGTTGAACAACCAATGGGATTTGAAGATTCCAAAAATACTGATCATGTATATCGGCTTAAAAAGGCACTTTATGGATTAAAACAAGCACCTAGGGCATGGTATGAGAAACTAACGAAATTTCTTTTAACTCATAATTTTCAAATGGGATCTGTTGATAAAACTCTGTTTGTTAAAAAACATAATGATCATATCTTAATGGTACAGATTTATGTTGATGATATCATTTATGGATCAACTTGTACTGACTTGACTACTGAGTTTGCAGATTTGATGAAATCACAGTTTGAAATGAGCATGGTTGGGGAATTGACTTATTTCCTTGGATTGCAAGTAAAGCAACAACCTGAAGGAATATTCATTTCTCAATCTAAGTATGCCTTAAATCTAATCAAGAGATTTGGATTTGAGAATGGCAAGAATTTCGATACTCCTATGAGTACTACCCTAAAACTATCAAAAGACTCTAATGGTAAAAATGTTGACTCAAAACTTTATCGGAGTATGATTGGTAGTTTGTTATATTTAACTGCTAGTAGACCTGATATTTCTCTAAGTATTGGTATTTGCGCAAGATATCAATCTGATCCAAAAGAATCTCACTTGATTGCTGTCAAGCTAATTATTAGATATATCGCAAGTACTGTAAATCTTGGTCTCTGGTATCCTCATGAAACCAATGTTCAATTAGCTGGGTACTCGGATGCTGACTGGGCTGGTAATCTAGATGATAGAAAATCAACCAGTGGTGGTTGTTTTTACATTGGAAATTGTCTAGTTTCCTGGTTTAGTAAGAAACAAAATTCTATATCACTTTCAACAGTTGAAGCTGAGTATATCGCAGCTGGTAATGCATGTACACAGCTTGTTTGGATGCAACGATTGCTAAGTGATTATGGAATTAAACAGGATTCTATGTTATTACATTGTGATAATTCCAGTGCGATAAATATTTCAAAAAATCCTATTCAGCATTCTCGTACTAAGCATATTGACATTAGATTTCATTATATAAGGGAATTAGTAGAAGAAAAAGTTATATCTCTAGAATATATTCCTACTGAAGATCAACATGCTGATATTTTCACAAAACCTCTTGATAAAAGCAGGTTCAAAAAGATGATATTTGATCTTGGCATGTGCATTTTAAATTGATTAGTTATGCCTACTTGTATTATAGTGTATATATTTGCTAGATTGAATTCTAATTTTTGTATAATTTGCTAGAAATATGAATTTTTGGACATTCTTCGACCAGTCGTGAGTATACTCGACCAGTCGACCTTCGACCGGTCGTAGATATCCATGACCCATCTGATGTTGATGCACGTCTGAGTGCATTAGAGGGTAAAGTTGAGAATATTAATATTAAGTTGGAAAACATGTCTGTTGCTCATGATTTGCAATTCAAGTACATGCGCAAATATCTTAGGCGCTTGAACAAAGGCATGCACCAACTTGACCCTTCTATTCCTGCTCCTTCATCAAGTTCTAGTTCTGACTAGTTTTTATGAGACTTTTTGGTCTATAATAACTTTATTACTTAGCACTTGTTTGCTTGGGTATGAGTTGGATTCTATTTATGTTTTATGCTGAATATTTGTTCTTGATGTAATGCTGGATATATGTGATGCTATCTTGAGTTCCTCTTACTCTCTTACTTCCTCTCATGACTTCCTTTCTTTAGTTCTCCTTTGTCATATTGTGACAAAAAGGGGGAGAATGGTTTGTTCTTAATGTGATTGTGAGGGGAGTAGCAGTGGTTATGTTACCCAGGGGGAGTTAGGGGGAGTATATGTTTGATCTTGTTGAATGAAGCTGGTTGAATGTTGAAACTGGTTGAATGTTAAATGTTGAATATTGATTTGCATGTATTAACCAGTTGTTTTACTTTTGTTTGGTTATGTGTTTTGTCACTAATTTGACAAAGGGGGAGATTGTAAGTGCTATAGTTTATATCCCTGTTTGTTGTCAAATTTGTGGTGCCAAAATCACTGTTATGTTATATATAACCTGCTTAAGTGAAGTTCTCTCAAGGATCAACATTCATGACTCCATGACCAAGCTAAGCTCACAACAAGCAAAGCTCACAAGACAAGACTCAAGCTGCAAGACTTCAAGAAGAGTTCAAAGCAGTTAATACACTTTCAAGATTGAGCTACATCAAGGTTTGATCTACATCAAGATTACAACGCTTATACTTCAAGGTCTCAAGTTCCGAATGTTTCAATGTCCATACTTCATGCTTGAGGTTTGATTGACCATAGGTTGACCTTAGAAGTAGGTCATTTCGGATACATAAACCGAATGTTTATTTTACATGTGATTGGTTTGTTCTTCGACTAGTCCTAGGCCTTCTTCGACTAGTCCTAGACTTGCTTCGACCAGTCTAAGATATTCCTCGACCAGTCGTAAGTTTGTTACATATTCCGGATAAAATCTGTTAGCCTTCGACTAGTCCAGGAATCTGTTCGACCAGTCGTAGGAACAGTGTCGATTGATCTTCGACCAGTCGTACAACCTTCGACTCGAAGTCCAGCGAAGGTTTACAGGACCTACGACCAGTCGTAGGAGGGCTACGACCAGTCGTAGAACGGTCAAAGTATATCCCGCCGGATTTTTTAAATATCTGTTATGGCTTCGACTAGTCGAAGAGCACTCTAGACCAGTCGAAGACCCGATCTTCTCACCTATAAATAGTGCACGAATCTCAGAAGAAATTATCGAATTAATTAAAGTATCCAAGCCAATCCTCGTCGAACTTCTGAGAGATAATTCTGTGCTCCATCTAAGCTAAGTGTGCTTATTTAATATTTTCCTTCCTTAGCTTTATTTTAATTGATTTTGTTTCTGCTATTCCAATCTGATTTGATAAAGAGGAATTATTATTCCCTTTCTTTGGAATCAAAATCAATTAAGGCAAGCCCTATTTGGTTTAATTTAAAATCTATTAGAATTAGAACCATTGTAATCGAGTACTGGACATTGAACTTGGACATTCAATCATCTACTTTGATTTGGTTCTACCGGGCTGCTACAACGAAGGAGATATTCAGGTATTTTACATATTGTAAATTCCTTTCTATTATTTTGGTTTCTTTCAAGATTTGCCAGAAAAATCTTGTTATATTGGTTATCTGAGGAAAGCCAGGAAAACTCAGAAGTGGGGTTTTTTAATTGTGTAAGCCCACGGACAAAGACACAATTGTAAGGGTTTTGGGTGAACCTGGGAAAACCTATTTTTAGTGAACGCTAATATCCCCTGTGTGAGGATATTAGGAGTGGAGTAGCATTTTGTGTGGCTGTTGTTTAACAGTTGGTGAACACACAGGCGAACCACTATAAACCCTTGTGTTGTGGTTGATTGTTTTATTCTTCTAATTCTTTATTTTGGTGTGGGATGTATGTGTGGTGGTGAATGCTAAAATCATTTAATTCAAGCTTTGTGGGAATGTTGTAATAATTTAGAATTTATTTTTTGTTATTCCTTTATCAGCTTGATATTTTAATTTCATTTGAAAGTTGTTCCAGCAAGGTTGCCCTGCCATTTTTATGGTGTATGGCTGTCCCTAGAACAATACATTTTTAATTACAAGTTATTTCAATTCAGTTTGTATTTCTTTTTATATTCCTCTTCGATTTGAGACTTGATACAAAGACCTTTCTAGAAATAAGGTTGTCCTACCATAAACTCTATTTTTGGTGTAAGGTTGTCCTTAAAACAACGTTTGTATCAACCTCTCAAGATCTGAATTTTGAGGTTATTTTAATTTACTGTATTGTGATTTACTTTGGCTATCATATTCTTTATTATTCCGCTGTTATAAGTTTTTATTTGGCATTGTCCTATTCATCCCCCCCTCTAGGACATATAGCTTGGCCTTTTCAATAAGCATATAGAAAGCTTAGAGGGTGGCGAAAGTGTGTAAGGTAAGTGCCAATGTAATGACCTTGGAAATTTTGTGCTTTTCTTTCCCTAGTAGTTGTTTTTGGGGTAATTAGCGCTTATCACGATTGCTTGTGAAATTCGCATCAATCACTTTAAATCTGATCTGCATGACTCAAAACTTGTAGATTAGCTAGCGCTAGGTTACTCTGAAATCTGGGATCCATCGCTAAATCCAGTTATTCTGAGAAATTTTTGGAAGTTCTGGATCGGACCTGGACCGCGTATCGAAAGTTCGATAGTGATGATCTTAGGCTGTTGCGGTCGCCTAGTTGGACTTGGTCATCACCTCAAAAATCAAGTCCAGGTGATGCTCTGGGTCGATTTGATTGAGTTCAAAGTGAAGAGTGTGAGAACGGTTGGAAAGTAAATGTGATTTTATAAAATCTGAGTCGTGTCCCTTGCGCGATGATTTTAAGCAATCTGACCGTTGGATTCTGACCCAATTTCACCCTCTGATCAAGGAAGGTGGCCCAGGCATGTCCTTGTGCTTGTGGACTTGATCGAGATTCAGTGACTGTTGATTTGAGCGTGGTCCGCCACGGCTGATCTGAGGATCCGGTCGGTATGAAAACTCAGCCTAACCAAGATCCATGGTCAGTGAGCTTAAGTCCGACCTTTCGTGGTTATAGGCCCACCGGAAGTGCTTCGTTGGATCGTGAGAGGCCGGTTTTGGTTATACCCTAAGTATACCTTGGCCCTGGGGTTATTTTCATCAATGTTAGGCCTATTTATAGACCTTAAAACCCTAGCTCTCTTTTCTATACGAATTTCCTAACCCTAGCTAAGTGAGAGAGAGGATAAGAGAGAGAAAGTGAGAGAGAAGTTGGTGAATCATCTTAGATTCTTTCCTGTTCTTCTTCATCCTTAAACCTTCACTTTGAATCGTTATTCCGGCGATTCTGAGTTCATCTTTGGGTAAGTTAACCTAACCCTAATCTGTGTTAGAGCTTAGAATAGTCTTGGTGTTGTTGTATCTCATTTCTATTCTTGTCTTAGGTTGTTCTGTCGCCGTTGACGAAGACATATCGTCTGAAATCAGTTCGGTGTTCTTTTCTGGCTTAAGGTGCAGACTTTAAGTGTATAGGTTATGGTTTTCAAGGCTTTCAATGCCAGTTAATGGTTTATTCTTATTATGGATGAGATTTCACATGTCAAATGTTATGTTTACTTTGCGTTCCTGATATGCATATGTTACATTGAGATTTGTGTATTCTATGTGTATGTATAAAGTACCGTATGCGTATAAAATATGAACATGTGATTGCCATAATTATTTGTCGTGTACTTATGCTAGATGTATGTGCGACAACTCCTTGGTAAGAGGAATTGTCCAAATATGTGTATTTCAACATACGTCATGTATGTTGAACTATGTTTCTAAGTGTTTGTAGAAATGCCTGAATGATCTAAAGTGTAATATATTATACTATTTGTGGGCGTTGAGAAGCGATTCTCAACTCTCCCACTAGTGTGTATGATTTCCTTCATGTAAGTTACATTCCTTGTTGTTTAATTTCAAGTCTTACTTATGCTTAAATCCATGTTAAGTTGATATTCTTCAGATGCTTACATACCATATGATTTGAGTTGTTGTTTCATTACTATTCTAAATTGTAGATGTGAAACCTGTTGTAGTAGAATGTGTGTGGGACTATGCATTAGTCCAGGAAATCGGTAATCGGCCTTAAGCTCGTGGTTGAGGTTGCTTTCGCCACGTAGGACGTGATTAGACAAACCCGAGTCGTATTAAAGTTGTCGGCAGTGGTTTGGCCACGCAGAGTGTTTGCGCACTCTACGTCATTCAACCCAACGTACGTTCGTGCTAGTCGAGTTCGTCAAGTAACCCGATTGTCCGATGTATGTTCACCATGTATGGACGCTACTGTTTGAATCTAGGGTACCAAACTTACTGATGAAATCCTATTAACCATGGTACCTTGATCCGCTAAGACTCATGAGCCGGACATGGTGGTATGGGACACCTGGTCGAGCTGTCGGCCTCCGCTGGGGTGACGAGCCTCCCCGTAGTAACCAGTGAGCAACCAAACTCGTGAGCCAATTATGGTGGTATGGGACACTATATTCGTGCTGTCAGCCTACATTGATTGGTGACAAGCCCTTTGTAGTGACCTCGAGCATGCCTGAATACCGCATTGAGGTGACGAGCCTTAGTGTAGTAACGAAGGTATGATAAGCATGCATTGATTGGTGACGAGCCCTTTGCAACGACCTAAAACCATATGATCGTATGAGATGTCTAAGACTGATGACCCTAGTATGGATCACTGTTTGGATGGTGATATGAGGAAGGTACTTTATCTTCCAATCCTGCTGTATGAAAAGGACTAATAACAACTTGGTAATCATGTTCATGCACCGCATTTGCATGTGCTTTGTAGATGTGGCGCACTTTGAGGTGATGTCATGCGTAACGTAAGATGAAGACGTTGAGGGTGTACGCGTGAGGGCACGCATCATTCTGCATACATCCTTGCATTAACAAGAGTACTTATGATATGTTTAATTGTTATGCTTTATCATTACTACTTGATTGAATTGATAACATGTTAACCTATGCTTTATTGTTCCACTGAGTTGATCACTCACTCCCACGTTCTGGGGCGGTATTTAAACACCCACCAGACTCTGTCTTAGTTGCTGATGTTGTAGATGTTGATGCGACTTCTGAGGCAGAGCGGGAGATGGATGATGATGAGGCTGCTTTCTCTTTTATGCAGTTTTCAGACGGGTTCTAGTGAGCTTAGTTTTGATGCGCGAGATGCTGGGATTTCTTTTGGAAATTAAATGATGTAAATTGATACTTGTAATTTTGATAGCAACACTTACATTTCAACCATGTACACATATATGTTTCTTTAAGTCTTCCGCTTGCTTTCTTCACTTATCCCTGAATTATATCTACACTTTGGCTTAATCTATTCCATGTTTTATGCATTAATACAGACAACATACATCCATCATTAAATATGTTGCATAAGTGATGTTTTGGAACTCGGGAGCTGAGTTATGCTCGACCCCCGAATTTCAGGGTGTTACAAGTTGGTATCAGAGCATGATTTGGATTAAACCGGACCTGGGTTATGGTCACACACCGCATGCTGTCGCCACTTTAGTGTATTTGGGTGCGAGTTTATCGTAGATTGTGTGTTTGTGTTCCGTAGCTTCAATCGGCGAAAGTTCACTGAAAACGTTCGCCGAGATCGAGTCTATGCTCTCTCCTGATCACACACAGCGACCCGAAACCTTTCCTAGACCATCTATTAATGAGTTTAGATGGTCTATCTTCCCTTTTCAACCCTTTAATCTTCAAGAAATCTCTGTTTGAATCAGATTTCTACCTGGATGGCCCGATAGGTGTCGAATCATGCAAGGGGCCGATCGGGGCATTTCCAGTGGGGCCCAGGGGGGATGCACATCATTTTGAGCATGGGGGACCAAGAGGACCTCGCCCAAATAGCGAGGCATCACCGGATGGTCCAGAGACCGGCGATGCCATCGCCGGCTTGGCGAGGCCTCGCCAATCAGCGGGCCGGCGCAGGCCGATGAATATTTGGCCTGGTGTGGCCCACCCCTCTACAGTTTGCTGCTTTAACCCTTCCTACACCCTACTTCCTTCACAAACTTCCCTCCCAAGCTCTCTTTTCTTTCAAGTTCTTCTCCAAACTTCTCCAAAACTCCTCCAAATCTTCTTCTTCTTTCATTTTCGTGCAAACCCTATCCACCCATCTCAAAACTTCACCTCCCTTTGCTGTTTTCCTTTCCTTTTCTTCTCATTTAGGCTCTCAAGTCCTCTTTTGGGATCTAAAGTGTGTGGAAACTTTCCATCTTTCATATTTCTCTCTTTCTCTCATTTCTCATGGCCCTCTTTGAGTTCATCGCGGCCATATTTTCCATTTCCTCCCTTCTTTCTTTGATGGGGAAGAAGAGAGCGCCCGTAGATGAAGCCAGGCCTAGTCGCCCAACCCGTGCACGGAGGCCGAGAGGTGTCACCGCGAGCACGTCCGCCACTCGTGAATTTCAGACCAAGCGAGACCTCGATCCTCGAGCTTCCATTGGTAGGACCCTGTTGGAGGAGTTGTCGCATGGAGTCTATGAAGGCCGTAGAGTCCTTTTTGAGGCTCATGTTGATCTGCGGCTGTATGGCGAGTTTCTGTTGTTGGAGCGCCTGGAAGGGGCTGGTTGGTGTCCCTTGTTTGAAGGTGAGTATCGCGCGAATGCAAGTACTGTTCGAGCTTTTTATGCCAATATTCGTGATCCTTCGCTGGAGCCTCTGCATTTCAAGATTCCTTGTGGTAGCGGTCGGGAGGCTATAGTCAATGTCGCTTTGATATCCCGACTCCTGAATGTGCCACTTGGTGAGGTGCATGATAGCGAGAAGAATTTGAACAGTATGCGCGAGAGGGATCATCGCACCCGATCCTTGTGTGGTCGTCTGGTCGAATGGTAGCCTAATAGGAGTCTTCTGGCTACCAACATGACGGATGACTTTCGCTTGCTTCACCACATGTGTACGTTCAATGTATATCCAAGGTGAAACAACCGCAGTGAGTGTACGTGCCTGATGGTAGATTTTCTATATCAGGTGGGGCAAGAAGCGAAGTTGTGTGTACCGATGTACATTTTACGTCAGATTATTCTCATCGCTCGTTCGACTAGGAGGACCGAATCGCTTCCTTTTGGCCGTCTCATTTGCAAGCTTGCACATGAGTTTGGATATAGGCTTGGAGTAGAGAAGTCGGTTCCTGTTCATCACATCAATCTGACGACTCTTAAGCAGATGGAGATTGGTTCTGGTCGACATGCCTCAGAGAGTGAGGATGAGTCAGAGAGCGATGATGAGGAGAGTTATGCTGAAGGTGGTGCTGAGATTGAAGAAGAAACAGAGCAGGATGAGGAAGAGGTTGAGGCGCAGGATACGAGCGAGAGCTCCCCTCCTGTGGCACCAGAGCAGAGCATAGATCAAGCTGTCAGAGATGCCCGTATTGTTCGGCTTGAAGAAGGCAAGTTGTTCTACGCCAGGATATTGTGGATCTTCGAGCCCTTGTGAAGCATTAGTTCAAGAAGGTGACTCGAACTCTGAAGTCTATACTGTGTTGTTTGTAGGATAAGGGTGCCCCGCCTCCATCTCCTGATTCCTACGAGTAGATGTCGTTGTGGTCATCCTTTGCTTTGTTTGTTGTTTCTTTTTGTGGGTAGCCGTTGTTGGCTTTGTAGTTGGAGTTGTTTGTAGTTGTTTGTGGTTGTTTGAAGTGTTAGATGTTGTGGTTCACATGCTTTCCAAGTCATGATTCATGTAATGCTGCACTACTTGTATTACGACAATTTTGTTTAATGGAATGCATATTGTTTATCTTTGAAGTTATGTTGTGAATGCTGTGTGGATGGATTATGTGGACGTAAAATCTTACGGGTTGCATCCTCTGTTGAATGTAGGGAATGCCTCCTAAGGGTTCGAAGTCTTCGGCCCGTCTCTCTTTGGTTGAGTCGCTTGCTGGGGTTTCTCCCTTGAGCGATAGACAGATGGATCCTCAGACGGGCCCGTCTCATGCCGGTGTTGGGCCGACACCTATGGCTCCTCCAGTCACGCCTTCAGTTCCTGAGTCGAGCCGTGCGTCTTTGTCTGCTCCACCATCTGATAGGTTTGAGCAGATGATGTTGTTGATGCAGCAGCAGCAAATTCAGCAGCAGCAGCACCAGCAGGAGTTCCTATCTTCCAAGGCTGGCATCTTTGCTCAGTTAGTGGGGGTGACTTTACCTGTTTCACCTATGCCTCCATCTGGGAGCGCCAGTGCGAGTGGCACTTTTGAGCGATTCCAGCGCTTACGACCTCCCACATTTGAGGGTTCTCATAGACCCAAGGAGGCCGAATATTGGATTGACTGCATCTCTAAGATGCTTAGACTGCCGCACTGCTCTGAGGTTGAGCAGGTTGAGCTTGCCTCCTTCATGTTTGAGAAGGAGGCCAGTCTATGGTGGGACAGTGTGCTTCGCACTGTCGAGGAAAGTTTTGAGTGGTCGTGGCAGGCGTTTGAAGCACACTTCCATAAGAATTATTTTTCGGTTACGTACCGACATGAGAAGGAGAGTGAGTTCCTTCGCCTCCGCCAGGGAGGACTGTCGGTGACGGAGTATGAGAACCGGTTCACTGAGCTTGGTCGGTATGTGCCTTTGATTCTGGGTGATCAGTTGATGAGGATGTGGTGCTTTTCTGAGGGATTGAGGCCTGAGATCGGATCGAAAATTTGTTGTGCTAGCATTTCTTCTTATGCGGAGTTGGTGAGCATGTCCTTGCGAGCAGAGCAGGACGGGGATAGGTTGTCCCGCATGCGAGCACCGATGATTCCTAGGCCGCGACCGGACTTTCAGGGTGCACCTTTTCTCACCAAGAGGCTGCGAGCAGATTCTCCTCCTAGGCATTCAGCGCCGCCCGCTCAGCAGATGAGAGCTGATCTTCGCTGTTCGTATTGTGGGAAAACGGGGCATTTGGACCGTTTTTGCTTTTCGAGTATGCGGGCCCATGGTTTTACTCCACCGCAGAGGATTAGTCATCCGATGCCTCAGGTTATTTCTCCTCCACCTCTTCGATCAGCGCCAGCTCATCCATCCTTCAGACCTGCAGTACCTAGCTTCAGGCCACCTCAGCGGCCCATGGTTCCTCCGCCGAATCGTCAGCAGCAGGCTCGAGTTCATGCGCTCTCAGCTGAAGCACCTATGTCTGACTTGGTGCCAAGATCCTTCGAGGTGACAGCGCACATTGAAGGTATTCCCGTTTCTATGTTGGTGGATACAGGGTCCACTACTTCTCTTATATCTTATGCGGCAGTTAGGCGTTTGGGTTTGAGAACTGTTCCTATGCAAGGAGTGACGCTTACTACCGCTACGGGGATTTCCTCTGTTATGAACAAGCGTTGTATGGATTGTTTGGTCGATCTAGGAAGTGGATCGATCCGTGTTGATTTCTTTACCACACCTCTTTATCATTACGATGTTATTATGGGTATGGATTGGCTTACGAGTATGCGAGCTGAGATTAATTGTGAAGCAAGGTCGGTGACTATCCATGGACCTGAGGGCGAGGCAGTTACTTTCCCAGTTCAGGTCAGCTACCCTTTTCGTCTTGATTATTATACTTCTCTGTTGGAGAGTATGGCTGAATCGGCATTAGTTAGCACGCCGGTAGTTCGGGAGTTTGAAGATGTGTTTGAGTCGATTCCTAGATTACCTCCTCAGCGTGAGATTGATTTTTCTATTGATCTCATGCCTGGTGCGACGCCCATTTCTTTGCCCACCTATCGTATGCCTCCGAGTGAAATAGAGTTGAGGAAGCAGATAGATGGTTTGCTGAATTTGGGTTTTATTCGGCCTAATGTGTCTCCTTGGGGAGCACCTGTCTTGTTTGTGAAGAAGAAAGATAATTCCTTGCGATTATGTATTGATTATCGCAGGCTGAATTTGGTAACTGTGAAGAATAAGTACCCTTTACATAGGATTGATGATCTGTTTGATCACTTGAAGGGGGTACGGTACTTTTCGAAGGTTAATCTGCAGTCAGGGTATCATCAGTTGCGCGTCAAGGATGGAGACGTGCAGAATCGGTCACTATGAGTTCCTTGTGATGTCGCTCGGTCTTATGAACGCACCGGCCGTGTTCATGGATCTGATGAACAGGGTGTTTCGGCCATTCTTGTTCCGATTTGTCATTGTTTTTATCGATGACATCTTGATATATTCTGCGAGTCGGGAAGAGCACGAGGAGCACTTAAGAGCAGTTTTGGATACTCTTAGGAAGAATCATCTCTTTACGCAGTTTAAAAAGTGTGATTTCTGGAAAGAGGAAGTCAAGTTCCTACGACATGTGGTGTCCAAGGAAGGGATAGTTGTTGATCTTGCCAAGGTAGCTCCAGTGCAGGACTGGAAGCAGCCTGGTTCAGTTACTGAGGTAAGGAGTTTTCTGGGTCTTACAGGCTATTATCGACACTTCATACAAGACTTCTCGAAGATAGCCAGACCATTGTCTCAGTTGACACGGAAAGATTTGAAGTTTGCTTGGAATGAGAAAGCGGAGTTAGCTTTTTAGGAGCTGAAGGACAAGTTGACGTCCGCCCTTGTGCTAGTATTGCCAGAGCAAGGTGTTAAGTATATTATATATACTGACGCCTCTCACGTTGGTCTGGGTTATGTCCTTATGCAGAAGGACAGGGTGATTGCTTATGCTTCGCGTCAGTTGAGGAAACACAAAGAGAATTACCCTACGCACGACCTGGAGTTAGCAGCTGTCATTTTCGCATTAAAGCTTTGGAGACATTACCTCTATGGTGAGGAGTTCGAGCTTTTTTGCCACCACAAGAGCCTTAAGTATATTTTCACGCAGCGTGACTTGAATATGAGGTAGTGCCGATGGATGGAATCGTTGAAGGACTTTAAGTTCGATGTTTCTTACCATCCGGGCAAGGCGAACCTTGTGGCAGATGCATTGAGTCGGAAGAAGGCTATTGAGTTTGCGGCTCCGCTTATGATAGCAGAGTGGGATATCTTGGAGTTTGTGTGAGATTTTGAGCAGAAGCTTACGGTGGTTGAGCCGTATGAGGTTATTCCACACGTTCGTGTACAGCCCCTTATCGACGAGAAGATCGTTGCAGCTCAG
The DNA here is from genome assembly GCF_029962835.1 of Magnolia sinica. Taxonomy (NCBI): domain Eukaryota; kingdom Viridiplantae; phylum Streptophyta; class Magnoliopsida; order Magnoliales; family Magnoliaceae; genus Magnolia; species Magnolia sinica. The sequence continues at coordinate 56,904,615 of NC_080583.1, read as the reverse complement.
GCAGATGATGAGCTTTTGGTGAAGATGAGGAAGCGGGTTGGTACAGATGAGAACTCCGACTGGAGTGTTAGTTCTGATGGGGGCCTACGATTTCGTGGCCAGTTATGTGTTCATGACATCCCTGACTTAAGACGGGAGGTTCTCGAGTTAGCCCATTGTTCTAAGCTTGCAATGCATCCAGGTAGCACGAAGATGTATCAAGATATGAGGAGATCTTATTGGTGGGACAATATGAAGGTCCATATTGCTGAGTTTGCATCTCGTTGTCTCACGTGCCAGCAGGTCAAGACAGAGCATCGCCGACCTCCTGGGTTGCTGCAGCCCATGCCCATAGCAGAATGGAAGTGGGAATTCATCTCTATGGATTTTATTTCTGGGTTGCCGAGAACGAGGAAGGGATATGACTCTATTTGGGTGATCGTCGACCGATTGACGAAGTCGGCGCATTTCTTACCGAGCAGAGTCACAAACTCTGCAGACGAGTTGGCTAGGTTGTATATCAAGGAGATTGTACGTCTGCATGGAGTTCCCTTAGAGATTGTGTCTGATAGAGACATGCGTTACACTTCTATCTTCTGGACTCGTATTCAAGAAGCGATGGGTGTGAAACTGAAGTTCAGCACCGCGTTTCATCCCCAAACAGATGGGTAGACGGAACGCGTGAATCAGGTCCTAGAAAACATGTTGCGAGCTTGTGTTTTGGATTTCAAGGACAGTTGGGATGATTGTCTTCAGTATGTAGAGTTCGTGTATAATAACAGTTTCCAGACGAGTATCGGCATGGCTCCCTATGAGGCGTTGTATGGTCACCCGTGCAGAGCACCACATTGCTGGGCAGAAGTTGGCGAGCGTAGTTTGCTTGGCCCGGAGTTGGTGTAGGTGACTTCAGAGAAAGTTGACATCATTCGACGTCGACTTCTGACAGCACAGAGTAGGCAGAAGAGTTATGCTGATACGAGGCGTCGACCGCTTGAGTTTGAGGTTGGAGACCATGTATTTCTTAAGGTCTCTCCTGTGAAGGGAGGTCTGCGGTTCAGTAAGAAGGGAAAGCTGACGCCAAGATTTATTGGTCCATTTCAAGTTCTGGATCGAGTGGGAGCGGTAGCATACCGCCTTGCTTTACCCACACCTCTTGCGGGCGTGCATAATGTATTTCATGTTTCTATGCTGAAGAAGTATGTTCCTGATCCTTCGCATATTATCATTTGGGAGCAAGTGCAGTTGAGTGAGGATGTCACTTATGTACTGTGACCGACACGTATTCTCGACAGGAAGGAGCAGGTATTGCGTAGCAAGGTTATCCCTCTTGTGAAGGTGCTATGGACGCATCATAGTGAGGAAGAGGCTACTTGGGAATCTGAAGCTGAGGTCAGGAAGAGCTACCCTCAGATCCTTGAGGAATATGAGAAGGTATGAATTTCGAGGACGAAATTTTCCTTAAGGGGGGTAGATTGTAATGACCCTGAAAATTTTATGCTTTTCTTTCCCTAGTAGTTGTTTTTGGGGTAATTAACGCTTATCTCGATTGCTTGTGAAATTTGCATCAATCACTTTAAATCTGATCCGCATGACTCAAAACTTGTAGATTAGCTAGTGCTAGGTTACTCTGAAATCTGGGATCCATCGCTAAATCCAGTTGTTCTGGGGAATTTTTGGAAGTTCTGGATCGGACCTGGACCGCGCGTCGAAAGTCCGATAGCGATGATCTTAGGCTATTGCAGTCACCTGGTTGGACTTGGTCATCACCTCAAAAATCAAGTCCAGGTGATGCTCTGGGTCGATTTGATTGAGTTCGGAGTGAAGAGTGTGAGAACGGTTAGAAAGTAAATGTGATTTTATGAAATCTGAGTCGTTTCCCTTGCGCGATGATTTTAAGCAATCTGACCGTTGGATTCTGACCCAATTTCACCCTCTGATCAGGGAAGGTGGCCCAGGCATGTCCTTGTTCTTGTTGACCTGATCGAGATTCAGTGACCGTTGATTTGTGTGTGGTCCGCCACGGCTGATCTAAAGATCCGGTCGGTATGAAAACTCAACCTGACCAAGATCCATGGTCAGTGAGCTTAAGTCCAACCTTTCGTGGTTATAGGCCCACCAAAAGTGCTTTGTTGGATCGTGAGAGGCCGGTTTTGGTTATACCCTAAGTATACTTGGCCCTAGGGTTATTTTCATCAATGTTAGGCCTATTTATAGACCTTAAAACCCTAGCTCTCTTTTCCATACGAATTTCCTAACCCTAGCTAAGTGAGAGAGAGGATAAGAGAGAGAAAGTGAGAGAGAAGTTAGTGAATCATCTTAGATTCTTTCCTGTTCTTCTTCATCCTTAAACCTTCACTTTGAATCATTATTCCGGTGATTCTGAGTTCATCTTTGGGTAAGTTAACCTAACCCTAATCTGTGTTAGAGCTTAGAATAGTCTTGGTGTTGTTGTATCTCATTTCTATTCTTGTCTTAGGTTGTTCTGTCGCCGTTGACGAAGACATATCGTCTGAAATCAGTTCGGTGTTCTTTTCTGGCTTAAGGTGCGGACTTTAAGTGTATAGGTTATGGTTTTCAAGGCTTTCAATGCCAGTTAATGGTTTATTCTTGTTATGGATGAGATTTCACATGTCAGATGTTATGTTTACTTTGCGTTCCTGATATGCGTATGTTACATTGAGATTTGTGTATTCTATGTGTATGTATAAAGTACCGTATGCGTATAAAATATGAACATGTGATTGCCATAATTATTTGTCGTGTACTTATGCTAGATGTATGTGCGACAACTCCTTGGTAAGAGGAATTGTCCAAATGTGTGTATTTCAACATACGTCATGTATGTTGAACTATGTTTCTAAGTGTTTGTAGAAATGCCTGAATGATCTAAATTGTAATATATTATACTATTTGTGGGCGTTGAGAAGCGATTCTCAACTCACCCACTAGTGTGTATGATTTCCTTCATGTAAGTTACATTCCTTGTTGTTTAATTTCAAGTCTTACTTATGCTTAAATCCATGTTAAGTTGATATTCTTCAGATGCTTACATACCATATGATTTGAGTTGTTGTTTCATTACTATTCTAAATTGTAGATGTGAATACCTGTTGTAGTGGAATGTGTGTGGGACTATGCATTAGTCCAGGAAATCTGTAATCGGCCTTAAGCTCGTGGTTGAGGTTGCTTTCGCCACGTAGGACGTGATTAGACGAACCCGAGTCGTATTAGAGTTGTCGGCAGTGGTTTGGCCACGGGGAGTGTTTGCGCACTCTATGTCGTTCAACCCAACGTACGTTTGTGTTAGTCGAGTTCGTCAAGTAACCCGATTGTCCGATGTATGTTCACCATGTATGGACGCTACTGTTTGAATCTAGGGTACCAGACTTACCGATGAAATCCTATTAACCATGGTACCTTGATCTGCTAAGACTCATGAGCCGGACATGGTGGTATGGGACACCATGGTCGAGCTGTCGGCCTACGCTAGGGTGACGAGCCTCCCCATAGTGACCATTGAGCAACCAAACTCGTGAGCCGATTATGGTGGTATGGGACACTATATTTGTGCTGCCGGCCTACATTGATTGGTGACGAGCCCTTTGTAGTAACCTCGAGCATGCCTAGATACCGCATTGAGGTGACGAGACTTAGTGTAGTAACGAATGTATGATAGGCATGCATTGATTGGTGACGAGCCCTTTGCAATGACCTAAAATCATATGATCGTATGAGATGTCTAAGACTGACGACCCTAGTATGGATCACTGTTTGGATGGTGATATGAGGAAGGTACTTTAGCTTCCCAATCCTGCTGTATGAAAAGGACTAATAACAACTTGGTAATCATGTTCATGCACCGCATTTGCATGTGCTTTGTAGATGCGGCGCACTTTGAGGCGATGTCATGCGTAACGTAAGATGAAGACGCTGAGGGTGTACGCGTGAGGGCACGCATCATTCTGCATACATCCTTACATTAACAAGAGTACTTAAGACATGTTTAATTGTTATGCTTTATCATTACTACTTGATTGAATTGATAACATGTTAACCTGTGCTTTATTGTTCCACTGAGTTGATCGCTCACTCCCACGTTCTGGGGCGGTGTTTAAACACCCACCAGACTCTGTCTTAGTTGCTGATGTTGCAGATGTTGATGCGACTTCTGAGGCAGAGCGGGAGATGGATGATGATGAGGCTGATTTCTCTTTTATGCAGTTTTCAGACGGGTTCTAGTGAGCCTAGTTCTGATGCGCAGGATGCTGGGATTTCTTTTGGGAATTAAATGATGTAAATTGATACTTGTAATTTTGATAGCAACACTTACATTTCAACCTGGTATGTGTATATATTTCAGGGATTCGCACATGTACACACATATATTTCTTTAAGTCTTCCGCTTGCTTTCTTCACTTATCCCTGAATTATATCTGCACTTTGGCTTAATCTATTCCATGTTTTATGCACTAATACAGACAACATACATTCATCATTAAGTATGTTGCATAAGTGATGTTTTGGAACTCGAGAGCTAAGTTATGCTCAACCCCCGAATTTCAGGGCGTTACAGCCAAGTATATAATAAAGCCCATAAATCATACACCATCAGAATAAGCGAAAATACTGACAAGATCATGAATCATACAATATCAGAGTAATGCAGAAATATACGGTAAGTCCATAAATGCTATCAGCTATACCAAAGCTATATGAAGCAAGGCATGAATGTTATTGGCCATACCAAGGCCATGCAATGAGAAACATAAAAAGACAATAACAGATGCTGAGGATGCAATGAAATATGTAAATCCTGACGAGCCATGAATACCATCAACCTCATCTAGGCTATATAAGTGTAAAAACATAGTAATTAAAAATGCTAAGTACTGCAGATGCAATGTAATATGTGGTGCGAATGAAATGACCATAGTAGAATGTGAAGTCGGGATGATAATACGTAGTATCACCGGCTACGAGGTCCACCACAAGGGACTTCTATCCAAGCCAGTCCCATACCTAAATTTGGATAGTCCGACTCAATGTGGTGAACTCCTGATCTCAGGTTAGTAACGCTCCCAACCGAAATCCTGGTCATGCGAAGGTACACCTGACAAATAGTTATACACCACCAGCCCAAATGGATAGTGAATGAATGAATGAATGGATATGCAATTCCTTCTCAATAAGTCCACATATCAGTGCAGTTGCTCTCTGGAAAAATCACCTGGGTCTATTACACTCCACACCGACTGCCTCCTCCCTAGCTGCATAGCCCTGCGAGTGGAAGAGACCTCACTATCCGCCTAGCCAGCAGTCTGCCAATACCTACTCGGCTCGTCGATAGTGGACCCATTTACGAGCTGGTCATACTCAGCCTAGCTTACAGCCCCCTCACTCGGGCAGATAAGGCCACACCCCCTTCCAACCGACCACAACACAGTGGGAGACACGACCTCATGGTATAGGCACCGGCGCTCATATTCCACTCGGTCTAGACGTTGGAGCATCTCCTGGCCTCAGAGGATTCTGGAATTTTCACCCAAAGACATCCTAAGTGCCCACAGTGCTAGAACCAAGTATTTTCAGTGTCCCATTTAGCCATCCACGAGTGCTTGTGGAGGCCACAACCCTGATGTCGCTAGGGTGTACAATGATCAAGTCACATATATGCAAGATGCATGAGTTACACTATCTAGTCATGCAGCAATCCTACACGTACGGCGCAAGAATGTGGGCACTCTGTCTCATAAGGAGTCCCGTAAATAGTCTACCCAATGGCGTATGCAATGATCAATCATTACTCATATCAAGCATACATATGATGCATATGGCATGAATCATGAAATTATACTTTATAAAGTAATGAGCTATCCTTACAATGCAAATGGGCCCAGACTGCCTACACACAACAAATATGGGCCTATCAATGGGCCCTAAAGAGAGTCGTAATGCGAACATTTAACCAACATTATTCTTACAATGTGGACATCAAACCAACATTGCTCCCAAGGCATGGCCCACCCTAAATGTCATTACATAGACCATGGTGGAATCATATTCAATGGGCCTTATGTACATCCCATTGGGCCTCAACCCATGGGCCTCCAATACATCAAATGGGCCTCACAGCATGGGCCTCATGTATATCAAGGTGGGCCTAAATGGATGGGCCATAACTACACCAAGATGGGCCTCCTCAAATGGGCCTTATATATATCAAGGTGGGCCTAAATGGACGGCCACAAGTACATCAATGTGGGCCTCACCACATGGGCCATATGCATATCGAATGGCCCACACCAATGGGTCTTATGTACATTGCAATGGGCCATATCCCATGGGCCTTAAATACATCACAATGGCCTCAATAACGAGCCTTGAATACATCACAATGGCCTCAATAACGAGCCTTGAATACATCACAATGGGCCTCAACCCATGGGCCCCAAATACATCAAATGGGCCTCAACCCATAGGCCCTGATACATCACAATGGGCCTCAACCAATGGGCCCTAATACATCACAATGGGCCTTAACCCATGGGCTCCAAATACATCACCATGGGCCTCAACCCATGGGCCCTAATACATCACAATGGGTCTCAACCCATGGGCCCCAAATATATCACCATGGGCCTCACCCATGGGCCCTAATACATCACAATGGGCCTCATATGTATATCAAATGGGCCACACCAATTGAGCCCCATGCATATCCAATGGCCCACACCAATTGGGCCCATGCATATCAAATGGGCCACACCCAAATATAAATGGTGATGATGTCTTCCACCATTAAAATTATCGAGGCCCACCATAGCATTTATTTCCTGTCCAATCTATTCATAAGGTCACAAGGACCTAGATTTACAAAAAAGCAAATATCATATTTGTCCAACCTTGTAATCTAAAGGTTTTTAATGGTGGACATTCAATGCAACACTGCTTCTATAGTGTGGTCCACGTGATCATAGATCTATCTTATTTTTGAACTCAAGCCTTAAATGAGCCTTCTCACATGGTTGGACGGTTTGGATGCAACACATGCATCATGGTGGAGGTTCCACATGAAGGCCCATCATCAAGTATATATTATATATAACATAATATATAATCTACATATAATATATATAATATATACAATATTATATATAATATAATACAATATTATATCTAATATAATACACACACACACACACACACACACACACACACACACTGCACACACACACACGTCATCCCACATGTGGGGGTGGGTCCCACCGTCCAGTGTGGACGGTGTGGATAAAACACATAAATCAAGGGGGTTCCACCGTCCACTGATCGATTAGTGGACGGTGTGAATGAAACACATACATCACTGTGGGTCCCACGTGGGGCCCATCATAATGCTTATTTGCAATCCAACCCGTTGGTAAGGCCACACGGACCTGGATGAAAAGGAAAGACAAATTTCATCGTGATCCAAAACTTCTGTGGCCCATTAAAGGGTTTTAAGGGCAAACGTTTAATCCCACTGTTTCCGCTGATGTGGGCCACCTGAGCGTTGGATGTGGCTAATTTTTGGAGGGGGCCCACTTCAAGCAGGGGCCCACCTAATGAACGGTTTGGATGACATACACACATCATGGTGGGGCCCACGGTTGGGACCGTGGGTCCCTACTCGTCCGCCCGCCAGCAGCAGAAGGTGCTATCTGCGCCTCTGACAGCAGCAACGTCAGCTGCTGCATGTAAATATTTTTTTCCAGTTCACGTCCAGTGTCCCTGGATGTTGGACGGGTTGGGTACACACGTAGGTGAGGTGGGCCCTGCTCAGGTGGGCCACCACATGATGGATAGTGTGGGTACAACGCATATAAAGTGGGCCCCACTTATAAACGGCTTAGATAAAAGTCATGCCTCATGGTGGGGTTCATCCTGATGGGCCACACAACCACATCATCATCACATGAAAAGAAAATGAAAAAGAGAGGGAGAGAGAGAGAGAGAGAGTGGGACACGCGTGATGGAGGGACCGCGACACTATGGGCCCTCCCTTGAAATCAATCATACATCAAGTGGGTCCCAATACATGTGGGCCCATTAAATCAAAATCCAACGGTGGGGATTTCTTCTCCACTAAAATAGACGGTCCAGATGACCCCTATTCAAGTTAGGAAAGTAAACATCATGATGGGGTCCATGAAGAATGGCCCCATCACGGAATGATCATGAGAATCAAGGTGGGCCATCGGTCACACCTAGGGTTCAAAGTGAGATCCATACCATCAATCAATAGGCCTCACTTGGCCCATCATCAAAACATGAAAACAAACATATCCTATAAAGCACCCACTGTTCGATCTTCTTGGTCCGTTGGAAAGCTGATCTCCTTGTGCTCCACTTTGATGGTGGATGATGAGGAATTAAGGGTTAAGATGAAGGATTTGAAATAGGAAAATGGGCCACACAACACTCTTTTCTCTCATGAAAGACCATGGACGTCCACATTTTTTTGCTCTCTTTGGTTGCTTGGAAATTGTGTAGAGAAAAGAGAGAAAGAGAGATGGGATGTAAGGAGAGTGATGGATGTGAGTGATGGGTGAGGTGATGTTGTACTTGACATGAATGGGTGTGTAAGAGAGAGGGTGAGAGAGAGTTGACTTGGTGGTTGCTTGACTTGTGGAGAAAGAAAGCATGGGTTGATTGATTAATTGATTTGAGTGATTAATTGATGGGACGTGATGTAGAGATTCTCTTCGGATTGCAACCGCGCAGCGTTTCTTCGAAATAAACACTGGCCCACATCTCTCGATCAGGGTATCGGATCGGTGCGCAAGTCGCGACGTTGGAACCGCGGCGATGGTGCGGTCGCAATGGTACAAGTCTCGGATTAAGTCGACTCGAATCTACAAGATACGACTTAGGGTCACGCACAAACATTGATTATCGGTTGTAATTTGCCGAAATTCGACGGGAATGATCGCAAGATTCGACGAAACAATATGGGCTAGGATACAGGTCTTACACGTAATCACATCATCATCATCACATTGTCATACCATATCATAATTGTATATCTTGGGAAGCACTATGGTCGACACCCATGCACCAGACACTAGTAATCAACCTCGCATACCTGTCCTGTGATGGACTTCCACCAACTGTATATCATGGAAAACACCGTGGTCGATACTCATGCTCCAGGCACTAGTAATCGACCTCACATACCTGCTCTGCGGTGGACTTCCACCCAACATGCCAGTAGCAGACTTCATTCGCGTTTCTCCTCGCCGGCGAATCAGACTGGTCCATGTTTGTACCTTAGCCCTTAAGCAAGTTGGAACCACCTCTTCTCAACTCGACCTCGTCAGTGGGAGTCAAATCCATGACCCATGTATCCACTCGGCCCGATGGTGAGGCAACCCTAGCTACCATAGGGGTTTAGGTACTTTCAAACCTAGAGGCATATCATCCCCTACTATTTCCACACTTCCGGTGTCCTGTTCATTTTCAGGGATAACCCAAGTCATCATCATAGATGTACATTTCATCGTCAAGATCTAACTTATGTTATACGGCACGACTGTGGTATTTCAATCATCATGTATGTCATGATTATACATGAATTCAAGCAATCATGATAAGGCATACGTTCAAGTGCATGTGGTATGCATACAATGCCATGAGTTTAGGGTTTGCTTAACCTTTAAGGCAAAAATGACATACAATCGTCATGTGCCACTATCAACTATATCAATCCATAGTCATGTGACTAAATTGAAGAGGACATATCTTACACATGAACAAATGTATTGATGTACACTTGCACATACTATCATTCCATAGTACATGAGTATGATCAATATCAACATGGTTAAGTAGATGAATTTAGTATGCTAGGGAGTGGAACAACATTAATCAAGTATTAAATCACATGCTTCTATTAACCACAATTACTGACATCACTAATATCATCCATAACTATCATAATCACGAGCATTAATTGTAATAAGAGTTACACCATATCCTTCGCAAGATAGATATTCCATTAGTGGCTTTGGCCCGATATGATTTTCTTCTATTGGGACCACATGGTTATACCCTAACTGGGCCTTATGGTAAATGAGTGGTGGTGACGCAAAGTACATGTACTAAGTGGTTATGAGATGAAAGGCTTAGACATAACATACAGTAAATGAGCCACAGGATGAATGGTGTTGGCGAAACTCATATAATGTAGTGAACTTCATCTTCACATGGGTTGTTAGTAGATTGGATTTACAAATAATTATTGTAATAGTTATATAATGGTTTCGAAGACATATAAACTTCATAAGATATAGTGAGCCCTAAGTTGAATGACTTGTTATATAATATATACATAAGAGTTAGTTACGGTTGGATAATGCGGGTTTGTCTTATACAATGTAGTGGGTCATACTTCCAAATGGTACTACAAGCAGATGGGTCCACACATAAACATTATGGTGGGTCCCAACAAATAGATAGTATAGGTATCTCACATAAATTAAGGTAGTACAAGGAAGAAAGTTCAGATGCACAAGGCACATGTCAACGGGCTCCATCATCAAACTGTTTGGTTGGAAAAATAATTAAACAGTGTGGATAAAATACATACATTGAGTGGGTTCACAAGTGTTTGAAAGTTATACGTTCAATTGGCACTATTTTATGTCGTCTGACTTATTTAGGAATTGGATCTAAGTCATTTTAGAATCATATTCTAGAATTAGCTAGCCAAATGGATAAATGGTGAAATATGTAATACTCACATCAAGGTAGGGTCCATAATCAATCTGACACATGCCCTAAGTTCACATACAGAAGAGGTTATACCATCAGCATAGTCCACGAGTCTGAGTAATCACACAATTCTCATATACCCACATGGTCTTATGGCCACTCCATTATCAAAAGTCCGTATGGTTGAGTGGCCACGCAAATGTCACTCTACTTGTCATAATAAAAGATTTAAGGTCACATGGTTACTTATTATTATTATTATAATAATACCATATTTCGCATAATGGGGCAACTGCTTTACTAAACTTTCACGTAGTCAGGCAGCCAGTGCCACAATTTTGCATAGTTTAGCAGTCACCTAAGCTCCACTTGATCATATGGTTGGGCCACACATTCCCCACATACCCACATGATTTACAGCTATCCATGTCACGCATGATCATAAGATTTATGAGCTACATATTCAACACCATTTTGCCAAATCTAGCTGTCATTCATCCCATCAGTGATCATATGGTTAAGGGCCACAACAATCATAAATCTACTTAGACAAGTAGTCACACGATTGCCCCAATTTCATACAGTTAGGTGGGCTATAAAAATCAAGCACTCACATGTGGTGGTCCACAGAACTTCCACTAATCCACAAACTAGTTGGGCCACCCAAAATCCCAAATTCCTATGGTATAGTGATCCACATGATTTCTACCAACTCACGATCTAAATGAGGAATAACCATTACAATGGGTATAATGGAAACGACTTAGATTACAATAAATATATAGGCAACCCACACTCTAAAATGATCTAACAAAATAGATGAATAGCTGGTAAAACATATATATTAGGTGGCCGATGATCGGTTTAAAAAAGAATAGATGGATAGATTTCTTACAAACATTATTGCAGCTCTGGGAAACATTTAACAGTGGACAAGTGATCAATATTGCTCTCGTGGCATGAGATTTGGATTTGACTAGTCTATGGGATCATACCTTGAAATGATAAGGATAAACCGATGAATGGCATGGATCTACTTCATACTACAAGGTAGAGTTCATGGTCAAGGAAGCGTCCTAACATATAGGGGGGCACACTAGAGCCTAAGAATTTCCAATGGTTGTTACCACTATTTCTACTTATAGCGTGGCCCACCTAAAATTGAGTTCTACTTCATCTTGTGTCCACGAGCAAGAGGTGGGCCCACTTCCCAATTGACTGGAAAATATAGGCAGTGTGGGTATGTAACACATGCACCTAGGTGGGCCCCACATGTATCACGTTATGTCCAGGGAAGTTTTTATTGGTAAGCTTTCAATTCCCTTTCGTTATTATTATTATTATTATTATTATTATTATTATTATTATTATTATTATTATTATATTTTGTATAATTGTGGGTCCCATTGACATGGTGGGGTCCACCCCATGAACAATTTGTACAACAAACAACATCATAGTTGATACCACCCACTAGATGAATGAAATGGATATAAGGCACATACGTCGGGTGGGGGTGAGGCTCATAACACATGGATGGTCTCAATGATGGACCACTTGGATATAAAATATATGTAACGAGTTGGCTCCACGGTCTAATGGTTGACCCAACTTTAGTGGCAGTTACACATCACGGTTGAACTCAAAGGATTTAATAGTAGGGATTTTTATTCCCACTATTTCTTATAGTGTGGTCCATCTAAGGTGTGGATCTACCTCATTCTTTTTCTCATGACTTAAAATGGTCTAAAGGAGTGGATGAATGGCCCAGATATACTTTTCATCACCAAGGTGGGCCCCAAAAAAATCTAAGTATTTTGAGTACAATTTCCACTGTCCAAGTGGTATGGCCTGCATGAACTTCTAATCGGCCAGATTTTTGGGACCATACAATAAATGGGGCTAGTAAGATGGATGAATGGTGTGGATTTAGCACATACATCATGATGTGGCCATGATCACCGCCCTCTCTGGACATCCAGGGAGGATGCCACCTCCTCCACGCCCCTTTTTATTTTATTATTTTTATTTCTTTTTGTATATTTCTCATTAAGGCGGGTCACTTGAGAGATCCAGTCCATCTATTGTGTGTGTCCCACTTAGTGGAGGGGTTAGTCCAAGTTTTAGATGCATCAAAATTTCAGGTGGGCCCTAGCAAGTACTTTTATATGTTTTAGCATGTCTTCACATGATTTTTGATGGTGTGGGCCACCTGAGTTCCATGTACGGCTGATTTTTGGGGGATCCCATCATTTAAAGGGGACCCATCAAATGCATGGTACTGATGTTCGACGTACATCATGGTGGGGCCATGGCTAGGACCCACGGTCCCTGCCCGTTCAGCTGCAGCGTCCGTGGACACTGGATGTCAGCAGGAAGGGGCTGACACCCCTTACATATATATATATATATATATATATATATATATATATATATATATATATATTTGTTTTATTGTGGTTTTTCATAGGTGGGGCGCACATCAAGATAATCAAGTCCGTCTGTTGCATTCTCTGGTTCATGATACATCCAACAAGTCCAATATGTAGCACGTTTTGACGCACAAACACCTCACAGCGGGCCTTAACAGTTTAACACTATTAAAATGGTATTTTTTATGATGTGGCCTACTAGAGATCTGGATCGGCTTCATTTTTCAGCTCAATGCCTAAAATGAGCTGAAAAATAGGATGGACGGCGTGGATTAAACATATATAATAAGGAGGGGGGCGTTGTGGGCCCACAGCCCCTTCCCTCATTTCCTTTAACTAGCAGCAGGGATGCTGCTTGCTGCAGTGTCCTCTAAACATTGGCAGCACAGCGTCCACTCCTCCTCCTTTTATTTTATTTATTTATTTATTTATGTATTTTTATGGTGTGGTGTGCAGATGTGTGAAATGGCCAAGCTATATGTCCTAGAGGGGGGTGAATAGGACTATGCCAAATTAAATTTAAATACTGCGGAATATGAAACAAAGAATAGATAACACTATACGCCAATCACAGTATAGGAATGGAAAGCAACCTAAAATAGAGAAATAGAAACAAAAATTGTTCTAAGGACAACCTTACACCAAAAACCAAAGTTTATGGTAGGACAACCTTATTTCTAGAACAAATAGAGAAACTGAAGCTCAACGTAATAAAGAGATAGCAAAAATATAATGCTGAAATGTAAATCTAAATTATTACAACATTCCCCACTGTGCTTAAAATGTAAAATTTACAACATTCACATCCACACATACATTCCACAATTCTGAATGATAAAAGATAGGAAATATAAATCACACATCCACAACACAAGGAATTATAGTGGTTCGCCTGTGTGTTCACCAACTGTTAAACAACAGCCACACAGAATGCTACTCCACTCCTAATATCCTCACACAAGGGATATTAACATTCACTATCAAATAGGTTTTCACAGGTTCACCCAAAACCTTCACAATTGTGTCTTTTTCAAAGGGCTTACATAATTCAAAAACCCTCACTTCTGAGTTTTCTGGCTCTCCTCAGATAACCAACAACTTTGAGATTTTCTGGCTTAACCTCAAATAAAACCAAACAATGTAAATTACACAAATTGTAAAATACCTGATTTTCTCCTTCATGGTAGCAGCCCAGAAGAACCAAGTCAGAGTAGATATTTGAATGTCAAAGTTCAATGTCCAATACTCACTTTATAATGGTTCTAGGTTCTAATAGATTTTAAATTAAAACAAAAGGGCTAGCTCTAATTGATTTTGATTCCAAAAAAAGGAAAACAACAATTCCTCTTTTCAGATTAGATTGGAATACAAGAAACAAAATTAATTAACAAAGCTAAAGAAAGAGAATATTAAATATGCACACTTAGCTTAAATGGAGCACTGATTTATCTCTCAAAAGACCGAATTAAATTAACTTGAATTATTTAATTTATTCTGAGATTCGTGCTCTATTTATAGGTGAACAAATCACGTCTTCGACTGGTCTAAGGACCTCTATGACTGGTCGTAGAACCAACAGATATTTGAAGTGCGATAAGATTTGGTAGTTTCACGACTGGTCGTAGGTTTCCTTTGATTGGTCGTAGGTCTCCTTCGACTGGTCATAGGATCCCTTTGACTGGTCGTAGGTGGCCGAATTTCAATGATGTTCTTTAGTCGTAGGTCTACGACTGGTCGAAAATGCAATCGACATTGTTCCTACGACTGGTCGAACAGTCCCCAGGACTAGTCGAAGCCTAACAGAAAATTTTTTATTTTTGTAACAAACTTACAACTGATCCAGAAAATGTTTAGACAGGTCAAAGCAGTGCTAGGACTAGTCGAACAAAGTCCAACACTAGTCTTAGAACAGACCAAACTCACTTATATAAAACATATGAATTATGTGTCCAAAATGGCCTACTCTAAAGGTCAACTTAAGGTCAGTCATACCTCAATAGTGAAGTAAGGACATTGAAACTTTAGAGACAAGTGACCTTTGAAAGTAATGGAGCTTGAAGTCTTGATGTCGTTTAAACTTGAGAGCTTTTTGAGATCTTGAGATTGAACTTGAAAGCTTCTTGAGATTCTTGACTTGTGAACAGTGCTTGTCAACCTAAGTTGATCTTGAGTAGAGCATTGTTCTTCACAGATGCAAGCTTCATAATAGTGTCTTTGGCACCACAAATTTAACAACACAAAGGGCTATAAACTATGGCACTTACAATGTGTGCATGAGTGTGAGTGTGTGTGTTTGGCCAACACAATGGGCCACACTTTGGATGATTTGGATGGCCTACAAAATTCTAGTGGGGCCCACAATCAATGGGTCCCACATAAAGTCTATAAAAAAATTATTTTTATTATTATTCTTTTTATATGTAATCTCCCATGAATCCACACCATTAAACACATCATATCATCACCATTATTGATCATCATTATCACCATTAAACACATCATACTCTCCTATGTATCCACACCATTGATCACATCATTATCATCAAATTGTCACCACTAATAATCATACAAATAATCAAAAAGAAAACGAAGCAAGAGTGGAGTAGGTGTACTCACCTTGATGAATTAGATGGATGGAAGGGATGGAATTAATGGTTGAGATGGATGGAAAGGATGGGATTGATGGAGTTGATGGCCCACTAAGATCACTCCTCTCTCTCTCTCAGTGTAGAAAAATGGTAAAATGTTAAGGAATGAAGGGATATTTGTAGAGAAATTGTTAAAATGTGGTTAAATTCAATTAATGTGATCTTAGTTAGCTTAGACTAAGATTATTACAATTAATTCATGATTTGTAATTAATGGTGGATTAAAGGTGCATGGGATGGCATGGTGTGATGATGTCATACTTAAGGTGTGGCATGGAAAAGAGTTGACTTGAGGTGTACATGAGGAAGAGGTATGGGTGTGTGACATCACACACATGGGTAGAGATTCTCTCACCCATGTGTGGCATGTACATGTGTGCATGGCATGTGTTGTGCACATGTGTGGAATAGAGTACATGGCGCCTTGCACATATGATATACTATTGATTCTTCACAGCGTATCTCACTAACGGAGTATTGTACAGATGCACGGGTGGTACCTACGCGATTGCAGTGACGGGGCGGTCGATATGAAATAGGTTTCGAGGTCTTAAGGTTCCAGTTAGTTGGGTGTGTACTATGAACGGCCAATCCAGGTCTAGCTAAGGGCGTCGATCATCGCGTACATAAGCATAAAAAGTCGTATGGAATAGACGGGGTCTTACAAGCCCATAGTGGCGGGGTCCCTCTCTCTCTCTCTCTCTCTCTCTTTCTCTCTCTCTCTCACTTGTATGGATGGTGTGTGTATGTGGCCCACTATGAAGTATGTATTTTATCCATGTCGTCCACCGAGTGGCCCACATGGCATTTCATTTGGACGGGCCCAAACGAAAGAAAACACAAATATCAGCTTGATCCAAGAGTGTGACACACCTAATGTGGGGCCACCATGTTGCGTAGGGCCATCTAAACCATCCATTCATGTGGGGCCTACTATATTGGGTGTGCCACTTTCATCCAGGCCATCTATCGTCCCTAGACGCTGGGCGCTGGACGCTGCCACTTGCATGATTTCACACACATGCATATAATATATATATATATAATGCTATATATAATATAATATATTATATTAATATAAATGCTATGGTGGGCCACTGCTACGTGTGGACCCACCTTGATTTGTGATCATCCACCCACACCACGTGGACCCATCTACTTCAATCCAGACTGTCCATCCAGCATCCAGACTCTCTGGATGCTGGACCAGGCATGCTATAATATATAATATATTATAATATATATAGTATTATATATATTATAATATACCATATGGTGGGCCCCACATAGGGACCCACCTGTTCTTAAATATATATAATATAATATATATTATAACATAGATGTTATGAGATATAATATATATATATATATCATAATATAAATGCTATGGTGGGCCCCATGTGGGGACCCACCCGTTTTGAGTTAAGATGGCAATTAGGTGGACCCCCTTTTATAAATCGCATGTCCATCCAATCCAGACCGTCCAGCAGTCTAGATGTGGACCCATTCTACACCGTCCATCCAATTTCGTGGGGACTACCATGATGCATGGGCCTTAGCCGCACTATCCTGATGGCTGGATGGTAGGTCCTACCCACTGAGGTATGTGTTACATCTAAACCATCCATCCATGTGACAACTCATCTAAGGCTTGAGACTAAAAATGAGACAGATCTAGTTATCAAGTGGACCACACTGCAGAAAATAGTGGTGTTAAACGTCTACCATTGAAACCCCATTTTGGGTTACAGAAGTTTTGGATCAATAGGATATTTGTTTCTCCACCTGTCCAAGTCTTTGTGACCTTGGGAACAGACTGGATGGGAAATAAATACTATGGTGGGCCCACTGGAAATTTAACTGTGGAAATCATTATCACCACTGCCATTTGTGGTATGGTCCAGATGATCCTTGGACATAATTCATTTTTTTAAAATAATGCTCTAAAATGATCTCTAGTAATAGGTGAAAGGTGTGGTTGGTTTGGGCTCATTTGAATTGGCCCATTTGATTCATCCCATTTGATCTGGCCCATTTGATTCGGCCCATTTGATCCGGCACCTTTGATTTGACCCATTTAATACTTGATACGGCCCAATGTTATATATATATATATATATATATATATATATATATATATATATATATATATTGGCCTATGAGTGAGGCCCAATGTGATGTGTATACGCCCCATAAGCGAGGCCCATGATGATGTATATTAGGCCCTTGTATGAGGCCGTGGGCCCATTATATGATTGGCCCTATGAATGCCATTCCTTGGGAGCAATGTTGGTTAAAGGTCCACATTAATGGGCAATGATGGTTGAACATCCACATTATGACCATCCCTTAGGCCTTGTTAGGCCCATTCTCATCATTCTCTAGTGGGTTAACCCAAACACTTGGGCCCCATTGATTTTAATTGATCCATCATCGGCTGTCCATCTATGGACCCCACCTTGTATCGTGGTTGATTGTCGATGTCGATTATCGATGCTGATTGCCGATACTAGCTACTGTTGCCGATTATGAGTTTGTGACAGCATAACATCATGGTACATGCCCATACGCATCATCTGTATGTTTGTTATGAGATGTGATTAGCCATTACATATGTCATAGTGCAGGTGGTTTATGAGACTCCCTGATAGGCGGAGTCATCCCACATGAGCATACGATATGCGCAGGATTGGTACATGATTGGACTGCGTGGCTCATGCACTTTGCATTTGTGTGATTGTGATTACTATATGCCCTAGCAACATCAGGGCCATAGCCTCCACAGACACATCGTGGATGGTCAGATTGGATACCGAAAATATTGTTTATAGCATTGGGGCGTCATAGATGTCCCTAGGTGAAAATCCCTAAACCCGATGGTACCAAAGGATGACTCCAACATCGAGACCGAGTGGATACATGAGCGCGCGAGGACCATATACCAGTATGTCACGTCTTCTACTGTGTCATGGTCGGTTGGAAAGGGGTGTCACCTTACCCGCCTGAATGAGGGGGAAATTTCTAGTTGAGTTTGACCAGCTTGAGGAATAGGTCCGCTATCAACGAGCCCAGCCCGATATTGGCAAGCGGATAGTTAGGTCTTTTCTACTCACCCAGTTGTACGCTCGGATAGGGGTAGAAAGCTGGCATAGAGTGTACTAGACCCCGGTGATATCCTAGAGATGAGTTGTATGATTATGTGGATTCCGATGAGGATTGGTATGCTTGAGTTGCATCTTGCATCGCATCATAGCCTTGGTATGGCCGATAACATTCATACCTTGCACCGCATAGCCTTGGAATGGCTATTAACATTCATGGACTCACCAGCACATTCTGCATTACTCTGATTCTGCATTCTGAGCATACTCATATTGTGCACACACTTTCACCACCCTCTAAGCTTTCTATAAGCTTATGTACGATGGATGCGTGTAGGTGACGCAAGGACGTAGTCGTAGCTGAGTAGGAGCAGGAGCATTCCGCAGAGTTTTAGGAGTTTTTGGTTATTATCACCATTGTATTTCCCTTTGTGCACCTTGTACTCAAAAGTTTTTTTTTATCATAGTGGATTTTGTGATGGTGTCTTGTGGTTATTGTTCATGGGTTATGCTATGGTTATGCTTATTGTGAAACAATCTTATGCTAAAAATCCTCCTTGTAGGATCCCAGGATCGAAACCTGGCAAATGAGTGTCGAGAGCTGAGAATGGGGTACTACGGAGGCTGTTGGCGCCGGATTCGGCGATCGAAAATTTTGTGAGCCCAGTTTCCGAATTTGGGGCGTGACAGTTGCCCACACTGCTTTCAAAGCTTCAAGCCATTCAAAGTGGTACCTATATACTGGATGCTCCAGACACATGACTGGTGACAAAGGTTTGTTCACCAATTTTAAAGACATGACTAATGGTTCAGTCACATTCGGTGATGGTAGCAACTGCAGAATTGTTGTCAAAGGTACGGTTAAACTCTTTAACCTCCTTCTATTTGAGAATGTTTTATATGTAGAAGGGTTAAAACACAACTTATTAAGCATCTCTCAAATATGCGATAATAATCATAGTGTAAAATTTACTAACCAAGGTTGTGAAATCCTAAATAAAAATGGTTCTATAATATTAACTGGTCGTAGAACTTCTGAAAACTGCTACATTGTGAGTGATTCAAGCTCATCTAATCTATCATGCTACATGGTCCATATCGATGAGACCAAATTATGGCATAAACGCCTTGGACATGTACACTACCGTAACTTGTATAAATTGAACAAAAGAGAGTTGGTAAGAGGTCTACCTAAATTACAGAAAGTAGACAAAGTATGTGGCGAATGCCAGATTGGCAAACAAACCAAGAGTACTCATAAAAAGGTGAACTCCAATGCCACCTCTAAACCACCTGAACTTCTCCACATGGATCTCATTAGACCAACTAGAATGGAGAGTCGAGGTGGCAAGAAGTACATTCTGGTAATTGTTGATGACCTTACCAGATATACGTGGGTAGTCTTCTTAAGGGACAAATCAGAAACTCTCGATGAAGTAAAAAGGGTACTTAAACATATTCAAATGGAAAAAGGATCTCAAGTCTGTAAGATCCGTAGTAATCATAGATTAGAATTTGAGAATAGTAGTTTTGAGAAATTTTACAGTGATCAGGGAATATCACATGAATTCTCTATGCCCAAAACACCACAACAAAATGGTATAGTAGAAAGAAAAAATAGAGTGCTTCAAGAAATGGCAAATGTAATGCTAAATAGTATGAAGCTCCCTAAAAATCTTTAGGCCTAAGCCGTAAATACTACTTGTTGTATAATTAACCGCGTTTGTACTAAAGAATCAAATGATAAAATGGCTGATGAAATGTGGTTTGATAAGAAGCCTACTGTCAAATACTTTTGAGTTTTTAGCAGTAAGTGCTACATTTTACGTGACTGAGAAAATCTGGGTAAGTTTGACACCAAAAGTGATGAAGGGATATTTTTAGGGTATGCTCTAAATAGTTGAGCGTATCGAGTTCTTAATAAGAGAACCGGTGTAATTTAAGAGTCCATTAATGTGGTTATTGACGATTACTTGAATACACCTGTCTCAAGTTCAGAAAATGATGAAGTACTTTTAATTGATAAACCAGATACTTCATCAAGTCAAAATAACTCTGAACTGAGGACTGTTAAAGACCATCCAACTAATCAGATTCTTGGAAACCCTCTCACTGGTGTGCGCACTAATAAACAACTAAAAGATATGTGTAATTACGTGTGCTTTACATCTCAGATAGAACCGGCTAATGTAAAACAAGCCCTTTCTGATGAAAACTGGATTGTTGCGATGCAAGAAGAGCTCAATCAATTTGTCAGAAATGATGTTTGGTATTTAGTTCCAAGACCGAAAGATATACATATTATCAGAACAAAATGGATTTTCAAAAATAAGTCTGATGAACTTGGTAATTTTATTAGAAATAAGGCTAGACTGGTTGTACAAGGGTGCACTCAAATTGAAGGCATCAATTATGATGAGACCTTTACCCCATTAGCTCGTCTTGAATCAATCTGATTATTTATATCCATTACTTGCTTTAGAAAGTTCAAAATATACCAAATGGATGTAAAGAGTGCATTCTTAAATGGCGATTTGCATGAAGAAGTGTATGTTGAACAACTAACAAGTTTTGAAGACCCTAAGAATGCTGATCATGTCTACCGCCTAAAAAAGGAACTCTACGGTTTGAAACAAGCTCCCAGGGCATGGTACGAAAAATTGACTAAGTTTCTACTAAGTCATAACTTTATAATGGAAAGTGTTGATAAGACATTATTTGTAAAGAAACATAATGATGACATTTTAATAGTGCAAATTTATGTTGATGATATTTTTTATGGATCTACTTGTGCTAACATGACTGTTGAGTTTGCAGATCTTATGAAGTCTAAGTTCGAAATGAGCATGGTTGGAGAATTGAATTATTTTCTAGGGTTGCAAGTTAAACAGTAACCTGATGGTTTCTTTATCTCTCAAACCAAATATGCTTTGAACTTAGTTAAAAAGTTTAGATTTGGGAGTGGAAAAAACTTTGATACTCCATTGAGTACTACTTTAAAACACTCACAAGACTCCACAGGTAAAAGTGTGGATCCTAGATTGTATCGTAGTATGATAGGTAGTTTGCTTTATTTAACTGCGAGCCGACCTGATATTGCATTTAGCATAGGAATTTGCGTTAGATATCAATCTGACCCTAAAGAGTCACATCTAACTGCTATTAAGCACATTTTGTGATATGTCACTAGTTCAACAAATCTTGGTCTCTAGTATCCACATGATACTAGTGTGCAATTAGCTGGTTACACTGATGCTGATTGGGCTGGTAACATTGATGATCGAAAATCAACCAGTGGTGGCTATTTTTATGTAGGGAACTGTTTAGTTTCTTAGCAAAGTAAGAAACAAAATTCCATATCGCTCTCAACTGCTGAGGCTGAATACATTGTAATAGGTAATGCATGTACTCAGCTTGTGTGGATGAAAAGAATACCAAGCGATTACGGAATTGCGCAAGATACTATGGTTTTATATTGTGATAATTTCAGTGTAATTAATATATCTAAAAATCCAATCCAGCATTCACGAATCAAGCATATTGACATTAGATATGACTACATTCGTGAATTAGTGGAAGAAAAGACAATTTCTTTAGAATATATTCCGACCGAGAATCAACTAGCTGATATATTCACAAAACCGCTCGACAAAATTAGGTTTGCTAAATTGAAATTTGATCTTGGTATGTGCAATATGAATTGATTATTCATGCATTTTTATACCATAATGTATATATTTATTATTTTAAATGTTTAAATTTTGAATTTTGTTTAAAATTACACATTTTGGGCTGTGCACAACTAGTTGAGTACATACTCGACCAGTCGTGGCACGACCAATCGAGCATGTACTCGACCAGCCGTGAATCGCAGGTTTAGTGCTTTATTTGAGGAGAAATTTTTTTCCTTATTTTGGTTATCTTCTCCAATGGCTCCTAGGTCGACTGGTCGAACCCATCATCTAGTTCTTCAAGGTTAGTGCATTGTTTTCATTTTTCTTATAGATTCAAGTCCATTGCACTCCCTTTTAATCACTTGTGTGATTTATTTCTTGATTAATAGTTATTTTTGAGGTTTTCTTCTCAAAAATCTGATCTATTGAAAACCCACTCTACCTCTTTTGCAATCTCTTTATTCCTTGCTTTCTTTGTTGTAAATGGAAGGGAGAACTAGAAAGAAAGGATCTTGTGGTCCCTCAACTTCTAGGTCAACTCCTATCACAGTGCGCCACCTTCAGTCGCTAGAAGATGATCCATCTTATGTGCAGGATATTCGGTTATGTAATGTTATAGTAGAACGACCCGTGAATGTTGATCATTTGGCTCCATTTGATCTCCTTCCTCTCCTTCAGTCTGTAGTATGGGATAACATACGACATTGGGGTGGGCCGGCATACCGCTCCATTCTGTAGGCTATGTATGCGTGCATTACTGATTTTTCTACTGAAAATCTGACATTCACTATCTTAACCAGAGAAGGTCCAATTGATGTGGACCGTCACCTTATCTCTGGATTAATGGATTTACCTATCAATGATAAAGGTATTCCCATTAGTGCTCTAGTGGCAAAACCATCTAAAACTGAGAAGCGAATGCTTATTAGAGATTTATGCAATATATATGCGAAATGGAATACTGCTGGAATTGCTCTTGCCTCAAAGTTTTTGTTACCCAAATACAAAATCCTTCACAGGATTTTCATTTCAAATGTCTATCCTCGTTCTAGTAATAAAACCGAACTCACTACATTCATGGTTCGCATTCTTCATTCCATCATCTCTGGTACCTCTGTATGTCTTCCTTCCTTGATTCGTCATTGCATCATTCAGTTCCGTCTCCATCCAGGACACAATGACATTCCCTTCGCTTATCTTATAACTGTGTTGGCCACCCATAGTTTAGTGGCTATGCCTGTTGAAGAAGCTCTCTTTCATCACCTACCATTCAACAACTCCAACATTAATAAGATGAATTTGAAGCTGGCCCCAAGCTAAGTCAATGTGGGTGTTGGTGGAGCTGATGCCGCAAATGAAGAGGAGGGTGATTTGCCTCCAGATGAATCAATATGAATGATATTTTTGATGAGATCGAATCTGATTCAGCAGATGATCCTAATTATTAGCCATCTGACTTTGATGCGCGTTTGCGCTCACTTGAGGAGAAGGTAGAAAATATGAATGTGTCCCATGCCTTGCAATTCAAATATATGCGCAAATATCTTAGGCGCCTTAACAAGGGACTTAATCAAATTGATCATACCATACCTGCTCCTTCTTCGGGTTCTGATTAGTATTTGATTATGTGGTTTGTAATAACTTTTAAGATACTTGAACTATTTTTGGATTATGTGGTTGGACATGCTTGAACTTGCTTTCTTATGGTTCTAATTACTTGGTAATCTTGCTCTTATATGAACTTCTTTTTCATTACTCTTTTATTTACTTCCTCATTTATCTACTTCCATTCTCATTTAATAGTTCCTTTGTCATATTGTGACAAAAAGGGGGAGAATTTTATCCTGCTTGTCATGTGGAATTGTGGATAGTAGCCATATTTCCATTTTTTGATATTGATGAGAAGTATTGATGTGGAGTAAAGGGGAGTAAGGGGGAGAGTATTGATGTAGAATATTGATGGGTATTGGCTTATTCTGGTTGTAGTAACTAGAACATAATTCTTTCTTTTGCATATATGGTATATGATTCTTTATTGCGTGTGTAATGCTTATGTTATTTTAATGAAGTGTATTTTGTCGCTAATTTGACAAAGGGAGAGATTGTAAGTGCTATGGTTTCTAGCTCCTATGATTGTCAAATTTTGTAGTGCCAAAACCACTTGGAATCTATGTCTTGTGTAGCGCATCTACATATTCAAGACTGCATGTCATGTATAAGAACAAAGGTCTTTACCTCAAGAACTTCAAATACAAGATTACATGTTCATGTTCAAGTACAACACCAAGTGTTAATTCAATCTTTCAAGCTTCAATAGTTCAAGTTTTCAAAGCTTCGTCTAAGTTAAGACAAAGTTCTTTACTTTGAACTTCAAGCTCAAGCTTCAATGTGTTTCAAATTCAAGCTTCTAAACTCTCAAGTTCAAGCTTCATCATATGTCAAGATCTCAAGCTTCGTGAACTTCAAAGAACCACTATTAACTGAAGCAAAAGAAGATTCAATGTTCATATTTTGCTTATAAGGTATGAATGACCCTAGATTGAACATAAGATAGGTATTTTGAATAAATAATTTAATTGGGTCATTTTATAAGTGCATAAACTGTTTTTCGACTAGTCTTAAACTATGTTCGACTACTCCTAGTACTGGCTCGACCAGTCCAAGAAATCCTCGACCAGTCCTAAGTTTGTTACTTATTTTCAGGATTTTTGTTATTGCCTCGACCAGTCCTAGAGATTGCTCGACCAGTCGTGTGAACAATGCTTGACGAGTCCTGTAGGCTCGACTTAAAGTCCAGCAACTAAAAATGGTCCCACACGACCAGTTGTGGAAAGGACTAGACCGGTCATGGAGGCCACTCAACCGGTCGAGCAGGCCCTTCGACCAGTCCTAGAACGGTCTTATCTTATCACACCCAAATTTAAAAGTTTGCTGGTCCTTCGACCAGTCGAACCGACCTTAGGACCAGTCGAAGATGCGATTTCTACACTTATAAATAGAGCACGAATTTCAGAGTTTGATATCTAATTCAAGTAGGATTAAGACACCACTCTGAGAGATAAGTTAGTGATATTCTTAAGTTATTTAGTGCTCATTTTATATTCTCTTTAATTAGCTTTTTTGCATTTGATTTTGTATTCTGCATTCCAATTTTATTTAAAAGAGGGATTACAATTTTCCCATTTCTTGGAATCAAAATCAAATCAAGCTAGCCCAAGGTGCTTTAATCTAAAATCAATTTAGAACTTAGAACAATTTTATAAGTGAGTGTAAACATTGAACATCTACTTGAACTTATACTCTGAATTGGTTCTTTCGGGCTGCATCAAAAGGGGAATATCCAGATAAGTATTTTATAGTTTTATAAATTTATTCTTTTGGTTTCTTTGAGATCGTGCTAGAAAAATCTCTTTCTTTTAGTTTGTCTGAGGTGATCCAGAAAACTTAGAGTGTGGGGTTTTTAAATTGTGTAAGCCCACTTGAAAGACACAATTGTGAGGGTTTTAGGTGAACCTTGAAAAACCTATTTCATAGTGAATGCTAATATCCACTGTGTGAGGATATTAGTAGTGGAGTAGTTATGTGGTTGTTTTTCTAAACAGTTAGTATACACACAAGTGAACCACTATAATTTCTGGTCTTGTGGTGATTGATTGATTATTTTAATTTATGGATGTTGTAATTTCCCTTTATGCATTTGTGGAGAATGTTGTAATTTCTTTTATGCAAGTGTGGGAATGTTGTAATAGTTTAATTTCTTTCTTTGCTATTTATTTCTTTATTCCTCTGTATCAGTTTGAGTTTTTTATACACATACCGTTCTAGGAATCAGGTTGTCCTACCGTAAGCCATTGGTTTTTGGTGTAAGGTTGTCCTTAGAACAACATCTATATCAACCTCTCAATACTTGTACACTTGAGGTTGTTTTACATTTCTGCATTGTGGGATTGTTCAGTGCTATCTTTATTTATATTTGTTTAAATTTCACAGTTTATTTTTAATTTGGCATAGTCCTATTCACCCCTCCCCCCCCCCCCCCTCCCTCTAGGACTCTTAGCTCAGCATTTTCAGAATATTTAGAGGTCTTCATGGACGACTTCTCTATCTTTGGTCCATCCTTTAGCGAGTACTTGAAAAATCTTAAATGTGTGTTGAAGCGATGTGAAGAAAAGAATTTGGTTCTGAACTGAGAGAAATGTCATTTTATGGTTCCCAAGGGAATTGTTCTTGGACATATAATTTTGTCAAAGGGAATTGAGGTGGACAAGGCTAAAATTGATCTTATCTCTAACCTACCACATCCCAAAAGCATACATAACGTGCAATCCTTCTTAGGACATGCTAGATTCTACAGACAATTCATAAAGCACTTTAGTCACTTCTCTTGTCCTTTATGTAATCTGCTTCAAAAGGATGTCCCATATGAGTGGACTGAACAATGCTAGGAAGCTTTTACTAAGCTCAAGGGCATGTTAACTACCGCACCCATCATACAGCCACCTAATTGAAACATCCCTTTTGAAATTATGTGCAACACATCCGACTATGCTATTAGGGCAGTGTTAGGCCAGAGAAAAGAGAAGAGACCCTATGTTATTCACTACATAAGTAAAACTCTAAATTCTGCCTAAATGAATTACTCTACTACAGAAAAGGAACTCTTGGTCGTAATGTTTGCTTTGAATAAATTTAGGTCCTATTTGATTGGATCCAAGATCATCATCTACACAGATCATGTGGCGCTGAAGTACCTTCTTTCTAAGAATGATGTTAAGCCCTGCTTGTCATGCCCCAAACTCAGAAACTGGGCTCACAAAATTCCTGATTACCGAATCCGACGCCAAGAGCCTCCGTAGTACCCCATTTTCAGCTCCTGGCACCCATATACTAGGTTCCGATCCTGTGATCCTATAAGGAGGATTTTCAACATAAGTTTGCTTCATAAGAAACATAACCATAAGCATAACCCACAAACAACAACTAACAACATCACCACATATCCACTATAATCAGAAGCTTTGAGTACAATGTATAAAGGAAAATACAATATCGATATAAAAAACTCCAAAAGCTCAACCGCATACTCGTGCCTCAGCTCAACTGCATCTTAGCATCACCTGCACGCAACAGTTGTGCATAAGCTTATACAAAGCTTAGAGGGTGGTGTAAGTGTGTGAGTAATATACGTAACAAGTATACAATATCAGAGAATTGTGGAAAAATCTGGTAAGTCCATGAATGCTATGCAGAAATGTTGGCAAGTCTATGAATGCTATCAACCATACCATGGCTATGCAAAGCAAGGCCTACATGGCTGAATGATATATGCGAGATGCAACTCAAGCATATCAGTCCTCATCTGAATCCACATAACAATACAGCTCATCTTTAGAATATCACCGGGGTCTAGACAGTTAACACCATCTTGCCACCCCATCTAAGCACACAACTGAGTATGTGGAAGAGACCTTACTATCTGCCTATTAATATCAGGTCCGACTTGTGAGACCCGTATCCTAGCCCGTACCATTCCGTACAATTCCACGGTCCTCCTGATCGAATTCCGACAACCCTCAACCTGTATCCGACGTTTACACACGATCCTAAGCCGAGTCCTGCATATCGGAGTCAACTCGACTCGAGACTTGTATCCTTGCAACTGCGTCGTCGCCGCAGTTCTGACGCCGCGTCTCGCACGCTAAGACGATACCTGGGCTAGAAGATGTGGGCCTGCGTTCATTCCGAAGAAACGTCATGTGTTGCGAATTCCAAGAGAATCTGTACACCATATCCCATCAATCAATCAATCAAGTACACACCCTATCTTAAGTACATCACCTATACCCCATGCCACCTCACCCCCTCACAAGTCAACTCTCTCTCTTCCCACCCATACCTCCTTTACACAAATTTCAACCTAACCCATGCTTTCCCATTCCCATCCCTTACAACAACCATTCCACCCACCCCTTTCATCCATCATTTCTCTCTCTCTCTCTCTCTCTCTCTCTTATTTCTATCTTCACTTTTTAACCCAAAGAGAAACACCTAAACGTCCAAGATCTCCAAGCCTTCCCAAAACAAGAGTGTAGCCCACTTTCCCACCCTCTCATCTCCCATCTCAGCCATTCATTCTTCATCAACCTCCATCAAAATTGAAGGCAAGGAGTATAAGCATCCAAGGAGCTAAAGGAGGCCAAATGTGGGTGATCCACCATTTATTTTGATTTCTAAGGGCCCACTCATTCTGGGACCCACTTGATGTATGCATTGTATTAGGGAGGGTTCAATAGTGGCGGGGTCCCTCCCCTTCTCATTTCTCTCTCTCTCTCTCTTATGGATGACGGTGTGTGTGTGTGGCCCACCATGAAGTATGTACTTTATCCATGCCGCCCATCGAGTGGCCCACATGGCAGTCCGTTTAGACGAGCTCGAATGAAGGAAAACATAAGTATCAGTTTCATCTGGAGATGATTTGGGCCACACGTGTGGACTCCATCATGATGTATGTCTCTATATTAACGTTAGCAGGGAGTGCGTACCACTCCACATGTATTGCACGTTTGGAGATGGGCCCACAACAGTGCAAGCACCAACTATCCAACCGTTCATCCAGTGTCCAGAGAGTCTAGACGCTGGCACCTCTCACACCCTCCCACACACGCACACACACACACATATATATATATATATAATATAAGATATATATTATATTATATTATATTATAAAATAAATGCTATGGTGGGCCACTCCTACATGGGACCCACCTTTAATATGTTATCTGCACCGTCCAGATGGATCTGGACGGTGAGTATAGGCAACCTCCTGCCATTGTGTAGTATATAATATATAATATTATATTATATAATATATATTATAGTACTATATTGGTGGGCCACTACGTGGACTGCACCATGATGTATGATCATATCTGCACCGTCCAGTTGCTAGACGATGCAGCAGATATGTTATCCAGACAATCCATCCAATGGACACGGTCATGGACCCACCATGATGCATGTGTTGTATCCCTACCGTCCATTTATTTATGAGGGGCCACCATGATGTATGGGTTTTGCCACGCCGTCCAGCATGCTGGACGGGTGGGACCCACTTTATGGATGTATTTCATCCACACCGTTCATCCTTTTGGCGACCCATCTCGGGTTTGAGACAAAATAAGACAGATCCTGTTATCAGGTGGACCACACTACAGCGAACAGTGGAGTTGAACGTCTACCATTGAAATCCCTTTTGGGATTACATGAGTTTTGAATCAATATAATATTTTTTTCCCTCCCTGTTCAGGTCCTTGTGACCTTATGAATAGATTGGATGGAAAATAAATACTATGGTGGGGCCCACTGGAATTCAATAGTGGAAATCATTATCACCACTACCATTTGTGGTATGGTCCAGATGATCCTTGGGATATGATTCATTTTGTGATAATGCTCTAAAATGATCTCTAGCTATAGATGAATGGTGTGGTTGGTTTGGGCCCATTCGACTTGGCCCATTTGATTCGGCCCATTTAATTCGGCTCATTTGATTTGGCCCATATGATTCGACCCATTTGATACGGCCCATATGATTCGGCCCATTTGATACGGCCCATTTGATTCAGCTCATTTGAAGTATTTAGGGCCCTTGAGTGAGGCCTCATGATGATGTATATTAGGCCATTGTGTGAGGTCGTGGGCCCACTGTATGTTCGGCCCTATGTGGACCACTCCTTAGGAGCAATGTTGGTTAAATGTCCATATTGATGGGCAATGATGGTTGAATGTCCACATTGTGACCTTCCCTTAGGCCCTTTGTTAGGCCGATTCTGATTGTTGAGGCCGATTATCGAGGCCAATTCCGATTGTCGAGGCCGATTATCGATGCCGATTATGAGTATGTGACAGCATAGCATCATGATACATGCCCATATGCATCATCTGCATATTTGTTATGAGATGTGGTTGACAATTCCATATATCATTAGGCATGTTGTTATGAGATTCCCTGATAGGAGGAGATTGTCTCATATGAGCACACGGTATGCACAGGATTGATGCATGACTGGATTGTATGACTCATGCATCTTGCATTCTGTGTTGTGATTACTGTATGCCCTAGCGACATCAGGGCCGTAACCTCCACAGGCATATCGTGGATGGTCAGATGGGACACCAGGAATCTGTTACTAGCATCGGGCCGTCATAGATGGCCCTGAGTGAAAATTTTTAAACCCTCTTGGTACCAGAGGACGCCCCAACGTTTAGACCGAGTGGATATATATGAGCATATGAGGGTCGTATACCAGTAGGCTGCGTCTCCCACTGTGTCATGGTCAGTTAGGAGGGGGTGTGACCTTACCCGCCTAAGTGAGGGGGTAATATCTAGGTTGAGTTTGACCAGCTTGAGGAATGGGCCCACTATCGACGAGTTGGGCCCAATATTGGCAGGCGGATAGTGAGGTCTCTTCCACTTACCCAGTTGTGCGCTCGGATAGGGGCGGCAAGCTGGCGTAGAGTGTAATAGACCCCGGTGATGATCTCAATGACGTTGATATGTGGACTTATTGAGTGGGAGTTGCATACTCATTCATTCATTTATTCACTAGCCACTCGGGCTGGTAGTGCACAACTATTTGTTACATGTACCTTTGCAATGGCCAAGATTTCGGTTGGGGCGCACGACTAACCTGAGATCAGGAGTTTACCACATTGAGTCTGACTATCCAAATTTAGGTATGGGACTAGTTTGGATAGAAGTCCCTTGTGGTGGACCCCATAACTTGCAATACTACGTACTATCATCCCGACTTCACACTTCAGCTTAGTCATTTCATTTGCATCGCATATTGCATTACATCCGCGGCACATGGCATTTTGGGTTGCTATGTTTCTGCACTTGTATAGCCTAGCTGGACTTAGTATGATTTGCATATTACATTGCATCTGCAGTATATGATATTTGGCTTATTATGATCTACATTGCGTACTCTGATATTATATGACTCGTGGATTTACTAGTATGTTTCCACTTACTCGGATATCGTATGATTCATGATCTTGCTAGTATTTTCAATATTGTATGATTATTACATTGTATTTGTGTGCTTAGCACTTATCTTGCGCACACACTTTCACCACTCTCTAAGCTTTTTATAAGCTTATGCACAATAGATGTGTGTAGGTGGCGTTAGGTTGTAGCAGCATGGAGCTTGGAGCATATAGCTGACTTTTGGAGCTTTGATTTTAACATATGTATTTCTCTTTCAGCATTGTATTCAAATGTTTATATTAGTGGATATGTGATGATGATGTTGCCTTTGTGATTTGGGTAAACTTATGGTTATGCTTATTACAAGTAAATGTACATTGAAAAATCCTCCTTATAGGATCCCAAGATCGGAATCTGGCGTATGGATGCTGGGTGCCGAGAATGGGGTACAACGGAGGCGGTCGACACTGGATTTAGCAATCGAAAATTTTGTGAGCCCGATTTTTCGAGTTTGGGGCGTGACACGACTCGTCGATAACGGACCCATTCCTTAAGTTGGTCAAACTCAGCCTAACATTACTCTCTCCCTCAGGCAGGTAAAGCCACACTCCCTTCCAACCGACCATGACATAGTGGGAGACACGGCCTACTAGTATATGGACCTCATGCGCTCATGTATCCACTCGGTCTCGATGTTAGAGCATCCTCCTGGTACTATAAGGGTTTGGGGACTTTCACTCTGGGACATCTATGACACCCTCGTGCTAGAACAAGTATTTCTGGTATCCAATCTTTCCATCTATGCTATGCTTGCGGAGGCTACGGTCCTAATGTCACTAGGGCGTACAATGATCACATCACACAATGCAAGATGCATGAATCATACCATGCAGTCATGCACCAATCCTGTGCATACCGCATGCTCATGTGGGGCAACTCTGCCTATCAGGGAGTCCCATAAATAATCTGCCCAATGGCATATGCTATGATCAGTCACTCCTTGTATCAAGCATACATATGATGCGTATGGGCATGTATCATGAGGTTATACTAAGCATGTTATATGATGATGATGTACTCTCCTCATAACAAGTATGGGCTTAAGAATAAGGAGTGGGCTTCCTTGCCCACTCCATCATGTAGAAAACTAGGCTTCCTAAGGGGCCTAATAGGCACAAGGTGGGCTCTATGCTTGAACAATCTACAAGGCATGGAGGAAGCATAATCAATAGTGGGGGCCCAATGGTTCGGGTTAGCCCACTAAGACTAGATAGGTAACACTATGGGAGCCCAAATCGATGAGAACGGGCCTAACAATGGGCCATAGGGAGGGTTACAAGGTGGACATTTAACCACCATTGCTCTTACAATGTGAACATTTAACCATCATTGTTTCCAAGGTATGGCCCATTTAGAACCTACCCTATAATGGGGGTCCATCGTCCTCATGCTAACTAGGAGATAAATGGGCATCATAAACATTATCACAGACATCATGGTGGATTCACATAACTCAATTGGGCCTCACACAAGGGCCTGACATACATCACATTGGGCCTCATACAAGGGCCTCACATACATTACATTGGGCCTCACACATGGGCCTCACATGCATCACATTGGGCCTCATACAAGGGCCTCACATACATCACATTGGGCCTCATCACAAGGGCCTTACACAAAGGTCTCATATACATTACATTGGACCTCACTTATAGGTCTCATATATATCACATTGGGCCTCATACAAGGGCCTCACATACATCACATTGGGCCTCACACATGGGCCTCATATACATCACATTAGGCCTCACACATGGGCCTCACATACATGATATTGGGCCTAATGGGGCAGCCCATATCCCAGGAAAAACGGATGGGCAGCTTGGATATACAATAAGGTGGGCCCAACACATATGGCAGGTGGGCCCTGCATACAACTGGTGGCCCTGCATACAATAGGTGGGTCCCGTTGGGCTGGACGACGTGGATGAAACACATCACGGTAGGTCACTGCCCTAGACGGCGTCCAACCAACGAACGATGTGGATACAATACATCACGGTGGTTGCTGCCCTAGACGGCGTCCAACAGGTGGACGAAATGGATGAAACATATACATTTGGTGGGTCCCATTCATCAGGGTAGGCCCCACCGTCCACACATCTAGACGGTGGACGGTGTGGAGCAAAAACATCAATCATGGTGGGTCACACCATCTAGGTGGACGGTGTAGATAGAACACATATATCATGGTGGTCTCCACCTTCCAGACAGCTGGACGGTGAGGATATAAAATACATGCATCACGTGTGGTTCCCACACAAGTGGATGGTTGGATATAACACATACCTCATGATCAAACCCACAGAACTTGTTGACGTCAATACAATAGCTATATATTAAGTGGGACCCACCGTCCCTGTTGGAGACTATGGCCACATATATCAAGGTGGGCCGCGTGGATGGAGTCCATGTCCATGCACGGACGGCATGGATATGAAACACAAACAACGTGATGGGTTCCCACTGTCCAAGGGCTGGACGGTGTGGATATACATCATGTACATCAAGGTGGGTCCACACGTGTGGCCCACCAGCTTTGGGCAAAGCTGATATTTGTATTTTCCCTTTATTGGGGTTTATCCAAAACGGATAGCCAGGGTAGGCCGGTCCGCTGGACGTCAGCAAGGTGGGCCCAATCATGGACAGCGTAGATAAAACTTATGCATCATGATAGTAGGCCATCAACAGGGAAAGAGAGAGAGAGAGAGAGAGAGAGAGAGAGAGAGAGAGAGAGAGAGAGAGAGAGAGAGAGAGAGAGAACTTGTGATGGAGGGCTCTACCACTATGAGCCCTCCTAGGATTACAAAACATACATCAAAGGGGTCTCACTTCATGTGGGCCCTCAAATCATAAAAATCAATGGTGGAAATCCCCTTCCCACCCACAAGCAACCCTCCCCAAAGTTAACTCTCATGTCAATCAAGGTCTAGATGACTTTTTTACAATAGGAAAATAAGCATCATGATGGGGTCCATGGAGAATGGCCCCATCATGGGATGAACATATGAATCATGGTTGGCCATCGACCACACCTAGGGTCTAAAGTGAGATCCATGCCATCAATCAGTAGGCCCCACTTGGCCTATCATCAAAATCACAAATCTAGTCCTATAAACACCCACTGATTGTAATCTTCTTGGTTATATGACTTCTTTAGCTCCTTGGCTTCTTCTTTAATGGAAGATGATGAATATTGAAGGGTTGAGATGAGAGATTTAGGGTAGGAAGTGGGCCACACACTTGGCTCTTTTCTTTCCTTGGAGCTTAGACGGTCACTCTCTTTGGGTTGCTTGGGATGGGTAAAGAATAAGAGAGAGAATGATTATAAGGGAGATGGGATAGAGTGATGGGTGTGATTGACATGAGAGTTAACTTTGGGGAGGGTTCCTTGTCTTGGGGAGAAAGAAAGCATGGGTTGTGATGGGATGTGTACTTGATTGATTGATGTGATAGGTGGGTAGAGATTCTCTCAAAATTCACAATACATGGCGTTTCCTCGAAATATACGTGGGTCCACAACTCCTGGCCTGGGTATCGCATCGATGCGCAAGATGTGGCATTGGAATCGTAGCGACGGTGCGGTCGCTATGTTACAAGTCTTGGGTCGAGTCGAGTCAAATTTACCGGATGCGACTTAGGGTTGTGCGCAAATGCTGTTTACAGGTCGCGGGTCGTTGAAATTCGACGGGGAGGATCGTGGGAGTCTAAGGAATCATATGGACTAGGATACGGGCCTTACACCGCTTGATAAGATGAATCCTCCTACTCTAGGAATTTGATTTAGAAATAAATGATAAAAAGGGAGTAGAAAACGTAGTGGTTGACCATCTTTCAAGACTTGACCTCCCTGATTCCCTTGAGACGATACTTATAAATGACATGTTCCATGATGAATAACTGTTTAAACTCTCCCACTTACCTTAGTTTGCTGATATTGCTAATTATCTTGCCACATGTTTTACGCTAACACATTGAACTGCGTAAGATAAGAAAAAATTCTTCGTTGAGGTTCGTAAGTTCTTCTGAGATGACCCATATTTATTTAAATATTGCTCACACCAAATTCTAAAGAGATGTGTGCCAGACAATGAACACCAAAGTGTCATCTCCTTCTGTCACTCTCAGGCCTGTGGTGGTCACTTTTTTGCTAAAAAGACCACAACCAAAATTCTGCAATGTGGCTTCTATTGGCCCACTATGTTCAAGGACACTCATGAGTTATGCAAAGTTTGTGAGTGTTGTCAGAAATTGGGAGCGTTGTCCCGTCGAAATACGATGCCTCTAATTCTCATACTGATCATTGAAGTGTTTGATTGCCGGGGCATCGGTTTCATGGGGCCATTCCCCCAATCCTTTGGAAATTTATACATTTTACTAACAGTAGACTATGTCACTAAATGGGTCGAAGCGATCCCATGCCCAAACAATGACCATCGAATGGTCATTAAATTCTTAAAAGAAAACATCATTTCCTGGTTCGGAACATCTCAAGCCATTATTAGTGATGGAGGTTCACACTTCCGTAATAGGCCATTTGAAAGCTTAATGAAGAAATATGTCATCTCTCATAAGGTGAACACTCCATACCACCTGCAGACAAGTGGGCAAGCTAAGATTTCCAACAGAGAAATTAAACACATTTTAGAAAAAATGGTTAACCCTGATCGCAAGGATTGGTTAATCTGCTTGACCGATGCTTTATGGGCCTACCGTACTGCCTTCAAGATGCCCATTGGAATGTCTGCCTTTAGACTGGTCTATGGGAAAGCTTGTCACTTACCTATGGAATTAGAACATAGAGCCTACTAGGCTATCAAAAACTTGAATTTTAACCTGGACAACGCTGGCTCGCTGTGTAAACTTCAGTTAAATGAACTCGAGGAAATTCGAAATGATAAATACGAGAACTCGAGAATTTATAAGGACAGGATGAAGGTGTTCCATGACAGGAACATCCTTTGAAAATCATTCTTAACCAGTCAAAAAGTCCTTTTGTACAACTCTCGGTTACATCTTTTTCCAGGTAAACTCCGATCTCATTGGACTAGCCCTTTCACTATTACTAATGTTTATCCTCATGGGGTCATTGAGATAAAAAATCCGAACAGTGGCAATGCTTTTAAAGTGAATGGACATCGTTTAAAGCCATTTGTTGAGAAATTTGATTCAGAGGACATGTCCATACCTCTAATTAATCTTGTTTACCAGGATTGACCTCTTAGTCTGATGGAGGTGTAGTTAGGTTTATTGCTTTCATAGAATTTAGGATTATGATAGTTTTCTTTCTATTTGTTTAGTCTTTATCCTAACCTATCTTCACATTGAATCCCTAGAAAAAGCCTCAAAATTCCTTCTTCAGGTACTACCTTTCCATCATTCTCCTTTCTTTTCGTTGCCTCTTTTGCATTACATGATTATTTCTTTTACATTGAAGACAATGTAAATTTTAGGTTGGGGATTTGGATTAGGTAAACTAATTAGCGTTCTCTTAGTTTTGAGCAAAAATTGTGGAAAATTTTCAATTTTTCAAGATAAAACCTATTTGGAAATTGATAATTTGTGTATTTACGAATGCTTTGAGTATGATGATAAGATAGGAAGTGAATTTTGAATTGTTGGAGTTTTATCAACAAAGTAGCCTATCACTTACGATTCTTACACTCAATTGATTAAGAGGAAGTTTGAATATCATGTTAATCTAAATCACAAAACACGTTCAATTTGCTATTTGTGAATAATACTATATTTTCTGATTGTTTGTATGATGATCATTGAAAGATATTTAGAATCGAATCTGGAGAATTTTATCCACTTTAAAAGAAGTTAAAAAACAGGAGATCGATAAAAAGGTCATGTATGGTGAAAAGACTGAAAAAGTTTGAAAAAGAATGAAAAATCTGAAAGAAAAGAGAAAAGATGAAAAGACTAAATGAATACAAATGACCGTCGATATAAAATAAAAAACTAGAAAAAGAAGGAAAATGGGATAAGTTCGGAATCAGTACTTGAGTTTTCAACCAATCTTGAAGTGATGAATATTGCTGACATTAGGAAAAAATAGTATTTTATGGGAAGTAAATTGATTTGCACTGAGTACATTGGAAAATTTAATATATGAACTTATGCTCTGAAAGAATTGATAAAGAACCTATTTGATTGATTGCTTATGTGATTCAACTCTATGTATTCAAAATCTCGCTTTCTCGTCTTAATTCTACACATTCATATTTCATTGCACAAAGGATTAATTTCTGAAAAAAGGTTTGAACATTGAGAATTGAAGATTATTTCACGCATGTTTTGCTTGGGACTAGCAAAATGCTGGTTGAGAGTATTTTGAGTGTCAAATATTACATATTTTCCCCTACTTATATCTTGGTTTATGAACATGATACTACTTAATGTTATATTTTATACATGTTTGTGTTGCAAGATGAATCTAAGAGCTTGAATTGAAAAGAATGTTAAAAGCATGGATTTGATACTTAAGAATCACCAAAGCAAAGGATGGATCTTAGGAGACCAAGATTGAAGAATTCATAGGCCAAAGATCAACTAAGTGAGGAATGAAGAAAATTGAAGATTTGAAGTGAATTTGCATGATTCTCGACTAACCTAAGCTCTGCTTTGACCATCCTAAGCTCTGCCTCGACTAGTCGAAGAAACTTTGGCTCAAACTCTAGCAACATTATCTTTCAAATTTGCGTGACCATCAACCAGTCGAAGGTGACCCTCGACCAGTCGAAGACTGTTCTCGACTAGTTGAGGGTTACACAGATTTTGTGCAGACTACGTAAATTTGAGGCGGTTTCTGAACTTTTTCAACTTGGTGCTAAAGTTAGAGTTCCCCAACTAAAAATAGGAGTTCCTAGGATATTCCTATGCATCTTCTAGGGTTTGAGGAGTGGAGCAAAAGGGTGGAGGCCAGCCAGGAGTTTTTCTTCTTCCTTAGTTGATTTTTATGTTTTATTTAAGAGATTTTGGTTTAATCATATCTATGATTAACTAAACCTCTTAGGTAGGGCTAAGAGGTGAAGCTTGTAGCGTGATTGGGATGTTTACTTTGCTTTGATTCATATTTTTATTGAACCTCATTGATTCTAGCTTGATTATAAGGAATATTTTTAGTTTTTAATGGTTTGTTGTGACTCAAATTATAATAGATCTGCAATAGCTTTAAATATCTTCTTTTTCTTATTTGAGATTGTGGGATTGGTAAATCTTGTTGTTTGTCATCGTCTCCTGGGCATGGTTGGGTGATGTAATTCCTTCCAATTCTCACAATCCTCATCCATTGAGAATTAGGTCAATGAATGTTCAGATTTGATTGCTATATTTTTGAATTTGATAGGATAGGACTCCTATTCCAATTGTGTTACTTGAATCAAGTAAGCTAGCATCTTTACCGCTACAAGTGGATCCTTGGCACCCTAGTTACCACCTTTAAATTCTCAAGTTTCAATTACATCATTCACAATTACTCTTTCCAATATTTAAGATTTAGTTTTATATCTTCTTCTAGTTCTACTTCAAGTTATTTTCAGAATATTCACAAGTTTAGTCATTGTGGATTCGACCTCAGTCTTACTGAGATTATTACTACATCGCGACCCTAGACTTGGGGTTATGAACATGGTATCAGAGCTAAACATTGGGGCACAAATTGAATATGAAAGCATAGTATCAATGACTTATAATCCTAAGTTCGATGTTGAGAAATATTTCGGGAAAAATAACTTTGCACTATGGAAGGTCAAGATAACCGGTCTCCTAGTTCAGCAAGGATTGGATGATGCACTCCTTGAGAAGCGACCTGAATCTATTGTCACACCCCAAACTTGGAAACTGAGCTCACAAATTTCCTGATCATCGAATCCGGCACCGACAGCCTCCGTAGTACCCCATTCTCAACTCCCGGCACCCATATACTAGGTTCTGATCCTGGGA
Organism: Magnolia sinica; assembly: GCF_029962835.1. NCBI lineage: Eukaryota > Viridiplantae > Streptophyta > Magnoliopsida > Magnoliales > Magnoliaceae > Magnolia > Magnolia sinica. The sequence goes on along the minus strand of NC_080583.1, from coordinate 56,865,024 downwards.
TCCTGCAAGGAGGATTTTAAACATGAATTCATTTTATAATAAGCATAACCCACAAACAATAATCAGAACACCATCACAAAATCAGTTATGATAAAAAACTTTAGATATAATACGCATAAAGGAAAATACAATAAATAACAAAAGGCTCTGGAAGCTCAATGCACACTCCTGCTCCTGCTCAGCTACGACTGTCCTGATGTCACCTGCATGCATCCATCGTACATAAGCTTATAGAAAGCTTAGAGGGGGGTGAAAGTGTGTGCGCAAGGTAGCAATGCAAGTATGTAATATCAGAGTAATGCGGAAACATGCTAGTAAGTCCATGGATGCTAACAGTCGTAACTAGGCTATGCGATGCAAGGTATGAATGCTATCAGTCACATCAAGGCCACGCGATACAAGGCATGAATGCTATTGGCCACACCAAGGCCAAACGATGCAAGGCCTACTAATGTTACGTGTAAGATGCAACTCAAGCATACCAATCCACATATCAATCCAGCTCATCTCTATAGCATCATATATCAGTACAGTTCTCTCTGGATAATCACCGGGGTCTAATACACTATACACCACATTGCCGCCCTACACTAGATGCACAATCATATAAATGGAAGAGACCACACTATCTGCTTGGCCAATAGTCAGCCAATATCCATCTGGCACGTCGATAGCAGACCCATTTAAAAGCCGGTCATACTCAGCCTAACAACTGCCCCCTACCCTTGGGCGGGTAAGGCCACACCCCCTTCTAACCGACCACGACACAGTGAGAGACGTGGCCTCCTGGTATTTGACCCTCATGCGCTTATACATTCACTTGGTCTAGGCATTAGAGCATCCTCCATGGTACCATAAGGGTTTGGGGACTTTCACCCTGGGACATCCTTCACGCCCCCGTGCTTAATAAGAATTTTTGGTATCTAATCCTGCCATCCACGCTATATCTGTGGAAGCTACAGCCCTGATGTCACTATGACGTACAGTAATCATAATCACACAATGCAAGATGCATGAGTCACGCAGTCCAATCATGCATCAATCCCACACATAGCGTGCGCTGATGTGGGACAACTCCACCTATCAGGGAGTCCCATAAACAACCTGCCCAATGGCATATGTAATGGTCAACCACATCTTATAACAAGCATACAGATGATGTGTATAGGCATGTATCATGATGCTATGCTATTACATACTCATAATCGGCATCGATAATCGACCTATATATAAGGCGAGGTCCATAAATGGACAATTGATCTAAACCATAGCATAAAGATTGGCCTTCAACTATGGATTTACTAAATCTAATAGCACGGATCCCTCCGTCTACAGTGATGATGAACTCTCCTCATATCAAGGTTGGGCCTAGGTGGCCTACCTATAATCTAAGGATCCGGAACGGGCTTCTTTCACCATATTATTATATAGCCCACTAAATGCCCTATGTAAGGCCCGCATCCTAGTCCGTACTATTCTGTTAACTTCAGTGATCCTTCCCGACGAATTCCAACAACCCGCGACCTATAATTGACATTTGCGTGCGACCCTAAGTCGTATCCCGTAGATTTGAGTCAGCTTAATCCGAGACTTGTACCATTATGATAGCACCATCACCGTGATTCCAACGCCGCGTCTTACATACCGATCCGATACCCTGGCCAGGAGATGTGGGCCCGCGTTCAGTTTGAGAAAAACACCACGCGTTTGTAATCCCAAGAGAATCTCTACAACATGTCCTATCAATTAATCACTCAAATCAATCAATCAATCACCTCATGGCAAGTACAAGAGCAACCCATGCTTTCTTTCTACACAAGTAAAGCAACCTACCCCAAAAGTCAATAAGTCACTCACCTCACATCCATCACTCACCTCACATCCATCACCCATCACTCTCTCTCCTTACAACCCTCTCTCTCTCTCTCATTTCTCTTCACATTTTCAAGCAACCAAAGGTGGTGCACGTCCAAGCTCTTCCAAGTGAGAAAAGTGAGTTGTGTGTGGCCCACTTCCTCTCTGAAAATCCTTCATCCTAACCCTTCATCTCTCATCATCTTCCATCAAAGAGGGACAAAGGAGATCGGCGTTCCATCGGACCATGAAGATCAAACAATGGGTCCTTTATAGGCTAGATTTTCATGTTTTTAAGATGGGCCAAGTGAGGCCTACCAATTGATGGTATAGATCTCACTTTGGACCCTAGATGTGACCGATGACCCATCTTAATTCTCATGATCATTCCATGATGAGGCCATTCTCCATGGACCCCATCATGATGTCTACTTTCCATGCATGGATAAGGTCATCTAGACCTTCCATTTTGGTGGGGAAGTAATCTCCACTATTGATTTTTAATTTGGTGGGCCCACATGTAATGGGACCCACTTGATTTATGTTGTGATGTATGGAAGGGAGGGCCCATAGTGGCGGGGTCCCTCCATCACACGTGTGCCTCTTTCTCTCTCTCTCTCTCTTTTGGTTTTCTTATGTGATGATGTAGTCGTGGCCCACTCGAATGTACCCCACTTGACGTATGTCTTACCCACACCATCCGTGCATTTGGTGGCCCACCTGAGCAAGGCCCACCTTAAATTTGTGTTACCCAAACCATCCAGCATCCAGGGACGCTGGATGTGGCTACATTGTGAAGTGTGAGCTGACGGTGTGGTGCACTGACACGCAAAAGAAAAAAATATATATCAGTTTGATTTAAGAAAACTTGGGTGGACCACTCATACAGGCCCCACCTTGATGTATCAACCCAATCCATGCTGTCTATTCCATTCCTCAGCTCATTTTAGGCGCTGAGCCGAAAAATGAGGCCAATCCAATTATTTGGCGGGCCATTACATAGAAAGCAGTGTTTTTACCGTGAAATTCGCCCGGATATTTCTATACACTGAAATATATCGAATATTGGGCTTGATGGGTCTGTCTTGAGCAGTAAAGACGAACGGGTGCGTTAGATTTTACTGATACGGACCCCACCTACCATAGAAAAACTCATTTAAAAAAAAAAAAAAAAAAAAAATGTGCAGCGCCTGCTGTTGCTGACGCTGCTGCGTTAGGCGGTGGGCAGGGGTCCCAACCGTGGGCCCCACCATGATGTGTGTTGATCATTAACACCGTGCATTTGTTGGGTCCCCTCTGACCAGTGGGCCACCCCAAAAATCAGCCATATACAACACTCTGGTGGCCCACGCCACAAGAAACAGCAGGATGGAACGTCTGCCATTGCAACCCTTTTTGGGTGTCCTAGAAGTTTTGGATCATCATGAAATTTTATTTTCCCTCTTCATCTGGGTCTACATGACCTTATCAATAGATTGGATGGCATATAAATGTTATGGTGGGCCCCACGTGGGACCCACTATGGTGTATGTGTTTTACCCACACCGTCCACACCATTGGGCTGGGGGACCCCTATGACGTATGTGTTTTATCTATGCCATCAAGCCATTTTGGCTGGGTTACTGGACGGCAGGGGACCCATCATGAGGTATATGCTTTGTCCATGCCGTCTATCCCTATGGGACCCACCATGATACATGTGTTGCATCCAAACCGTCCAACTATTTTGACAGATAATTTTAAGGCTTGAGATCAAGATAAGACAGATCTAGGATTAGGTGGACCACATTATAGAAAACAGTGGGTTTGAATGTCCACCATTAAACCCTTGGGAATTTTTATGGTGAAAATCCTTACCACCACTTATATTTAGGTGTGGGCCATTTGATATACATATGGCCCATGTGATGTGGCCCACTTGCCATATTTATGGCCCATTATTGAGGCCCACCTTGATGTATATGAGGCCCATTATTGAGGCCCACCTTGATGTGTATGAGGCCCGTTGTTGAGGCCCACCTTGATGTGTATAAGGCCGTTGTTGAGGCCCACCTTAATGTATATGAGGCCCATGTTATGTATGCAAGGCCCATGGATTATGGCCCATTGTAATGTATGTAAGGCCCAATTGGTGGGCCTATTCGATATATATATGAGGCCCATGTGATTAGGCCCATCTTGATGCATTTATGGCCCGTCCATTGAGGCCCACCTGTTGTATATATTTGAGGCCCATGTGTAGGGCCCACCTATTGTGTATTTAAAGCCCATGGGTTGTGGCCCATAGTGATGTATACTAGGCCCATGTGATGTAGCCCATAGTGATGTGTATTAGGCCCAGGTATGTGGCTCACCTGTGAAGTATATCTGAGGCCCACTTGCGATGTATTTGAGGCCCATGGGTGAGTCCTAATGTGATGTATTTGAGGCCTAGGGGCAAGGCCTGATGTGATTTATGTGTGGCTCATTGAGATTGTATGAGGCCCATGGGACGTGGCCCATTGTGATATATCCGAGGCCCATGGGCGTGGCCCATCGAGATGTATCTGAGGCCCATGGGCATGGCCCATTGTGATAAGTTTGAGGCCCTTGTAGGAAGCCCAACGTGATATATGAGAGGCCCATGAATGAGGCCCAATGTGATGTATGTGTGGCCGTTATGTTGTGTATGAATCCCTTATGTATGTCACTCCTTGGGAGCAATGTTGGTTAGATGTCCACATTGATGTGTAATGATGGTTAGATGTCCTCATTGTGACCTTCCTGTAGGCTTTGTTAGGCCCATTCGCACCATTCTCTAAGTGACTTAACCCAAATAAGTGGGCCCCATTCACCATAGACGGATGGTTTCGTGCCATCAGATTTGATATAACCACGGGCCGATCTTTATATTATGGTTGATCAGCTGTCCATCTACGGACCCCACCTTCTTTATATGCTGATTGTCGGTGCCAATTATCGGTGCTGACTATCGGTGCTGATTGTCGAGGCCAATGTTGAGGCCGATTCCGATTGTTGAGGCCTATTGTGATGAATTCGAGGCCCATGGGATGTGGCCCATTGTGATATATTTTTAGCCCATATGATGAGGCCCGACTTGATGTATATTAGGCCCATGTGAGCGGCCCATTATGATGTATATTAGACTCGTGAGATGCGACCCACTTGATGTATATGTGGCCCATGAGTGAGGCCCATCATGATGTGTATTAAGCTCTTAAGTGAGGCCCATGGTGTTGTATATTTGGCCCTTATGGGAGGCCATAAGTCCACTATATGTTAGGCTCTATATGGGTCATTCCTTGGGAGCAATGTTGGTTAAATGTCCACATTGTCGAGGTTGATTGTCGATGCCGGTTATTAATACCGATTATGAGTATGTGACAGCATAACATCATGATACATGCTCATACACATCATCTGCATGTTTGTTATGAGATGTGGTTGACCATTGCATATGTCATTAGGCAGGTTGTTATGAGACTCTTAGATAGGCGGAGGTTACCTCACATGAGCGCATGGTATGCACAGGATTGATGCATGACTGGATTGTATGACTCATGCATCTTATATTGTGTGTTGTGATTACTGTACGCCCTTATGACATCAGGGTCGTAGCCTCCACAGGCATATCGTGGATGGCCAAATGGGACACCAAAAATGTTTAGTTCAAGCATCGGGCTGCCATAGATGGCCCTGGGTGAAAATCTCTAAAACCCTCTTGGTATCAGAGGACGCCACAACATCGAGACCGAGTGGATATATATGAGCGCCCGAGTGCTGGATACCAGGAGGTCATGTCTCCCACTGTGTCGTGGTTAGTTGGGAGGGGTGTGGCCTTACCCACCCGAGGGAGTAAGTATAGCTAGGCTGAGTTTGACTAGCTCGAGGAATGAGTCCCCTATCGATAAGCCGGGTAGGTATTAGCAGACTACTGGCCAGGCAGATAGTGAGGTCTCTTCCACTTACCTAGTTATCGCTTGATGGGGCGACAGGGGGTGTGGAGTATACTAGACCCTGGTGATGATCCCAGAGAGGAACCGTACTGATATGTGGACTTACTGAGCAGGAATTGCATATTCATTCATTTATTCATTCACTATCCACTCGGGCTGGTGGTGCACAACGATTTGTTACGTGTACCTTCGCAATGGCCAGGATTTCGGTTGGAGTGCGCGACTAACTTGAGATCAGGAGTTTACCACATTGAGTCTGACTATCCAAATTTAGGTATGGGATTGGTTTGGATAGAAGTCCCTTGTGATGGACCCTATAGCCTGTGATACTACGTACTATCATCCCGACTTCACACTCCAGCATGGTCATTCCATTAGCACAGCATATCGCATTACATCCGCAACATATGACATTTTGGGTTACTATGTTTCTTCATTTATACGGCCTAGATACGACTGATGGTATTCATATACTCATCAGGATTTGTATATTGCATTGCATCATCGGCATCTGATATTTGGCTTGTTGTCTCCGCATTGCATAGTTGATTTACATTGCTTCATCAGTATATGATATTATTGTTATTATATTTCTGTATCACATAGCCTGGATAAGGCTGATGGTATTTATGGGCCTATCAGTATGTTTTCGTATTACTCTGATTTCGTATGATTTTTATGAACTTGCCAGTATTTCTAATATTGTATGATTTATGAGCCTATCAGTATATTTTTGCTTACTCTGATTTCTCTGATATTGCTTACTTAGCACTTACCTTGTGCGCACACTGTCACCACCCTCTAAGCTTTCTATAAGCTTATACACGATAAATGTATGTAGGTGGCGTTAGGTTGTAGCAGCGTTAAGCTTCTTCTGGAGCTTTAATTTTGATATTGTATTTCCCTTTCAGCATTGTATTCAAATGATTCTATTAGTGGATATGTGATGATGATGTTGCTTTTATGATTTGGGTATACTTGTGGTTATGCTTCTTATGAGACAAATGTACGTTGAAAAATCCTCCTTGTAGAATCCCAGGATCGGAACCTCGCGTATGGACACTGGGAGCCGAGAATGGGTTACTACGGAGGTTGTCGGCACCGGGTTCGGCGATCAGGATTCCTATGAATCCGATTTTTGGGTTTGGGGCGTGACATACTAGGGGGCCCAAATAAGTCCTAAATGAACTCCAAGGTAAAAAGAAATAATCTTATAAGCAACCAATGGGGGCTCAATATGAATAGATGGATCATGCACATATTAATGGGGTCCAATAATTTGGGTTAACCCACTAGAGAATGATGAGAATGGGCCTAATAAAGGCCTAAGGGAAGGTCACAATGTGGACATTTAACCATCATTGCCCATCAATGTGGACATTTAACTAACATTGCTCCTAAGGAGTGGCCCACATAGAGCCAAACATATAGTGAGCCCATGGCCTCACATAAGGGCCTAATACATATCCCATCGGGCCTCACACAAAGGCCTTATATACATCACATTGGGCCTCACCAAATGGGCCTCTCATACATCATAATGGGCCTCACCAAATGATCTCTCATACATCATAATGGGCCTCATATACATCACATCAGACCTCATCATATGGGCCTCTCATACATCATAATGGGCCTCATATACATCACATCGGGCCTCATCATATGGGCCTCAAAAAACATCACAATGGGCCTCAAAAACATCACAATGGGCCTCACCAAATGGGCCATAAATACATCATAATGGGCCTTATGGGGCGGCCCACAATCCAGCAAAATAGATGGGCCACATGTATAACATATACCTCAAGGTGGGCCTGCAAGATGGGCCTTAAATGCATCACATTAGACCTCATCAATGGGCCACAAATACATCAAATTGGGCCTCATCAATGGGCCATAAATACATTATATTGGCCCTTATGGGGTGGCCCATAATCCAGCAAAATAGATGGGTAACATGTACAACATATACCTTAAGGTGGGCCTGCAAGATGGGCCTTAAATACATCACATTGGGCCTCATCAATGGGCCATAAAAACATCACAATGTGGGGTCCACGGACTGGACGACGCTGATAAAACACGTACATCATGCAGGGGCCATGAGGACAGACAGTGTGAATATACAACACATCACAAGGTGGGCCCCACCCATCCAAAAATCAGATGGACAACGTGGCTGAAAACACATACATCATGTGGTGGGACCCACATCCAGCTGGAATGGACAGATTGGATATATAACACATACATAAGGTGGGTCTCACTGTCCAGAGTATTGGAGGGTGTGAATCAGACCCATACATCATTGTCAGCCCACACAGCACCATCCAGAGATGGACGGTGTGGGTATTTAATACATACATCAAGATGGGCCCCACCCCCACACGTGCAGCACGTGGGGGGTGGGTCCCACGTCTAGCCAAAAATGGATGGACAGTTGGATATAGAATACATGCATCAAAGGGGCCCACCGTCCCTGGCCGATGGAACAATGCGGATATAGAATACATACCTCTGGTGGGCCCCACACCCACACGTGCAGCACATGTGGGTGTGGGGCCCACCCTAGAAAAAATGGAAGAACGGTATGGGATATACCAGATACCTCACGATCAGACCCCTGGAACTTGCTGACGGTAAATAGTAGCAGCCGCTGCTGCGTGGGACCCACCATCCCAGCTCCACTAGACGGACAGCTGGATAAAACCCATGCAGCACATGGGTCCCACATGGATGAAATGCATACATCAAAGGTGGGTCCACACGTGTGGGACCTACCAGCTTTGGGATAAAGCTGATATTTACATTTTCTCTTCATCTAGGCCTGTCCAGACGAACAGGCCAGCAGGCTTGCTGCTGAACAGTCCAGCAAGGTGGGTCCAACACATGGACGGCATGGATCTAATGCATGCATCATCAGGTGGGCCATCATACATCATCACCATAAAAAATGACATGAGGAGGGAGAGAGAGAGAGAGAGAGAGAGAGAGAGAGAGAGAGAGAGAAGGAACGGCAAGATGGAGGGACCCCGCCACTATGGGCCCCTTTAGGATCTACAATATACATCAAGATGGGTCCCATGCAATGAAAATTAAGGATCAAAGAAAGAAAGGAAGGATCTAATCCTAGACAAGCACCTACCTTAGATCTTAATCTCCTTCTTCCACCACTATGCTCCAATGCTCCTAAGATGATCTTTTAATGGTTGAGATGGGGTCTTGATGGTTGGAATGATGGGGAGATGGGTCAAAGGGGCTAGAATTTTGGGGGTTGATTGGACATCCCGCAATGGAGGGAGTGAGAGAGAATGGGAGGGAGAGAGGGAGAAAAGAGAGAAATGTAATGATTACATGTAAGACCATAATGACTTGTGTAAGAGGCATGGGTGGCTAGCAATCATGAGTTGTAAGAGCATGCCTAGGGATATGGGCTATAGCTAGGGTGATGTCAACCCTAAGGTGACATCATCCTCATGATGATGGTTACTAGGGAAATGTGAAATCTGGATAAGTGGGTCCCACAATCACGCGATCAATGGTTGGAATAATGCGCGGGCCATAACTTATAATCTGAGTGTCGGATTGGCGCAAGAGATGCGATATCGGAACCACGGTGACGACGCAGTCGCATTGGCATAGGTCTCAGGTCCAGCTGACTCGGGTTTACAGGATGTGACTTAAGGTCACGCGCAATGCAATCTATGGGTCGCGGGTCGTCAGAATTCGACTGGGAGGTCCACGGGATCCTAAGGAATGGATGGTCACTAGGACATGGGATGACATCTATGATAGATGATGAATGAAACAAGATGGATAAAAAAGCAGGCGACCTTAAGTCACGTCCTATAAACCCAGCTGACTCAACCCGAGACCTATGTCATTGCGACCGCATCGTCGCCATCTCTAAAAATCCAGCAACCTCCACTCATTATACCTCCCAATCCAACCCTTCCAAACTCATTTCAACCATTGATATCTCTTCCCTTGGAGCATTGGAACCTAGTGGTGGAAGAAGAAGTTGAAGATCCAAGGTGGGTGCATGTTTAGGACTAGATCTTTCTTTTTTCTTTCATGAATCTTTGTCTTTTATTTCATGGGAACATGTAAGACCCACCAATCAATGGTGGAGATCCTACTTGACCCTTTAGATGTGGCCAATGGCCCATCCTTGTTGCAACCATGATCCATGATGGGGCCATTCTCCATGGACCTCATTATGATGTTTTATTTGAATCCATGCTATTGATGGGTCATCTAGACCCTTGAGTTGTGGTGGGGATGGCATCCCCACCTTAGATTCTCTTATGCAGGGTCATGCAATGCATGGGACCCATCTTGATGAATGTATGATGTATGATGCATGTATTGAGGGGCCCATAGTGGCGAGGCCCCTCTATCACATGGTTTCCTCTCTCTCTCTCTCTCTCTCTCTCTCTCTCTCTCTCTCTCTCTCGATCCTTTGCATGATGGCCCACTTGATGCATGTTGTTGTCTAAACATGGGATGTCCACATATCCAATAAATGGGGCCACCTTGCTGTCCATTTTCAAGCCACCTGGATGAAGGTAAAACACTAATATTGGCCTAATCTAAGGGCCGTGTGACCCACCTTATGGACCCCCCATCGTGATGTGTGTTTTATATCCATGCCGACTACTCGTGGGGCCCACCTTGTTGACGTCTAGTAGCCAGCTGGACGGTTCAGCACTGTTGGTACCGTCTAGCAAGCTGGATGAAGAGAAAATACAAATATCAGCTTTATCCATAGATGGTGGGCCACACGTAGACCCACCTTAATTTTTACATGGTGACTCCACTGTTCAGCAGTAAGGACGGTGGGTTCCACATGTTATATGTGTTATATCCACCCCTGTCCGTCCGTGGCCCACCATGATGTACGTATGAAATCCACACCGTTCAGGCCATGGGGCCGCATGGTGTTTGTGTTTAATCCATACTGGTCATCAGAACTAGGGACTGCCTTAATGGCACCCGTGTGGACCCGCCATGATGTAGATGTTATATCTCCACCGTCCATCTGCTGGATGGTAAATTCCACCCTGATGCATGTGGTGTCCACATCGTCTAGCTGATTGGGATGATGGGACCCACCAGATGTATATGTCTATCCACGCCGTCCATCCAAGCCGGGGGGCCTACCATGACATATGTATTCTATATGTGCCGTCCAGTGGCAGTGTGGTCCACCTGATGTGTTTCATCCATGCGGTCCAGTGGTAGTAGGCCCACTGTGATGTATTTTATCCATGATGCCAACAAATGTGGACCCCACCGTGATGCATTTCACCTACATCGTCCAAATCACGTGGGGCCTACCTTGATGATGTGTGGGTCATCCAGTCCGTCTAGATGTTTGGGGCAGTGCTGGACACACCATGATGTACGTGCTATATCCACGCTGTCCAATCCCTGGACGTGGGCCCACCTTGTTGTGTATATAAGTTGTCCATCCGTTTTACTGGATCATGGTTGCCCCATGTGATGAGGCCCATTGTGATATATGTGAGGCCCATGTGATGAGGCCCAAGGTGATGTATATGAGGCCCATGTGATGAGGCCCAAGGTGATGTATATGAGGCCCATGTGATGAGGCCCAAAGTGATGTATGTGAGGCCCATGTGATGAGGCCCAAAGTGATGTATATGAGGCCCATGAGATGAGGCCCAAAGTGATGTATATGAGGCCCATGAGATGAGGCCCAATGTGATGTATGTGAGGCCCATGAGATGAGGCCAAATGTGATGTAAGTGAGGCCCTTATGTGAGGCCCATTATGGCGTATATGAAGCCTATAAGATAAGGCCCAATTGTGATGTATGATTCCACTATATTTTATATATATATATATATATATGATAGTGTTTATGATGCCCATCCATCTCCTAGTTGGCATAAGGACCTTAGGCGCCCATTATAGGATAGATTCTAAATGGGCCTAGCCTTGGGAGCAATGATGGGTAAATGTCCACATTGTAGGAGCAATGGTGGTTAGATGTCCACATTGTGATCCTCCCTATGGCCCATTGATAGGCCCATTCTCATCTCTCTCCCTAGTGGGCTAACCCAAATTGATGGGCCCCCATTATTATTAGTATGATCCATTTCACCTTAGTGGGCTATCCTAAGTCATTAGGCCCCATTGATGTTAACATGATCCACCTCATTGGGCTTACCACAAACCGTTGGGCCCCTATTATTGTTGGTGTTTCCATCATGCATTGTAGATTTGTCCAAGGTCATAGAGCCCACCATGTGCATATCGGGCCCATTGGGAAGCCCAGTTTGCTACGTATCGAAATGGGCGAGGAAGCCCACTCCTTATCCCTAGGCCCATCCTTGTTATGAGGAGAGTATATCATTACCGTAAATGGTAGGATCTGCGATGTCAGATTTGGTATATCCACAGTTGAGGACTGACCTCCATGTTGTGGGTCTGTTATCCTTCTATGGACCCCGCCATAAATATAGGCCGATTATCACTGAGTATGTGTTAGCATAGCATTATGATACATGCTTATACGCATCATTCGCATGCTTGTTATGAGAAGTAATTGATCATAGCATATGTCATTGGGCAGATTGTTTATGAGACTCCTTGATAAACGGAGTGGCCCTACATAAGTGCGCAATACATGCAGGATTGATGCATGATTGGATGGTGTGACTCATGCATCTTGCATTATATGTTATGATTACTATATGCCCTAGCGACATCAGGGCTGTAGCCTCCACAGGTATAACGTGGATGGCAGGATTAAATACCAAAAATACTTGTTAAAGCACGAAGGCGACATAGATGTCCTAGGGTAAAAATCCTCAAACCTTATGGTATCAAGAGGATGCTCCAACGTCGAGACCGAGTGGAGGTATGAGCGCACAAGCATCGAATACCATTAGGCCGCGTCTCCCACTATTTCGTGGTTGGTTAGAAGGGGGTGCTGGCTGAGTCTAACTAGCTCATAAATGGGTCTGCTACCGACCTGTCGGGTAGATGTTGACAAGCTACTAGTCATGCGGGTAGTGAGGTCTCTTCCACTTACATGGTTGCGCATCCAGTTGGGGTAGCGATCTGGTGTAGAGTGTATTAGACCTCGGTGATATTTCAGAGATGAGCTGTATTATTATGTAGATTCAGATGAGGATTAGTATGCTTGAGTTGCATCTCACATATGACATTGGCCATATAGGTCTCGCATTACACGGCCTTGGTATGACCGACAGCATTCATGCCTTACATCGCATGACCTTAGTGTGGTCGATAGCATTCATGTCTTACATCGCATAGCCTTGGTACGGCTGATAGCATTCATGGACTTATCAGCATATTTCCGCATTACTCTAATATTGCTTTCTAGGCATATATACCTTACACACACACTTAACCACTCTCTAAGCTTTCTATAAGCTTATGCATGACCGTTGCGTATAGGTGATGTTAGGACGCCACAACAGCATTGAGATTGGAGCGCGCAGCTATCTCTTGGAGCTTTTGAGAGTGATATTGATATTGTATTTCCCTTATGCATTGTACCTAAAGTTTTAAATTATAGTGGATTTTGTGATGGTGTTCTTATTATTGTTCGTGGGTTATGCTTGTGGTTATGCTTATTATGAAACAAATTCATGTTGAAAATCCTCCTTGTAGGATCCCGGGATCGGAACCTGGTAAAAGGGTGTCGGGAGTCGAGAATGGGGTACTACGGAGGCTGTCGGCGCCAGATTCGACGATCAGGAATTTTGTGAGCCCAGTTTTCGAGTTTGGGGCGTGGCAGATGGAGCTTGATCTTTTACTAGAACATGAGTTGATCTTGACTTCATCTTGTCTTTTAAGCTTGATCTTCTGCTAAAACTTTAGTTGATCTTGAGCTTGATCTTCTATTAGATCTTAGACCAAGCTTAAACTATGATGCTAAACCAAATTGAAGATCCCTTGACAAATTGTTTTGACTAAATGAAATTTGACAACTAAAGTGTGCTTTAATCATTATGGCACTTATAATAAGTCTGAAAAATAAAGGTAATCTAGCTCAATCCGACCCAGAGGAAGGAGCAAGCATCAAGGGATCATTTTGCCTCAAACTCCAGTTGATGCGATGGAAGTACTACTTTATTGTAGACTTTTGGGTTCGGGCTAATGAAGCCTGTGATACATGCAAGGACTCCACTTTGTCCTCCAGTGCAAATAGTCTTTCATCGAACTAAGAGGGATGGTAGTCAGAATTAGCTGGATTATCTGAATCGTCCAACTCATTAAAAATGTCATCCATAGTTGTATTTTTATTTTATTGCAACATTTATATTTATTTTTTAATTTTCTTTTCATGCATTTTATAATTACAAATAAACATAAAAATAATTACAAAGAAAAGAATAATCATTTAACATTACACAATCCAATATCGTGCTTTAGACTTGAAAACTAAACTTTGTCAAGTGGCTTAATCAGTATATCTGCAAGCTACTTCTCAATTTGAATGTATTCCAGCATGATAGATTTCTCTTCAACTAATTCTCGAATATAATGGTATCATATGTCGATATGCTTCGTACGAGAATGTTGAATTGGATTTTTAGAAATATTAATTGTGCTTGAATTATTGTAATATAAAATCATCGTATCTTGCATAATTTCATAGTTAGATAACTTTTCATCCATATTAGTTGAGCGCAAGCATTTCCTGGTGCAATATATTCAGCTTCAGCAGTTGATAGATATACGAAATTTTATTTCTTACTGAACCAAGATACTAAGCAGTTTCCAACATAGAAACATCCACCGCTGGTAGATTTTCTATCATCAATATTTCCTACCCAGTTTGTATCTGTATAACCAAAAATTTATACAGACATATCATGTGGATACCATAGACCTAAGTTCGCAGAACTTGCGACATATCTGATTATCCGTTTAACAACAGTTAAGTGTTTTTTAAGATCAGATTGATAACTAGTACATATTCCAACACTAAATGCAATATCAGGTCTACTAGCAGTTAATTATAGAAGCCTACCAATCAAACTTTAGGATAGTCGAGAGTCTACACTTTTACCTGATTCATCTTTTGAGAGTTTAAGAGTCGTACTCATTGGAGTATTAAAATTTTTACCATACTCAAAGATAAACCTTTTTACAAGGTTCAATGCATATTTGGTCCATGAGATGAACATTACATCTTCAAGTTGCTTGACTTCTAATCTGTTAAGTGTCAAATATTGCATTTTTTTCCCCATTTATATCTTGGTTTTATAAACATGATACTGCTTAAAGGTATGTTTTGTGCATGTTTATGTTGTAAGGTGAATCTAAGAGCTTGGATTGAAAAGAATGTTAAAAGCATGGATTTGATGTTCAAAGAAACACCAAGGCAAAAAAAAGATCTTTGGAGACTAAGATTGAAGATTTAAGACCCCCAAGATTCAAGAAAACCAAGTGGAGAATGAAGGAAGTCCAAAGAACAAAGTGTTGAATTACACTTCACTGACTGTGTCATCGACCATAGTTCAATGACATTGAAGTCATTGTTCGATGACACCGAACATAGGTCGATGACATTAAATTTTTACATGAAACTTAAGTTGGTCGCTAGACAAATTGAAGATGCTTTTCGATGGCTCGAGGAACTGTTCGATGACTCGAAGTCGTGCTCGATGACATCGAACACCGTTCGATGGCATCAAAATTTATGAAGAATTTTGAAGCAACTCGCTGGATTGTTTTGGACACATTCTCAATAGATCGAAGACCCTTTGATGCCATCGAAAGACTTCTCGATGACATCGAAGGAAGGTTTAATGACACAAGAACTTACACAGTGCGAAAGACGTTACATAGTGCATAAAGGCGTGATTCCCAAAAATCAACTTACGTTCGATGACATCGAACTCATTACGCAGAGTTATGCTGGCTGCGTAAATTCAGGCGGTTTTGCGAAATCGATCAGACTAGGCTATAAATATAGGTTTCCTATGGACATTTTAGGATATTTAGGGTTTCAAGGAGTAGAGCCAAAGGGTGGAGGAGACTCCCAAGAGTTTTTCTTCTTTCCTAGTTTATTTTTAATGCTTTCTTCTAAGGTTTTAGACACATCATGTCTATGGTTGGCTAAATCCCTTAGCTAGGGCTAAGGGGTGAAGATTTTAGCATGATTAGGATGTTTTTCTTGTTTGATTCTTGTTCTTATTGAACTTCTTTTATTCTAGTTTGATTTTTAAGAAATACTTTCATTTTTTAATGGTTTGTTGTGACTCAAATTACAATAGATTTGAGATAGCTTTAAGTATCTTCTTTTCTTATTCGAGATTATGGGATTGGTAAATCCTATTGTTCTCCATCGTCCCCTAGGCATGGTTGGGTGATGGAATCCCTTCCAACCTCGATAATTCTTCTCCATTGAGAATTAGGTCAATGAAAGTTCAGATTTGATCTTATTGATATATCTTCCAATTGGATAGGATAGGACTCCAATTCCAATTGTGTTCCTGGAATCAAATACGAAAACATCCTGATAGCTATAAGTGGATCCTTCGCACCCTAGTTCCCACCTTCAAATTCACAAGTCTTAATTAAAAAATTCAAAATTACTTCCTTATATTCCGGGTTTTAAATTTAGATCTTCTTCTAGTTCTGATTCTAGTTACTTTTTAAATACACACAAGATTAGTCCTCGTGCATTCAACCTCTGTCTTACCAAGATTATTACTACATCGTGACCCTACACTTGGGATTGTGAACAAGTTTTTGGCACCGTTGCTGGGAACTAATGGCTGTGTTTTTCTGAAATTGATTAGTTTTGGGATTAGGTTAACATTAGGGTTTATTTACTTTCTATTTTTAGGTTAAAATTTTCCTAATTTATTTTTTGAAACTAACTTGTTTTTCTGTTTTGTAGGATCCTAACATAGAAATTTCCAATTTGGTAACCTCTTTCGAATTCTCTCTCTTCTTTCTTTTCTAGCTTTCTTATCTACTTTAAGTTTACTTCTCTTTTAAGTTTAGGTTTAGTTTCTTAACTTGAGGGCTGAGAGTGTTTCATGCTCAAGTGGGTTCGTGACAACACTCAACGTCTCTTGAGCAAAGGAGGATTGGTCGAAGGGTTATCTTTCCATCACGAGATTAGACACCACCCAAGATCCTCGGAGCTAATTAAAGTGATGGTTGCCAATCAACCGGCCAATCAACCTGTAATTCAACCGCAACCTTTGGTTGAGGAATTTCAGAATGAGAATGAGGTGCATCAAGCACCCCCGCCTCGTACTTTATGAGACTATTTACAATTGGCAAAGGTGAGCACACCTTCATGCATGGTTTTTCGAGAAAATATAGGAAACATGGGTATCAAGACAGGAGAGATCCAACTCGTTCCAAAGTTCCATGGATTTAAATATGAAAGTCCATATTTACTTATGAAAGAGTTTGATAAGATCGTACCCACTTTATATTTTCCTAACGTGTCTGAGGACATGGTTAAACTGAAACTCTTTCTCCTCCATGAAAGAGAAAGCTAAGACGTGGTTACACTCACTATGTCCACGGTTTATTAGTAGATGGAACGACATAACAAGGGAGTTCATAAAGAAAATTTTTTCATATCATAGAACGAACACCCTTAGAAAGTCGATCATGAATTTTGACCAAAAGGAAGGTGAAACATTCTTCCATTGTTGGAAGCGATTCAAGGATCTTGTCAATTCATGCCCACAACATGGTTTTGAAATGTAGCGCATTACAATTTTTTTCTATGATGGATTGATATCTTCCATGCGCCAAATAGTTGAGACAATGTGAAATGGGAAATTCATAAATAAAGATGTCAATGATGTGTGGGATTATTTTGACAAATTTGCTGAAAACACATAATCATGGGACATCTCCCCAAGACCAAACACCATGTCTAAGCCTACTCAATCAAGGGAGGGGTGGAATCTACTTGTTGAAAGAGGAAGATGATATAAATACTAAAGTGGCTAGTCTCACAAGGAAACTTGAGGCTATGGAACATAAGAAGGATAAGGCGAGTGCTTTTTAAGAAGTTCTAAACGAACAATCGAATGTCGTAAACAACTAGAGGTCTTTAAAAAGAACCTCCCCAAATACATACAATTCCAGTTGGAGAAATCATCCAAATTTCAATTGGAGGAATGGACAAACTGCCACTCCTCAAGGGATCCTTAACCAATTTTTGGATCAAAGGAAACCTTAAGAGGATCCAGTTCTGAAACATATTCAAAATCAAGAACTTTTTAACCAAGGTATGCTACAAGCCTTTCAAGACCTTACAAAGGCCATACAAGGACTTAAGACAAAAAATACAATTAGGGACAAAGGGATGCTTCTAGTTCAACCTCTCCCCAACCCAAAGCCACAATGCGAAATTAGCGACCCAAGCTCTTCACATCAGATGGAGCAAGCTAAGTCTATCACCACTCTTAGGAGTGGTAAGACAATTGATAAATCTATTCCAGTAAGGGCTGAAAAGCCTAAGGACCCGGAAGTAGATGCAACTAATAGACCTAACAATGTTCCACATGAGTTAGAACCAGAACTTTGAACTAAACCAATTATTCCATTCCCCCAATGGTTGATTGCACCAAAACATTTCTCTAACTCTCAGGACATTTTAGAGGTGCTTAAACAAGTGAAGGTCAACATCCCTCTATTGGATGTCATTAAACAAATTCTTTCATATGCTAAATTCTTGAAAGATCTATACACTACCAAAAGATGGTAAAATATTCAAAAGAAAATCTTTTTAACAGAAAAAGTGAGTGTCATCCTAATGCAAGATGTGCCATAAAAATACAAAGATCCTGGTAACCTAACCATCACTTGTGTAATTGGGAACTACCGGATTAAGCACGCACTTCTTAACTTGGGAGCGAGTGTAAATCTGATCCCTTACTCGATCTACGAACAACTGGGTCTATGTGAATTAAAACTCACCCGAACCACACTACAACTTTCCAATCACTTAATTCGTGTATCGAGAGGGATAATAGAAGATGTGTTGGTCCAATTTGAAAGATTCTACTATCCAGTAGATTTTATCATCCTAGACACTCAACCCATCATGGATGTGAGCACTTAAATCCCTGTCTAGTTATTCGCTCATTCCTTACAACATCAAATGCAATCATTAATTGTAAGGATGGTGTCATGAACTTTTCTTTCAAGAATATGACATTAGAACTAAATATATTTTTCAATACAAGCAAACAATTAGAGGATGATGACGATTCTCACGATATTAACCTGATTGATTCTTTCATGGAAAATAGAACACTCCGGACTCTATATTCTGACCCTCTAAAGACGTGTTTGGCCCACTCCCCCGTTTAGACGATGATATGATTAGGGAGATGGATGCCTTGCATGATGCTACTGTCACACCCTAGACTCGTTAACCAGACTCACAAGGAACCCGATGGCCGGTTCTGGCCACAACAGCCTCCGTAGCACCCCATTCTCGGCTCCTGAGGCAGGTTCCGATCCTAGGATCCTACAAGGAGGATTTCCATAACAGTATAATCATTCCAATATGAGCATACCCAAGATCATAGCAAGTAAATCTGAGAATAACAAAGGCACACATCATAAAATCCACTATGAATTTGAACTTTTACAAGTATCCATAAGGTCCAAAAGGACATAGATAAGATGATAGAAAAAGGAAAAGAACGTCTGCAACATTAGGTCCTCAAGCTCAACTCTACTCCACGCTCTGCTGCTACGACGCCTGCCTAGGATCTCCTGCACGCATCAATCGTGCATAAGCTTATAGAAGCTTAGAGGGTGGTGAAGGTGTGTGATAATAGTGCACAGAAGAATAATAGGAGATATAGAAAGAAAACATGATCAAAGCCAACACCATAAGCCTTACCAAGGTTGTCATGAACGCAAGAAGCTATACTAAGGCAGTACAGTAATGCAGGAAGCCATACAAAGGCTATATAATTCAATGAGTACTGTAATGCAATGTGAAGTAATGCCAGTGCTCATATCTAATCTACATATTAAGTACATTTCCATCATAAGGAAATCACCGGGGTCCATTACACTACTGAATGACTGCCGCTCTTCAAACCCTGCACAGTCAAATGAGTGTAAGAGACCTCACTACTCTCCTGTGAATAGCCAATCACCAACAAGGCCTAACGGTAGCAGACCCATTCATGAGCTGGACAGACTCAGCCTAACAATGCCTCCTTACATCAGGCGAGTAAGACCACACCCCTATCCAACCGACTACACGACAATAGGAGTCTCGGCCAAACGGTATAAGGCCATGTGTGCTCATATATTCCACTCGGTCATGGCGTTGGAGCAGATCCTTGGTACCATGAAAGTTTTGAGAATTTCACTCATGGGCATCCTATGCACCCGGTATGCTTAAGTAACATTTTCAGTTTCCAAACATGGCCATCCATGATGTATCTGTGGAGGCTACAACCCTGATGAAGTAAGGGCGATAATACTCATATGTTATGCAATGCCAGATGCATGAATCACACAATCAATCATGCATCAATTCTAAGCATCCAACGTGCTCAAGGGGGAATACAACATCCCTCAAAGAAGGTAACATGCAATGCCCAATAGCACAATATGACCACACGCGCACAGTGTCAACCAAGTATATAATGATGTACATGGGCCATGAGGATGAATTTAATCATACTATATGGCAATATACAATGTATATTACATTCCTCCAATCTAAGAAGGAACCAAGACTAGGTACTTAGACAATATCCTTAAGAAATCCAACTTCTAGTGGGGGCCCATTTACCTGGGGTAGCCCATGAGACTAAGTATACAAGCTACGGGTCTAAGTAATATAGAAATGAGCCTAGCAAGAGTCTAAGATGAATATCCAATCACTCTTAAATACAACCAGGCCTAGAGGGGTCCATAATGGGGACATTTAACCGTCATTCCCCAAAAAGGCATATCAACCATGAACTATATGGATAGAAGGCCCAAGGCCTATATTTAAGATAAAAATAAAGGTAATCACATGTATATATTCCTTATAATCGGCCATAAAAAGATATAATACTACTTTTAACAACATGGACTCCAAGAGGGGAATTAAGGCCCAAGGCTCAATTCCCAATGGCCATAGAATCCATGCATTAAGTTGGATTTGGTGGGTAGCCCGCCTATACAATATACGACCCAAAAATAAGTTTAAGTTTGGATGAAATGGGCCCAACTACATTAGCCCAATAACTAGCAATTTAAGTGGGTAACAAAGGGCCCAATACTATCCTTATCTTAACCCACAAGTCCATCAAAATGGTGGAAGTCAGCCCAATATATGGTTGGGCCAAGCTAGGACGTCCCAATCCATTCTGGGCTCATAGGATGCCCCAAAAATCTGATCTAAGATAGGTCCTCATGTGATCACTCAAGGTGACCCAAAAGAATGCACTGATTAAGCCCAAAGATTATAAGAAAATATAAGCATGTAACACGTACACAAGTTCTCAATATGGTGGGCCCACAGCCAAATAAAGTTTTAACCATAAAATTGTACATTTAAGGCCCTTTGATAAACTTTTGGCCCGTTTGACTTCCCGGACCTGCTAAGGTCCAGAACTTAGTTAACTATGTGGAAAGATTAAGTGGACCTGCTATTAGATTGTGAGTCCAGCCACAACCCAAGGCAGAGAGTACTTCCATGATCGGGCGATCCAAGGCTTGAATGGCCTGGACCAACATACGTTGAGGTAGGCTCCACATATATCCATATTTAGCCTCAAATAAATGGCCCAGGGTCTATGGTGGGCCTTTGACCATTCAGAGAGAAACCCATGGGCCTACCTTAGGATCACCCAGGAGGACATCCAACCTCAACTGGGTCCCAAAAGGTAGTCCGCTACACAAATAAAGTAAGGTCTAAGGCCCAAGCAATGCATGGCCTAATGGGCTATACATAAGCCCAACTCATAAACAGTATGGTGGGCCCTCAAGCAAGGTATGGGCCCAACAATCATAAGTCCACATATTGCGGTGGGCCTCATGGGCGGCCCTGTAGTTCATTCACATGGGCCATTTTGCACTTTACACAAGCGAGTTGGGCCTCACATCCTAGCCCAAGTATAGGGTCAATTTAGTGGGCAACCAAAAGGCCCAACTACTTGCATACTGTAGCCCTTAAACCCATCACAATAGGTAGAAGAGTATAGGCCCAAAGTTCAGTGGGCCTACTAAAAGGATTTAGTCCACAAGGCCTAAGGAATTAGTTAACTAATCACACGCAACATTCCAATAAAACTCAACTTGGGTAGGCCTCAGCTGGGACCTAATCACACCCCAAAATGCTGTAGAGAAAGGATAAGATAATTGATGTAAGTCCTCCTCACATCTGGTGGGCCATGCTGCCCCAATTCATTTATGGGTGGTAACATTGGGCCCATTACCAAATTCCAGCCCACCCAAATTTCTGGGTTGGTTGGAGTCCAACAATAAAAGTATTTCTTAGTACATTTAATCCCTGATGGCCCACACACATCACTGTGGGCCCCACCAGATGAGAGAGGATATGCAACACATATATCAAGTGGGCCAGGCCGTTGGAATGCAGGCCCAGCAGTAGCCTAAGGCAGGGATGTCCCATGTGTAGGCAGCTCTACGGGCCCGGGTTATTTGGCCCAAAAATCCACCCAATGGGCCCCAATTGAATACCAAAAAAAAAGGTGGATGATCAATCCCCTAAGGACCCCACATGGATGGATGGTGGGATATACAACACATCAAGGTGGGCCCAAGAAGCATGCTGGATGGCTAGCCTAGGCTGGACGGCCGAGCCTAGGCGTCCCTACCTAGTGGACCACTCCCAGCCGTACCACGATCAGCTCAAATGTCCGTTGAGTCTGAAATTTTGCAAGGTGACACTTACATAGGTGGGCCACACCTCTACAAAATTATAAATTTTTGGATAACTATAATTATTTTAATTAATTTATAGAAATCAGTCTGTCCAGAAAATTGGACTGACCTAGACGTCCCAACATGGTGGGCCAGTCCGGCCCTTACCACGGTGTGCACAGGGGTCCATTGGCCCCAAAAATTTGTAGATAGATCCTACCATGACTGATCCACCTCTCTGAAAAATTTTAAGATTTTTGGCCAAGTAAATATTTTAATTCATTTTAAGAAAACAATCTGTCCTATGATTCTATCTGATCTGCACACCACAATATAGTGGGCCGGTTCAGCTATTGCATGGTGTGTACAGTGTTTATTGGCCCTGAAATTTTGTAAGAGTGTCCTAATTTAGATGGGACATCATCCTGCAAAATTTGAGAATTTTTTAAGTGGTAGAAGTATTTTATTTAATTGATACAAATTCTGGACAGCAATGTTTTCCAAAAGTAAATCTGCTACTGCACAATGTTGTTGTCCCCATGATTGACACCTCATGTGGTGGGCATAGGTCTCTCAAATCACTGCAAAAATAGGTGCGTTTGGAACTCCCACGTATGGACAGCAGGTGAGGTCCACTGGAGCAGCCCACTTCCCCAAATTCAAGGTACAATAGGCTCCTCTCCAACATGCAACATTGCTGGACTATCCAGAAATTTCTAGACATCCAGCCTACTTTGGCCTATCCCATAGGCCTCAATTAAGGGTTAAATGATGTGAGGCCCATCCTACATCAAGATGGGGTCCATTCCTCAGAAAAATCCTAAAGAAATCAGGAATAAAAAGGCCCACAAATGGGCCTAAAATAGTGTCCAAAAACCATGAAGCAAATGGGCCTGAAATTTGGAGCGCAGCATATACTGTCCATTTCCAGCCCATGGAAAAATATCTAAAGGGATAAATGGTTAGATACATCAAGTGGGGTCCACCTAGATGGACCACAAAAATTCCAGACCCAAATCCATCCAAGAATTACTAAGAAATCATTCCTTATAGGGCCATCCAACCCATGCATCATACATGCATATGGACGTCCAGCCTAGTGGGCCTGGGCATCCCAAAATCTGATGGGTCTGGGACTTTTTTTTTTTGGTCACAACAGTGGGCCACCAACATCAGAAGCAAAATAGGGGAAAGAGATAGAAGGAAGAGAGAGGGAGGGAGAGAGATCAATGGCCATGGAGGATTCCAACACTATGAATCCTCCACCATTACAATCACACCTACATCTTACATGAATCATGCATGCATGTGATCTATACAAATCCATGAAATTCTGAGGTGGGGATACCATCCCCACCATGCACCTCAGGTCTAAATGACCCAAATAATCTAGATTTAAAGAGAAAATCCATCATGGTGGGTCCATGGAGAATGGCCCACCATGGAAATGTACATGCATGTAGCGGGCCTTGGTCTCACTTCATGGAGCTATGTAGGACCTCCACCATTGATTGGTGGGTCCTACATACTCCCAAGTGTGTAGAGAAGAACATGCAAGAAGAAGAAAGAAGGAAAGAACTTCAATGCATCACCCACCTAATGGATCTTCAAGATTTTCCTATCTCTAAGCTCCTTAAGCTCCAAGGGTTATAAATCTATGGTTAAGATCACTTTTCAAAGGTTAGATTGGGAGGTTTTTGAGAGAAAATGGGCTAGAGTTGCTGGAATATGGAGGAGAGGTGGAATGAGAGAAATGAGAGGGGAGAGAGCGAGAGGAAGGGTTGTAGGAGAGTCATCATTGCTCTCCCTCCTTGGTTTGAGAAAGCAATCATAACCTATGGTGAAAATAACAAAGTTGTTAGGCTTAGACTAGGCTTGGTGGTGTTTAGAGTGGATGGTGTTCAATCCATGCAATTGTGTAGTGTATGTGTGGTGTGCATGGGAAATTGTGTCATGGAAATGACCCATGTACAAAAAGTGGGCCATATGATGAAATGTTCATAACTTTTGATCCGTAGGTCGGATGGACGCATAAGACACGTTGTTGGAACAACAACGACGACACGATCAGGATGGCATAGGTCTAGGGTCGATCCAAGTCAGGTCTACGTGACCGAACTCAAGGATAACCGCAAACACAATCTGAGGGTCGCGGGTCACCGAAATTTAACCGGTAAGACCGTGGAACTAAAATGGACGAAATGCATAATCACACACACGCATGCACACATGTAAACTAGGGTCGGATCTCACAATCTTCCCCACCAACAAAGAAATTTCGTCCTCAAAATTGACAAAACCAGAACAACAAAATGCATAAACATCATCATATATATGCCTCAATCATCAAACACCTGAGAAGGCAATGCAAGCAATTCAAGCAATCAATCATCGAATAAATGGGGATAACGTTCTCTAATATCAGCCTCGCATTCCTAAGATGCCTCAGCCTTCGAATGATGACCCCATTGCACCTTCACCAAGGGAATGACCTTGGTCCTGAGGACCTACTCCTTCCAATCAAGAATACGAATCGGTTGCTCAATGTAGGAAGTATCCTCACGGACCTCAAGTGGCTGCCAATCAATCACAGGAATAGTGTCTGACCCACACTTCCGCAACATAGAACTATGAAACATGTTGTGGATCGTAGACAACTTAGGAGGTAAGGCAAGCCGCTAGACCACAGCGTCTACGCACTCGGTAATCTCAAAAGGTCTAATAAATCTCGAGGCGAGCTTGCCCTTCGCACCAAAGTGAACCACGCCTTTCATAAGTGAGACCTTGAGATGTACCATGTCCCCAACTATGAACTCGAGGGGTCGACATCGACGATGAGCAAAACTCTTCTCCCAGCTCTGAGCTATGCGCATCCTCTGCCTGATAACATTAATAGCCTCTGACGTCTGCAGCACAAGCTCGAGACCTAAGAGACGATGCTCTCCTACCTCAGTCCAACAGCTAGGAGAACTGCACGGTCTATCATATAATGCCTCAAAAGGAGCCATGCTGATAGTCGCCTGTAGCTGTTGTCGTACGTGAACTCGGCGAGGCGCATATGCTCATCCCAACTCCCCACGAAGTCGATCACACAAGCTCTGAGTATATCCTCAAGGATCTAGTTGACTCTTCTGATCTTCCCATCCATCTGTGGATGATAAGCAGTGCTGAGATGCAAGGTGACCCCCAGCGCCTGCTGGAAACTCCTCCAAAATTGAGACATAAATCTGGAGTCTCAATATGAAACGATCGAAACTAGGATGCCATGCAATCTCACTATCTCCTCAATGAACACCTTTGCAAGCCGGTCCATCGACCAAGAAGCACGCATTGGAATAAAATGAGCCGATTTCATCAGATGATCAACGATAACCCAGATGGTATCATGATCGTGTTGAGTCCTCGGTAAACCTGCGATGAAGTCCATTGATACGTGCTCCCACTTCCACTCTGGAATGCTCAATGGCTGCAAGGGACAAGGGGGTCTCTGGTGATCGGCCTTGACACGCTGGCATATGTCACACTCGACCACAGAACTAGCAACGAGGAAAAAATACTGCCTTGACAACAAAATAAGCCAACAAGCTCAACATTGGCAATACAAAACTATTCAGTGGGCAAGAACATCTCACCAACCAAAACAGAACACGATAATATCATCGACCTAACACAATGATCTTCCCAAAAATGTCGAACTGACAATCCCTTACGACAGACTCTAATAGCAATCTGAGTGAACAAAAGCTCTTGGATACAAAAAGGGTGCGAAGCACCAAAACACAAGACTTACATACAGAAACAAGGAGAATACCCATAACGACTCCCCTAATAACTAAGGGTCCTGCCAAGTCACACAAAATCAAGCCTGAGGTGGCTGGGGAGGTGTCTGTCTCCTCTGCATCTGCAGTCTCTGTTGCTACTGCGGACGCTGTGAAGGTCCATCTTGTTGATGGGGACACTCATGCCTACGGTGTCCCGCCTGCCCACAATCGAAGCAAACTCTGGTGAATGGTCTACAAGAAGGGACTGCTGGCTGTGCCGATGATGAAGCTAATTGGGTAAAAGATGACACTGGCTATGCCGCTGGCAGTCGAACCCCTAAACGTCTCATCCGTCGACGATACTGACGCTGATAGTAGCTACTAGAATGCGCCTTCCTCTTTTGGCCTTCTCCTTAAAGTAAATACACCGTCATCAGGGCTCGCTGCGAAGTCGAATCTCGCAAAAGGGGGCTTGTACGCTCCTGCTCTGCCTGTCTGGACATCTCAGGAACGGGTCGACGGGTCTGAAGAACATCAGTGACGACCTGCATCCACTGCTAGAGATGCTCAGCTCCTACAGGAATTGTCAGATAAGCGGGGGTAACACTGGCCTCTGAAGGAGGCATAGGTACGGCGGGAGCCTCAGGAATAGGTGCAACATGCTCCAGAGAGGAAACAAGAATCTCAGATGGTGGAGCAAAAGTCACTCGGATCGCTGGAGTGGAATGAGAACCATGTCCATGGGCACCATGGCCACAAGCATCACAATCATGGGCACCCCGACTAGACGGCATGGTCTACAGAAAGAACAAGGGTGATGGACACCTAGGAATTACAATCCTTAAAGGCTCAAATGGAACGAGGGAAACACAGTTGGGACACTACTTGTCCTAAGCTTGTAGTCGATATGTGATACTATCCCAAGTTATTGCAAAATTACTTGCTATGCTCTAATACTAACTCTTGTCACACCCCAGACTTGGTAACCGGACTCATAAGGAACCTGATGGCCGGTTCTGGCCGCAACAGCCTCCGTAGCACCTCATTCTCGGCTCCTGAGGCAGGTTCTGATCCTAGGATCCTACAAGGAGGATTTTTATAACAGTATAATCATTCCATTACGAGCATACCCAAGATCACAGCAAGTAAATCTGAGAATAACAAAGGCACACATCACAAAATCCACTATGAATTTGAACTTTTACAAGTATCCATAAGATTCAAAAGGACATACATAAGATGATAGAAAAAGGAAAGGAAGTCTACAAAATTGGGGTCCTCAAGCTCAATTCTACTCCACGCTCTGCCGTTACAACACCTGCTTAGGATCTCCTGCACGCATCATCATGCATAAGCTTATAAAAGCTTAGAGGGTGGTGAAGGTGTGTGATAATAGTGCACAGAAGAATAATATGAGATACAGAAAGAAACATGATCAAAGTCAACACCACCAGCCTTACCAAGGCTGTCATAAACGCAAGAAGCTATACCAAGGCAGTATAATAATGCAGGAAGTCATACCAAGGCTATATAATGTAATGAGTACTGTAATGCAATGAGTACTGTAATGTAATGTGAAGTAATGTCAGTGCTCATATCCAATCTACATATCAAGTACATTTCCATTATAAGGAATTGCCGGGGTCCATTACATTGCTGGATGACTGCCACTCTACAGACCCCGCATAGTCAAACAAGCGTAAGAGACCTCACTACCCACCTGTGGACAGTCAATCACTAGCAAGGCCTAATGGTAGCGGATCCATTCACGAGCTGGTCAGACTCAGCCTAGCAATGCCTTCTTACATCAGGCTAGTAAGGCCAAACCATTATCCAACCGATTACACGACAGTGGGAGTCACGTCCTAACGGTATAAGACCCTCGTGCGCTCATATATTCCACCTGGTCATGGCGTTGGAGTAGATCCTTGATACCATGGAAGTTTTAAAATTTTCACCCATGGGCATCTATGCACCCGGTATGCTCAAGTAACATTTTTAGTGTCCAAACATGGCCATCCAGGATGTATCTGTGAAGGCTACAGCCCTGATGAAGTAAGGGCGATAATGTTCATATGTTATGCAATGTCAGATGCATGAATCACACAATCAACCATGCATCAATTCTAAGCATCCAACATGCTCAAGGGGAAATATTACGTCCCTCGGAGAAGGTAACATGCAATGTCTAATGGCATAATATGACCACACACGCACAGTGTCAACCAAGCATACAATGATGTACATGGGTCATGAGGATGAATTTAATCACACTATATGGCAATATACAATGTATATTACATTCCTCCTATTCAAGAAGGAACCAAGACTAGGTACTTAGACAATATCCTTAAGGAATCCAACTTCTAGTGGGGGCCCATTTACCTGTGATAGCCCATGAGACTAAGTATATAATGGGTCTAAGTAATATAGAAATGAGCCTAACAAGAGTTTAAGATGAGTATCAAATCACTCTTAAATACAACCAGGCCTAGAGGGGTCCATAATGGGGACATTTAACCGTCATTCCCCAAAAAGGCATATCAACCATGAACTTTATGGATAGAAGGCCCAAGGCCTACATTTAAGATAAAAATAAAGGTAACCACATACATATATTCCTCATAATAGGCCATAAAAAGATATAATACCACTTTTAACAACATGGACTCCAAGAGGGGAATTAAGGCTCAAGGCTTAATTCCCAATGGCCATAGAATCCATGCATTAAGTTGGATTTGGTGGGTAGTCCACATACACAATATACGGCCTAAAAATAAGTTTAAGTTTAGATGAAATGCGCCCAACTACATTAGCCCAATAACTAGCAATTTAAGTGGGCAACAAAGGGCCCAATACTATCCTTATCTCAGCCCATAAGTCCATCAAAATGGTGGAAGTCAGCCCAATATATGGTTGGGCCAAGCTGAGATGTCCCAACCCACTCTGGACCCATGAGATGCCCCAAAAATCTGATCTAAGATGGGGTTCTCATGTGATTATTAAAGGTGACCCAAAAGAATGCATTGATTAAGCCCAAAGATTATAAGAAAACATAAGCATGTAACACGTACACAAGTTCTCAATATGGTGGGCCCCACAGCCAAATAAAGTTTTAACCATAAAATTGCACATCTAAGATCCTTTGATAAACTTTTGGCCCGGTTGACTTTCTGGACCTGCTAAGGTCCGGAAATTAGTTAACTATGTGGAAATAATCTCATGAAGGCCAACTATACTCACTAGGAGACCCCACCAAATGGAGAGTGTGTATATATCATGAAAAGATCAAATGAACTTGCTATTGGATTGTGAGTCCAGCCGCAACCCAAGGCGGAGAGTACTTCCATGATCGGGCGATCTAAGGCTTGAATGACCTAGACGAACATATGTTGAGGTAGGCTCCACGTACATCCATATTTAGCCTCAAATAAATGGCCCAGGGTCTATGGTGGGCCTTTAACCATCCATAGAGAAACCTATGGGCCTACCTTATGATCACCCAGGAGGACATCCAACCTCAACTGGGTCCCAAAAGGTAGCCCGCTACGCAAATAAAGTAAGGTCTAAGGCCCAAGCAATGCATGGCCTAATGGGCTATACACAAGCCCAGCACATAGACAGTATGGTGAGCCCTTAAGTAAGGTTTGGGCCCAACCATCATAAGTCCATATATTGTGGTGGGCCTCATGGGCGGCCCTGTAGTTCATTCACATGGGCCATTTTGCACTTTACACAAGCGAGTTGGCCTCACATCCTAACCCAAGTATAGGGTCAATTTAGTGGGTAGCCAAAAGGCCCAACTACTTGCATACTATAGCCCTTAAACCCATTACAATAGGTAGAAGAGTATAGGCCCAAACGTCAGTGGGCCTACTAAAAGGATCTAGTCCACAAGGCCTAAGGAATTAGTTAACTAATCACACGCAACATTCCAATAAAACTCAACTTAGGTGGGCCTCAGCTGGGACCTAATCACACCCCAAAATGCTGTAGAGAAAGGGTAAGATAATTCATGTAAGTCCTCCTCACATCTGGTGGGCCATGCTGCCCCAATTCATTTATGGGTGGCAACATTGGACCCATTACCAAATTCCAGCCCACCCAAATTTCTGGGTTGGTTGGAGTCCAACAATTAAAAGTATTTCTTAGTATATTTAATCCTTCATGGCCTACACACATCACTTGGGCCCCACCAAATGAGAGAAGATATATAATACATATATCAAGTGGGCCAGGCCGTTGAAATGCAGGCCCAGCAGTAACCTAAGGCAGGGATGTCCCATGTGTAGGCAACTCTATGGGCCCGAGGTATCTGGACCAAAAATCCACCTAATGGGCCCCAATTGAATACCAAAAAAAAAGGGAGGATGATCAATCCCCTAAGGACCCCACATGGATGGATGGTGGGATATACAATACATTAAGGTGGGCCCACGAAGCAGGCTGGATGGCTAGCCCACGCTGGACGCCCCAACCTGGGCATCCCTGCCTGGTGGGCCACTCCCGGCCGCACCACGGTCAGCTCAAATGTCCGTTGAGTCTAAAATTTTACAGGATGACACTTCCATGGGTGGGCCACACTTTTCAAAACATTTCATAATTTTTAAATAACTATAAATATTTTAATTAATTTATAAAAGTCAGTCTGTCCAGAAAATCGGACTAACCTGGACTTCCCAACGTGGTGGGCCAGCCCAGCCCTTATCACGGTGTGCATAGGGGTTCATTGGCCCCAAAAATTTGGAGGTGGGTCCTCTCATGAGTGGGCCACCTCTCTGAAAATTTTCAAGATTTTTGGACATCTATAAATATTTTAATTAATTTTAAGAAAATAATCTGTCCTGAGATTCTGCCCGATCTGGACACTACAATATGGTGAGCCGGTTCAGCTATTGTCATGGTGTGTACAGGTGTCCATTGGCCCTGAAATTTTATACGTGTGTCCTAATTTAGTAGAAGTATTTTATTTAATTGATACAAATTCTAGACAGCAATGTTTTCCAAAAGAAAATCTGCTACTACACAATGTTATTGTCCCTATGATTGGCACCTCATGGGGTGGGCATAGTAAAAAGGCCTAGCTATATGTCCTAGAGGGGGGGGGGGGGGGGGTGAATAGGACAATGCCAAATAAAACTTATAACAGCGGAATTAAATAGAATATGATAGCCAAAGTAAATCACAATGCAGGAAAGAAAAACAACCTCAAAATTCTGATCTTGAGAGGTTGATACAAATGTTATTCTAAGGACAACCTTACACCAAAAACCAGAGTTTATGGTAGGACAACCTTATTTCTAGAAAGATCTTTGTATCAAATCTTAAATCGAAGAGGAATACAGAAATAAATACAAACTGAATTAAAATAAATTGAATCACAAATGTATTGTTCTAGGGACAGCCATACACCATAAAAATGGCAGGGCAACCTTGCTGGAATAACTTTCAAAAGAAATTAAAATATCAAGCGATAAAGGAATAGTAGAAAATAAATTCTAAACTATTACAACATTCTCACAATGCTTGAATTAAATGATTACAACATTCACCACCATACATACATCCCACAAAAGAATAATTAAAAATCAGAAGTATAAATCATTCAACCACAACACAAGGGATTATAGTGGTTCGCCTGTGTGTTCACCAACTACTAAACAACAGCCACACAAAATGCTACTCCACTCCTAATATCCTCACACAGGGGATATTAGCGTTCACTAAAAATAGGTTTTCCCAGGTTCACCCAAAACCTTTACAATTGTGTCTTTGTATGTGGGCTTACACAATTAAAAAAACCCCACTTCTGAGTTTTCCTGGCTCTCCTCAGATAACCAATACAACAAGATTTTTCTGGCAAATCTTAAAAGAAACCAAAACAAAAAGGAATTTACAATTAAATGTAAAATACCTGATTATCTCCTTCGTTGTAGCAGCCCGGTAGAACCAAATCAGAGTAGATGATTGAATGTCCAAGTTCAATGTCCAGTACTCAATTACAATGGTTCTAATTCTAATAAGTTTTAAATTAAACCGAATAGGGATTGCCTTAATTGATTTTGATTCCAAAGAAAGGGAATAATAATTCCTCTTATCAAATCAGATTGGAATAGCAGAAACAAAATCAATTAAAATAAAGCTAAGGAAAGAGAATATTAAATAAGCACACTTAGCTTAGATGGAGCACAGAATTATCTCTCAGAAGTTCGACGAAGATTGGCTTGAATAGATTCATTAATTCGATAATTTCTTCTAAGATTCGTGCACTTTATAGGTGAGCAGATCGTGTCTTCGACTGGTCTAGGGAGCTATTCGACTAGTCAAAGCAATAACAGATATTTGAAAGATCCGGCGGGATAAGCTCTGACCGTTCTACGACTGGTCGAAGGTCACCTTCGACTGGTCGTAGGTCACCTACGACTGACGTAGGTTTCCTTCGACTGGTCGAAGAACCTATAACACATCGCTGTATTTTGAGTCGAAGATTTACGACTGGTCGAAGATGCAGTCGACACTGTTCCTACGACTGGTCGAACAGATTCCTGGACTAGTCGAAGCCTAACAGATTTCATCCGAAATTTGTAACAAGCTCACAACTGATCGAGGAATTTCTTAGACTGGTCGAAGCAACTCTAGGACTAGTCGAAGAAGACATAGGACTAGTCGAAGAACAGACTAAACTCATGTAAAATAAACATTCGACTTATGTATCCAAAATGACCTACTTCTAAGGTCAACCTATGGTCAATCAAACCTCAACCATGAAGTATAGACATTGAAACATTAGGAACAAGTGACCTTGAAGTATGAGCCTTAAAGTCTTGATGTAGTTGAAATCTTGATATAGCTCAATCTTGAAAGAGTCTTGAGTTCTTTACAAACTGCCTTATACTCTTCTTGAAGTCTTGCAGCTTGAGTCTTGTCTTGTGATCAGTTCTTGCATTCAAGATTGATCCTTGTACTTGTGAGCTTTGCTTGTTGTAAGCTTTAGCTGATTATGAATGTTGATCCTTGAGAGAGCTTCACTTATGCAAGTTATATATAACAGAGTATAATAGTGATTTTGGCACCACAAATTTGACAACAAACAGGGATATAAACTATAGCACTTACAATCTCCCCCTTTGTCAAATTAGTGGCAAAACACATAACCAAGATAAACATAAAGTAAAACAACTGGTTTTATGAACCAGGTCATATCAACTGGCTTACCTGCAAATCAATATTCAACATGTTCATTCAATCAACATTCAACATTCAACCAGTTTCATTCAACTAGTTCAAACATACTCCCCCTGAGTAACATAACCAATGCTACTCCTCTCACAATCACATCGTTAAGAACAAACCATTTCCCCCCTTTTTGTCACAATATGACAAAGGAGAACTAAATAAATGAATATATGAGAGTAAACATGAGGAGTTATGAGAGTATAGCAAAATAGTGATAGAGATACTCAGCATTGCTTTACATAGAATAAAATCCAGCATAAAATATAGATAGTATCAAACTCAAAGTCAATCAAGTGCTAAGTTATAAAGTTATTACAGACCAGAAGTCTCATATAAACTACTCAGAACCAGAACCAGATGATGGAGCAGGAATAGAGGGATCAAGTGGTGCATGCCTTTGTTCAAGCGCCTAAGATATTTGCGCATGTACTTGAATTGTAAATCATGAGCAATAGACATGTTTTCCAACTTTACATTTATATTCTCAACTTTACCCTCTAATGCACTCAGACGTGCATCAACATCAGATGGTACAAAATCTGGATCATTTGCTGAGTCAGAATCCAGTTCCTCAAAAATGTCATCCATATTAATGTTATCACCAGCTTCTTCACCACCACCACCTTGTTCAGGAAGTAGATCCAGCTTCATCTTATTGATATTAGTATTGTTGAAAATCAGATGATGGATAGGTGCCTCATCAACCGGCATATCGACTAACATATGAGTAGCCAATACAGTCATTAAATAGGCAAAAGGAATGTCATTATGACCAAGATGGAGTCTAAACTGAAGAATGAAATGACAGATTAACGATGGTAAACAAATCTGAGTACCATTGAAAATAGCATGGATAACACGAACCATAAACGAAGTCAAGTCAGATTTATTACCCGAACGAGGATACAAATTAGACAAAAGATTCTGTAGAGAATTCTGTACTTGGGTAACAAATACCTTGCGGGAAGCGCATTTCCTTTTTATGTCCATTGAACATCCATGTTGCACAAGTCTCTAGTGAGCATGCGTTTTTCAGACATTGAGGGTTTATCAGTTAAGTTATGAATAGGAATACCCTCATCATTCACAGGAATGTCCATAAGGGCTGAAATTAAATGACGATCAACGTCAAAAGGCCCTTCTCTAGTAGAAATTTTAAAAGTTAAATCATCCTGTGAGAAAGCACTAATACATGTAAACATGGATTGGGCAATGGACTGGTATGCAGGCCCACCCCAATGTAACAAGTTAACCCAACCTACAGCTTCAAGCATAGGAAGGATGTCAAAAGGTGCAATATGATTAACATCAACAGGATGTTCAACAATAACATTACGTAATCTAATGTCCCTGACATATGATGGATCATCATTGGGAACAAGAAGATGACGCTTAGAGATAGCGGTCGATCTGGAGGAAGAAGAAGGACCACGTGAAGTAGTTTTTCTACCTTTAAAAGCCATTTGCAACAAGAATTTCAAGGAATAAAGAAGTTGCAAAGGATTGAGAAGTGGGTTTACACAAAATAGATTTTTCAAAATCCAAACCCCAAATCTCAATGAAATCCAAAATAGAAAGCTTCAAGCTAGAAAAGGAAACAATATAGACACAAATCTGCAAGAAAAACGGGATTTGGAACACTAACCTTGAAGAACAAGAAAGATGGGTTTGACAAGTCGAAGCACAGCTCCAAGGAGAAGAAAAAAGAAATGAGGAAGAAATCAAAAATCCCCAATTTTAAGTGAAACCCGAGTTCTACGACTGGTCGTGGGTACCTACGACCGGTCGTAGGACGACTGGTCGTGTATACTCACGACTGGTCGAAGAAACCCCAAAAATTCAAATTTTTTGTAAATTCTACAAAAATTGGAATTCAATCTAGCAAATATATACACTATAATACAAGTAGGCATAAATAATCAATTTAAAATACACATGCCAAGATCAAATTTCATCTTTTTGAACCTGCTTTTATCGAGAGGTTTTGTGAAAATGTCAGCTCGTTGATCTTCAGTAGGAATATATTCTAGAGATATAACTTTTTCTTCTACTAATTCCCTTATATAATGAAATCTAATGTCAATGTGCTTAGTACGAGAATGCTGAATAGGATTTTTTCAAATATTTATCGCACTGGAATTATCACAATGTAATAACATAGAATCCTGTTTAATTCCATAATCACTTAGCATTCGTTGCATCCAAACAAGCTGTGTACATGCATTACCAGCTGCGATATACTCAGCTTCAGCTGTTGAAAGTGATATAGAATTTTATTTCTTACTAAACCAGGAAACTAGACAATTTCCAATGTAAAAACAACCACCACTGGTTGATTTTCTATCATCTAAATTACCAGCCCAGTCAGCATCCGAGTACCCAGCTAATTGAACATTGGTTTCATGAGGATACCAGAGACCGAGATTTACAGTACTTGCGACATATCTAATAATTCGCTTGACAGCAATCAAGTGAGATTCTTTTGGATCAGATTAATATCTTGCGCAAATACCAACACTTGGAGAAATATCAGGTCTACTAGCAGTTAAATATAACAAACTACCAATCATACTCCGATAAAGTTTTGAGTCAACATTTTTACCATTAGAGTCTTTTGAGAGTTTCAGGGTAGTACTCATAGGAGTATCAAAATTCTTGCCATTCTCAAATCCAAATCTCTTGATTAGATTCAAAACATACTTAGATTGAGAAATGAATATTCCTTCAGGTTGTTGCTTTACTTGCAATCCAAGGAAATAAGTCAATTCCCCAACCATGCTCATTTCGAATTGTGATTTCATCAAATCTACAAACTCAGTAGTCAAGTCAGTACAAGTTGATCCATAAATGATATCATCAACATAAATCTGTACCATTAAGATATGATCATTATGTTTTTTAACAAACAGAGTTTTATCGACAGATCCCATTTGAAAATTATGACTTAAAAGAAATTTTGTTAGTTTCTCATATCATGCCCTAGGTGCTTGTTTTAATCCATAAAGTGCCTTTTTAGTCGATATACATGATCAGTATTTTTGGAATCTTCAAAACCCATTGGCTGTTCAACATAGACTTCTTCATGTAAATCGCCATTTAGAAAAGCACTTTTCACATCCATCTGATAGATCTTTATCTTTTTAAAACATGCAATGGATATAAATAGTCTGATAGATTCAAGACGTGCTACTGGTGCAAAGGTTTCATCAAAATCAATCCCTTCAGTTTGAGTATAACCTTGTACCACTAGTCTAGCCTTGTTTCTAATTATATTTCCACGCTCGTCAGACTTATTTTTGAAAATCCATTTTGTTCCAATGATGTGTTTATCTTTAGGTCTTGGTACGAGATACCAAACATCATTTCTTACGAATTGGTTGAGTTCATCTTGCATCGCAACAATCCAGTTCTCATCAATAAGAGCTTCTTTTACGTTAGATGGTTCAATTTGGGATGTAAAACATACATAATTACATATATCCTCAAGTTGTCTACGGGTACGAACACCGGTGAGAGGGTTTCCAAGAATTTGTGTGGTTGGATGATCTTTAACAGTCCTCAACTCAGAATCAGTCTGATTCGATGAAGTATCGGGTTTATCAATGATTAGTACTTCATCATTATCTGAATTAGAAATTGGTGTATTTAAGTTATCATCAATGACAACATTAATGGATTCTTGAATCACACCAGTCCTTTTGTTCAGGACCCTATAAGCTCGACTGTTTAAGGAATATCCTAGAAAAATCCCTTCATCACTCTTCGTATCGAATTTTTCCAAATTTTCACGATCACGTAAAATATAGCACTTGCTGCCAAAAACTCGAAAGTATTTAACAGTAGGCTTTTTATTGAACCACAATTCGTAAGCCGTTTTATTTTTATCTTTGCTAGTGTAGACTCGGTTAATAATATAGTAAGCTGTGTTGACTGCTTCAGCCCAAAGATTTTTAGAGAGCTTCATGCTATTCAACATGACATTAGCGATTTCTTGAAGCACCCTATTCTTTCTTTCTACAATTCCATTTTGTTGTGGAGTTTTGGGAGCAGAGAATTCATGTAATATTTCTTGGTCGGTACAGAACTTCTCAAAATTGCTATTCTCAAATTCAGATCCATGATCACTACGAATTTTACTGATTTGAGAAGATTTTTCAGTTTGAATCCTTTTGAAAACTTTTCTTACTTCTTCAAGGGTTTCAGATTTATCCCTTAAGAAGACTACCCAAGTGAATCTGGTAAAGTCATCAACTATTACCAAGATATACTTTTTCCCACCACGACTTTCTGTTCTGGTAGGTCCTATCAGATCCATGTGGAGAAGTTCGAGTGGTCTTGATGTGGTATTTGAATTCACCTTTTTGTGTGAGTTCTTTGTTTGTTTGCCTATCTGGCACTCACCACATATTTTATCTAATTTCTGAAGTTTGGGTAAACCTCTTACAAGTTCTCGTTTGCTCAATCAATATAAATTTCGATAATGTACATGTCCAAGACGTTTGTGCCATAAATCAGTCTCGTCTGTATGGACCATGTAACATGTTTGATTAGATGAGCTGGATTCGCTAATAATATAGCAATTTTCAGACGTTCTACGTCCAGTTAATATTACAGAACCCTTATTGTTTAGAATCTCACAGCTTTGATTAGAAAACTGAACATTATGGTTATTATCACATATTTGAGATATACTAAGCAAGTTATATTTTAAGCCTTCAACGTATAAAACATTTTTAAACACAGGAAGATTAAAAAGTTGAACCGTACCTTGGCCTATAAGCTTGCAGTTGCTACCATCACCAAATGTGACTGAACCATCAGTCATATCTTTCAGATCCGTAAATAAAGCTTTGTCACCTGTCATATGCCTGGAGCATCCACTGTCTAGGTACCACTTTGAATGACTTGTTGCTTTGAAAGCAGTGTGAGCAACCAAGCAGGTGACTTTAGGAACCCATTTCATAACTGTTTTAGGTTTAGGAACATAGTTGGTCTTCTTTTGTGTATATTTGTAGGAATGACCTATAGAGTTAGATTTTAAGAGCTCCTTGAGTAAATCAACTATCTTTTCAGCTAGTGGATTTCGTTTCTGATTAAAGTTAACATGGTTGTTTCTAGGTTTTTGAAAAGTTTTTGAATTTCTAGAAAAATCTTGATAAGTACTTTTCCCTTTTGAGTTTGAGGACTCTCCTTGAACAAACATAGGAGGAGTATACTTTTGTTTAGGAGGTAGATTTTTATCATAGCCCAACTCAGATCGATCGCCACATTTTCTTGATCCGGATAAAAGTTTCTCTAACTTTGGATCACCTTGGGCATATTTCCATGTGTCCTTTAAACTCAGAAGAGAAGATACTTCAATTTTAAGTTTCTCAATTTCAGATTTTAAATCAATAATTAGGGAGTTTTTGAATTCCAAATCGCATTTTGATTTTTCAAAACAATCTGAAATTTGTGATTTTTCTAAGATAAGTGATTCAAAACAATTTTTGAGTTTAGAAAACTTTTCTTTTTGAAGTTTAAGTTTGACAGCAATTTTACAACTTTCCTTATATAGGGCATTGTAAGCGTCTTGAAGATCATCTTCATTTTCACATTCACTATTCAGATTTTTTTCACTCGTAGAGTCATTATCTGAAAATGTGAATTTGGCTAGAGTCATAAGAGCTTTAACCTCATTGCCCGACTCAGTTTCAGAATCTTCTGATTCAGAAGAACCTTCAGAATCAGATGATTCATCCCATGTAGCCAACATACCCTTCTTCTTGGGTTTGTCCCTTTTAAGACATCTATTTGCTAAGTGCCCATATTCTTAACAGTTGTAACATTGACTATCTTTCAAAGATTTTCGATATTTGGGTCTAAACTTCTTTTTATCATTTGAC
Organism: Magnolia sinica; assembly: GCF_029962835.1. Lineage (NCBI taxonomy): Eukaryota > Viridiplantae > Streptophyta > Magnoliopsida > Magnoliales > Magnoliaceae > Magnolia > Magnolia sinica. The sequence continues at coordinate 56,825,436 of NC_080583.1, read as the reverse complement.
TTTTGAAAATCAACCATTTTCTTGCTTTTGAAAATCTTGTAAAATTTCTTAGCTAAAAGAGCCATATCATCTTCTGAATCAGAATTTTCTTTTGAATTACATTTAGAAGATTTTAGTGCGGTAGATTTACCTTTAGGAGCTTTAAAGTTTAACTCGTAGGTTTGTAGAGAACCAACTAGTTCTTCTACCCTCATATTATCTGTATCACGAAGTTCCTGGATCGCGGTTACTTTAGAATTGAATCGTTCAGGAAGTGAGCGTAATATTTTTGCACACACTTTACTTTCTGGGATTTTATTGCCAAGACCCCACATTGAGTTTACAATGTCATTCAATCTAGTGTAAAAGTCCATAAACATTTCATTTTCCTCCATATGAATTTCTTCAAATCTGGTTGTGAGGAGTTGGACTTTAGATTTTTTGACAATTGTAGTACCCTCGTGTCTCATTTCTAATATATCCCAAGCTTGCTTTGCAGTATCACAGGAAATGATTCTTTTGAACTCATCCGGTGATAGTGCGCAAGTAATGGCATTTAGTGCTTTAGCATTTGCACTACTCTTACTTTTCTGAAGAGTGGTCCATTGGTAATATGGTGTGGCTTTCATAGACTTTGAACCATCAACCCCAGTAACTTCCATGATAGGAGGATTCCATTCAGTCACTGTGGCTTGCCACACATTTTCATCCATTGATTTGAGGAAGATCCTCATTCTGGCTTTCCAATAGGCATAGTTGGAGCCATCAAAGGGTGGAGGCCTTGTGACTGAAAAGCTATCAAAATTTGACATCTTAAATAGCTTAAATCGTTAGCTCAGGAATTAAATCCAAGAATTAAAAAAGAGCTATTAGGCTCTGATACCACTTGAAAAGGCTTAGCTATATGTCCTAGAGGGGGGGTGAATAGGACAATGCCAAATAAAACTTATAACAGCGGAATTAAATAGAATATGATAGGCAAAGTAAATCAAAATGCAGGAAAGAAAAATAACCTCAAAATTCTGATCTTGAGAGGTTGATACAAATGTTATTCTAAGGACAACCTTACACCAAAAACCAAAGTTTATGGTAGGACAACCTTATTTCTAGAAAGATCTTTGTATCAAATCTCAAATCGAAGAGGAATACAGAAATAAATACAAACTGAATTAAAATAAATTGAATCACAAATGTATTGTTCTAGGGACAGCCATACACCATAAAAATGGCAGGGCAACCTTACTGGAACAACTTTCAAAAGAAATTAAAATATCAAGCGATAAAGGAATAGCAGAAAATAAATTCTAAACTATTACAACATTCTCACAATGCTTGAATTAAATGATTACAACATTCACCACCATACATGCATCCCACAAAAGAATAATTAAAAATCAGAAGTATAAATCATTCAACTACAACACAAGGGATTATAGTGGTTCGCATGTGTGTTCACCAACTGTTAAACAACAGCCACACAAAATGCTACTCCACTCCTAATATCCTCATACAGGGGATATTAGCGTTCACTAAAAATAGGTTTTCCCAGGTTCACCCAAAACCTTTACAATTGTGTCTTTGTATGTGGGCTTACACAATTAAAAAAAACCCCACTTCTGAGTTTTCCTGGCTCTCCTCAGATAACCAATACAACAAGATTTTTCTGGCAAATCTTGAAAGAAACCAAAACAAAAAGGAATTTACAATTAAATGTAAAATACCTAATTATCTCCTTCGTTGTAGCAGCCCGGTAGAACCAAATCAGAGTAGATGATTGAATGTCCAAGTTCAATGTCCAGTACTCAATTACAATGGTTCTAATTTTAATAGATTTTAAATTAAACCGAATAGGGCTTGCCTTAATTGATTTTGATTCCAAAGAAAGGGAATAATAATTCCTCTTATCAAATCAGATTGGAATAGCAGAAACAAAATCAATTAAAATAAAGCTAAGGAAAAAGAATATTAAATAAGCACACTTAGCTTAGATGGAGCACAGAATTATCTCTCAGAAGTTCGACGAAGATTGGCTTGAATAGATTAATTAATTCGATAATTTCTTCTGAGATTCGTGCACTATTTATAGGTGAGCAGATCGTGTCTTCGACTGGTCTAGGGAGCTATTCGACTAGTCAAAGCAATAACAGATATTTGAAAGATCCGGCGGGATAAGCTCTGACCGTTCTACAACTGGTCGAAGGTCACCTTCGACTGATCGTAGGTCACCTACGACTGGTCGTAGGTCACCTACGACTGGTCGTAGGTTTCCTTCGACTGGTCGAAGAACCTATAACACATCGCTGTATTTTGAGTCGAAGATTTACGACTGGTCGAAGATGCAGTCGACACTGTTCCTACAACTGGTCGAACAGATTCCTGGACTAGTCGAAGCCTAACAGATTTCATCCGAAATTTATAACAAACTCACGACTGATCGAGGAATTTCTTAGACTGGTCGAAGCAACTCTAGGACTAGTCGAAGAAGGCCTAGGACTAGTCGAAGAACAGACCAAACTCATGTAAAATAAACATTCGACCTATATATCCAAAATGACCTACTTCTAAGGTCAACCTATGGTCAATCAAACCTCAACCATGAAGTATAGACATTGAAACATTAGGAACAAGTGACCTTGAAGTATGAGCCTTGAAGTCTTGATGTAGTTGAAATCTTGATGTAGCTCAATCTTGAAAGAGTCTTGAGTTCTTTACAAACTGCCTTATACTCTTCTTGTAGTCTTGCAGCTTGAGTCTTGTCTTGTGAGCAGCTCTTGCATTCAAGATTGATCCTTGTACTTGTGAGCTTTGCTTGTTGTGAGCTTTAGCTGATTATGAATGTTGATCCTTGAGAGAGCTTCACTTATGCAAGTTATATATAACAGAGTATAATAGTGATTTTGGCACCACAAATTTGACAACAAATAGGGATATAAACTATAGCACTTACACATAGGTTTCTCAAATCACTAGGAGAATAGGTGGGTTTGGTACTCCCATGTATGGATAGCAGGTGGGATCCACTGGAGTGGCCCACTTCCCCAAATTCAAGGTACAATAGGCTCCTCTCCAAAATGCAACATTGTTAGACTGTCCAGAAATTTTTAGACGTCTCGCCTACTTTGGCCCATCCCATAGGCCTCAATCAAGGGTTAAATGATATGGGGCCCATCCTACATCAAGGTGGGGTCCATGCCTTAGAAAAATCCCAAAGAAATCAGGAATAAAAAGCCCCACAAATGGGCCTAAATAGTGCCCAAAAACCATGCCGCAAATGGGCCTGAAATTTGGACAGCAGCATATACTGTCCATTTCCAGCCCATGGAAAAATATCTAGAGGGATAAATGGTCAGATACATCAAGTGGGGTCCACTTAGATGGACCACAAAAATTTCAGACCCAAATCCATCCAAGAATCACCAAGAAATCATGCCTTATGGGGCCATCCAACCCATGCATCATACATACATATGGACGTCCAGCCTAGTGGGCCTGGGCATCCCAAAATTTGATGGGTCTGGGACCTTTTTTGTCACATCAGTGAGCCACCAATATCAAAAGCAAAATAGGGAAAAGATATAGAAGGAAGAGGGAGGGAGGGAGGGAGAGAGATCAACGTCCATGGAGGATTCCGACACTATGAATCCTCCACCATTACAATCACACCTACATCTTACATGAATCATGCATGCATGTGATTTATACAAATCCATGAAATTTTGAGGTGGGGATACCATCCCCACCATGCACCTCAGGTCTAAATGACCCAAATAATCTAGATTTAAAGAGAAAATCCAACATGGTGGGCCCATGGAGAATGGCCTACCATGGAAATATACATGCATGTAGCGGGACTTGGTCTCACTTCATGAAGCTATGTAGGACCTCCACCATTGATTGGTGGGTCCTACATACTCCCAAGTGCGTAAAGAAGAACATGCAAGAAGAAGAAAGAAGGAAAGAACTTCAATGCATCACCCACCTTAATGGATCTTCAAGATTTTCCTATCTCGAAGCTCCTTAAGCTCCAAGGGTTATAAATCTATGGTTAAGATCACTTTTCAAAGGTTAGATTGGGGGGTTATTGATAGAAAATGGGCTGGAGTTGCTGGAATATGGAGGAGAGGTGGAATGAGAGAAATGAGAGGAGAGAGAGAGAGGGGGGGGGGGGGGATTGTAGGAGAGTCATCATTGCTCTCCCTCATTGGTTAGAGAAAGCAATCATAACCTATGGTGAAAATAACAAAGTTGCTAGGCTTAGACTAGGCTTGGTGGTGTTTAGAGTGGGTGGTGTTTAATCCATGCAATTATATAGTGTGTGTGTGGTGTGCATGGGAAATTGTGCCATGGAAATGGCCCGTGTATAAAAAGTGGGCCATATGATGAAACGTTCATAACTTTTGATCCGTAGGTCGGATGGACGCACAAGACACGTCGTTGGAACCACAACGATGATACGATCAGGATGGAATAGGTCTAGGGTTTATCCGAGTCAGGTCTACATGACCGGACTCAAGGATGACCGCAAACACAATCCAAGGGTCGCATATAGCTGGAATTTGACCGGTAGGACCGCGGAACCAAAATGGATGGAATGCATACTCACACACACGCATGCACATATGTAAACTTAGGTCGGATCTCACAGTTACACCGGTACTTGAAGTTAACCGGTGGAGGCCACAATTTGAGAAATTGCTCCGAATTGATGTAGTGCCATTATTGTCTAGCTTCAAAGCACTGAAGCTTGACCTAAAACATTTACCCTTTGATTTGAAATATGTCTATTTAGGTTAAGATGAGACATATCTGGTGTTAATTTCTTCTCACCTGGAGCAAGAGCAGGAGAGTATGCTTATCTCTACTCTCATTGAGCACAAAGGGGCCCTTGGATGGTCGATTGTGGACCTCAAGGGAATTGATCATTTGATTTGTACTCACTTCATTCATCTTGGGGATAATGTGAAGAGCTCTCGGCAACCACAATGTAGATTAAATCTAAACATGAAGGAAGTGGTTACAGTCGAGGTTCTTAAGTTGTTGGATGTGGGTATCATCTACCCAATATTTGACAGTCAATGGGTGAGTCCAACTCAGGTGGTTCCTAAGAAGTCCAGAATCACTATCATAGCCAATGCTGATAATGAACTTGTGTGCCAACTAGGGTTACCACCGGTTGGAGAATGTGCATTGACTTCAAAAAGTTGAATACCGTTACAAGGAAGGACCACTTTCCTTTTTCATTCATTGATCAAATCTTGAAAAGGCTAGCTGGTCACTCTTACTATTTCTTCCTTGACGGATATTCAGGCTACAACTAGATAGAGATAGCCCTTGACGATCAAGAAAAGACCACATTCACATGTCCATTTGGCACCTTTTGCTTACCAAAGGATGTCATTTGGACTATGCAATGCCCCCTCCACTTTTCAGCAATGTATGTTGAGTATTTTTTCTGATATGGTGGGGTAATATTTAGAAGTCTTCATGGACCATTTCTCTATTTTTGGTCCATCCTTCAGCGAATGTTTGAAAAACCTAAAAAATATGCTGAAGCGATGTGAAGAAAAGAATTTGGTATTAAATTGGGAGAAGTATCATTTCATGTTTCGTAAGGAAATTTGTACTTGGACGTATTATCTCGTCTAAGGGAATAGAGGTAGATAAGGCTAAAATTGATCTTATCTCTAACTACCTCCACCTAGGAGCATACGAGACGTGTGATCCTTCTTAGGACATGCTAGATTTTACAGAAGATTCATAAAGGCCTGTTTAGCCGGGCGAATCCCATGGGATTAGGAGGGATGGGATGGATTTTAAGGTAATGATGGTGGTGTCAGTGGATTGGTTTAAGATCCATGGGATTAGTATTTCCTGGGATAAGTTCACTAGGCCTGTTTGGCATGCCCGGCATATCCCGGGATTTTACCTTCCAATCCGTCCAACCAAGGGATGAGATCAATTTTAAGGTAATGATGGTGATGTTAGTGGATTGTTTTAAGATCTCTGGGATTGCTTCTATCCCGAGACAAGTTCATTAGGTCTGTTTGGCTCGTCATGCATATCCCGAGGTATCGTGATCCCATCCTTCCTAATACCGTGGGATGGTCCGGCCAAACAGGCCCTAAAGGACTTTAGTCACTTCTCTCATCCGTTATGCAATCTACTTCAAAAGGATATACCATACGAGTGGACTGAACAATGCCAAGAAGATTTCTCTAAGCTCAAAGGCATGCTAACTACCGCACCTATCATACAGCCACCCGACTGGAACATTCCTGTTGAAATTATGTGTGATGTGTCCGACTATGCTATTGGGGTAGTGTTAGGCTGACGAAAGAAAAGAAGCCTTAAGTCATTCACTATGCAAGTAGAACCCTAAATCCTACCCAATTAAATTATTCTACTACAGAAAAGGAACTTTTAGCCGTAGTATTTTCTTCAGACAAATTTAGGTCTTAGTTGATTGGATCTAAGATCATCATCTACAAAGATCATGCGACGCTCAAGTATCTTCTTTCTAAGAATGATAATAAGCCTCGCTTGATAAGATGGATCCTTCCACTTCAAGAATTTGACTTAGAAATAAAAGATAAAAAGGGAGTAGAGAACATAGTGGCTGATCATCTTTCATGTCTTGATCTTCCTAATTCCCTTGAGATGGCACCCCTAAATGACATGTTCCTTGACGAACAACTATTTAAACTCTCCCACTTACCTTGGTTTGCCGATATTGCAAATTATCTTGCTACAGGTTTCACGTCGACACATTGAACTACGCAAGATAAGAAAAAACAATTACCTGGACCAAATTCTAAGGAGATGTGTGCCAGACAATGAACACCAAAGTGTCATCTCCTTCTTCCACTCTCAGGCCCGTGGTGGTCACTTTTCTACTAAAAAGACTACGATCAAAATTCTACAGTGTGGCTTTTACTGGCTCACTATGTTCATGGACACTCATGAGTTTTACAAAGCTTGTGAGCGTTGTCAAAATTTGGGAGCATTGTCTCATCGAAATACGATGCCTCTAAACCCAATTATTATCATTGAAGTATTTGATTGCTAGGGTATCAACTTAATGGGTCCATTCCCCCAATCTTTTAGGAATTTATATATTTTACTAGCAGTAGACTATGTCACTAAATGGGTCAAAACGATTCTGTACCGGAATAATGATCATTAAACGGTCATTAAATTTATTAAAAAAAAGTCATTTCCCGATTCGGAATGCCTCGAGCCATCATTAATGATAAAGGTTCACATTTCTGTAATAGGCCATTTATAAACCTAATGAAGAAATACGACATCTCTTATATGGTGAGTACTCCATACCACCCACAAACTAGTGAGCAAGCCGAGATTTTCAATAGGAAAATTAAACACATTTTGAAAAAAAATAGTTAACCCAGATCGTAAAGATTGGTCAATTCACTTGACCGATGTTTTATGGGCTTACCATACATCCTTTAAGACTCCCATTGGAATGTCTCACTTTTGACTCGTCTATAGGAAAGCTTGCCACTTACCTATGGAATTGGAACATCGAGCCTACTGGGTTATTAAAAATCTAAACTTCGATTTGGACAATGCTGGCTTGCTGCGCAAACTTCAGTTAAATGAACTCGAGAAGTTACAAGGATAGGATGAAGGTGTTCCATGATAAGAACATCCTTCGAAAATTGTTCTTAACTAGTCAAAAAGTCCTTTTATACAATTCTTGGTTACATCTTTTTTTAGGTAAACTCTGATCTCGTTAGACCGGCCCTTTCACAGTTACTAATGTCTATCCTCATGAGGCCATTGAGATAACGAATCCGAACAATGGCGATGCTTTTAAAGTGAATGGACATCGTTTAAAGCCATTTATTGAGAAATTTGATTTAGAGGACATGTCCATACCTCTGAATGATCCTATTTACCAGGATTGACCTCCTAGTCTAATGGAGGTGTAGTTAGGTTTATTGCTTTCATAGAAATTAGGATTAGGATAATTTTTTTTCAACTTGTTTTAGTATTTTGGGCTAACCCATCTTCACGTTAAGATTCTTGGAAAAAGCCCCAGAATTCCTTCTTCAGATACTCTTTCCATCACTGCCCCTTTCTTTTCGTTACCTCTTTTGCATTACATGCTCATATCTTTTACATTGAGGACAATGTAGATTTTAGGTTGGGGGTGTGGATTAGGTATACTAATCAGTGCTTTTATAGGTCTAGGCTTTTCTAGTTTTGGGCAAAAATTTTCACTACTTTAAGTTGCAAATCTGTTTGGAAAATGATAATTTATGTACTTAAGAATGTTTTGAGTATGATGAGATAGAGATTGAATTTTGAATTGTTAGAGTTTGATCAACTAAGTAATCTATCACCTACAGTTCTTGCACTTAATTGATTAAGAGGAAGTTCAAATATCATATTAATCCAAATCAAAAGACACGTTTAATCTACCTCCTATAAATAGTATTAGAATTTGTAATTATTAGTATGATGATCATTTAAAGATGATGAGAATTGAGTCTGGATAATTTTATCCACCTTAAAAGATGAAAGGAACTAGTTAAAAAATAAGAAATCGATAAAAAGGTCATAGTGATGAAAAGAATGAAAGAATGTAAGTCTGAAAAGAATGAAAAATTCTGAAAAGACTGGAAAGAATTAATAGAAAAAAGATCGTCAATATAAAATCAAAAACTGGAAAAAGAAGGAAATGGGGATAAGTTCGGAATCAATACTTGATTATTCAATAAATGTTGATATAGTAAGCATGGCTGACATTATGAAATATTAGTACTCTTATGAGAAGTAAGTTGATTTTCACTGAGCACATTGAAAACTTGATATGTGAACTTATGCTCTGATGTTATTGATAAAGAATTTATTTGAATGATTACTTATGTGATTTGGCTCTAGGTGTTCAAAATCCCACTTTCTTGTTTTAATTGTACTCAGTCATACTTGATTGCACAAAGGATTGATTTCTGAAAAAGGTTTGAATATTGAGAATTGAGGATCACTTCACGCATGTTTTGCTCGGGACTAGCAAAATCCTTGTTGGAGAGTTGTTGAGTGTCAAATATTGCATATTTTTCTGCCATTTATATCTTGGTTTTATAAACATGATACTGCTTAAAGGTATATTTTGCGCATGTTTATGTTGTAAGGTGAATCTAAGAGCTTGGATTAAAAAGAATGTTACATGCATAGATAACACCAAGGCAAAGAATGGATCTTTGGAGACCAAGATTAAAGATTTCAAGACCCCAAAATTCAAGAAAACCAAGTGGAGAAGGAAGGAAGTCCAAAGAACAAAGTGCTGAATTACACTTTACGGATTGTGTCATCGAAATTTCTAAAGAATTTTGAAGCAACGCATTATACTAATTTGGACACATTCTCAATGGATTGAAGACCCTTCGATGCCATCGAAGGACTTCTCGATGACATCAAAGGAAGGTTCGATGACACAAGAACTTATGCAGTGCGGAAGATGTTACATAATGTATAAAGGCGCGACTCCCGAAAATCAACTTACATTCAATGACATCGAAGGAGGTTCAATGTCATCGAACGCGTTACACAGAGTTACGCGGACTGCATAAATTGAGGCAGTTTTGCAAAACCGACTAGACTAGGCTATAAATATAGGTTTCCTACGGACTTTTTGGAATATCTAGGGTTTCAAAGAGTAGAGCCAACGGGTGGAGTAGCCTCCCAAGAGTTTTTTCTTCTTTCCTAGCTTGTTTTTAATGCTTTTTTCTAAGGTTTTAGATCCAATCATGTTTATGGTTGGCTAAATCCCTTAGTTAAGGCTAAGGGGTGAAGCTTGTAACATGATTGGGATATTTTTCTTGTTTGATTCTTATTCTTGTTGAACTTCTTTAATTCTAATTTGATTTTTAAGAAATACTTTTAGTTTTTAATAGTTTGTTGTGACTCAAATTACAATAGATCTGAGATAGCTTTAAGTATCTTCTTCTCTTATTTTGAGATTGTGGGATTGGTAAATCCTGTTATTCTCCATTGTCCCCTGGGCATGATTGGGTGATGGAATCCCTTCCAACCTCTATAATTCTTCTCCATTGAGAATTAGGTCAATGAAAGTTCAGATTTGATCTTATTGATATATCTTCCAATTGGATAGGATAGGAATCCAATTCCAATTGTATTCTTGGAATCAAATAAGGAAACATCCTGAAGTTGCAAGTGGATCCTTGACACCCTAGTTCCCACCTTTAAATTCATAAGTTTTAATTAAACAATTCAAAATTACTTCCTTATATTCCAGGTTTTAGATTTAGATCTTCTTCTAGTTCTGATTCTAGTTACTTTCAGAATACACACAAAGATTAGTCCCTATGGATTCGACCTCGGTCTTATCGATATTATTACTACATCGTGACCCTACACTTGGGGTTGTGAATATAATCCAAGGAAATAGTTTAGTTCACCAACCATACTTATTTCAAACTTGGATTTCATTAGATCTGCAAACTCAGTAGATAAGTTAGCGAATGTAAATCCATAAATAATATCGTCAATATAGATTTGAACTATCAAGATATGTTCATTATATTTCTTAACGAATAGAGTTTTATCAACACTACCTATAATAAAATCATGACCAAGTAAGAATTTAGTTAATTTCTCATACGATGCTTTGGGAGCTTGTTTCAAACCGTAAAGAGCCTTTTTAAGACGATAAACATGATTTGGAAGTTTGGGATCTTCGAAACCCTTTGGTTGTCCAACATATACTTCCTCATTCGAATCGCCATTTAAAAAAGCACTTTTTACATCCATTTGATAAATTTTGAATTTGTTATAGCATGCAATGAAAATAAATAATTTGATTGATTCAAGGCACGCAACTGGTGCAAAGGTTTCATCATAATCAATACATTTAATCTGAGTATAACCTTGTATAACCATTCTTGCCTTATTTTTTTATAATATTTCATATTTCATCAGTTTTATTCTTAAAAATCCACTTGGTTCCAATCACATGTTTATCAATAGGTCTGGAAACCAAATACCATACATCATTTCTAATAAATTGATTTAATTCTTCTTGTATGGCATTAATCGAACTTTCATCAGCGAGTGCTTCATTTATATTACCCGGTTCAATTTGAAAAGTAAAGCAGACATGATTACATATATTTTCTAGTTGTCTTCTTATCTGAATGTCAGCGCATGGGTTACCAAGTATTTGATTAGTCAGATGGTCTTTGACTAACCTTAACTCAGTATTATCTGATTTAGATGAAGAGTCAGGTATATTAATCAAATTGACAACATCATCATCATCTTGATTAGGATTGGGTGTGATCTGTTGATCATTTATCACCACGTTTATAGATCTTGTGTCACCCTAGTTCTTTTGTTAAGAACATGGTATGCCCGACTGTTTTGAGAATAACCTAGAAATATTCTGTCATTGCTATAGGCTTTAAATTTTCTCAGTCATATAATATAAAACATTTGTTTCCAAAAGTTCAAAAATATTTAACTGTGGGATTTTTATTAAACCATAATTCATAAGTTGTTTTGTTTTTAGCTTTTCTAATATAAACACGATTTATTATATAGTAAGCAGTACTAACAGCTTCATCTCATAAATTTTTTAGTACGTTCATGCTATTTAGCATTACACTAGCCATCTCTTGAAGAATTCTATTTTTTCTTTCAACAACTCCATTTTGTTATGGTGTTTTTGGAGCAGAAAATTCATGCAATATACCATGGTCATTACAGTATTTCTCAAAATTGCTATTTTCAAATTCAGTACCATGATCACTTCTAATTTTAACCATAGATAACTCTTTTCAGTCTGGATATGTTTTAATATTTTTCTGACTTCATCAAGAGTATCTGTTTTTTCTCTTAAAAAGGCTACCAATGTATATCTAGTGTAGTCATCAACTACAACCAGAAAATATTTCTTTCTTCCTCTACTCTTCATTCTAGTTGGTCTAACTAAATTCATATGGAGAAGTTCAAGAGATTTAGACGTGGCTAAGGAGTTCACTTTCTCGTGACTACTCCTAATTTGCTTACCTATTTGACATGCACCACAAACTTTTTCTATCTTTTTTAGTTTGGGTAGGCCACGTAAGTGATCTTTTTTGTTCAATTTATATAGATCGCTATAATTTACATGTCCAAGACGTTTATGCCATAGTTTTGTCTCGTCTGTTTGAACCATGTAATAGAAAAGGTTTATTGAGCAAGAGTTATCAATTATATAGCAATTTTCAGACATTCTATGACCATTTAATATTACACTTCCTTTCTCATTTATAATCTCACATCCATGATCTGAAAATTTTACACTATGTTTATTATCACAAATCTGATATATGCTCAAAAGATTATGTTTTAATCCTTCAACATATAAAACATTTTCGAAGAGAGGTAAGTTAAGAAGTTGTACATTACCTTGGCCAATTATCTTGCAGTTACTTCTATTTCCAAATGTAACTGAGCCGCCAATTACTTCATTGATGTTTGAGAATATAGCCTTATCACCTGTCATGTGTCTCGAAATCCACTATTCAGGTACCATCTTGAATGGCTAATATCTTTGAAAGTTGTGTGGGAACAAGACACTTAACCTTTAGAACCCATTTCATTGTGGTTCTAGGTTTAGGAGGATCTCTTGCTTTACGTTGTATTTGGGAGTTATGATTTCTTATTTTTCTATATACTCCAATCTTATCAAATTTTGATTTCAATAGCTCTTTAAGCAAGTCCACAATTTTTTCAACTAAAGGAGGTTTATTATTCCTTTGATGTTTATAGCTGATGGCATTATTATTTATTTTAGACACTTGACAAGATTTAGAGCTTTTGAAATCATTCCTTTTACAATTAGAATCTCTTAGAGTCTTAGCTTTAGAGTTCGAGGATTCTCCTTTTACAAAGGTAGGAGCAGAATCATTAGGTTTCAAAGAGTTGTTTTTAATATAACCCAGACCAAACTTGGCACCACATTGCCTCGATGAGGTTAATAATTTTTTAACTTTTTTGTCACCAAGGGCATATTTCTAAGTGTCCTTTGAACTCTGAAGGGAAGAAACTTCAAGTTTTAGTTTCTCATTTTCGGTTTTAAATCTTTGCAATTCAAAAGACTTAAAACTCAAATCTAATTTTATTTTTTCAAAACAATCCAAAAATTGAGATTTTTCTAAAACAACTTTTTCAAGTTCTAATTTTAGTTTAGCATAATTTTCTTTCTTAATTTTCAATTTGACAACAATTTTACAACTCTCTCTGTATTGGGCATTATAAGCATCTTGAATATCATCTTCATTTTTAGGGTCACTTATTAGAGTTTCATAGTCAGACATATCATAGTTATCTGAAGAAGTGACTCTGACTATCGTCATAAAGACGTTCAAATCGTTTGCATTGTCTTGGTTTGATTCATCAGATTCAAAATTATTCAAACTCTGATGATTCATCCCAAGTAACTATCATGTATTTTATTTTAGATTTATCCTCTTTAGGACAATTAAAAGCCAAATGCACATATTCATAACACTTGAAATATTGAATGTCTTTTGTTTTAGATTTCCAAAATTTTAATTTTCCTTTTGTTTTATCAGATGGTTTTTGAAAATTTGTTCTTTCCTTATCTTTGAAAATTCTATAAAATTTCTTTGCTAACATTGCCTTATCATCTTCGTTTTCTTCAAAATCAGAACTTGTATTAGTTTCCTTTCAATTAGATTTAGAAGATTTAAGAGCAATGGAATTGACTTTAGGAGCTTTGAAGTTCAACTCATAAGTTTGAAGAGAACCAACTAACTCCTCAACTTTCATAACATCTGTATCATTTAATTCCTGTATAGCAGTAACCTTTGAATTAAACCTATCAGGTAGTGATCGTAGCATTTTGCGCAGACCTTACCTTTAGGGATTCTATCTCCAAGACCCCACATGAAATTTACTATGTCATTTAATTTCGTATAGAAATTCATAAAAGACTCATTTTCTTCCACATGAATCTCCTCAAATTTAGTTGTGAGGATTTGAATTTTAGATTTTTTTTACTATACTAGTTCCTTCATTTGTCATTTCGAGAATATCCCATGTTTATTTAATTGTATCGCAAGAAATAAATCTTTTGAATTCATCAGGTGATAGAGTACAGGTTATAGCATTTAAGGCTTTTGCATTTGCACTGCTTTCACTTTTTGAACCGTAGTCCAAAAGACAAATGTGGTTTATTTCATTAATATGGTTCCATCATCAGCTACTACTTCCATCATAGGAAGGATCCATTTAGATACAATGGTTTGCCACACACTTTCATCTAAGGATTTAAGGAAAATCCTTATCATGGCTTTCCAGTATGAATAATTAGAGTCATCAAAGGGAGGTGGTCTAGTAATGGATAAGCTCTCGAAATTTGACATATTAAAGTTCTGGATCTAACTCAATGAGGTAATCCAAAAGAAAAAAGAAAAAAAAAGAGCAACCTGCTCTGATAACACTTGGAAAGGAGAGCTTACGATGTCTTAGAGGGGGGTGAATAAGACAATGATAAATAATCAAAACAAGTGCTGAATATATAAATAAAATAAAAATCTCAATTGCTTGAGTATTGAAACATTAATTCCAAATAATTTGTAGGACAACCTTCACTTAAAGTTTTAGGCAGGACAACCTTATTTCACGAACTTTTTTACAATCAAAACCTCAAACTTGCAAGAGTAAATTAAAGAATTACAACATTCACCACACAACTAAAATAATTAAATACATCCAATCCACTAAAAATAAAAATAAGGCATTCACCACATGACGCAAAGAATTATGGTGGTTCGGTGCTTTAAAAATAGCTGCCACACCTAATCCGCTCCCAAAATTACTTCCCTCATAATTTTGGCTTTCACTATAAAAAGGTTTTCACAGGGTCGCCTTAATAACCTGATACAGCTCCTTATGATTTTCATGGGCTATCACAATAAAAACCCAAACTGAGATTTTCTTAGGTTATCTCAAACATAACCTTAACCGAGATTTTCACAGGAGATCTCAGAAAAACTAAAAAAGAGTTATAGAATGTATACTTATTTCACCATAGAAGACGTAGCAAAAGCTTTTAGTAGAAGGAATACTTTCTTGAATGCAGATGGTTCTGTGTTCATTCAAATAGAAAGGGTCCAGAGTTCTATTGATTTTAATTATGTTATACTTAATTTAATTCTCTTAGATCTCAAAGAGGAGTATAGTTTACTCTCTTAGATTTAAACTTGAAAGATCTGAGACTAAAAGGAATTAAAAAATCTATTTGAATAAATTATAAATATCATCCAATAGCTTGCTAATAACTTGAGCTTCTTTCTCTCCAGCAGAACAATTCTGATAATTAACTTATGTAATTGGGAATGAGAGAAGAACTCAATTTATAGGTAAAGAAGTTAAAACTTCGGTTAGCCCGAGATAGGCTTCAACTAGCCTAAGTTCAATGGATTCAGTTCAACGGATTTCGGATTGTGCGGGATAAGGATTATCCAAAATTCGGTTGGCCAAACAGCACAATTCGGTTAGCCGAATTCCTCCGAATTTCAAAAGTAGATGTTGCTAGAATTTGACCCGAACTTTCTCGAGCTGGTCGATTTTCAAGCTTAGGCTAGCCTAACCAAAACTCGGGCTAGCCAAATTTACAACTAAAGTTGTTATTCGCTTCGGGCTTGAAGTTGGGCTGGCCAAATTCCAGGCAAAACAAGTGCGAAAACCCATAATTAAATAATTTTGAAGGTACCTAGTTCTAAGGTCTTTCTAGGGTTTTATACCAACTGAGATATATCAATATCTGATTCTCTTTTCCTTAAACTTAGTCTCAGACTTCATCTTGAATTTGTGCTTGAACTTTTCTTGAACATTAGTCGATCTTGAGCTTGATCTTTTCTTAAAAATAGACCGATCTTGAGCTTGATCTTCTCTTAAACATAAACATATCTTGAACATAGACCGAACTTTGAAGTGGTTTTGTCTTTACAAAATTTGACAACTTAAGTGTGCTCAACATCCTAGCACTTACATCTTACAATTCCTGCGTTTCAAGAGTTGTTACACGAACAATCGAATGTTGTGAATAATTGTCAAAGACCATTCAATGGTCCCAACTCAAACATGTATAATCTCGTTGGTAGAACCACCCAAACTTTAGTTAGAGGAACGGCCAAACAACTACTCCTCAAGAGGTTCTTCCTCCAATTCTCATTCAGAGAAGTCCCCAAGAGGATCCAATTCAGAAATTCATGCAAACTCAAGAGGAGTTCAATCAAAACACATTATAAGCATTCCATGATATTAAAACATCCTTAGGAGTGTTTACATCGTCTATTTAAAGAATTGAGTCACAACTAAACATTAAGGAGAAATGGATACTTACAGCCCAACCTCTACCTAACCCGAAGTAATAATATGAGATAAGTGACCCAAGCTCTTCGAACCACCATGTAAAGCAAGCTAAGTTTGTCACTACTCTCAGAAGTGGTAAGATAATTGACAAAACCATCTTGATGAGGGCTGAAAAGCCCGAGGAATCGAAAGAATCTGAGAAGAATAATAGACCTAGCCATGCCACACTTGAGAAAGAACCGAAGAAGCAGTATAAGTCGGTTGCACTATTCTTACAATGGTTGATTTCACCAAAGCCTCTGACCAACACTCAGGATATCTTGGAGGTGCTTAAACATGTGAAAATCAATATTCCCATGTTGGATGTCATTAAACAAATACCTTCTTATGCCATTTTTTTGAAAGATCTATGTATGGCTAAGAGAAAACCAAACGTACAAAAGAAAATCTTCTTAGGAGAAAAAGTGAGTGTCATCCTTAAGCAAGATGTGCCATAAAAATATAAATATCCCGGTATCCCAACCATCACTTGCGTGATTGGGAATCACTGGATTAAGCACGCACTACTTAACTTGGGGGCGAGTGTAAATTTGATCCCATACTTAGCCTACGAGCAGCTTGGTCTTGGTGAATTAAAACCCACTAGGACCACACTTCAACTAGCTAACCATTCAATTCGTATACTGAGGGGCTTGATAGAGGATGTGCTTGTGCAAGTCGATAAAATTTACTATCCAGTAGATTTTATTGTTTTGGACACAATTCATGACACAAGCTCTTAAATTCCTTTCATCCTTGGCCGACCATTCCTAAGTTCATCAAATGCTATCATCAATTGTGGGAATTGAGTTATAAAATTATATTTTGAGAACCTGACATTAGAGCTAAAGATTTTCAATCTGTGCAAACAATCCGAGGTTGTTGATGATGCCCGTGAAATAAACATGATCGATACCTTCGTAGAAGATAAAGCAGTTTTAACTCTATACTCTGATACTCTAGGGACATGCTTGGCCCACTCCCTTGATTTAAATGATGACATGATTAGGGAGATGGAAG
The DNA here is from genome assembly GCF_029962835.1 of Magnolia sinica. Classification (NCBI taxonomy): domain Eukaryota; kingdom Viridiplantae; phylum Streptophyta; class Magnoliopsida; order Magnoliales; family Magnoliaceae; genus Magnolia; species Magnolia sinica. The sequence goes on along the minus strand of NC_080583.1, from coordinate 56,808,027 downwards.
CCTTGTTTGATGCAACACCAGTACTTGAAATTAATCGGTGGAGGCCACAATTTGAAAAGTTACCCCAAAATGAGACAAAGACTCCACCTTCTAGTATCAAGGCACCAAAGCTTGACCTAAAACCAGTACCCGTTGATTTTAAATATGTTTATTTGGGTCAAGATGAAACGTATCCGGTGGTGATTTCTTCCCACCTGAATGAGGAACAAGAGAGTATGCTCATTTATACTCTCAAGGAACAAAAGGGAGCTCTTGGGTGGATAATCACCGACCTTAAGGGAACTGACTCTTTGATTTGTACTCATCACATTCACCTCGAAGATAATGCGAAAACTTCTAGACAACCACAACGTCAATTAAATTCAAATATGAAAGAAGTGGTTCAAGCCGAGGTGCTTAAGCTATTAGATGTAGGTATTATATACCCTATATCCGATAGCCAATGGGTGAGTACAACTCAGGTGGTTCCTAAGAAGTTTACATGTACCATCGTAGCCAATGCTGATAATGAACTCATGCCAACTAGAGTTAATACTAGTTGGAGCATGTGCATTGACTATCGAAAATTTAATACCGTCACTAGGAAAGACCACTTCCCTTTGCCTTTTGTCGACCAAATCTTATAAAGGTTAGCCAGTCATTCATATTATTATTATTTTTTGGACAAGTATTCGAGGTATAACCAAATAGAGATAACCCTTGAAGACCAAGAAAAGACAATGTTCACATGTCCTTTTAGCACTTTCGCTTACCGAAGGATACCATTTGGATTATGTAATGCTCCCACCACTTTTTAGTGATACATGCTAATATTTTTTCAGACATGGTGGGGCAATTTTTAGATGTCTTCATGGATGACTTTTCTGTGTTTGGAACATCTTTTAGCGAATGTCTTAACCAACTCAAACTTGTACTGAAAAGATGCAAAGAGAAAAATCTTGTGCATAATTGCGAGAAGTGTCATTTTATGGTTTGAAAGAAAATAGTCCTTGGACACATCATATCGTTTGGAATTGAGGTAGACAAGGCTAAAATTGACTTAATATCTAACCTACCTCCACTCAAAAGCATACATGATGTGCGATCATTTCTAAGACATGCCGGCTTTTACAGAAGATTTCGTAAGGACTTTAGTCATCTTTCTCATCCTTTATGTAATCTTCTTCAAAAGAACACTACATTTAAGTGGAGTGAAGAATGTCAAAAAGCTTTCACCAAGCTTAAGGGCATGTTAACTAGTGCTCCTATCATGTAACCATCCAATTGGTGTCCCTTTTGAAATTATGTGCGATGGGTGCAATTATGCTATTGAGGCAGTGCTAGGAAAAAAGGAAAGAGAAGAAGCCCTATGGTATTTACTATGTAAGTAGAATGCTAAATTCTGCCCGAGTAAACTATTATACTATGGAGAGGGAACTCCTAACCGTAGTGTTTGCTTTGAACAAATTTAGGTCCTATTTGATTGGATCTAAGATCATTATCTATACCAACCATGCGGCGCTGAAGTACCTTCTTTCCAAGAAGGATGCTAAGCCCTGCTTGTTAAGATGGATCTTTCTACTCTAGGAATTCAATATTGAAATACGAGACAAGAAAGGAGTAGAGAACATAGTGGATTACCATCTCTCTATTCTTGTCTTATCAGATTCCATTGAGATGACATCAATAAATGACATGTTCCCTGACGAACAAATCTTTAAGGTTGCCCAATTACCTTGGTTTGCCAACATTATGAATTATCTTGCCATAGGTATCACGTCAATATATTGGACCGTGCAAGATAAAAAGAAATTTTACATTGAGATACGCAGGTTTATTTGGGATGATCCATATTTATTTAAATATTGCTCATATCAAATAATTAGGAGATGTGTTCCTGACAATGAATAATACAGTGTCATCTCCTGTCATCCTCAAGCCTGTGGTGACCATTTCTCGGCTAAGAAGACCACGACCAAAATTCTATAGTGTGGCTTTTATTGGCACACTATGTTCAAGGACTCGCATGAATTTTGCAAAGCATGTGAGCATTTTTAGAAATAGGGAGGATTGTCCTGTCAAAACATGATGCCACTGAACCTCTTTCTTGTTATTGAAGCATTTGATTGATGGGGTATTGATTTCATGGGACCATTCCTCCAATCTTTCAGAAATCTCTATATTCTTCTTACGGTGGACTATGTTACCAAATGGGTCAAGGCTATTTTGTGTCAAAATAATGATAATCAAATGGTCATTAAGTTCTTAAAAGAAAGCATCCTGTCTAGGTTCGGAATTCCTCGAGTCATCATAAGTGATGGAGGTTTCCACTTTTGTAATCGGCCATTTGAAACTTTAATAAACAAATATCGCATTTCACATAAAGTGAGTACCCCCTATTACCCTCAGACAAGTGGCCAAGCCGAGATTTCGAATAAGGAGATCAAACAGATTTTGTAGAAGACGGTTAACCCCGATTGTAAGGATTGGTCACTTCGATTGACCGATGCATATACGATGCGCAACAGAGTACCGATCAAGGTCCATTGCACTGGGCACAATGAAGATGTCTTGATCATGCAACAATGCTAATAATGGACCATTGATAGGATTTTGAGATTCGTGCAATAAGGAGGTGGTGCGAGAAATAAGGTTCACACATGTGGTTGCCTATAAATACCCCTTCTTTCTCTTCATTTGTATCATACACAAACTTCAGGAGTCAACAAAAGATCAAGAACTTCTAAGGTAGTCAGCAAGTATTCGAAGATGCCTGTTGTGCGTGGCGCAACATAGGATATGCACAATGGTGGACCTAAAATCCATTATGTGGCACGTAACAGTCTCGCAACCACTACCAAATAACAGGGCAACGCCGATGTTAAAAACTGTCAGCAATGACCTTCCCTGACGGCTAAAAGCCGTCGGACGGTCCGTCAACAAAGGAGACGTTGGCGTTGCATTGCTTTTGACGGCTAATGGCGACAACGATAACCGTTAGCTTTTTCAACAGCGAAAGCCGTCGGCCTTTCTGACGGCCGACGGCTAAGTTCAACGGCCATTCGCCGACCGCTAAAACTATTAAAACCATTGGCATTTGTCATGAATTTGTTTAAAAAATAATGAAAATTAATTGCCTAATCAATGCACACATCCAAGACGGATCACAATGATAGTTAATTATTTGGTTATTTATCAGATTAGTTGTTCTATCAAACATCTTTATAAACTCCAAATCACCTACAAGTAAGTTGAAAAGTGCTGTGAATTTTATAGCCAGCAATTCAACAACGTAATGGAAGTTCCTAAAATATAAATTGATCTATCAAAAAAGAAAAAAGAGAAATTGAATGAAGTTCAAGAGAACCCTTGTACAAAAAGAAAAATGCAATATTACCTTGTATTGACAAATGATACATTGATGTTTGTGTGACCAGCCCCAACATCTTTGGGGGTAATCCACTTCCAAAACAGTTGTGAATATAACAATATGGCATGGAAACTAATTGAGAAATGAAACAACCTATGAAACAAATAGAAAAGTGAGCTAATAAAGTGTAAAGTGGATGACATTATCACCTACTCAGGCTTCTGATGTGATTTCATTTTTGCCTTCATCTCAATGTTGAATATTTGTAGGTGGTCCTAAATAGTTTCTGGAAGTTGAGCTTTAAACAGAATGTCACAGTTCACTCATCATATATGAGATGCAACAAAGAAGATGCTCACCACAACAAGCACAGAGACAATGAATTTCTCATGAACATCATAGTGGGCCCCACCTAGGTTCTACCTGCGAAAACATGTCAAAACTCAAGGTGGTTTTTGACTGAATGCAGTAGGGCTGAAAGTCGGACGAGTTGGGTCGGGTTGGTGCTCAACCCTAGCCCAACCCAAGGTTCCTATACCTCAACCCTAACCCAACTCAACCCAACATCAGGTTGGGAATTCTCAACCCAAGCCCAACCCAAGCAATCTCGATCGGGTTGGTTGGGCAGATACATGCTAATATTTTCGTTATTACATATATGTAATTATTTATAATAAAAAACTTCATTTTTTCTAAATAAATAAGCTAAAATATAGGACAACCACTTCTTTAAAAGACGTTGTGTAGCACGCAATCTATTTGGGAGAGATTCAGCATCTTGTTAGCTTGGGTCATCGAAAATAATGTGGACCAATGAGACTCGACGGCATTAGAATTTTTCATGCTTTCAACATAGACGATCTGTACCTAATTATATATCAATTAGGTTATCAAAAATTTGGGTGAAGCCGACGGACTTGGGGTGGTGTTAGGTATGGGTAAAATCCGTCGGCATCGCCGACGGCTAAAAGCCATCAGCGAAACCCAATAATCCGTCGGCAAAACCCAGGTTTTGAATGGTGGACGTCCAACCGTCCAGCATGTTCTCATTTTGTGGTCGACTTGAGACTTAATTAGGGCTCAATTTTGAGGATCAATCCTAAAATGATGTGGAGAACTGGATGGACGGCGTGGATGATAAAACACTAGGCTCTCTCATGGAGCTTGAACGGTCTCTCATGGTTGCTTGGGAGGAATTGAGAGAGAGATGAGAGAGAGAGGCTGTAAGAGAGAGAGAGGGATGGGTGAGTGATGGGTGTACTTGAAAAGGGATGGGTGGAGAGAGGGAGTTTTCTTTAGGGGTTGCTTGTACTTGGGGATGAGATATGTACTTGACTTGATTGATTGATGGGATTAGTTGTAGAGATTCTCTTGGAATTCGCATGCGTGGCGTGTTCCTCGAAATAAACATAGGCCCACATCTTCTGGCCTGTGTATCGCATTAGCGTGCGAGACGCGGCGATGGTGCGGTCGCAAGAGTACAAGTCTCAGGTTAAGCTGATTCAGATTGATAGGGTATGACTTAGGGATGCGTGCAAAGGCTATCTACTGTCACAGGTCGTCGAAATTTGACCGGGAGAACCGTGGAAGCTTATGGAATGGTACGGTCAAGTATACGAGCCTCACAGCTCTCCCCTCCTAATAAAAATTTCATCCTCGAAATTTAAATCACGATACAACCAATACAGAGCTCACCAAGAGAGGGAAATCCTATCAAAACACAACATACTAACATAATCATATACCTAAGAGATAGGGATAACGCCAACGATTCTCAGCCGCTTACTCCCAAGTTGCCTCCTCAGCATTATGATGACCTCACTGAACCTCAGATCCCAGATCAGAAACGATCGAAACTGGAATACAATCTCAATGGTAGGGAGCTATATCAGAAAATCTCTAAGTTATTCGAACTCGAGGATCTAACTATTTTAAGTTCTCAACAATTATAGAGTGCAGGGTAGCTATCAGCAAATATGTGATGTTATCCTCAGGTATTCCCATGTTATGCTCTGATACCAACTTCTATCACGCCCCAAACTCAGAAACTGAGCTCACAAAATTCCCAATCACTGAATCTGTTGCCGAAAGCCTTCATAGTATCCCATTTTCGGCTTCCGACACCCATATGCCAGATTTCGATCCTGTGATCCTACAAGGAGGATTTTTAACGTACATTTATCTCGTAAGAAGCATAACCACAAGTTTACCTAAATCACAAAGGCAACATCATCATCACATATCCGTTAATATAAATATTTGAATATAATGCTGAAAGGGAAATATATATGTCAAAATCAAAGCTCCAGAAGTCCGCTGCACGCTCCAAGCTCAATGCATCTGCGACTTAACGCCACCTGCACGCATCTATCGTGCATAAGCTTATAAAAAGCTTAGAGATTGGTGAAAGTGTGTGCGTAAGGTAAGTGCCAAGTATGTAATATCAGAGAATGCAGAAACATGCTAGTAAGTCCATAAATACAATCATCCTTGTTCAGGCTATGCGATGCAAAAACATAAAAAGCCAATATCATACACTAAAGAAGTAATGTAGAACAGCTCTGTAATGTGGAGACACAGTAAGCTAAATATCATATACTGAGGATGCATTGCAATATGCAAATCCTGACGAGTCTATGAATACCGTCAACCTCATCTATGCCATATAAATGCAGAAACATAATAAACCCAAAATACCATATGCCACGGATGTAATGCAATATGCGGTGTGAATGAAATGACCAAGATGGAGTGTAAAGTCAGGATGATAGTATGTAGTATCGCAGGCTATGGGGTCCACTACTAGGGACTTCTATCCAAACCAGTCCCATACCTAAATTTGGATAGTTAGACTCAACGTGGTAAAATCCTGATCGCAGGTTAGTATCACGCCCCAATCGAAATCCTAGCCATTAAGAAGGTACACATAAAAATTGATTGTGCACCACCAGCCCGAGTGGATAGTGAATGAATGAGTAAAATGTTGAGTATAGAACCCCTACTCAACAAGTCCACATATCAGTACTGTACATCTCTGGGATCATCACCAGAGTCTATTACACTTACGTCAGCTTATCGCTCCTATCCGAGCGTACAACTGGGTAAGTGGAAGAGACCTCACTATCCGCCTTCCAATATCGTGCCCGACTCGTCGATAGCGGACCTATTCCTCAAGCTGGTCAAACTCAACCTAGATATTGCCCCCTCACTTAGGCGGGTAAGGTCACATCCCCTCCTAACTAACCACGGCACAGTGGGAGACGGGGTCTACTGGTATATAGCCCTCATGAGCTCATATATATCTAATTGGTCTGGATGTTAGGGCATCTCTTGGCCACGAAGGTTTATGAATTTTCACTCAGGGACATCTATGGCACCCATATGCAAGAACCAAACATTTTCGGTGTCCCATCTGACAATCCACGATATGCCTGTAGAGTCTACGACCCCGATATCGCTAGGGCGTACAGTAGTCATATCATAAAATGCGTGATGCATGAGTCATACATCAATCCTGCGCATACTGTGTGCTCATGTGGGATGACTTCGCCTACCAGGGAGTTTCATAAACAACCTGCCCTATGGCATATGCAATAGTCATCCACATCTTATAACAAACATGCAGATGATGCGTATGGGCATGTATCATGATGCTATTCTGTCACATACTCATAATTGGCATCAATAACTAGCACCGATAATCAACATCGATAATCGTCCTCGATGAGAATGGGCCTAACAAGGCCTAAGGGAAGGTCATAATGTGGACATTCAACCATCATTGCCGATTAATGTGGACATTTAACCAACATTGCTCCTAAGGAGTGGCCCACATAGAGCCTAACATAATATATAGTGGGCCCATGGCCTCACACAAGGGCCTAATTACATCACTATAGGCCACATACAATCTCAATGGGCCTTATACAATCATAATGAGCCTTACCATATGGGCCTCACATATCACAATGGGCTGTATCACATGGGCTTCATATACAATAAGTGGGCCGCATCAATAGGCTGCACCAATGGGCCGCACCAATAAGCTCATATACATCAAGTGGGTCGCATCAACAGGTCACACCAATGGGCCTCATATACATCAAGTCGACTGCATCAATGAGCCACACCAATGGGCCTCATATACATCAAATGGGCCGCATTTATGGGCCGCACCAATGGGCCTCATATCATTAAGTCGGCTGCATTAATGGGCCGCACCAATGGGCCTCATATACATCAAGTCAGCCGCATCAATGGGCCTCATATACATTAAGTGGGCCGCATCAATGGGCCGCACCAATGGGCTAATATACATCAAGTGGGCCACATTATATGGGCCGCACCAATGGGCCAATATACATCAAGTGGGCCGCATTATATGGGTCACATCATCTACACCATTCTTCTATTTTTAGAGATCATCTTAGAGCATTACCAAAAAAATGAATCATATCATATCGAGAGATCATCTAGACCATACCACAAATAACAATGGAGATAATGTTTTCCACTGTTTAAACCACATAGGGTCATCATATCATTTATTTTCCATCCAATCTGTTCATAACGTCACAAAGACCCGAATTAAGTAGAAAAACAAGTATTATATTGACCTAAAGCTTCTGTGCCCCCAAAAAGGGTTTCAAGGGTAGCCGTTCAATCCCCCACTGTTTACTAGAGTGTGGTCCACTTGTTAAACAACATGGATAAAATACATATATCAAGTGTGGGCCACACAGAACTAGCTGACCTCATGGGGCCCACTGATGGACGGTATAGATGAAGTACGTACATCGTGCTGGGCCCACAGAACTTGCTGCTGAAAACAACAACTACATAATTGGTGTGGTAGCCTAGCTAGTCAGCACCTATTGTCCAGATGGATGGTCTGGATTACTAATGAATGGACGACGCTAAAAAAACTGATACATCTGTGGGGCCTCGTCTAAATGAACGGACGGTGTGGATGTACCCCCACATACATCATGGACTCACGGTCCTTACTGTATTATAGCAGATATATAGCTGCTAGAGGTATTCCATTCCAGCTAATCCACTTCCAAAGCAAGTGGGTCCCACGTGGGGCCCACCACATACATATATGTACATATCATATAATATATATATATATATATAATATGTATATAATATAATAATATTATTATAATAATTAGTATTATTATTATTATTATTATTATTATTATTTTGATTATCTCCAGCGTCCAGCATCCATGCTTGGACGGACGAATGGACGTACACATACATCATGGTGGGCCCCACACGCTGCCATGGTGGGGTCCACATCTAATGAATGGATGGTTAGGACATAACATATACCTTATGGTGGGATCCAACGTCCACGTGGCTGGACGATGTGGATCTCACACGCACATGGTGGGCCAACAGCTATGGATTGGATGGTACACCAGCCTATCCACATCCACTGTCCATAGATTAGACGATGTGGATGTAATACACCAATACAAGGTGGGTCCCACGTGTGGAGTACATGTATATCAGGTGGGTCACACATCAAAGAAAGAGAGATAGAGAGAGAAATGTGAAGGGGAGGGACCCCGCCACTATTGGGCCCTCCCTTATACAATGCATACATCAAGTGGGTCTCACAACAAGTGGGTCCTTAAAATAAAATCAATGGTGGATCACCCACCTATTGACCTCCTTCTTTAGCTCCTTGGACTCCCTGGTTCCAAAGCTACAAGTTTGATGGAGGATGATGTAGATTGGATGGTTGGATGGTGGGGATCTTGGGTAGGAAGTGGGCCACACTAGGCTCTCTCATGGAGCTTGGACGGTCTCTCATGGTTGCTTGGGAGGAAATGAGAGAGAGATGGGAGAGAGAGGTTGTAAGAGAGAGAGAGAGAGGGATGAGTGAGTGAGTGATAGGTGTACTTGAAAAGGGATGGGTGGAGAGAGAGAGAGTTGACTTTAGGGGTTGCTTCTACTTGGGGATGGGATATGTACTTGACTTGATTAATTGATTGATGGGATAGGTTGTAGAGATTCTCTCGGAATTTGTACGCACAACGTTTTCCTTGAAATGAACTCGTGCCCACATCTTCTGGCCTGGGTATCGCATCGGCATGCGAGACACGGCGTTGGAACCGTGGCGACGACGCGGTCGCAAGGGTGCAAGTCTTGGGTTAAGCTGATTCATATTGACAAGGTACGACTCAGGGAGACGTGCAAAGGCTATCTACACATTGTGGGTCGCTGAAATTCAACCGGAAGGACCATAGAAGCCTACGGAACGGTGCGGTTTAGGATACGGGCCTCACAAAGTCTCTCAAAATTTACAACGCATGGTGTTTCTTTGAAATATACATGGGCCCACTACTCATGGCCTGGGCATCGCATCGTCGCACGAGCTATGGTGACGACGCGGTTGCTAGGGTACAAGTTTCGAGTTGAGTCGACATAGATCTATAGGATGGGCCTTAAGGTCACACGCAAACGTCGATTACAAGTCGTAGGTTGCTGGAATTCAATGGGGAAATCGTGGAAGTCTAAGGAACGACACGGACTAGGATACGGGCCTTACATTATTAATCCAATTACAATTAGCCAATTTAAATAGACTTAAGGTCACTGCGAGGGTTCGTCACCAGTGTAAGCGATGGCTCGGGCATAGTGTCCCATGACCACCATCCTCGGCCTATGAGTTCACCGCCTTAGGGTGTGTATAGAACCCATCAACACATGGCTAATCAATTCTCAATACAAGGGAACTACCATCGCATGCTGACAAGGAATGAAGTATTGAAATCATTTAATGCAGTGACTAAATGAGACGGTATGTATGATTCAAATACGAGTAAACAATAGTAGTAATAAAGGTTTGCAAGGTCCATTCCATAGTTAGTTAAGTGGAATCACTCCATAGATGGTAAGCCCCATAAATTAATTACCACTAATCATAACCTCCATACTGAGGGTCTATTCCCATCATAATCTGTCCTGTTACACCTTAAGCATGGACTCTCTTTAAATAGGAGTTTCCATAGAGAGATTTCAAATATTGTGTAACTTACAACTGATACAATCCTATGGAGATTCAGGCATGCTTTGATATTCAAAGTATAACTCACGTATTCAAACAATTCAAGAGTCACATATCCATAACTTATCAAATTCTAAAGCATGTATCTCAAATAAACTAAACGAGTGTTTTGATAAATCCAAGGTACGCTTTTAAGTTAAACTAGTCAAGTGTTTCCAATTAATTTTTGGACATTTGATTAAGTAAGTTAATCAAACATACTACTAATTGCTAAGTAAACTAATCAAGTAGTTTAATCATTTCTAAGACATGTGATAAGTTAACTAATTAAATATTCTAATCAATTCTAAGGCATGAGTTACACTATCCAAGTATTCAAATAAACTCTAAATCATGAGTTTGAGTGAACTAACCAAAACATCAACCCACTTATAAGGCATCAGTCCAAGTAACTAGGCAAATGATTTACCATCTCTGGATTATCATTCATAGTTACCATAAAGGCTACCCTTAGCCTAGCTTGGGGATGGAAAGCCTAAGGGAAAGAAAATCATCACCTAGGGATTCGTAGCTCTTTCCTCGATTCAGGTTTCTGCAGCTATTTAATGGTCCGATGTCATACGACCGATTCCTTGGAATTATTCCCAATCCAAGAACTTGTATTAGATAATACTCCCAAAGACCCTTAATGGGAAATTTTGTAAGAGTCCCTGCTATAAGTGGATTGGACCAGTTTTGGTCCAACAATCAGGGCCTGAATTATGGCTGACCTTGGCCTGACTGGCTGCCCAGTTGTAGTCCGAACTGGGCCCGATCGGGGCCCATTATTGCTGGCCATGGGTGGCCCAAAAGTTTGGCTGGACTGGGCCCTGCTTGGCCCAACTTGATCATCCAGGTTCTAGCCCTAAGCGGTTTGACTGGGCTAGTCCCTTTCGGCCCAACTTGGCAGCCCACTGCTGTAGCCCATTGAATGTAGTGAGGCCCACTGTATTATGTGGTGGGGCCCATGGGGTTTATCTCTGGTGTGGCCCATTGCAATACATGTTGAGGCCCACTAGGTGACTGGGCAGCCCACTGTAATGTAGTGAGGCCCACTAAATATATGGTGAGGCCCACTAGGATTTGGACTGGGCGTGGCCCATGTTTGTGACTGAGTTTGGTTTAGACCACAGCTCAGGCCGTGGGCTACACTCGGCCTAACCTTTAGACCCAAATGCAGGGCCACACTTGGCCCATTACAAAACTTGAGCTGGTCTCGGCCTAATTTTGGAGCTAGTCTTGGCCCAGTTCTAGGCCCAATGAAGGACGCTCCTAGCCAGGTAGAAGACCATTTCTAGTGCAGCTACACAGTCCATCAGAGAGACTGGTTTTGACCTTGTTCGGAAGCTGTCTTCGGCCCTGATCAGAGGCTATTTTCAGCCCTGATCAGAGATCTTGGTTTCCAACCAAACTCTAGCCCATCTGATGGTGTTTTCAGCTTAGATTACAGCCTACTCTCTGCTGGATTCAAGGCCTGGTTGTGGGCCAGCTGGAGGAGGTTTCCAAGGCCCATTTAAAGGCCTGTTATAACTTAGATTGTGGCTAGACTGGAGGCCTGGTTTCAGCCCAAAACTCAGCCATTACTTGGCCTGGTTTTAGCCCAAAACTCAGCTATTACTTGGCCTGGTTTTGGCCTAAAACTTAGCCATTACTTGGTCAGGTTTCGGCCCAAAACTCAGCTATTACTTGGCCTGATTAAGAGAGCCAAATGACCCCATTGTAACTAGAAATTGAAATGGACAATGGAGGTGGGGTGTTTGGTGTTACCTGGCTCCTCCTTGTGCCCTTGGAGATGCTATTGGTCCACATTGGCTCGAGTCGACCTGAACAGGCCGGGTCGACACAATACAGCGCCGAGTTCGCACCCACACTCCCTCTCTTCTCCTCTCTCTCTTACTTCCTCTCCCTCTCCCTCTCTCTCTCTCTCTGATGCTCTCCTTTGGTGGGAATCTCAAGGCACCCTAACAACTTTTATAGCCAAGAGAGAGAGAGACTACATAAATTAACCAATGGCTGAGATGAATCGGCCCTATTAACAGCCACTCTTGGAAAATGGCTACGCATGGGGGCTATCTGCCCCTAGGGATGGATTCTTACAGCAATGACCCATCGAAAAAGTAGGTTTTTAGCCCTGGTGGGACCCATCTCGTGATCTTGCTCGGATGGTTTAATGGGGAAGATGACTTGACCGTTAATGGCAGATCACGACTCGGTATTTTGACATGATCTGGTCCATTTGGATGGATCAGATGGAGCCTCTGATCAGCATGGGGCCTACTTTTTAGATCTCAAATGTGAGTTTCAGAATATCTCACGAGATATTCCAATTTTTATCATTTTCTTAAGAGATGGAGTGTTTTCTCTCCATCAACTCGCACCGCCTTTAAGGGAAGGCTAGGATCACTCCACGTGGCCCAAGGAACGACTAGAGATGCACCATCATCCATTTCTCAAAAGGGAAAGACTCCTTTTTGCCTTTTCGGTTACAGACGGGTTGCCCGACCATTTTTTGGCAGTGAGAGAATGCTCGCTCACATGGACGAGTGGACGGCTATGATCACCTAACCAAACTGATGCTGGTTTACTCGTGGGGTCCCTTGATGGCCCACCATCCAAGGATCCCAACCACATGTGAGATTCTGATCAGTTTTATCCCAAAACTGCAATCCCTTTGCATGGGTCTGCAGGGCTATAGGGTTTTGATCAGACGGACCCCATGGATCTGATGGATGGATCAGATCATTTCAAAAGTGCCCAGGGTGGGCCACCTAGAGGCCGTCGTCTGTCCGTTTTCAAACAGTGTGTTAGTGGGAGAAAATTTTGCTTTTTGCGTTTTGGATCAGTTAAAGCCGGTTTGATCAACTTGGTTTGTCCAGTGCACATCGTGCATAGGTGCACGTGGTGCGCACGCACTTCATGTGGGGGTCCACTGTGATGTTTGTGATGAATCCATTCCGTCGAATGGTCTTGGGATCCCCACTTAGGGGTCCTGGCTCAGTTTGGGGCAGGACTGAGGCCTAGGTGGGCCGTAGCACACATCCCAGCCTCATAACGGTCAATACAACTTGATCCGATAGATAGATTGATTTGATGCTTGATTTCAATAGTCAATTGTGAATTTGAGGGGCAGTGAATGCTTGGTTGGCTATTCATTAGCCTTCGAAGGTCGATCATTAATGCGTTGTCCCAATACCCTTCGTTTAGGTGATTCACGCTCTGCTTAACTTGAGGAGTTCAGTCGAGCTTACCCTGATGGCTATTGTAGGCTTTGACTCAGCTCCCAGGGCCTTTGATGGATAGCTTCAATGATGACTGGAAACCCCATCCTACATACGTTGGGTTCAAGTTGTTTGTTAATCGATTCTGGATCCCATTGATGTAAGTTTTAAACGGTAACACCCGCGTACCAGAGGTGCGGGGTGTTACATCATATACCTGCTAGGGTTTGTTGTGGGATGATGAGGCTATAACTAATAGGTTTAAGCTTGATCATGGCCTTCATCTTTTGTTGAGGCTTGATTTTAATGTCTTCTTCTAAGGACTCACTTGGCCTGACAGACTCGATACTCATGTATATTAACAAACAAGGGCACTTTTAGATAATACATATATTTTAGAATCAATGGAGATAAAAGGATGTAAATGAACCTTCAATTCAATAAAACATATGATGATGATTGCTCTCTTATTCTTTCTTTATTATTATTAAATAAAGTTTACCCCGAACAAAATATATTTTTTTTATTGTTGAAACAAAATGGTGACTCTGCTGGGGAACTTAACTTATTCAATATTGACTTAGAAACTATTTGGAGAACTTTTATCATCACTTGGCATTGTAGCGATGCCAAAATGGCGACTCTCAATGGGAACATCCTCCCCTTCATCTCTAATATAAAGTATAGTTTTGTTTAGCCTCCATTAATAATATGTCGTTGTTTACTTCAGGAACTACAACCTTTCTTCAATCGCAATGGCTGATCTCTCTAACAAAACGATTTTCTACTTTACACTGACTGGATTCGTCATTGTTTACATTCATAATACCTCCCCTTATCAAAAGAATCGGTCGACTTCAATCACAAATATCGTATCACGAGCTACAACTGGAGTGATTTTTGTATCACCAGTATAACAAGATAATAAAGAAGAATGGAATGTGGTATCGCCAAAAGGGTCATAGTCTCCATCTCCCATGACTACTAACCCAGTCCTGCTGTAAACGATCAAATGACCTATCACACATAATGCAGTAAGACTAAACCCTGCACTAGCCCCGCCCTCACTGTACCCAAGACAATCTTCTGGCTCCTTTACTCTGTAAGATTTCCTTGATCTTTCTGCACCGGCTTCTCAATGAACTAGAAGAGAAAAAGGAAAGTCCCCTATAGAAGACAGATTATCTTCTTTAGAGTTTGTCACTCTTGTACCATCATGAACAATATGACTATAAATTGCTGCATTAAAATCATCGGGATCGCACAAAAGCATTAACCAATCTAACCAGAATTCCTTATCCCTATATTCTTCCGCAACAACATACCCTTCCTCCACTTCGACAACGGGGCAGTCAGTAAGTAAAGAAGTTGTAGTCCATATGGCAAGTACGAGCCAAAACCAAATATCATCTATAGTTGAATGCTTGGTTAAAATGGCCCATGCACAGACAGTCCGTATGGAAGAATGCGGGAATCTCATAAAAGCGCTAACTACTTTAGCTCACAATGTGGCCTAAGTTGTAGCCCCTCCCATCATGGCCATAATTAATGGTCAGGAGTAGCAAACGGAAGGTTCATAACCACCCAGAGAAGGGTCACATGGGTCAGAGAAAATGAACCAGTAAAAAAGTTCATTGATAGATGGAAGACTCCGGGGGCATCATGCAGACATTTACCCAAAGAGAAAGAGCTAGTCAAGATGTGTTTAAATTCAATGGTTACAGGGATTGCATTTGGCCTGACAAACGTTGATATACAGACTTTTCATGATCTTGCTACGAAAGCCCATATATTAGAGATTATGACTAAGAAAATGTCAGCCTTTTGAAGTGATGTGGTGCCACAAGGTTCAGGTCAACTGATGGCTAATGTAGTTGATCAAGAAAAGAAGAGACATGATCAGTGTAATCAACGAAGAATAGAAAAAAGTTAAGATTGAGACGTTATCAGGGTCGAGCGAATGACAAGTGACCTAGACCATATAATTTTCACAAAGGATACTGTTCACAACCCCAAGGTAGGATCACAATGTAGTAATAATCTCGGTGAGACCAAGGTCGAATCCACTGGGACTAAACTTGTATGTATTCTGAAAGTAATTAGAACTAGAAGAAGATTTAAATATAAATTTGGAATATAACGAAGTAATTGTGAATGATGTTGATTTAGAACTATCAATTGAAAGGTGGGAACTAGGGTGCCAAGGATTCACTTGTAGCTATCAAGATGCTACCTTACTTGATTCAAGAGATCCAAGTGGAATCAGAGTCCTATCTTATCCAATTAGAAAGAGAGATGATCAAATCTTTGAACTTCTCATTGATCTAGACTCAATGGAAAAGGATTGTGAAGATTTAAAAGGGATTCCATCAACAAACCATACCCAGGAGATGATGACAAACAACAAGATTTACCAAACCCACAATCTCAAATAAGAAAAGAAGATACTTAAAGCTATCACAGCGTCTACTGTAATTTGGGTCGCAATAAACCATTGAAAACTGAAAATATTTCTTAAAATCAACTGGGATTCAATGAAGTTCAACATAAATAAGAATCAAAGCAAAGTAAACATCCCAATCACACTACAAGCTTCACCTCTTAGCCTTAGCTAAGAGGTTTTTCCAACCATAGACATGATTGAACTAAAAACTCTCAAACAAAACATAAAGACCAACTAAGGAATAAGAAGAAAAACTTTTGAGCAATGGCTTCACCCTTTTTCACCACTCCTTAAACCCTAGAAGATGCTTTAGAGCATCCTAGGAACTCCTATTTATAGTTGGGGAACTCCAACTTTTGCATCGAGTTGGAAAAGTTCAGAAACTGCCTCAAATTTACACAGTCCGCATAAAATTTATGTAACCTTCAACTAGTTGAGGGAAATCTTCGACTGGTCGAAGGCCATCTTCGACTAGTCGAGTGGAATCTTTGACTGGTCAAACGTCACGCAAATTTGACCGATAATGTTGCTGGAGTTTGAGTTGAAGTTTCTTGGGCTGCTCGAAGCAGAACTTGGGCTAGTCGAGGTAGAGTTTGGTCTAGTCGAAGAAAAGCTTGGGCTAGTCGAGAGCTTGGGCTAGTTGAACCAGAGCTTAGGCTAGCGAACTTCACACGTATTCCTTTTCTTTAAATCTTCGATCCTCTTCATTCCTCACTTGATTTCCTTAGATCTTTGGCATGTGAATTCTTCAATCTTGGCCTCCTAAGATCCATCTTTTTTCCTTGGTGATTCTTGAGCATCAAATCCATGCTTTTAACATTCTTTACATTCCAAGCTCTCAGATTCACCTTTGCAACATAAACATGTATAAAATATACCTTTAAGCATCATCATGTTTATAAAATCAAGATATAAATAGGGGAGAATATGCAATATTTGACACTCTACAGATACGCCCTTAAAAAAGATGATGTTTTGCCAATGATGAAATAATTGTTAACTATTGGAACAATCAAATTACCCCAATCTAAATGCCCAGAAGAAGCCAAGTTCATAAAAGAAAGAAATTACAGCCATTATCATTGTTTTTTGAGTCATCCCACTAAAAATTACTTCACGTTAAAGAATATATTACAAAGGATGATAGACAAAGGTGAAATTATGATGGAAAAAGGAAAGGAAAGAAATGAAAAGGCAACCGTGAACATGTTAATCTTTCAAATCCCATATAAGGAAAAAGAATGTGAAAGAATCGAGAAGAGAAATCAACAATATAATAGACAGAGAAGTGAGGACTATTATGTAATCATTATCAAATCTGCTGACAAATTGACTAGATCGCCACCAATCGTTGCGCACAAAGTAGCAGTGGTCACATTACGGTTTGGAAAAGAGATAGCGAGTCCACCTCGAAGACAAGAGCCCAGAACAATGTAGAAGAAAATTATAGAGACATCACGAATTCATGAGAAAGATGACATGGAAGGGCCCCTGGATAAAGAAGCGTCATTAACAAAAAGAGTAACCTATGATATCGTAAGTCATTTGAAGGCATCCCCGCACAGTTAAGTTTATATATGCATTGCAATTGTCAGAAGACTTTCGTCAAACATTGATCTAAGCCTTATCAGATGATGGTATCAAAAAAGCTTTGCTTGTTGAAATGGAAGATACAAAAATGGAAAGAGAAAGTCATTCTCCACAGGCTGATAAATCCTATATAGTAGAGGCATATGGTTGCACGTCTGTCATCACTTTCTTTGAGAATGATTGTACAAGTGGTAAAGAACACAATAAGTCATTAATGGTCATTGGACATATCTGTGAGAAACAAATCAAACAAATAATGTTAGACAATGGCTCTGCGGTGAATCTATTACCACTAAATATGCTCAGCAAACTAGGATATCGCCATTTGCATTTATGCCCTAGTGGAATGATGATCCAGGGTTTCAATCAAGATGGTCAGTGCACCTTGGGAAAGATTACGCCAACAATGGAGATGGAAAATCTAATTATAAATGTTAGGTGTCATGTGATCGACGCTGTGACAACATACAATCTTCTTTTGGGAAGACCATGAATACATTAGTATGGCATTGTACCATCTACTCTACATCAATGCTTCAAATACTGTAAGAATGGGCTTCAATACATGGTAGAGGCGAATACAAAACCATACATAGAAATAGAATCTTTCTTTGTAAATGTGAGCTATTACAATGAGTTCACGACAGAGGAGAATAAAGAAGAAAATAAAGAGAATATGATGATCAAAAGCAATGATATACTCGCAATAGAAAGTGAAGTTTTGAAAATGAAGTTGAATGAAAAGATGGATAAAAAGAAGAAATTTTATTTTGTGCCTAAACAACTAAGGCAACCCAATTAGCCTCTTCTGATGTTGTTATCGCCAAAACAGTTACAGATGTTGTAATCAAATTTCACGGTGCCATTACCATGAGCTGAAAGGAGCAAGTCATTCCCTATTATGACAAAAAGATTTTGTGTACAACCAAATCTAAATAATCATGAACCGGTTGAGTTCTATAATCCATTAAGAGATGAAATGGGGGAATGAACAAATGAAGTAATGGTAGATGATAAAATCTCACCAGAAGATTTGAAAAGATACAACATTACCAATAGAAGAATTATGCGATATATGGGGTTTGACTGCAACAAACCTACGGGATTAGGAAATGATAAAGGTATTGAAGTCCCGATTGGTGTAAACGAAGGAACATGGGAAAAATTTCACGGATTGGGGGCATCCCCCTACGATGAAAGGAAAAGAAATAGTTGATACAATACAATAAAGATTCCTTAAAAGGTAATCAATTTTTTTTTATTGTTAATGATTACAAGGGAAATCTGCCCTAATCAAAAGGGGGCAGTACAAATATAGCTTCTCGACTACAAGAAGTGTACTACAAAACATATGTAATCTCTAAAATGTCATTATAAATAAAGAACATGTTTGCAGATATATTATTGTTTCAAAAGCTTTACAAATGCCTCTTCAGTCGATAATTGTTGATAACAATTTATGATAAAGCGACGATCGAAAAGATCTCCAATAATGATGACGATGATATAAACATTAATGGTCGACGATGATATAAACATTAATTGTCAACAATGATCTTCGATAATGATGATGATGATGTAACAGGGCAACAAGCAATTTGCAAAACGACAAAAGTATATCAGCCTTATACATACAGTACGAAACATCGCCAATTATGGAAATACCGCCGGTTATCACCATTATCATTCATCAATCATTGCCATTATCATTCATCGATCATTGTCATTATTATCAATTATCGTTGATCAACATTGTCATCAATTATTATTAATCATGGAAGTATCATTATAAAGCATTAATGATGATCATCACGATATTATCTATTACGAAGTAATATTACAGATTACTGTTGATATTATCATCTATGACTCTGACAAGAAGACATTGTTGTCATCGCTAAATTATTATTATATCCGGCTACTGCCAAAGCAACATTATTGCCGAACAATTGGGCTGAACAATATTTTCATCAATATTATTACCAACAGAATTGGAATTATTACTTCAGCAAAAAGACATCATTGTCAAACTTTCATTATTATCGACCATCGCTAAAATAATGATATTACCTCCCGTCGTTATATTGACATTATTGTCACATTGATTATATCGTTGACTATTAATCATTGCTAATCACATCAGACATTTATCATTTACGGTAGTGGAGAGCGCCCATGAGGCCACCCATGCATAAGCCTGATATTATTAATGATGACGATTTATCATTTACGGTAGCGGAGAGTGCCCATGTGGCCAACCACGTGTAAGCCCCAAGCCCTATATTATCAGCAATAGAAATTTATCATTTATGTCAACGGAGAGTGCCCATAAGGCTAACCACGCGTAAGCCCTATATTATCAGCGATAGCGATTTATCATTTACGACAGCAAAGAATGCCCACGAGGCTAACCACGCATAAGACCTATTATATTAGCAATTCATTAAATATCATACGGACATTAATGAAAAGCCAGTGGCCCTAAAAAGCTTACGAAGGCAATCACATGCTTCGACCCATATGGGCAGCGAACAATGTCAGCGACTAAAAGCCCTAAGTGGCGAAAAGTCCATGAAGGCCAACCACACGTGAGACCAATGTCGTCTGTTTAGCTTCTGGTAGTGTCATGAGGGAAGGTGAGAGAAAATGCCCTCTCATGAATGGGTCAGACTTTGCAGGCGAAAAAGAAAGCGGGCTGTAGCGTGTGCCTTTTTCTTATCCATAGATTGGCCAACCATGCGTAAGACCCCCAGGTTCTTGGCTTAATTTCAGCAGCAACTCATGGGGAAGGGTCAGCCTCTAGATGAGCTGCCCCCACATCGATAAACTAGCGGCTTTGAATCTGGTACCCAAACAAGTAGCCTTGTGAGCCCCGTGAACTCTAAAGAGTTACTACAGGCCAACCACGTGCGTAAAACCTACCGAGTTCATTATCACAGTAGCTTCACTGGGCCTCTTTGATGGATCATGGTTTGTGAACTCCCTAGCTGTACTGGTTCAGCGAACTCTTAAGAGTTAAAGAGACCATTTGCATAAGTCCACCTACTTCACTACTCACGAGCTAAAACTACGTGTGCTCCACTACTCACGAGCTAAAACTGTGTTCTCCACTACTCACGAGCCTAAACTGTGTGTGGCGCCTTAAGATGCTAACATGAACTCGAAAATAGTTTGGCCTATTAAGAACAAATACCATATAGGAGATACTAACAATAAGATGCGTTGTTACCTTATTGTATTGCAAATTATATATCTTATCAAGCGTGCGATTATAAGTCTCAAATTGGTAAACAAGAATTTAATACTAAAAAATGTTCACCTCACCATGCTATTAGCCTACAAAGAACATGCCGCTTATCATACTATTATCATGGTTAAATTTTTTAGTTTGAAGAAAATATTAAAATTTCATTTATATCAAACTAGAGAACATAATCAAAATTAAAATTATTACAAATCCTCTGAGACACCTAAAGCTGTCATATATGTTTGCAAATCTTATTCCAACTGAAGTTAAGCAGAAACACTCATCAGTTTAGCTTCAAGGATGATCTTAGCTTGATTAGGCGCATCAACCAATTCTCTCTCCAAAAGAATGACCGTTTCTTCATTATTGGTAATTTCAGATTTTTCAAGCTCAGTAATATGAACATTAGCCTTCGTGTCTGCCTTAACTTTACTTATATTTAACTCTTCTTCTTAGTTCGGACCTCAAGTTGGGCAATCTGCTCTTTAAGAAAGGCTATTTGATCTTTGATGATTTTCCTGTTCTGATTGGAGGCCTTCAAACATTCTTGAAGAGATTTATATTCATCATTATAGCCAGAAATGACAGCCGCGATTCGAGAAACCTTTTCCTTAAGGGACATTAATTCCCGCCGATGCTAAAAAATCTCTGGAGCAATGACTACATTGCGTGCTGATTCCAGATTATTTAGCGAATTATAAAAATTAGTCAAAGAGTCGTGTAGAGGAAGAATATTTATGTTCACCACCTTCATTATATGATCGAGAATAGCTAATGCACTTAGAAAAGGCCACTAATCATGTGAGACCCGTATCCTAGCCCGTACCATTTCGTAGGCTTCTGCGGTCCTTCCGGTCGAATTTCGGTGACCCGCGATCTGTAACCGGCGTTTGCGTGCCATCCTGAGTTGTATCCCATATTCTAGAGTTAGCTCGACTCGAGACTGTATCCTTGCCACTGTGTCGTCACCGCGGTTTTGACACCGCGTCTCGCGCGTTGAGGCGATACCTAGGCCAAGAGATGTGGGCTTGCATTCAGTTTGAGAAAAATGCCGCGCGTTGCTAATCTCAAGAGAATATATCCCATCAATCAAGTACACATCACACATTAAATGTCAATTACAACACCATCCCCAAAGTCAACTCTCTCTTATAACCCTTACCTATCAAGTACACCCATCTCTCACCTATCTCTCTCTCTCTCTTACAACCTCTCTCTCTCATCTCTTTCTCTCTCATTCTCCCAAGCAACCCAACGTCCAAGCTCCATGGGAGAGAGCTAGTGTGGCCCACCTTCCTACCACCCAATTCCACCATCCTAAGTCCATCTTAACCGTTGAAATTGTTCCTTTGGAGCTCTAGCATGCATTGGTGGAAGAAGGAAGAAGAAATCTAAGGTGGGTGCTTTCTTAGGGTTAGATTTATATGTTTTGCTTGGATTTGATGATTTGAGGGCCCACTTGTGGTGGGACCCATCTTGATGTATGCATTGTATCATGGAGGAGCTCATAGTGGTAGAGCTCCTCTCGTCATCACAGCTCTCTCTCTCTCTCTCTCTCTCTCTCTTTTCCCTTTTGTGGCCCACCTTGATGTTGATCCACACCGTCTGTTGAAGAGCCAGGACGGTGAAGTGGATCCCACGTGGCAATGCTGCTGGATTGACGTCAGAGGTCTTGCATATGGGCTACGATGATGCATGTGTTTCTTCCAACTGTTCATCTGTTATGGACGTGGGCCCACCCCACACGTGTGGCAACTGTGGGGGTGGGACCCACCATAATGTATGAGTTCTATATCTCATCTCTGCCATTTGTTTGATGGGTGGCATCAGCAGGTTATGTGGTCCCACGTGTGTGTGTTATATCCTATGCCATCCATCCTTTTTCAACAGCCGTGTGGGGCCCACCCCACACGTGCTGCACGTGTGGGATGGGACCCACCTTGATGTATATGTTGTATATCCAGACCGTCCATCTAGATGGGACCCACCATCAATGCATGTATGGTTGATCAACACTGTCCATCTGGACGATGCCATGTGGGGCCTACCTTGAGGTATGAGTCTTATCCAGCATCGTCTAGTAGCTGCTGGACGGTGGGACCCACTCCTGATGTATTTGTTATCCATACCATCCATCTATGTGGACCCGACACACCAACTATATAGCTGATGTATTGGCGTCAATAATGCTCTGTAGGTCTGATCAGAGGTATGTGCTATATCCAAATCATCCATTGTAAGGACGTTACCAAGTGTTATAGGACACTCCATGATGTATCTTCATTCCATACTGTCCATCCAGGACCATCAGGCCCTGGACGATCCAGGTGGACCACACATGTGATGTATGTATTGTATTACTGTGCCATCCATCAAGGATCATCAGGCCCTAGATGCTCTAGATGGCCACCTACATGATGTGTGTTTTCTCCACACCGTACATCTGTGGAGCCCCACACGTGATGTATGTGCTTCATCCATACCATCCAGCCAATTGGCAGAGATCATTTTATGACATTGCATAGAGAATGAGGCAGATCCAGATCATTGGTGGGCCACGTGTGTGGACCCACCTTAATGTATGTGTTTTATTCACACCGTCCATCTAGACAGTGTGATACCCATGAGATATGGGTTTTATCCATACCATCCGTCCATTCTGGATGAGCGGGACCCACCTTGATGCAATTATTTTTATCCAAACTATCCATTGGATGGGGCCCATTTGGAATGTGCAAGGCCCACCTCATAGTGATGTATAAGAGGCCTTGAATGAGGCCCAATGTGATATGGCCCATGTGCCGAGGCCCATTGTGATGTATATGCGGCCCATGAGTGAGGCCCAATGTGATGTATTTATGGCCCATGTGTCGAGGTCCATTGTGATGTATATGCGGTGCATGAGTAAGGCCTGATGTGATGTATTTATGGCCCATGGGATATGGCCCGTCGAGATTGTATATGGCCCACCGTGATGCGGCCCATGTGATGTGTATTAGGCCAATGTAATACGGCTCATGTGATGTATGAGACCCTTGTATAAGGCCCATTATGATTGTATGAGGCCCATTGAGATTGTATGGGGCTCGTTGTATTGTGTATGAGGCCTTTGTGTGAGACCATGGGCCTACTATACATTTGGTCCTATGAGGGTTACTCCTTAAGAGCGATGTTGGTTAAATATCCACATTGTGACCTTCCTTTAGGCCTTGTTAGGCTCATTCTCACCGATTCTGATTGTCGATGCTGATTTTGATTGTCGAGGCCAATTATCGAGGCTGAATATCGATGCCGATTATTGGTGTCGGTTGTTGATACCGATTATGAGTATGTGACAGCATAGCATCATGATATATGCCCATACGCATCATCTGTATGTTTGTTATGAGATGTGGTTGACCATTGCATATGTCATTGGGCAGGTTGATATGAGACTCCCTGATAGGCGGAGATTGTCTCACATGAGCACACGGTATGTAAAGAATTGATGCATGACTAGATTGTATGACTCATGCTTCTTACATTGTGTGTTGTGATTACTGTACGCTTTAGCGACATTAGCGCCGTAGCCTCCACAGGCATGTTGTGGATGGCTAGATGAGGCATCAAAAATCTGTTACTAGTATCGGGGCGTCATAAATGTCCCTGGGTGAAAATCCCTAAACCTTCGTGGCCAGGAGACGCCCCAACGTCTAGACCGAGTGGATATATGAGCGCCCGAGTGCCAAATGCCAGTAGGCCGCATCTCCCATTGTGTTGTGGTCGGTTAGGAAGGGGTTGTGGCCTTACTCACCCAAGGGTAGTGGGCAAGCTAGGCTGAGTTTGACCAGCTCATAATTGGGTCCGCTATCGACTTGCCGGGTAGATATTGGCTGACTACTGGCCAGGCGAATAGTGAGGTCTCTTCCACTTGCATGGTTGTGCGTCTAGTGAGCGGTGATTGCATGTAGAGTGTACTAAACCCGGGTGATGATCCTAGAGTTGTACAGTACTAATATGTGGACTTATTAAGAAGGAGTTGCATACTCATTCATTCATTCATTCACTATTCACTTCACTCAGGCTGGTGGTGCGTAACTATTTGTTACGTGTACCTTCGCAATGGCTAGGATTTCAGTTGGAGCATGCGACTAACCTAAGATCAGGAGTTTATCACATTGAGTCTGACTATCCAAATTTAGGTATGAGGCTGGTTTGGATAGAAGTCCCTTGTGGTGGACCCCGTAGCCTGCGATACTACATACTATCATCCCGACTTCACACTCCAGCTTGGTCATTTCATTCGCATCACATATTGCATTGCATCCTCAGTATATGATATTTGGCTTACTGTCTCCACATTGCATAGCTGATCTTCTTCCTCAGTATATGATATTGGTTATTATGTCTTTACATCGCGTATCCTGGATAAGGTTGATGATATATTTATGGATTGCCAGTATTTCCACTTACTCTGATATTTATATGCTTGGCACGTGCATCGCACACACTTACACTACCTTCTAAGCTTTTTATAAGCTTATGCATGATAAATGCGTGCAGGTGATGTTAGGTCACAACAGCGTTGATCTTGGAGCGTGCAACCGTCTTCTGGAGCTTTGATTTTTGATACATGTATTTCCCTTTCGGCATTATATTCAAATGTTTATATTAGTGGATATGTGATGATGATGTTGCCTTTGTGATTTGGGTATACTTGTGGTTATGCTTCATACGAGATAAATGTATGTTGGAAAATCCTCCTTGTAGGATCCCAGGATCGAAAACTGGTGTATGGGTGCTGGAAGCTGAGAATGGGGTACTACGGAGGTTGTTGGCACTGGATTCGGTGATCGGGATTTTTGTGAGCTCGGTTTCCGAGTTTGGAGAGTGACAGATCAAGATCCTTGAACATACATGTGGCGGTAGAGAGGGCATTTTTAATGAGAACAAACATATAAGGAGGAAATTTTTCTAAAGAGAGCTTGTCTGATATTGTAGCCACCGAATTCGAGCTTGCCGAGCCACTAAAAGAAGCTCTGGGGGTAGGATGTGAAATAACCAGCGATGATGAGACCCTTATCTTTGAAGAATTAAGAATGTCGGTTGCTATACCCACAATGTTAAATGATAATTCCCTAGCTCCAGTGCTTGAATCCAAAGTTGTCAGTGTTGTCACATCAACTGGATCAGAAGGAAATTGCAGGCCTCGAGAGATTGGTTGAAGAACAATAGGACGTACAATTGTCATCCTTTCAGCATGAAGATGTTTAGTGATAGTTCTGTTTTCATCACTAGATGATGGGATGTCTGAAGTATCTTGATTTACTTCCATGCTAAGAGGAGAAACCAGTGCTTCTATCATTGTTTACACTTCCGGCACAGAAATTCCAACTTCTCTCGATGATGAAACTTCTGCAATAACAGGAAGAGCTGCAGGATATTGTTAAGGCACATCGGTAATGGAAACGGGTGAAGGAGAATACAGAGCATTAAAAGATATGAAAATGTTTGCACCCAGAGAACAATTGAGATCTCTGAAGTCAAGTTGCTCTTCTTCAGTAGGAGTACCCATTTGGGTAATTGGCGAAGGAGCATCCCGAGTCTCTTGCTGAATTTTCATAACCGGAGGATTCCCAATTTCACCCTCTTCACCAATGTCTACTTCTTTGTCCTCTCCTTGATCATCATCTTTGATTTCACCCTCTTTAGTGAAGCTTCTGTTAAAAGATGATTAACTGGTTTCAGTTTCTCCAGAATAGCCAGATGAACTCTCCTCAGAAACCACCCGCTTACCCCTGGTCGGATGATTTGTCTTAGCAGAAGAAGATTGGACATTCCTTGGATAAGGAGAAGTGTGTTTATGGGCTTGTACTTGGGGTGGATGAGATCTCGTTTGAGAATGAGTTCTTGGAGAGGAGCGAATCGACCCTGCCATAGGAGATGCTGTAGTAACAGCTCTATCTCTGGTATCTTCTTCTGCTCCTCGAGTAGGAGTATATAAAGTAGTGGTTGGAACTTCAAAAGTTTTCAACTAGTTTGGAGAGGCAGTTTCAGTGGACTGTCTTTCTGATTGCCTTATGAGGTCTAAGGAAACCCCACAAGCTATCCATCCCTCCAACGTATTGACAAGCTTTATTTGTCGGATAGGTTCTTCCAATGAAATTTTTGAATAAAATTAGCTGGGAGAAGTGGCATGATCTCTTTCGATAATATAGTTGATGCCTTGCTCTGGTTTATAATTATTTTTTTTTTAATCTTGGGGGGAGGTGTCTAGATAGGCCGATCCACTAGGTAGCAATTACATACAAGGTGAAATTGATGTGTCCACCACCACATCCAAACATAAGAAGCTTAAACTTGGTGGTTATAACCGAGAAGGACGAAATGAGAGATGAAATTCCTGGCCAGTAGTTGCTTCAATATTAAAGCCCAATTATAAGGGCCTACTTCGTAGCTTCTCATTATTCGGGTGATAGCTTCTCTGTCTTGTGGCACGGTCTGATCATAACTGAAATGTCGAGCAAACCTACTCTGATAGTAGGGTTCACGCTAGAACTCACTGCCCTCTCTCAGAGGAAGACTGCTCGAGCTGATATGAATGAAAAGTGTTCACTCGACTGGCTCCAAGTCATTATTATCTATTGCGTCTCCGTCTTCAGCCTGATAAGAAAGGAATTGGAAATAGTCGACGGATTTCGTGCTCTCAATTTTATCTACTATCCAACTATATGTCTTCTTTATTATCTTACGCTGCAGGTAATGATACAAAGGAAGACGCTATGGAATGATGTAAGCTTTTTCAAGATCGCCGTACATCTATGAAAAATATACGCCTAATTAGCCAGAGAAATAATGTCAGGCCGTATATGCATACGAAACTCCGACAGCTGGGCTTGAACAATGTGTCGCTACATCTCCAAATGCTCTATAGAGAGCAAAGAACTAGAGGAGCCAATTAATATTTCGTGCCCTTGACCATTGCTCCTGCGGCTACAAATAGAGTTAGTTAGATGGCATCAGCCCATTTCAAACTCGACAGCACCACTAGGCTAAGGCAATATTCTAGGAAAGCAGCTAATTCAACTTTGGGACTGTAATCCACTGAGCTCCTTATTTTGCATATGAGGTTTTCTAAATCTTGAGAATAGCTACCCGAAAAAGTATTAAAGGAACAAGAGTGTCATGAAGAATATAATGTGAAGATATATGTTTTCGAATGCATCAATGAAAAAGGTCAAAAAATATACCACAAGTTTCTCGTGAAATGCGCAAGCCATTGAAGAGGTGATATCTTTCAGATGTCAAGGAATTTAGACATCTCTTAAAAGAGTTTTATAGTTGTTTCAGAGATCGAATGCATTCTTTGAGAATTGAAATAAGCAAACTCTTCATTAGTGGGAACAAATTTGTCAAAGAAGTGCCTTGTGACTGGTAGTCCCGCCATACAGTGGAGATCCCATAAAGTTATACTCATTTCACTTATGCGGAGGTGGAAATAATTCATCGTCGGAGACTAGTAATTCAAGAAACCTTTATGGACCATTGTAACCTTGAAGAAATGATCGGAAGTGGCCTCAATGGCACTATACAAGTCAACATCGGCAAAGACTTGTGTATATACCTTCAGAATAGCTTTTGCCCATTCATTATAGTAAACGTAATGAGAGAGGATATCACACATCTAAAATTCCTCATTACCTTATAAAGAATCCTTATCGCGGAAGCATTGATGAACGGTCTTGAAATAATGTGTTGGGTAAAGAGTGTGCGGGTTGTAGCAGGGATAAAAAATCGCATGTAATCCTCTCTTCGAAACAAAAGCTTCCAAGATCTTCAGTTCCTTGATGACCCAGTTGGCAGTGTAGAGGAGTCTATTCTGCATCATTTGGTCAGTCGACTCACTATGAAGTTTTGAGAGATGATGATGGAGACTCATCGGAATGATAATCGTCTCGTCCTTATAAGGATTTTTGAACCTGATCACTTCCTGATGAAGCTTAACACCATCTCTTGTGTTTTGGTATCACTTCTTGTTGTGCTCCTTGATTTTCTCTTATAGAATCTCTCCTTTGTTCTTCAGCTTCTTCTTCTTTGAGAATGAGGGAGGAGGCGAAGATTCTACATTGATAGGGCGGGAACTATCAGTGTGGAAGTTAGCTATGGACTTTAACTAGGTATCCCAATCGAAGTCATGGCCTTCCCTCAACGGCTTTTTGATGTCTCCCATTATGATAGCATTCTGAATTGGATTGGCCAAGAGGAGTATGCAATCAGAAAAATCAATGGTTGGAAGAACTGCTTCTTTAAAAAGGGAAGGTCGTTCACTAGCCACCTGAGTTCTCTTCTTAGGACGATCTTCAGTAGAGAGGGATTGTGGGTTTGAAGACTCAGAACACTAGGAAGGAGTGGCTTGTTCCTTAGAGGAAGCATGTTGTCTCTTAGTGCAATCCATTGAAGGACTGAAAAAGAAATTTCGGCAAAGTTGGTGACTTGGAGAAATTCTGCAGAGTGCAGAGGTGTTGCATGCCGGGAGGTATTGCGCATAGGGATTTGTTGCGTGCAGATTTTTTTACACATAGGGGTTCGTTGCATGAGAATGTCATAGTGCATAAGATGGTGTTACCTCTAGAATGGAAGTTCTTGAGTGATTTACCAACTCCTGCTTGTAAGACCCGTATCCTTGTACCGTACCCTTCCACCAACTCTAGCAAACCTCTCCGTTGAGTTTTGGTGACCCCATGACCTATAGACAGCAAATGCACATGACCTTAAGATGCACCCTGAAGACCTGACTCGACTTAACCCGAAAGTCATACTCCCGCGACCGCACCGTCACCGCGGTTCCAACGCTGCGTCTTGCATACCAATGCGATACCTAGGCTAGGAGTTGTGGGCCCGCGAATAATTAGAGTTAAGACAGCGCACAACATATCCTGAAAGATTCTAGGTTGGGAGAGAGGAATCTCTACCTATACCTCTCTCATCCAAAAGTTAACAACAATTATACCTTCCATCCCATCCCTTCTTACACACCCATACCTCTCTTATTTAAAAGTCAACAACAATCATACCTTCCATCCCATCCCTTCTTACACACACATCCCTCTCTCCTTACATCTCCTATCTTTTACTTATTCCATCTCTTCCCCCTCCATTTCCCTAGGAACCAAGAAAAAAATCCTAAGGAGAGAAAAAGAAGCCAAGTGCTAGGCCCATTTTCCTACCCCAAATCTCACCATCCAACCATCCAAACTTCATCATCCACCATTGAAAAGAGAGCTTAGGAGCTAAAGATTTCAAGGAGCCAAGAAGAAGAGCTATAGGTGGATGTTTATAGGATTAGATTATAGTTTTTAGTTATGGCCCAAGTGGGGCCTACCGGTTAATGGTATGGATCCCATTCGGAACCCAAGGTGTAGCCAATGGCCTACCATGATACATATGTGTAATTGTAAGTGCTATGGTTTCCTGCTCCTTTAGTTGTCAAATTTTGTGGTGCCAAAAACACAATCTATGTCTTATGTAGCATGTTGATTTATATGTTTAAGACACTGCATCACAATGCTTCAAGTTATGAATGGTGATCTACTTCAAGAAATGCAAGGTCATATATCGTAAGCTTCAAAGTTTAGAGTCTTCCAATAGCTACATTAAAAGGTAAGTTCTTCTTTAAGACTTAAGTACAATCAAGAATAAAGTATAACTCCATATAAAGTACAAGATGAAGTATAATTCAAGCTTTAGAAGATCTCAAGTTCAAGCTACATCTTGTAGAGATCTCAAAGTTTCATAATCTTTAAAGGTCAACCATCATCTGAAGAAATGAAGTTTCAATGTCCATACTTCACATTTAAGGTATGGATGACCTTAGATTGACCTTAGGGTAGGTCATTTTATATACATAATTCAAATTGAATCATTTTATAGATGTTTGGTCTGTTCTAAGACTAGTCATGGACCTTGTTCGACTAGTCTTAAAACTGCCTCGACCAGTCCAAGAAATTCCAAGACCAGTCTTAAGTTTGTTGTAAATTTTCAAAATTTTTTGGTTAAGCTATGACCAGTCCTGCACTCTGTTCGACCGGTCGTGTGAACAGTGCATGACGCGTCCTATGACCAGTCCAGGATCTACGACTCAAACTATAGTAAACAAACCTGGTGCTTCACGACCAGTCGTAAGATGGTCACGACCAGTCGTGGAAGTGTCACGATCGGTCGTGAACAGACTATGACCATTCGTGGAACGGTTTTATCTGATCGCGCTCAAAAATTTGAAAACGATTTCTGCAACTATAAATAGAGCATGAATTTCAGAGTTTGATAATCCAATTCAAGTAAAATCAAGGCATCACACTGAGAGATAAGTTTGTGTTCTTTTTAAGCTACATTGTGCGTATTTAAAATTCTCTTTTGTTAACTTTTCTTATTTGATTTTGTTTTTGCATTCCAATCTAATTTGAAAGAGGAATTGGGATATTCCACTTCTTGGAATCAAAATCAAATAGAGCTAGCCCAACTTGATTTAATTTAAAATCAATTAGAACTTAGAACTATTTCAAAGTGAGTATTGGACAATTGAACTTCTATATTTGAACTTCTACTCTGATTTGTTCTTCCGGGCTGCTACAAAAAGAGAAATCCAGGTATTTTACATTATTGCAAATTTCCTTCTTTTGGTTTTATTTGAGATTAAGCCAGAAAAATCTCAATTTATTGGTTATCTGAGGAGAGCCAGAAAACTCAGAAGTGGGGTTTTTGGATTGTGTAAGCCCATTTGAAAGACAAAATTGTGAAGGTTTTGGGTGAACCTGAGAAGAACCTATTTTTGATAGTGAACACTGGAGTGGAGTAGCAATCTGTGTGGCTGTTGTTTAACAGTTGGTAAACATACAGGTGAACCACTATAATTCTTTGTGTCTTGTGATTTGAATGTTTGTGTAATTTTGATATCTTTTATCATTCAAGTTTATGGGATGTATGTGTGGATGTGAATGTTGTAATATTTACATTTCAAGCATTGTGGGGAATGTTGTAATAGTTTAGAATTTATTTCTTGCTATTTCCTTTATTTCCTTTCAGTTTGAGTTTTTTATATTCAAATTGTTCTAGTAAGTTTGTCTTGCCATAAACCCTTAGTTTTTATAGTGCAAGGTTGTCCTTAGAACAACATTGATATCAACCTCTTTGTTCTAGTATTTGAAGGTTGCTTTACATTTTCATACAGTGATTGGTTTATAGTGCTATCTTTACTTTATTCATTTAAATTCTGCTGTTAAAGTTTTAATTTGGCATAGTCCTATTCACCCCCTCTAGGACATATAGCTAGGCCTTTTCAAGTGGTATCAGAGCCTAATAGCTCGTTTAATTGTTATATTTGTGGATTTATTTCCTGAGCTAATCGATTTAAGTTATTTATAAGATGTCAAATTTTGATAGCCTTTCAGTCACTAGGCCTCCACCATTTGATGGCCCCAATTATGCCTATTGGAAAGCCAGGATGAGAATTTTCCTTAAATCTATGGATGAGAGCATGTGGCAAGCCATAGTGATTGAAGGACCCCTCCTATCATTGAAGTAACTGGTATCGATGGATCCAAATCAATGAAAGTCTCACCTTATTTTTCTTGGACCACACTTCAAAAAAGTGAGAGTAGTGCCAATGCAAAAGCACTAAATGCAATCACTTATGCACTATCACTGAATGAATTCAAAAGAATTATATCCTGTGATAGTGCAAAGCAAGCTTGGGATATTTCAGAAATGACACACGAGGGAACATCAATTGTTAAGAAATCTAAAGTCCAACTCCTCACAACCAAATTTGAGGAAATACATATGGAGGAAAATGAAATGTTCATGGACTTTTATACAAGATTGAATGACATTGTGAACTTTATGTGGGGTCTTGGCGATAAAATTCCAAAAAGTAAAGTGTGTGCAAAGATACTACGCTCACTACCTGAATGGTTCAACTCAAAGGTGACTGCGATCCAAGAACTTCGTGATACGGACAATATGAGGGTTGAAGAATTAGTTGGTTCTTTACAAACCTATGAGTTAAATTTTAAAGCTCCTAAAGGTAAATCTATTACCCTTAAATCTTCTAAATGTATTTCTCAAGAAAATTCTGATTTTGAAAATTCTGAAGATGATATGACGCTTTTAGCGAAAGTTTTTACAAGATTTTCAAAAGTAAAAAGAAGGTTGACTTTCAAAAATCAAATGATAAAAAAAGATCTAAATCTAAATCTAAAACTTGGAAATCTTTAAAAGATAGTCAATGTTACAACTGTTAAGAATATGGGAATTTAGCAAATAAGTGTCCTAAAAAGGACAAACCTAAAAGAAAGGAATGTTAGCTCCTTGGGATGAATCTTCTGGCACTGAAGCTTCTTCTGAATAAGAAGATTCTGAAACCAAGTCGGGCAATGAATTCAAAGCTCTTATGACTCTAGCCAAGTTCACTTTTTCAGATCACGATGATTCTACTAGTGAAGAAAATCTGAATAATGATCATGAAAATGAAGAAGATCTTTAAGATGCTTATCATGCCCTATATGAGGAAAGTTGTAAAATTGCTGTCAAACTTAAACTTCAAAAAGAACAATTTTTAAAGCTTAAAGGAAATTTTGATTCACTTATTTTAAAAAAATCCCACGTTTCAGATTGTTTTGAAAAATCAAAATGTTATTTAGATTTCAAAACTTCCCTGATTGAAAATCTAAAATCTGAAAATGAAAAACTTAAACTTGAAGTCTCTTCTCTTTTGAGTTTAAAGGATAGATGGAGGTATACCCAAAGTGATCCAAAGTTAGAAAAACTTTTGTCTGGATCAAGAAAATGTGGCGACCGATCTGGTTTGGGCTATAATAAAAATGTTCCTCCTAAGCAGAAGAATACTCCTCCTAAGTTTGAGAAAGGAGAGTCTTCAAACTCAAAGGGAAATAGCCCAAATCAAAAGGTTTCTAAAAATGCTAAAACTTTTTAATCGTTTAAACCTAAAAGTAACCATATCAACTATAAAAATCAGAATCGAAACCCTTTGGCTGAAAAAATAGTTGATTTGCTTAAGGAGCTCTTAAAATCTAACTCAGTGGGTCATTCTTACAACAACTACAAACATAAGAAGACCAACTGTATTCCTAAACCCAAAACAGTTATGAAATGGGTTCTTAAGGTTACTTGGTTGGTTGCCCACACAACTTTCAAAGCTTCAAGCCATTCAAAGTGGTACCTAGACAGTGGATGCTCAAGGCACATGACTGGTGACAAAGGTCTGTTCACCACTCTTAAAGACATGACTGATGGTTCAGTCACATTTGGTGATGGTAGCAACTGCAGGATTATTGGCCAAGGTACGGTTAAACTTTCTAACCTCCCTTTATTTGAGAATGTTTTATATGTTGAAGGGTTAAAACACAATCTGTTAAGCATATCTCAAATATGCGATAAAAATCATAGTGTTAAAATTTCTAACCTAGGGTGTGAAATTTTAAACAAAAATGGTTCAGTAATATTAACTGGTCGTAGAACTTCTGAAAACTGATACATCGTAAGTGATTTTAGCTCATCTATTCAATCGTGTTACATGGTCCATACTGATGAGATTGAATTATGGCATAAACGCCTTGGACATGTACACTACCACAATCTATATAGATTGAGCAAAAGAGAACTAATAAGAGGTCTACTTAAACTACAAAAAGTAGACAAAATATGTGGCGAATGCCAGATTGGCAAGCAAACTAGGAGCACTCACAAAAAGGTGAACTCCAATGTCACATCAAAACCACTCGAGCTTCTCTATATGGATCTTATAGGACCAACCAGGATGGAGATTTGAGGTGGCAAAAAATATATACTGGCAATCGTGGATGATTTTACCAGATTCACTTGGGTAGCCTTCTTAAGGGATAAATCAGAAACCCTTGATGAAGTAAAAAGGATTCTCAAACGAATCCAAACTGAAAAAGGTTCTCAAGTTAGTAAAATTCGTAGTGATCATGGATCAGAATTTGAAAATAGCAGTTTTGAGAAATTTTGTTACGATCAGAGAATATCGCATGAATTATCTGCACCTAAAATACCACAACAAAATAGATTGTTGAAAGAAAAAATAGAGTGCTTCAAGAAATGGCTAATGTAATGTTAAATAGTATGAAGCTCCCTAAAAATTTTTGGGCTGAAGCTGTAAATACTGCATGTTATATAATCAACCGGGTCTATATAAGAAAATCAAATTGTAAGACAGCTTATGAAATATGGTTCGATAAGAAGCCTACTGTCAAATACTTTCGAGTTTTTGACAGCAAGTGCTATATTTTACGTGACCGTGAAAATCTGGGTAAGTTTGACACTAAAAGTGATGAAGGGATCTTTTTAGGGTATTCTTTAAATAGTCGTGCATATCGATTACTGAACAAGAGGACCGATGTGATATAAGAGTCCATTAATGTAGTTATCAATGATCACTTGAATACACCTACCTCAAGTTCAGATAATGATAAAGTTCTTTTAATTGACAAACCAGATACTTCATCAAGTCAAAATAACACTGAACTAAGGACTGTCAAAGATCATTCAACCACTCAAATTCTTGGAAACCCTCTCACTAGTGTGCGCACTCGTAGACAACTAGAAGACATATGTAATTACGTGTGCTTTACATCCCAGATAGAACCGACTAACGTAAAAGAAGCTCTTACTAACGAAAATTGGATAGTAGCAATGCAAGAAGTGCTTAACCAATTTGTGAGAAATGATGTTTGGTATCTTGTTCCTAGACCTAAAGATAAACACATTATAAGAACTAAGTGGATTTTCAAAAATAAGTTTGATGAACTTGGTAATATAATTCGAAACAAGGCTAGACTGGTTGTATAAGGGTACACTCAAATTGAAGGCATCGACTATGATGAAACCTTTGCCCCAGTAGCTCGTCTTGAATCAATCAGACTATTCATATCCATTGATTGCTTTAGAAAATTCAAAATTTATCAAATGGAAGTAAAGAGTGCCTTCTTAAATGGGGATCTGCATGAAGAAGTTTATGTTGAACAACTAATGGGTTTTGAAGACCCTAAGAATGCTGATCATGTCTATCACCTAAAAAAGGCTCTCTACAGTTTGAAACAATCTCCCAAGGCATGGTACGAAAAATTGACTAAGTTTTTACTAAGTCATAATTTTCAAATGGGTAGTGTTGATAAGACTCTTTTTGTTAAAAAAACATAACGATGATATCTTAATTGTACAAATCTATGTTGATGTTATTATTTATGGATCTACCTATACTAACATAACTGTTGAGTTTGCAGATTTAATGAAATCTAAGTTTGAAATGAGCATGGCTGGGGAATTAAATTATTTCCTATGGTTGCAAGTAAAACAACAACCTGATGATATTTTTATTTCTCAAACCAAATATGCTTTAAACTTGATTAAAAAGTTCAGATTTGAGAATGGAAAAAATTTTGATACTCCCATGAGTACAACTTTAAGACTCTCAAAAGACGCTACAGGTAAATGTGTGGATCCTAAATTATATCGTAGTATGATTGGCAGTTTACTTTATCTAACTGCAAGTTGACCTGATATTGCTTTAAGTGTTGGTATTTGTGCTAGATATCAATCTGACCCTAAAGAGTCACATCTAACTGCTGTTAAACGAATTATTCGATATGTCGCAAGTACTGTTAATTTGGGTCTCTGGTATCCACATGATACTAGTATTCAGTTGGCTGGGTACACTGATGCTAATTGGGCTAGTAATATCGATGATAGGAAATCAACCAGTGGTGGTTGTTTCTACATTGGAAATTGTTTAGTTTCTTAGTTTAGCAAGAAGCAAAGTTCTATATTACTCTCAACTGTTGAGGCTGAATACATCATAGCTGGAAATGCATGTACTCGGCTTGTTTGACTTAATAGAATGTTAAACGATTACGAAATTGCATAGGAGTCAATGGTTTCATATTGTGATAATTCTAATGTAATAAATATTTCTAAAAACCCAATTCAGCATTCACGTACCAAACACATTGACATTAGGTATCATTACATTCGTGAATTAGTGGAAGAAAAAATAATATCTTTGGAATATATCCCGACCGAGACTCAACTTGTCGACATTTTTACTAAGCTACTCGACAAAAGCAAGTTTAATAAATTAAAATTTGATCTTGGTATGTGCAATCTAAATTGAATAATCATGTATACTTGTATCATAATGTATATATATTTGATAATTTATTGGTTTAAATTTCAAATTTTATGAAAATTGCATATTTTAGTCGGTACACGACCAGTCTGGCACTACTGGTCGAGGACGACCCACGACCAGTCGTGTAGCGCGTTGGACCTATTAAAATTTGGGAAAAACTTATCTTCCTCATTTCCTATTTCCTCTCCAACGAGTCAATGCCCGACCGGTCGTACCCACCTTCCTACATCTTCAAGGTTAATCCGTCATTTGCGTTTTTCTTGTAGATTTTAGTCAATATTACTTCATTTTCACTCTTGGAGTAATTTATTTTGTGATTCATTGCAATTTTGGGGTTTTCTTTTGAAAATTTTGTTCTAGCCAAACCCCACTTTATATCCTTTGTAATCTCTTAATTCTTTATACTCTTACTTGCAAATGGATGCTAGAGGTAAAAAGAAAACTTCCCATGGTCCATCATCTTCTAGATCAACTCCTATCTCTCGGCGCCATCTTCGGTCACCCGAAGATGATCCTTCATATGTACGGGATTTGCGAATGCGCAATGTCATTGTTGAACGACCTGTTGATCTTGACCACATTGCTCCTTTTGGTATCATTCCTCTTCTCCAAGCTATAGGATGGGCTAACATCTTACATTGGGGTGGGCCTGCATACCAATCTATTGCTCAGGCCATGTTTGCATGCATTTCTAATTTTTCGTCTAAGAATTTAACGTTTAAAATTGATGCTAGAGAAGGTCCATTTGATGTTGAGCACCATCTGATTTCAGGCCTTATGGACATACCTGTCAATGACAAGGGTATTCCTATTCATACTCTAGTTGAGAAACCCTTAAAATCAGAAAAACGCATGCTCAGTAGAGCATTATGCAATATGGATGTGCAATGGACTCATAAGGGGAATGTACTCCCCTCAAAGTACTTGTTAACCAGATACAGGGTTCTACACCGAATCTTTATTTCAAATCTGTATTCGCATTCTGGTAATAAAATAAAACTGACTTCTTTTATGGTTTGTATTTTGCATTCTGTTATCTTTGGTGTAAATGTCTGTTTGTCTTCGTTAATATGTCATTCTATCATTCAGTTTCGTCTCTATCCAGGTCATAATGATATTCCATTTGCCTATCTTATGACTGTTTTAGCTACTCACATGCTAGTTGTTATACCCGTTGGAGAGGCTCCTATCCATCATCTTGTTTTTAACAACTTTAATATTAACAAGATGAAATTGGAATTGGCTCCTGGCCAAGTGGATGTTGGTGGTGGTGGAGCTGAAGCAGAGAATGCAGATGAGGCTGGTGATCTTCATCCTGATGATATTAATATGGATGACATTTTTGATGAAATTGAATCAGACTCTGTAAATGATCCTGACTATGAGCCATCTGATTTTGATGCTCATCTTCATGCACTTGAGGAGAGGGTAGAGAACATGAATGTTGCCCATGATTTATAATTTAAATATATGTGCAAGTATCTTAAGCGCTTAAACAAGGGCCTTCATCAACTTGATCCTACCATACCTGCTCCTTCTTTAGGATCTGATTAAGTGTTTTATCCTTTAGTTTGTATTAACTCTAATACTATTTTGCTTTTGTTAGTGTGTGAACTTTGATTTTACTTCAATTTGTGAAATTGACTTTTGTTTATGTTGGGTAATGAGATGTGAACTTTGAATTTGATTATATTTTTCTGATATCTTGCCTAGTTATTTCCTTTATTACTCTCTTGTCAATCATTCTTTTCCATTTCTTATTTGCTTCCTTTGTCATATTGTGACAAAAAGGGGGAGAAGATTTCAAGTAGTTTGGATTGATTGGAATGGATATGGATTGTGGGGTAGTAGCATTAATTTTTATGGATATATATGTGTGCTACTCAGGGGGAGTAAATAAGTAAGGATTTTGACTTGTTTTGCCTAGTTCATAATGATGTGTGCTAGTTGATAATAACTGGTGCATGATTCTTTAACTAGGCTATAACTGGTTCTCTTATATAACTGGTACATGATTCTTTATTGAGCATGTTATGCTTCTCCTATTTTTTTGGAGTGTGTTTTGTCACAAACTTGACAAAGGGGGAGATTGTAAGTGCTATGGTTTCCTGCTCCTTTAGTTGTCAAATTTTGTGGTGCCAAAAACACAATTTGTGTCTTGTGTAGCATGTTGATTTATATGTTCAAGACACTGCATCACAATGCTTCAAGTTAGGAATGATGATCTACTTCAAGAAATGCAAGGTCATGTACTATAAGCTTCAAAGTTCAGAGTCTTCTAAGAGCCAAATCAAAAGGCAAGTTCTTGTTTAAGACTCAAGTACAACTTAAGACTAAAGTACAACTCAATATAAAGTATAAGATGAAGTATAATTCAAGCTTTAGAAGATCTCAAGTTCAACCTACATCTTGTAGAGATCTCAAAGTTTCATAATCTTCAAAGGTCAACCATCATCTGAAGAAATGAAGTTTCAATGTCCATACTTCACATTTAGGGTATGAATGACCTTAGATTGACCTTACGGTAGGTCATTTTGTATACATAATTCAAATTGAATCATTTTATAGATGTTTGGTTTGTTTTAAGACTAGTCCTGGACCTTGTTCGACTAGTCCTAGAACTGCCTCGACTAATCCAAGAAATTCCAAGACCAGTCTTAAGTTTGTTGCAAATTTTTAAAAATTTTTTGGTTGACCTACGACCATTCCTGGACTCTGTTTGACCAGTCGTGTGAACAGTGCACGATGCGTCCTACGACCAGTCTAGGATCTATGACTCAAACTACTACGAACAAACCTGCTGCCTCACGACCAGTTGTAGGATGGTCACGACCAGTCATGAAGGTTTCACGACCGGTCATGAACAGATTACGACCAGTCATGGAATGGTTTTATCTGATCGCGCTCAAAAATTCAAAAATCAGTTCGATCTGCGACTAGTCATAGTGTCCACAGGATCAGTCGTAGATATGATTTCTACAACTATAAATAGAGCACGGATTTCAGAGTTTGATAATCCAATTTAAGTAAAATCAAGGCATCACTCTGAGAGATAAGTTTGTATTCTTTTTAACCTACATTGTACATATTTAAAATTCTCTTTTATTAGCTTTTCTTATTTGATTTTGCTTCTGCATTCCAATCTAATTTGAAAGAGAAATTGGGATATTCCACTTCTTGGAATCAAAATCAAATAGAGCTAGCCCAACTTGATTTAATTTAAAATCAATTAGAACTTATAACCATTTCAAAGTGAGTATTGGACAATTGAACTTCTATATTCGAACTTCTACTCCGATTTGTTCTTCCAGGCTGCTACAAAAAGAGAAATCCAGGTATTTTACATTATTGTAAATTTCCTTCTTTTGGTTTTATTTGAGATTAAGCCAGAAAAATCTCAATTTATTGGTTATCTGAGGAGAGCCAACAAACTCAGAAGTGGGGTTTTTGGATTGTGTAAGCCCATTTGAAAGACAAAACTGTGAAGGTTTTGGGTGATCCTGAGAAAAAACTATTTTTGATAGTGAATGCTGGAGTGGAGTAGCAATCTGTGTGGCTGTTGTTTAACAGTTGGTGAACACACAGGCGAACCACTATAAATCTTTGTGTCTTGTGATTTGAATGTTTGTGTAATTTTGATATCTTTTATCATTCAAGTTTGTGGGATGTATGTATGGATGTGAATGTTGTAATATTTACATTTCAAGCATTGTGGGGAATGTTGTAATAGTTTAGAATTTATTTCTTGCTATTTCCTTTATTTCCTTTCAGTTTGAGTTTTTTATATTCAAATTGTTCTAGTAAGTTTGTCCTGCCATAAACCCTTGGTTTTTATGGTGCAAGGTTGTCCTTAGAACAACATTGATATAAACTTCTCTATTCTAGTATTTGAAGGTTGCTTTACATTTTCATACAGTGATTTGTTTATAGTGCTATCTTTACTTTATTCATTTAAATTTCGCTGTTAAAGTTTTAATTTGGCATAGTCCTATTCACCCCCCCTCTAGGATAGCTGGGCCTTTTCAGTAATCTATGATGGGGCCATTCTCCATGGACCCCACCATGATGTTTATTTGATATCCAACTTGTTAATAGTCATTTAGACCATGATTTTGTGGTGGGAATGGGATTCCCACCCTGATTTTTCTTGATTGAGGGCCCACATGAAATGGGACCTAACATGTTGTATGTATTGTATTTACACCTCTAGGGGAGCTCATAGTGGTGGAGCTCCCCCACCACACGTATCTCTCTCTCTCCCTTGTTGAAGGCCCACCCTGATGATGTATGTATTTTATTTATGCTGTCCATCTAGGAGGACATCTAACTGTCCACTGAGCAGGGCCCATCTTACTGCCTAGATCGAGCCTGCATGGCCAGTCAGGTCATACAGGCCTAGTTGAAGGAAAAACACAAATATTAGCTTGATTCAGGGTTGGGTGGCCCACCCATCCGTGGACCTTTCCATGATGTATGTACTTCGTCCCCGCTGTCCAACAAGTGGACCGCCCTGATTGGCTAGGGATGGGCCTAAGAATGAATAGATCCAATGCTTAGCAGACCATGCTATAGGAAAACAATCCGATCTTTGGCAGGATGGCCCACCTGCATGGACCCCACCGTGATGTGTATTTTATCCACACTATCCATCCGGAATTTTCATATCATTCCAGGCCAAGGGCCTGAGAATGATCAGATCCAATGCTTAGTAGACCATGTTGTAGGAAAACAGTGGGGCTGACATTACCATTGGGACCTCCTTAGGCCCACTTTGATGTTTGTGGGAGGCCAACAGTCGGCCTAGCTCCCGGAGGGCCCACATCCAGTGAGACCCACCATGTATGTGTTTCAGTCCAGGCCGTCCACTGGCTGGACGCCCAGCTAGGCCGAGATGCTACTAGACTGACCATCCAGCAGCTGGCCATCATGTTGCATGTGTTATACTCACACATTGTCCATCTGGTGGGGCCCATCTGTAATGTGTAGGCCCACCATGAGGTGTATGTATTTTTCCAGGCCATTTCGATGTATGTCAAGTAGGCCCCCAGGCTAGTGGGCTGGACGTCCAGAAATCAACCCACCTTCGTGTATGTATTTTATATTCATGTTGTCCAGCATGTGTGGCGCCTATTAGTGCCTTGTGGGACCCCCTACACCATGACGTATGTGCTACACACTCTCTCCATTCATTTTAGGGATGTGGGCCCTATTGCCTTGAGAGGCCCACCCCGATTTTTAGGTTATACGCCCAACCGTGGGCTACTTTGTGAGGCCCACTATGATGTATGTGTTATATACATACTATTTCCCCATTTGTTTTTAGGGCAGTGGGCTGCCTTGTGAGGCCCACCATGTGTGAGTGATGTGCGCACGCTGTCCATCCATTTTCTAGAAATTTGGAGGGCCTCGAGCCTCATCGTGATTCAGATTCTTATTCCAACTAGGAGGCAATGGGGGTTAAATGTCCACCGTTGTAAACCTCCCTAGGGTCCATTGTTAAGCCCACCTTCCATCTCCCCTTATTGGGTTAACCCAAACTGTTGGGCCCCCATTGATGATAGTGCTTTCTGTCATACCTTGAAGGAATTATCCAAACCTTGGAGCCCACCTTGTGTACGGATAGGGCCCCATAGGAAGGCCCAATTTATTGCATGATAAGAGAGGGTGAGGAAGCCCATTTGTTGTACATAGTTTCACCCTCTCAACTCACCTTTATCCATTAGACTCACCAATGAGGCTCATTCTTTATGTAAGTATGACGCCTAGGCCATCCATGGTCTATAGGAGAGTATATCATCACCCCTTGCCGTAGATGGAAGAATATGCAGTATCAGGTTTGGTATATCCAATGTTTAGAGCCTATCTGGATGTTTGGGCTAGATCCTCCATCTCTCTGTGGACCCCACCATGTATTTAGGCTGATTATTATTTACATTTGATAATCATGCTAGTGTACTTAGTCTAGTAGGACACACTAAGAACATGCTTAGTATTACATCATGATACATGCCCATGGCATCATTTGTATGTCTGTTGTAAGGAATGATTGATCATAGTATTTATCATTGGGCTGAGTTATTTAGGGGACTCCTTGTGTGATGGAGTTAGGGGTGGGCATCGATCCGAGTCGAGTCGAGGTGGGCCAAGCTCATCTTGGCTTGTCCATGATGTACTTGAGTTTGAGCTCGAGCTCAAGCTCGGCCTCAAGCTTAACATTGAA
Organism: Magnolia sinica; assembly: GCF_029962835.1. NCBI lineage: Eukaryota > Viridiplantae > Streptophyta > Magnoliopsida > Magnoliales > Magnoliaceae > Magnolia > Magnolia sinica. Next base: position 56,764,693 of record NC_080583.1, on the reverse strand, counting down.
GCTTGGCTTGTTTACGAAAGCTGTCAAGTCAAGTTCGAGTCGAGTTAGTGATCGAGTCGAGTCGAGCTCGAGCTTTTTCATATGTTAACCATTTAGGCTTTTGATCTTTTCATCAAAGAAGTCAATAAACTATCCAGTAGACACTTCTTGAAGTGGATAGTTATGTTAGTTGTTTGTGCTAGTGATCTTTCCATAGAATTAGTCAGTAGAATATCAATGATATCATTACTGATCTTTCCATAAAATTAAGTTTGTAAAATATCAATGATATCATTACCTCATTTAGATCTGAGAAAAACATTGTTGATGGTACCTCAATTCGTATTTAAGAAAAACATTGTATAAATTTCACAATCCAAGTTATGAAATCATGACCGTGGATTTGATTAAGTAAAAAAAATCAACAATGGACACTCTGATTCGGCATTTATTTGTGATCTTACAATAAGTGGGGCCAGTAAGATGTCCTGGGTTAGATTGGGCAATTGTTTGTGCTTGAGATCTTTCCATCAATTGGGCCCAAAAGTACATCCACTGGCTACATCTTGAATATGGATAGTCGAATTGAGGATTGATGCTTGTGCTACATGCTAACCGAGTTGGGATTGATGAAAATTAATGGTCTTCTTCGCTTAGTGAGATCAATTGGGCAGGCAGCAGGCAGGCTGCGTGTTGTCGTGCGCTGGTGGTGGTGGTTTGGTGGATTGTTGCTGGTCGGGCATCGGGTGGGAGTGCAGGGGGTAGAGAAAGAGACGAAAGGGAAAGGGGGTGCGTGTGGGAAACTTGCTGCGTACTGGTCTTGCTTAAGAGTGGAGAAGACTGGTGGTGGGTGGTGGTGGTCCGGGCGGGCGTGCGACTGGCAGTGGGTAGAGAAAGAGAAGAAAGGGAAAGGGAAAGGGAAAGGGGGTACGTTGCGTGCGGTTGAGTAGAGTAGCCCAGGCTTTTTCTCTCTCTCTTTTTTTTTTAAAAATTAAAACTTATAACTTATATAATATATATAATATATATAATATATATTTTATATAATATTTAATATTATTACTAATTGAATCGAGTTGAGCTCGAGTTCAAGCTTCGACTCGAGTTGAAATGCCCCCTGGTCAAACTCGGCTCGAACTCAACTCGAGCTACAAAATATAAGCTTGACTTAGACCGAGTCAGCCATTCAAGCCGAGTCAATCGGAGCTGACTCGAGACGAGTCGAGCGAGTTATTCAAGCTAGCTCGACTCGTGAACAGTCCTAAACGGAGTTGTCCCACATGATCGTGTGGTACGCACAGGTTTGACGCATGACTGGATGGTATGACTCATGCATCTCGCTTTTTGTGTGACACAATCACTTGGCGCCCTAGCGATATTAGAGCTGTGGCCTCTACAGGCATATTGTGGATGGTTAGACTGGATACCGAAAATATTTGGTTCTATGACTGTGTGGGCATAGGATGTCCTTGGGTGAAAGTCCCAGAACCCTTTTGGTACCAGGAGATGCTCCAACATTTAGAGCGAGTGGATACATGAGCGCATGAGTGTCGAATACTAGTAGGCCACATCTCCCACTATGTCATGGTCGGTTGTGAAGGGGGTGTGGCCTTATCCGTCCAAGTGAGGGGGCTATAAGCTAGGTTAAGTCTGACCATCTCGTAAATGGGTCCACTATAGACGAGCCGGGTAGGTATTGGCAGACTACTGGCCAGGCGAGTAGTGAGGTCTTTTCCACTCACTGGTTGTACAACTAGGGAGGTGAAAGCCAGTTAGGAGTTTACTAGACCCCGGTGATGTTCCAGAGATGAACTATATTGACATGTGGACTCAATGAGGACTGACATGCATGCGTTGCATCTTGCATATGACATTTGGCTACGTAGGCCTTGCATTGCATAACCTTGGTATGGTTGATAGCATTCATGGACTTGCCAGTATTTTCACTTACTCTGATATCGCATGCTTGGTACATGCATTACGCATGCAAGCCACACCCTCTAAGCTTCGTTGTAAGCTTATGCACGACCGTTGCGTGCAGGTGACGTTAAGATGCATCAGCACTAAGGCGGGAGTGTGTGGAGATCTTTGTGGAGTTTCATTATACTTGTATATTCCCTTTCTGCATTGTATTATTATAGTGGATATGTGGTGATGTTGTTTTGTGACTTGGTTGTGCTTGTGATTATGCTCCTCTACATAAAAATTCATATTAAAAATCCTCCTTGTAGGATCTTAGGATTGGAATCTAGCATATGGGTACCGGGAGCCGAGAATGGGGTACTAAGGAGGTTGTCGGCACCGGATTTGGTGATTGGAAATTTTGTGAGCCCAGTTTCTGAGTTTGGGGCGTGACACTACTTATATAGTAAGCCGGACCCGGGTCTGTTGCGCGAACCAAGAGCACAACAGGCATATGTGTTGGGCACAATGGATTATACGAAACAAATTTTAAAATGTGTTGATCCTCCATTTAACCTAAAAGAGAAGATTAAATGAAAGACCAAGAAGACATCTGTTAGAGCATAAATTTAAGAAGAAAGGAGAAATTAAAAATTAATGTACTTTGGTTGAACGTCTCACAATAGAGTACTGATGAAGGTCCATTGCGTTGGGTGCAATGGAGATGTGTTGATCGCGCAACAGAGTACCGATAATGGTCCATTGCACGAGGTGCAATAGGATTTTGAGATTCATGCAATAAGGAGGTGTTGTGCGAGAAATAGGGTTCACATGTGTGGTTTCCTATAAATACCACTTTTTACTCTTCATTTGCATTAAACACAAACTTTGAGAGCCAATAGAAGATCAAGAACTTCTTAGGTAGTTAACAAGTATTTGAAGATACCTATTGCACATGGTGCAACATAGGATCCGCGCAATGGTGGACCTAAAATCCATTATGGGGCTCACAACGGTCTTGTTGCGCGCAGTGACCTTGGATTCATGATTTACATCTTCACAACTCTTCTGGAAGTCTGATCAATTTTAAGGGAAAAAGGACTTCTGAAGGATAAAAAAAAATACTATCAAGGAGACATCTTTTTCATGCAACAACTCTTCCATTAGGAAGATCATATCATGAATCGAAATGTTGTCAAAACTAATATTTGAATGAACTTTGTTATTATTTTGTTATAATTGTACATTTGTTTTGGAATCAAGGGAGATATGAGGATGTAAATGAACCTTCAATTCAATAAAACATATGATGATGACTATTCTCTTATTTTTTCTTTATTATTATTAAATAAAGTTTCTTCCAAATGAAATACATTTTTTTTTCTTAATGAAACACACGTCCCTTCATAGTTAAAACAATTTATCCTCATGGGGTTGTCAAGATTGAGAATCCAATGAATGGTAACATTTTTAAAGTGAACAGTCATTATCTCAAACCATTCATTGAGAATTTTGATTCAGAGGATATGTCCATCCCTCTAATTGACATGTTACCAGGATTAACCTTCTAGTCTGATGGAGGTCATTTAGATTTACTGCTTTCTTAGGATTTAGGATTAGGATATTTTGTTTTTGTTTCGTGCTAATCCCTTTAGATGATGAAGACTTCAAACCGTTTGATTTATCTTCCTCAAGTACTATCTCTCTAACTCATTCCTCTTTCATCTTCGTTGTCTCATGTTGATTTAATTACATATATCTTTTACATTGAGGACAATGTCGATTTTAGGTTGGGTGTGAGATTAGATAGATATAATCAGTATTTTCTTAGTTTTGAGTAAAAAAATTTAATTTTTTTTCAATTTTTCAGTTTTAAAGCTCTCTTTTTGAAGATAGTTATGTTATTTATCTAAATATGTTGTGAGTATTAGGAAAAGATATAAAAATGAAAATTTTAAATATTTAGAGTTTAGTTAATTGAGTAAACTATTGAATAAGTTCTGTTAATGAATTGATTAATAAAAAGTTTAAACATCAATTGAGTCTGGTTCATAATTCACATTTAACTCATATTTTATGAAATGTACTTTAATTTCTAATCTAAGCTTGAATATTACTTAAAAGTGTTAGGAACCAAGTCTAGAAATCCTTATTTACCATAAGTATAAAAATATGATGAAAAGGATAGCTAAAAAAGTGAGATCAGAAATGACTACATATTCTATGTGTTTCAATGAAAAATCGAAAGAAAGAAAACGACTAGAAATAGTGTGAAAGCCATCGATATAAAATAGAAAAGCTAAAAAATAAGTAAAAATGAGATAAGTTCAGAATTAGTACTTGTATTAATCTGTCCTCTTTGAAGTAATGAGCATGGCTAACATTATGAAAAAAAAGTTTACTTCTACGGAATGTAAGTTAAAACCCACTAAGCACACTAGAAACTTGATGTTTAGATGCATTTTATTGGTTAATTAATGAGAATGACCTTGGTTAGTTGTTTACTAGTGCAATTAGGTTCTACATTGATGAGATTTCACCCGTATATATTTGAATTTTGCTCACATGTATAGGATTGCAAAGGATGTTATTTTCTAAGGAAGATTTGAAATCAAATGATTGAAATATTAATTTGTCACATGTTTTGCTCAGGACTAGAAAAATGCTAGTTGGGAGGTGTGTTCAGTGTGAAATATTGCATATTTTCCCCTTGTTTTACCTTGGTTTTGTGAACATGGATACGCTTAATCGATCTATTTTCACATGTTTTCTCTTGTAAGGTGATTTTGAGAGCTTAGCAGAAAACGATGCTTAAAGCATGGATTTAATGCTCAAAAGATTACCAAGATGAAGAGTGGATCTATGGAGGTCATGATTGAAGATTTCAAGAGTCCAAGATCCAAGAAAATCAAGTGAAGAAGGAAGAAATCTGAAGATTCAAAAGTACAGAAAATCAAATTGTTAAACTTAATAGTTCGATGCCATCAAACACTACTTCAATGCCATCAAAGGTGGCTCGATCCCATTGCAAACATAGGAAAAATCTGATTTACTTGCTGGACATATTTGGGACCCCTTCGATGCCATCGAGGGAAGGTTCAATCTCGTTGAAAAAATCATGAATTATGAGATTTGCTCTCTAAACAGTTTGGAGCATTTTTCAATCACATTGATGACATGTTCGATTCCATTGAAGCATGGGCGATGCCATCGATGACTTATGCAGATTCAAAAGTTGGTTGTTGACCTTTTTCAAATTCGAATCGAATTCTTCGATGGAACTTCAATCCCATTGAAGCTCCCATCTAAGCTGCGGTAGCTGTGTAAATTGAGGTAGTTTTAAAGTCAGTCCAATTCAAGCTTATAAATAGGGATGTTTTAGGAGTTCCTAAACACGAATTAGGGTAGGAGTAGAGCAAGGAGTTGTGAAGCTTCAAGGAATCCTCCAATCCTTCAGTTTTAGTTAGTTTTTTATATTTTTTCTTTAAGAGTTCTAGTTTAATTATGTCTATGGTTAACTAATCTCTTAGGTAGAGCTAAGAGGTGAAGCTTGTAGTTTGTTTTAATATTTATCTTACTTTGATTTAAGTTATTTGGTTTATATGTTGAACAATTCATGGTTTTTTGTTTAAATGAAGGAGTATTTTTTATTTACTTTAATCCATTATCGACTTCGGGCACATTAGATGCTTAGGAGAGCTTTTGATATGTTCTTACCTATTTTGTAATTGTGTGATATATAAAATCCATTGATTTATCATTGACTCTAGGCATGGCAGATGCTTTGAATTCCCTTCGATCATTACATTGAAGCTTTATGAGGGAACTAGTCCCATGAATGTTCAAATTCTATTTTAATGAATGAATTACATTTCAAACGCTTTATCATCCAACCGGATAGGATAGGACTTCGATTCGTTCTTAATTGAATCAAGTAAGATAGCATTAAGATGGTATAAGTGGATCCTTGATGCTATAGTTTCCATTATCTCTGATAATTTATTTACCTTTGATCTCTTTATATCCAAATTTTAAATAGTAGATTCTAGTTCTACTTCTAATTGATTTTATAATTCATACAAAGCAAGTTCCTGTGGGTATGACCTCATTCTCACCGAGGTATCACTACATCGCAACACTGCACTTGGGGTGACAAGCGAATAACAAATAGTGTGGATTGAAGAAAGTCAATTTTAGGTTTCTCATTTGTGCTAGCGGGTGGAGTAATCATTGGATGTTAAAGCTTTAGTCTATGGTGGCTCTTTCCACAACTAAAGCCTGAGTATATAGTAGTGATAAAGGCATTCAAGAAAGGTTTTTAGTTGAGGGGGATGATAAATCAGTCAGGACTTCAGCAGGAGGCTGTGTCGAATAATTGTGACAACGAAAGTGCTATTAATTTGGCTAAAAATTCTGTTTATCACTCACATACTAAACACATTGATGTTCATCATCATTTTATCCGACAAGTTCTTGAGGAGGTAGCGTGACTCTGGAGAAGATTCACATAAGCGTGAATCCAGCAAACATGCTCACTAAGGTGGCTCTCACAAAGAAGTTTAAGCTCTGTGTAACTTCTCTAGGCTTGGTGAAGGCATAAAGGAAGGCGGAATGTGCATGAGAAGCGATGGTGGAACTATGATGTAAGGTAGAATTAGATATGATGAAAAAGGAGCTATGAAGAATGATGATTGAAGACATGATGGAGATTGTTGATTGATTTCTTAAATTTGTAGTTCAACATGTTTATTGATGATAGGTTCAATGCCATCTAGCAGACTTGATGCCATTGTAAAAATTCAGAATTTCTCATGTTAGTTGTTGGACAATTTCGATGTCTTGCTCGATTCCATCGAAAGAGGTTCGATGCCATCGAAGGTTGTTCAATGACATTGAAGGCCTGCTCAATGTCATAGAAAAAATCTAAAAAATTCATGATTTATCGCTGGAACGTTTTGGTATTTAGTTCGATGACATCGAAGGAGTTTAATGCCATAGATAATCTGTCGATGCCATCGAAGTCCCATCGAACTATCGCTCAAAGTTACGCAGAGTTGCGTATCTGCCGGATTTGTTTCCTATTCCAATTGTGATTCTCCTAGAGGCTATAAATATGAGTGTAATTGGGATTAGGGTATATCTAAGACTAATTCATTCCTAGGGTATTTAAGGACTTGTAAGGGGAGATTCAAGGTATTTTCTCCATCTCTTGTAATTTCTTCTTTCATAGTGATACCTGTCACTTTGTGTCATGGTTTTTTCCTAAAAGAGTTTTTCCATGTTAAATTTGGAGTCTTTGTGATTGAACTTGATTGTGTGATTGGAATACTTTGCTTGATTCATCTTTGTGTCCTTCTGTGGTCCCCCAATAAGTGGTATCAGCGTTAAACATTAAGGTGCAGATTGAATTTGAAAGCATAGTATTAATGACTTTTAATCCTAAGTTTGATGTTGAGAAATAATCAAAGAGTGGGGTTCTTGCTCCAAAGATGGGTTGCTTTGTGCCTTCCATAAGAAAGGGCTTTCAATATATCAATGCAAATCAAACTAAAGGAAAAACTCACAATCAGTCACTAGGAGCGACCGTAAGAATGTATCTCTTGAAAGAAATATTTGATATTAGATAAAGAACAAATCCAATATATGAGCATGTATTTAGATTACAACTAAAGATTGTAGCTAATAAATACCACTACTTAATTACCATTACTCTTAGAATAAGCTGAGATAAAGAAAATTGATAGATTTGTTTGGTTTGATTTATACATGATTGGTGAATAATATTTCTCTATTGGAATCCATTGTTATTTATAGAATTATGTTATAACTTGTTCTTACAGATCCTTCTTTCATTACCGCAATGGTTACAGTAGTTGAAAAGCCTCTCTCTATATCCTTCTTTTTGTTATGTTTCTCTTTTGTGACTCTTCCTCTTCTGTCGGCCAAACTTTGTTCCTCTCGGTCACCTTTTCTATCTTAAACTACTTGACCGCGTTTCTATCTTCACTCATTAAACTCTTGGATAACTCGACCACATCACTTCGTCAACCATCCATTGACGTGTAAACTTAGATTTATGCTATCTATGATTCTGCAAAAGTGCTCAAAGTATCTTAAAGATCTTTTCATCTACCTCCTATTTCTTGCGCAATGCCACATGTCACCCTCCTATTATCTTTTCATAAAATGGCCAGAAATAGGGTATAACATTGCCCCCCACGTCGCTTCACCTTTGGAAAAAATGTGAAAGCGACATTGTTCCGTTTCCCAATGCAATAATGCAATCGGTCATTGGTCCACATGTTGTTGCCCCCATTGATCCTACTTGATTGAGATTCTACCAAAAGATATCCACTACACCAAAATCATCGATTAGGAATGACTACTGATTTGGTTTAGGAACAGCTTTAGGCCGTTCCTAATGCGAATGGTTTTAAACAGTTTGTGTTGGGAGATGGCACATTTTTAAAACCTAGGAGGCTCTTTTACTCCCCCTTTTCTTCAATCTCTCTCATCTCTCTCTCTCTCTCTCTCTCTCTCTCTCTCTCTTAAATGGAGATCCACCTTGTAGTCCACGTTCATCCTCCGGTCAGCTAAGAACCACCCAACACATCCATCTCAAATGGAAATATCTCTTTCTCTCTCACATGGAGATCTGGCATGGTGTTTTTGTGCATGATTCATGAAGGAAGAAATTGCAACCCTTGGGTACTTCTCTCATTCCGATCTTTGATTTGCTAAAGGAAGAGGTTCTGATCTCCTATATGTCTGCCCGCCTAGTGGAGTCTTCTTCGAGGGAGACCACCAGGCTATCTTGCAGATCTCTTAGCCTTCTATGGACTACAGCTTCATGCACTAAAACCCTTACGAAAGACCGCCTCAGGTTCAGATTGTACTCGGCTTTGGGCATGCTGACATATAGCCTTTTTGTAGGAGTCTACCTTACCTTGCTCGACTGTTTGAACATCTTAAGGCATTGGTTCCCCATGGCTGGATCTTCTATGTTGCGATGTTGATTGCTTCTCCGCTAACTCCTATTACCCTTCTATCCAACTTCTTACCATTAATCACATTGATGGCCTTTTGGACTGTCTTTGTATCAGAAACTATTGGAAGTAAAGCCTCACTTCTTCTTGATTGGCTATCCTAAGGAATGGGAATTTCACTTAGTTCGACTTAAGGCATTGCCATTTCACATGGGTTACAATTGACATGTACTTGATTTCCATTCATTTTGTGCACTTTGCCTTCTAGAATAAGCATGCAAGCATTTTCCTTTATAGATTATCTATTTGCTTTGTTCATTCATTTGTAAAGATATTATTGTTGTACAAATTAAAGAGACATCTCTTTTGGTGAATGAGGCTTCTTTGATGGGGGTCACTATAAGAAAAGGGACTTTTACCGGCAATTAAAAGCGCTGGTAAAAGCCCAAAAAACCGCCTGCATTATTTTTACCGATGCTTGTCTGAGCGACTGTAATTGTGTACGCTTTTTTGGCGCCCATTCTGACTTCACTGGTGCTTTTGGTGGCCGCTGGTATTTTTGAAGAAGCGCCGGTAAAAGTGAAAAAAGCGCTAGCAAAAATCTATCAAAGCGTCGGTAAAAGTATTCCAAAGCATGATTTCTAAAAACTTTTAATCACAGTAAAGTGTCGATAAAAGTATATACAAGCACTGGTAAAAGTCTTCAGAAGGGACGTATATATTTCAGAGGCCCCAACGTAGGCTAATAATTTTTTATTTTTTTTAATAATTCAATTGAAACTTGTATTTTTTTAATATTTGAAACATAAAAATGTTATAATACAATTAAAACTAAATATTAAACAAAATTTATATTACTTCACAATAAAAAATATAATATTTACAACAATAAATTGAAAATGGTCTTGAATAAATTAAAACCAAAAAAAAAAAAAAAAAACAAATCCTCTATGTGGTCTACTCATAGCATGAGTGGCATCAAAAGGCTGAAGTGCTTGTACGCCTAAATTTAGGCACAATTGATTAAAATCCTGCACATAAGGAAAAAAAAAGTCAAAAAGTAGCATTCCACGAAGACATAATAAATGAATTAAAAAAAAGCCATTAATTACAAGGTTGAATCAATATAATAGAGTTATCAATGGCTAGATGGGTCATTCAACAAACAACATTCAACAATTTAACCAACCTGTTTTCTTTTTCCATAACAAATTGAACCAACTAGTTTTAATACCATGAAATGTTTTTTTGCAGTTATTGATATGCTACGAAACTTAGACATGACCATAAATGTCAGTGTTAAAAATAGACAAGGTATCAAATGATGGTGTTTTGGTCAGTTGTCCATGTTTTGGCAATCCCTTCAACAAGTTGATATCCAACTAGGAATTATTAGCTTAGGGTGGAAAAATGATAACGGGTTTAACTCAGTTTTTCTTTTTGTGCGCCCAAACAATTCGTAAGTCAACTGAATGTCAATACAGGGGTACTTCCAATCACACCCTTATATAGCTCTGCTGCATTACTAATAAACAAGGCTTTGTATCTCTGTGCACGTTTGGATGGCGAAATGAGCATGGGACGACTTGGGCTATATGAATAAGGAAGCTAAGCAATTGCAGGTAGCAGTTTGGGAGCTTAGGTGAAAGTACATTTACACTGATAACCATGGTGAGCTCTCCATATATTATTTAGGTTCATCCTAATGCATGTATTGACTACAATGACAGGAAATCAATCCCTACCAGAAATGCACGAAAAGCAGTTTGGATGTGCATGGCAGCCCATTCCTCTTTCATATTTGGTTCAATTTGAACAACAGTCTACACATGGAGTGAGCTAGTGGGAGAGGTTGTGGTATTTGAGCTTGTTTGGATATTAGCATATTCCGTCTGGATATGCATGGCAGTCCATTCCTCTATCATATTCGGTTCAATTTGAACAACAGTTTGCACATGGAGTGAGCTAGTGGGAGAAGTTGTGGTATTTGAGCTTGATTGGATATTAGCATCTTTTGTTGGTTGCACATCAATTTGGGCAAATTCATCTTTAAGTTAATGAAGAGGTTGTACTAACTGCTATGGACTATTGCATATGGGCCTGACCTTAGATTTCCTATCATAAATGACTTTTTATGTGATAATTCTAACCATCTGAATTCATCAAACATGTTACATAAAGAAATTATTTAGATCTTCCATTGAAAAATTAGGACATTTAATGCTTAAAGTGGGCCGCAATGCATGAAACAAATGAATGGCTAGTGTACGTCCCGATTTTTGCTAGCCAATTAAAAGCATGCCTAAACATATATATCTATCTCATGAAGAATATAGTGAAAACTTAAGCACAATGAATCGATATAAATATTAGAAGTAATCTATTCTCCGATGTGAATCTGACAGTTGGGAAATATCGTCATCCATAGATCAAGTTATCCAACCATTGATTTTAAGACGGGACCATCATATACCTAAGTATCCTCTCCTGTTCATCATAACCAACCGCTCAATCATATATGCACTACTAGGTAGAAACATCTGACCGTTCATCATATTAGGATCCGTCAAACGGGCCACCTAAACATTAGAATAAACCACCCAGTTTGAAGATCTTAGAATACAATTCCAAACTACCGGATCATACTTTAACTAGACACATATAAACGTCGCAGTCGAACCTCGGAGTACATAGTCCATCGAGATAATATCTTAGTCACCTGGAAGTGATTGAGGCTCAAACTTAAGCATTAGAAAGGGCATGTAAAATAACGACCACTCGTCTTATTCCATCACATTTGGACGGTTAAACTATATGATACGAATGATGGAAATCTGGACAAAATAGGAGGATAAAGTTGTTATGAACCAAAAATCCACATGCTCAACAATATATCAACCCTCACATTAACTCTTCACGGTAAGTATTGTGCACACACTCTTACAATGTGTGGCCCACCTAAGACTGAGATTGGGTCTATACTTGAGACCATTAGCAAACAAGATCTTGTCAATGTGATCAACGGAGCGGATTAAATGTCATACTCCAAACTCGGAAATCGGGCTCACAAAATTCTCGATCACCGAATCTGGTGCCGACAGCCTCCTTAGTACCCCATTTTTAGCTCCCAGCGCCCATGCATCAGGTTTCGATCCTGGGATCCTACAAGGAGGATTTTTAGTGTGAATTTTTTTGTAAATAAAGGAGCATAACCACAAGTGTACCAAAATCCCAAAGGCAACATCATCATCACATATCCACTAATATAAACATTTGATTACAGTGCTTGAAAAGGAAATACATGAATAACAAAATCTCCACAAAGCTCGACGCACTCTCCTACCTCAACGCTGTTGCAACTTAATGCTACCTACACGCAATGGTCATGCATAAGCTTACTAAGAAGCCTCAAGGGTAGTGTCTATGTGTGCAATGCATGTGCCAAGCATATAAGTATCAGAGTAAGCGGATATACTGGCAAGTCTATAAATATATCAGCCTTATCTAGGCTATGCGATGTAAAACATAATAAACCAAATGTCATATGCTGAGGGTGCAATGTAATATGAAACATAAATGAAATGACAAAGCTAGAGTGTGTAGTTGGGATGATAGTACGTGGTATCACAAGCTGTGGGGTTCAACGTAAGGGACTTCTATCCAAACCAGTCCCATACCTAAATTTGGATAACTAAACTCAATGTGGTAAACTTCTGATCTTAGGTTGGTCACGTGCCCAAACTGAAATCCTGGCTATTGTGAAGGTACACATAATAATTTGGTTGTGCACCACCAGCCCGAGTGGATAGTGAATTAATGAATGAATAAGTCAAATGTTGAGTACGCAACTCCTACTTAGTAAGTCCACATATAACCACCATAGCACTTTCGATGTGGGGCAAGGTTTCACCTCACTGTATGCACAGTAGCCTACCAACCACTGGTAGCTCACCCAGGCCCTTGGGCCCCGCCCATATCAGCGTTCGCCCATGTGTGCAATAGTGATGGGGCATCATAATATCAGTACCATACATCTCTAGGATCATCACTGGGGTCTAGTACACCCCTCACTGCCTGCTGCCCCTCTCGGCCGCGTAGCCCAGCGAGTGGAAAAGACCTCACTACTCGCCTGGCCAGTTGTCTGCCAATATCTACCCGGCTAGTCGATATCTGACCCATTCCCCGAGTTGGTCAAACTTAGCCTAGCTTTGCTCCCTACCCTCGGGCGGATAAGGCCACATCCCCTTCTAACCGACCCTGATACAGTGGGAGATGTAACCTACTGATATTCGGCACTCAGGCGCTCATGTATCTGCTTAGTCTAGACGTTGAAGCATCCCCTGGCCATGGGGGTTTAGAGGTTTTCACCCACGGACATTGAAAGTGCCCATATGCTGAGTCCCAAATATTTTCGGTGTCCTATTTGACCATTCACGATATACCTGTGGAAGTCACAGCCCTAATGTCGCTAGGGTGCAAAGTGATCATGTCACACAATACATGAGTCATACCATTCAGTCATGCATCAAACCTGCCCGTACCACGCAATCATGTGGGGCAACTCCATCTCACAAGGAGTCCCCTATTATCTCAACCCAATGGCATATGCTATGATCAATCATTCCTCACAACATGCATACAAATGATGTGTATGGGCATGTATCATGATGTCATTATACTAAGCATGTTAATAGTGTACTCTACAAGACTAAGTGTATTAACATGTTATCAGATATAACACACAATACTCAGCAATACAGGCTCATATATCAAGATAGACTCCACATAGTGGATATACCAAATCTGATTCCACATATCCTTCCCTCTAGGGTAACGAGTGATGATGTACTCTCCTATAGATAGTGGATATACCAACTCTGATTCCACATATCCTTCCCTCTATGGTAACAGGTGATGATATACTCTTCTATAGATAGTGGATATACCAAATTTGATTCCACATATCCTTCCCTCTAAGGTAACGGGTGATAATATACTCTCCTATAGATAGTGGATGGCCTAGATGACGTTCTTTCATTAGGAATAGGCCTCATGCGGTGAGTTAAACGAGTCTAAAACAAGGTGAATGAAGAGGGTAAGTCTAAGTACAACAAGTGGGCTTCCTCACCCACTCTATCATGCAGTAAGCTGGGCTTCCTAAGGGGCCCAATACGTATACAAGGTGGGTTTTGGTGGGGGTCCATACATCTAGGACTGTGTGTCCATACACACGGATCAGGTAGCCCGCTCATCATCTAAGTGGGCCTTGGATATATTCACTAAACTTGGGCAAGACACACGCATCTAGGTGGGCCACATTCCCTATAGAACACCCGGTATGAACACAAGATGGGCTCTAAGGTTTGGGTAGTCATACAGGGTAGGGTGGAGAGCATCACTATCAAATGGGGCCCAACGGCTTGGGTTAGCCCAATAAGGTAAGGGTGGTGTTGAGGGTCAAATATTACATATTAGACCCCAGTTATTACTTATTTTTCGTACATGATAATGTTTAACGTTTTATTTTAATCATGTTTTCATTGCAAGGTGAATTTAAGAGCTTGGATTGAAAAAAAAGGTACTAAAAGTATGGATTTGATGCTCAAGAATCACCAAGGCAAGGGACGGATCTTAGGGGACCGAGATTGAAGAATTCACAAGCTAAAGATGTGAGAAAATCAAGTGATTGACGATAAAGATGCTTAAAAATCATCTTGAATGCAAAATCACAGGGTTCCCACCATCCGTTTAGCTCGAAACTTTATAAGAGGACTGAAGATCCTAAATTAACCGTACACATCGAAATTCATCCCTTAGATCATTATTGAAGTGGTCTAATGGACAAGATCAGCCATAAATCTCTGAATTGGGGCTCACCTGATATCTAGATATGCGTTAATTTTGGTCTCAACCCCTTAAATTAGATCAGGAAGTAGATGGTCAGAGCATATTTCTCATGTACATCATGATGGACCCCACTTGTGGATGTACGCATACACACACCACACCGGACCAGAGGGGTTCGGTCAAGGGTCGTTACCCAGATCAACTTCCCGTGGTCCATCATCTTTTAGATCAACTCCTATCACTCGGCGCCATCTTCGGTCAACCGAAGATGATCCCTCACATGTGCAAGATTTGTGTATGCACAATGTCATTGTTGAAAGACTTGTGATCTTAACCACATTGCTCATTTTGGTATCATTCCCCTACTACAAGCTATAGGATGGGCTAACATCTTACATTAGGGTGGGCCTACATACCAGTCTATTGGTCAGGCCATGTTTGCATGCATCTCTGACTTTTGGACTGAGAACTTAACATTTAAAATTGATGCTAGAGAAGGTCCATTTGATGTTGACTGCCATCTAATTTTGGGTGTTATGGATATACCTGTTAATGACGAGGGTATTCCTATTCATACTCTAGTTGATAAACTCTCAGAATCAGAAAAACAAATGCTCACTAGAGCATTATGCAATATGGATGTGTAATGGACTCATAAGGGGAATGTGCTCCCTTCAAAGTACTTGTTACCCAGATATAAGGTTCTACACCAAATCTTTATTTCAAATCTGTATCCGTGTTTTGGTAATAAAACAGAACTAACTTCCTTTATGGTTCGGGTTTTGCATTCTGTTATCTCTGGTGTAAATGTCTGTCTGCATTTGTTAATATGTCATTCCATCATCTAATTTCATCTCCATCCAGGACAGTGATATTCCATTTGCCTATCTTATGACTGTGTTAGCTACTCACATGCTAGTTGATAAGCCTATTGGAGAGGCTCCTATCCATCATCTTATTTTTAACAACTCTAATATAAACAAGATGAAATTGGAATTGGCTCCTAGCCAAGTGGATGTGTGTGGTGCTGGAGCTAAGGCTGTGGATGAAGAAGAGGCTGGCGATCTTCCTCCTGATGATATTAATATGGATGATATTTTCGATGAAATTGAATCAGACTCTGGAAATGATCCTGACTATGAGCCATCTGATTTTCATGCTTGTCTTCGTGCTCAAGAGGAAAAGGTAGAGAATATAAATGTTGCCCATGATTTACAGTTTAAATATATGCGCAAGTATCTTAGGCGCTTACACAAGGGCCTTCATCAACTTGATCCTACCATACCTGCTCCTTCTTCAGGATCTGATTAAGTGCTTTACTCTTGGTCTGTAATAACTTTACTTCTACTTTTGTTGGCTTGTGAACTTTGTTTGGTTAACTGACTTTTGTTTTAACTAGTTAATGGCTTGTGGACTTTAATTTACTTATTTCTTGACTAGTTAATCTATTTATTACTCCTGTTTATTATCCTTTACCATTTTTCTTCCTTCGTCATATTGTGACAAAAAGGGGGAGAATTTACTTGGTTTTGCATATGGATTGATATATTGCTATTGATTATGGATAATATGGACTGAATATATGTGTGCTACTCAGGGGGAGTAAGTAAGGAAGAATTTGTGACTAGTGCATGATTCCTTATTGAGCATGTAATGCTTCTCTTAATTTGATTGGAGTGTGTTTTATCACAAATTTGACAAAGGGGGAGATTGTAAGTGCTATGGTTTTATACTCCTTTGGTTGTCAAATTTTGTAGTGTCAAAACCTCAATCTATGTCTTGTGTAGCTCATTGGTATATATGTTCAAGACATTGCATATGGGTTCAAGACATTACATCACCTCTCTAAACACTTTGCTTCAAGTCAAGAACGAAGAACTACTTCAAAACATTTCAAGAAATACAAGTACAAGCTACAACGAAAGAAGTGATCTTGTTCAAAGACTGAAAAGGCCAAGCTATATGTCCTAGAGGGGGGGGGGGGTGAATAGGACAATGCCAAATAAAAACTTATAACAGCGGAATAATAAAGAATATGATAGCCAAAGTAAATCACAATGCAGTAAATTAAAATAACCTCAAAATTCAGATCTTGAGAGGTTGATACAAACGTTGTTCTAAGGACAACCTTACACCAAAAACAGAGTTTATGGTAGGACAACCTTATTTCTAGAAAGGTCTTTGTATCAAGTCTCAAATCGAAGAGGAATATAAAAAGAAATACAAACTGAATTAAAATAACTTGTAATTAAAAATGTATTGTTCTAGGGACAGCCATACACCATAAAAATGGCAGGGCAACCTTGCTGGAACAACTTTCAAATGAAATTAAAATATCAAGCTGATAAAGGAATAGCAGAAAATAAATTCTAAATTATTACAACATTCCCACAAAGCTTGAATTAAATGATTACAGCATTCACCACCATACATACATCCCACACCATAATAAAGAATTAGAAGAATAAAACAATCAACCACAACACTAGGGTTTATAGTGGTTCGCCTGTGTGTTCACCAACTATTAAACAACAACCACACAAAAAGCTACTCCACTCCTAATATCCTCACACAGGGGATATTAGCGTTCACTAAAAAATAGGTTTTTCCAGGTTCACCCAAAACCCTTACAATTGTGTCTTTGTCCGTGGGCTTACACAATTAAAAAACCCCACTTCTGAGTTTTCCTGGCTTTCCTCAGATAACTAATATAACAAGATTTTTCTGGCAAATCTTGAAAGAAACCAAAATAATAGAAAGAAATTTACAATATGTAAAATACCTGAATATCTCCTTCGTTGTAGCAGCCCGGTAGAACCAAATCAAAGTAGATGATTGAATGTCCAAGTTCAATGTCCAGTACTCGATTACAATGGTTCTAATTCTAATAGATTTTAAATTAAACCAAATAGGGCTTGCCTTAATTGATTTTGATTCCAAAGAAAGGGAATAATAATTCCTCTTTATCAAATCAGATTGGAATAGCAGAAACAAAATCAATTAAAATAAAGCTAAGGAAGGAAAATATTAAATAAGCACACTTAGCTTAGATGGAGCACAGAATTATCTCTCAGAAGTTCGACGAGGATTGGCTTGGATACTTTAATTAATTCAATAATTTCTTCTGAGATTCGTGCACTATTTATAGGTGAGAAGATCGGGTCTTCGACTGGTCTAGAGTGCTCTTCGACTAGTCGAAGCCATAACAGATATTTAAAAAATCCGACGGGATATAATTTGACCGTTCTACGACTGGTCGTAACCCTCCTACGACCGGTCGTAGGTCACTTACGACTGGTCATAGGTTTCCTTCGACTGGTCGTAGGTCCTGTAAACCATCGCTGGACTTCGAGTCGAAGGTTTTATGACTGGTCGAAGATCAGTCGACACTGTTCCTACGATTGGTCGAACAGATTCCTGGACTAGTCGAAGGCTAACAGATTTTATTCGGAATATGTAACAAACTTACGACTGGTCGAGGAATATCTTAGACTGGTCGAAGTAAGTCTAGGACTAGTCGAAGAAGGCCTAGGACTAGTCGAAGAACAGACCAATCACATGTAAAATAAACATTCGGTTTATGTATCCGAAATGACCTACTTCTAAGGTTAACCTATGGTCAATCAAACCTCAAGCATGAAGTATGGACATTGAAACATTCGGAACTTGAGACCTTGAAGTATAAGCCTTAAAGTCTTGATGTAGATCAAACCTTGATGTAGCTCAATCTTGAAAGTGTATTAACTGCTTTGAACTCTTCTTGAAGTCTTGCAGCTTGAGTCTTGTCTTGTGAGCTTTGCTTGTTGTGAGCTTAGCTTGGTCATGGAGTCATGAATGTTGATCCTTGAGAGAGCTTCACTTAAGCAGGTTATATATAACATAACAGTGATTTTGGCACCACAAATTTGACAACAAACAGGGATATAAACTATAGCACTTACAAAGACTCAAGTTAGTATACAACTTAAGATGAAGTATAATTTAAGCTCTAGAAGATCTCAAGTTCAATGCTACATCAAGCATAGAGATCTCAAGCTTCACAATCTTCAATTGTCAACGATCATCTGAAGAAATGAAGTGACAATGTCCATACTTCACATTTAAGGTGTGAATGACCTTAGATTGACCTTAAGGTAGGTCATTTTGTATACATAATTCAAGTCAAATCTTTTTATATGTATTTGGTCTGTTCTAAGACTAGTCCTAGACCTTGTTCGACTAGTTCAAGAACTGGCTCGACTAGTCCAAGAAATTTCAGGACCTGTCCTAGGTTTGTTGTAATTTTTTAGAATTTTTTGGTTGAGCTACGACCAATCCTGGAGTTTGCTCGACCGGTCATAGGAACAGTGACGACTCGATCTAGGACCAGTCGTGCACTTACGACTCAATCTATAGTGAACAAACCTGGTGCCTCATGACCAGTCGTGGAACAGTTTCATTCGATCACGCTCAAAATTTCAAAATGCAGTTCATCCTACGACCAATCGTAGTGTCCTCAGGACCAGACGTAGATGCGATTTCTGTAACTATAAATAGAACACGAATTTCAGAGTTTCATATCTAATTCAAGTAAAATCAAGGCTTCACTCTGAGATAAATTTGTGTTCATTTTAAGCTACTTCGTGCACATTTAAAATTCTCTTTTGTTAGCTTTTTTGATTTGATTTTGTTTCTATATTCCAATCTGAATTGAAAAGAGGAATTGTTGTATTCCTTCTTCTTGGAATCAAAATCAAATAGAGCTAACCCAACTGGTTTAATTTAAAATCAATTTGAACCTAGAACCATTTCAAAGTGAATATTGGACATTGAACTTCTATATTCAAACTTCTACTCCGATTGGTTCTTCTGGGTTGCGACAAAAAGGAGAAATCCAGGTATTTTACTTTATTGTAAATTTCCCTTATTTTGGTTTCTTTTGAGATTGAGCTAGAAAAATCTCATTGTGTTGGTTATCTGAGGAGAGCCAGAAAACTCAGAAAGTGGGGTTTTTTGAATTGTGTAAGCCCATTTGAAAGACACAATTGTGAAGGTTTTAGGTGAACCTGAGAAACCAATTTTCATAGTGAACACTGATATCCCCTTTGTGAGGATATTAGGAGTTGAGTAGCAAGCTGTGTGGCTATTGTTTAACAGTTGGTGTACACACAGGCAAACCACTATAACTCTTTGTGTTTTGTGGATGTGTAATTTATTTTTGCTATCTTTTATCATTCAAGTTTGTGGGTTGTATGTGTGGATGTGAATGTTGTAATATTTACATTTCAATCATTGTGGGGAATGTTGTAATAGTTTAGAATTTATTTCTTGCTATTTCCTTTATTTCCTTTCAGTTTGAGTTTTTTATATTCAAATTGTTCTAGTAAGGTTGTCCTGCCATAAATCCTTGGTTTTTATTGTGCAAGGTTGTCCTTAGAACAACATTGGTATCAATCTCTCTATTTGAGGTTGCTTTACATTTCCGCATTGTGATTGGTTTAAAGTGCTATCATTCCTTTATTTATTTAAATTCTGCTGTTAAAGTTTTAATTTGGCATAGTCCTATTCACCCCCCCTCTAGGACATATAGCTAGGACTTTTCAAAATGACTAGTTATGGGATGTCCTCGACCGGTCGTGCCACGACTGGTCGAGTACATCCCTGACTGGTCATGTACCGACTAAAATATGCATTTTTTCATAAAAATTTGAAATTTAAATTAATAAATTATCAAATATATATGCACTATGATACAAATATTGATGAATAATCAATTTAGAATACACACACCAAGATCAAATTTCAATTATTAAACTTGATTTTGTCGAGCGGTTTAGTAAAAATGTCAACAAGTTGAGTCTCGGTAGGAATGTACTCCAAAGATATTAGTTTTTCTTCCACCAATTCACGAATGTAATGAAACCTAATGTCAATGTGCTTAGTACGTGAATGCTGGATTGACTTTTTTGAAATATTTATTGCACTTGAATTATCGCAATATAAAACCATTGAATCCTGTGCAATTCCATAATCGCTTAACATACGTTTCATCCAAACAAGTTGAGTACATGCATTTCCTGCTGCAGTGCATTTAGCCTCAGCAGTTGAGAGCGATATAGAACTTTGCTTCTTGCTAAACCAAGAAGCCATACAATTTTCAATAAAAACAACCACCACTGGTTTATTTCCTGTCATCAATATTACCAGCCCAATTAGCATCTGAGTACCCAGCCAATTGAACACTAGTATCATATGGATACCAGAGACCCAATTTAGAAGTACTTGCGACATATCGCATAATCCTCTTAACAGCAATTAAATGTGACTCTTTAGGATCAGACTGATATCTAGCGCAAATACCAACACTTTAAGCAATATCAGGTCTACTGCAGTTAAATAAAGTAAACTGCCAATATACTACGATATAATTTAGGATCCACATTTTTACCTATAGAGTCCTTTGAGAGTCTTAAAGTTGTACTCATAGGAGTATCAAAATTCTTACCGTTCTCAAATCTGAACTTTTTGATTAAGTTCAGAGCATATTTGGTTTGAGAAATAAAAATGCCATCAGATTGTTGTTTCACTTGCAATCCTAGGAAATAATTCGATTCCCCAACCATACTCATTTTAAACTTAGATTTCATTAAATCTGCAAACTCAATAGTCATGTTAGAACAGGTAGATCCATAAATAATATCATCAACGTAGATCTGCACTATTAAGATGTGATCATTAAGTTTCTTAACAAAAAGAGTCTTATCTACACTTCCCATTTGAAAATCATGACTTAGTAAAAACTTAGTCAATTTCTCGTACCATGCCCTGGGAGCTTGTTTTAAGCCGTAAAGAGCCTTTTTAAGGCGATAGACATGATCAGTATTTTTAGGGTCTTCAAAACCTATTGATTGTTCAACATACACTTCTTCATGCAGATCACTATTTAAGAAGGCACTCTTCACATCCATTTGATAAATTTTGAATTTTCTAAAGTAAGCAATAGATATGAATAGTCTGATTGACTCAAGACGAGCTACTGGGGCAAAAGTTTCATGATAATCAATACCTTCAATTGAGTGTACCCTTGTATAACCAGTCTAGCCTTGTTTCAAATTATATTACCAAGTTCATCAGACTTATTTTTGAAAATCCACGTAGTTCCTATAATGTGTTTATCTTTAGGTCTAGGAATAAGATACCAAACATCATTTCTCATAAATTGATTAAGTTCTTCTTGCATTGCTACTATCCAGTTTTTGTCAGTAAGAGCTTCTTTTACGTTAACTGGATCTATCTGGGATGTGAAGCACACGTAATTACATATGTCTTTTAGTTGTGTACAAGTGCACACACCAGTGAGAGTGTTTCCTAGAATTTGAGTGGTTGGATGGTCTTTAACAGTCCTCAGATCAGAGTTAGATTGATTTGATGAAGTATCTAGTTTGTTAATTAAAAGAACTTCATCACTATCTGAACTTGAGGCAAGTGTAATTAAGTGATTGTCAATGACCACATTAATGGACTCTTGAATAACACCGGTCCTCTTATTCAGTACTTAATATGCACGACTGTTCAAAGAATATTTTAAAAAGATCCCTTCATCACTTTTAGTGTCAAACTTTCCCAGATTTTCACAGTCACGAAAAATATAGCACTTGCTGCCAAAAACTCGAAAGTATTTGACAGTAGGCTTCTTATGAAACTACAATTCATAAGCAATTTTATTATTTGACTTACTTGTATAAACTCAGTTAATTATATAACAGACAGTATTAACGTCTTCGGCCCAAAGATTTTTAGGGAGCTTCATATTATTCAACATTACATTTGCCATTTCTTGAAGCACTCTATTTTTTCTTTCAACAATTTCATTGTGTTTTAAGTGCAGAGAATTCATGTGATATTCCCTGATCGCAACAGAATTTCTCAAAACTGTTATTCTCAAACTCAGATCCATGATCACTACGGATTTTACTGACTTGAGAACCTTTTTTAGTTTGAATCCGTTTGAGAGTTCTTTTTACTTCATCAAGGGTTTCTGATTTATCTCTTAAGAAGGCTACCAAAGTGAATCTGGTATAATCATCCACGACTACTAGTATATATTTTTGGCTACCTCGACTCTCCATCCTGGTTGGTCCTATAAGATCCATATGGAGAAGCTCGAGTGGTTTTGATGTGGCATTGCAGTTCAGATTTTTGTGAGCACTCCTAGTTTACTTGCCAATCTCACATTCACCACATATTTTGTCTACTTTTTGTAGTTTAGATAGACCTCTTATTAGTTCTCTTTTGCTCAATCTATATAGATTGCGATAGTGTACATGTCCAAGATGTTTATGCCACAATTCAGTCTCATCAGTATGGACCATGTAACACAGTTGATTAAATGAGCTAGAATCACTTACGATATAGTAGTTTTCAGAAGTTCTATGACCAGTTAATATTACTGAACCATTTTTGTTTAAAATTTCACACCCTAGGTTAGAAAATTTAACACTAATTTTTATCGCATATTTGAGAAATGCTTAACAAGTTATGCTTTAAACATTTAACGTACAAAACATTCTCAAATAAGGGACGGTTAGAAAGTTGAACCGTACCTTGGCCAATAATCCTGCAGTTGCTACCATCACCAAATGTGACTGAACCATCAGTCATGTCTTTAACAATGGTGAACAGACCTTTGTCACCATTCATGTGCCTAGAGCATCCACTGTTTAGGTACCACTTTGAATGGCTTGAAGCTTTGAAAGACGTGTGGGCAACCAAGCAAGTAACCTTAGGAACCCATTTCATAACTGTTTTGGGTTTAGGAGTATAGTTGGTCTTCCTATGTTTGTAATTGTTGTAAGAATGATCCACTGAGTTAGATTTTAAGAGCTCCTTAAGTAAATCAACTATTTTTCAGCCAAAGGGTTTTGATTCTGATTTTTATAATTAATATAATTACTTTTAGGTTTGAATGATTGAAATGTTTTAGCATTTTTAGAAAACTTTTGATTTGAACTTTTTCCTTCTGAGTTTGAAGACTCTGCTTTCACAAACTTAGGAGGTGTATTCTTCTGCTTAGGAGGAACATTTTTATCGTAGCCCAAACTGGATTGGTCGCCACATTTTCTTGATCCAGACAAAAGTTTTTCTAATTTTGGATCACCTTGGGCATACCTCCATGTATCCTTTAAACTCAAAAGAGAAGAGACTTCAAGTTTAAGTTTTTCATTTTCAGATTTTAGATTTTCAATCAGGGAAGTTTTGAAATCTAAATCGCATTTTGATTTTTCAAAAAAATCTGAAATGTGAATTTTTTCTAAAATAAGAGAATCAAAATTTTCTTTAAGTTTTGAAAACCTTTCTTTCTGAAGTTTTAGTTTTACGACAATTTTACAACTTTCCTTGTATAGGGCATTGTAAAAGATCTTCTTCATTTTCATGATCACTATTCAGATTTTCTTCATTAGTAGAATCATCATGATCTGAAAAAGTGAACTTGACTAGAGTCATAAGAGCTTTAACTTCATTGCCCAACTCGGTTTCAGAATCTTCTGATTCAGAAGAGGCTTCAGTGCCAGAAGATTCATCCCAAGTAGCCAACATTCCTTTCTTTTTAGGTTTGTCCTTTTTAGGACACTTATTTGCTAAATGCCCATATTCTTGGCAGTTGTAACATTGCCTAGCTTTTAAAGATTTCCAAATTTTAGATTTAGATTTAGATCTTTTCTTATCATTTAATTTTTAAAAATCAACCCTCTTTTTACTTTTGAAAATCTTATAAAACTTTTTCGCTAAAAGGACCATATCATCTTCAGAATTTTCAAAATCAGAATTTTCTTGAGAAATACATGTAGAAGGTTTAAGGGCAATAGATTTACCTTTAGGAGCTTTAAAATTTAACTCATAGGTTTGTAACGACCCGACTAGTTCTTCTACCCTCATATTGTCCGTATCACGAAGTAACTGGATCGTGGTAACCTTTGAGTTGAACTATTCAGGTAATGAGCATAGTATCTTTGCATACACTTTACTTTCTAGAATTTTATCACCAAGACCCCACATAGAGTTCACAATGTCATTTAATCTTGTATAAAAGTCCATGAACATTTCATTTTCCTCCATATGTATTTCCTCAAATTTGGTTGTGAGGAGTTGGACTTTAGATTTCTTAGCAATTGATGTTCCCTCGTGTGTAGTCTCTAAAATATCCCAAGCTTGCTTTGCAGTATCACAGGATATAATGCTTTTGAATTCATCCGATGATAATGCGCAAATGATTGCATTTAGTGCTTTTGCATTGGCACTACTCTCACTTTTCTGAAGTGTGGTCTAAGAAAAATAAGGTGAGACTTTCATTAATTTGCATCCATCGATACCAG
Organism: Magnolia sinica; assembly: GCF_029962835.1. Lineage (NCBI taxonomy): Eukaryota > Viridiplantae > Streptophyta > Magnoliopsida > Magnoliales > Magnoliaceae > Magnolia > Magnolia sinica. Next base: position 56,739,627 of record NC_080583.1, on the reverse strand, counting down.
TTACTTCAATGGTAGGAGGGGTCCATTCAGTCACTGTGGCTTGCCGCATGCTCTCATCCATGTATTTAAGGAAAATCCTCATCCTGGCAGGCATAATTGGAGCCATCAAATGGTGGAGGCCTAGTGACTGAAAGGCTATTAAAATTTGACATCTTATAAATATCTTAGATCGATTAGCTCAAGAAATAAATCCAAAAATATAACAATTAAAACGAGCTATTAGGCTTTGATACCACTTGAAAAGGCCTAGCAATATGTCTTTGGGGGGGGGGGGGGGGGGGGGTGAATAGGACTATGCCAAATTAAAACTTTAACAGCGGAATTTAAATAAATAAAGGAATGATAGCACTTTAAACCAATCACAATGCGGAAATGTAAAGCAACCTCAAATAGAGAGATTGATACCAATGTTGTTCTAAGGACAACCTTGCACCATAAAAACCAAGGATTTACGGCAGGACAACCTTACTAGAACAATTTGAACATCAAAAACTCAAACTGAAAGGAAATAAAGGAAATAGCAAGAAATAAATTCTAAACTATTACAACATTCCCCACAATGCTTGAAATGTAAATATTACAACATTCACATCCACACATACAACCCACAAACTTGAATGATAAAAGATAGGAAAAATAAATCACACATCCATAAAACACAAAGAGTTATAGTGGTTTGCCTGTGTGTACACCAACTGTTAAACAATAGCCACACAGCTTGCTACTCAACTCCTAATATCCTCACACAGGGGATATCAGCGTTCACTATGAAAATAGGTTTCTTAGGTCCACCTAAAATCTTCACAATTGTGTCTTTCAAATGGGCTTACATAATTCAAAAAACTCCACTTTCTGAGTTTTCTGGCTCTCTTCAGATAACCAACACAGTGAGATTTTTCTGGCTCAATCTCAAAAGAAACCAAAATAAAGGAAATTTACAATAAAGTAAAATACCTGGATTTCTCCTTTTTGTCGCAGTCCGGAAGAACCAATCGGAGTAGAAGTTCAAATATAGAAGTTCAATGTCCAATACTCACTTTGAAATGGTTCTAGGTTTAAATTGATTTTAAATTAAACCAGTTGGGCTAGCTCTATTTAATTTTGATTCCAAGAAGAAGGAATACAACAATTTCTCTTTTCAATTCCAATTAGAATATAGAAACAAAATCAAATCAATAAAGCTAACAAAAGAGAATTTTAAATATGCACGAAGTAGCTTAAAATGAACACAAACTTATCTCAGAGTGAAGCCTTGATTTTACTTGAATTAGATATGAAACTCTGAATTCGTGTTCTATTTATAGTTGCAGAAATTGCATCTGCGACTAGTCGTAAGGACACTACGACTGGTCGTAGGACGAACCACATTTTGAAATTTTGAGCGTGATCAGATAAAACCGTTCCACGACAGGTCGTAGGCCTTGCACGACCGGTCGTGACACCTCTACGACTGGTCATGAGGCACCAGGTTTATTCGCTGTAGATTGAGTCGTAAGTGTACGACTGGTCCTGGATCGAGTCGTCACTGTTCCTACGACCAGTCGAGCAGACTCTAGGATTGGTCGTAGCTCAACTAAAAAATTTTAAAAAATTGCAACAAACCTAGGACAGGTCCTGGAATTTTTGGACTGGTCGAGCCAGTTCTAGGACTAGTCGAACAAGGTCTAGGACTAGTCTTAGAATAGACCAAATACATATTAAAAGATTAGACTTGAATTATGTATATAAAATGACCTACCTTAAGGTCAATCTAAGGTCATTCACACCTTAAATGTGAAGTATGGACATTGTCACTTCATTTCTTTAGATGATCGTTGACAATTGAAGATTGTGAAGCTTGAGATCTCTACACTTGATGTAGCATTGAACTAGAGATCTTCTAGAGCTTAAATTATACTTCATCTTAAGTTGTATACTAACTTGAGTCTTTGAACAAGATCACTTCTTTTCGTAGTAGCTTGTACTTGTATTTCTTGAAATAGTTTGAAGTAGTTCTTCGTTCTTGACTTGAAGCAAAGTGTTTAGAGAGGTGATGCAATGTCTTGAACCCATATGCAATGTCTTGAACATATATACCAATAAGCTACACAAGACATAGATTGAGGTTTCGGCACCACAAAATTTGACAACCAAACCATAGCACTTACAGTCGTTGACCCGACCCTTCTCACCTTTACATAGTAGCAAGGGACATCCGTCTCACTATGACGTGTAATGGGCCACCAACATCCATCATTTGGTCGATCCGAGCCGTTCATTAGATTAAGGGGGTGGCCACGACCGTACTAATGGAGTCTTTTCGGTCCCATGCACGTGTACACATGCAAATCACCGTCAAACATATGATGAACGGCGGGAAGATTCAATCCATTGGGCAGCACCAAAATCGAGCAAAACCATCCATTCTTGACTGAAATTTCACCATGAATCTAATGGACGGGGTGGATTTCTCTGAAAACATCACTATGGGGCCCACTGAGCATCCCAGCATAGGTCCATGCATAGGTACGTGCGCAATGCACGTCCGAACATTGCGGGCCATTGTATGAGCACAATCACGGTCGGATCTGTAATCCAAACCGTCCAAGAGAGAGAGAGAGAGAGAGAGAGAGAGAGAGAGAGGGTGGCCATGACCATCACCATGAAGCCTAAACACAAGATGGGATGATCTTCTGTCTAGAAATCCACTCCAAACATAGTTGAGTTTGCATTTTTTGCGACTGCGAAAGACTTATGCATGCACTGTCTCTTCTGTCGACTCCAGCACCGACTTCCCTGCTACCTATAAAAGAGAGGGAGAGAAGGATGCGAGAATTCATCATCAAATCATCTAGGGACGTGGAAGAGAAAAGAGGGGAGGGAGAGAGAGAGAGAGAGAGAGAGAGAGAGAGAGAGAGATCGTGAGACGACCGGCTGAGTTTTCTCCATTATCCTTCTTTATTTTTTCTTTCTTTTTCTTTGATGATCATTATTAAGAGCTTAGTCTTATCATGTCTATGATGAGCTAAACCTCTTAGCTGGGGCTGAGATGTGAAGCTTGTGGCATGATTGGGATGTTTTCTTTGTTTTGATTCATGCTTATTTGAACTCTCTCGGATTCTAGTTTGATTATGAAGGAATATTTTTAGCTTTTAATGATTTATTATGACTCAAATTACAATAGATCCGCGATATCTTGAGGTATCTTCTTTTCATGTATTGAGATTGTGAAATTAGGCAATCCCGTTGTTCACCATTGTCTTATGGGCATGGTTGGGTGATGGAATCCTCCTAATCTTCTCAATTCTCTTATGATTGGTTATGGGTTTGGTAAATTGTTATTGTTTGCCTTGTCTCCTGGGCATGGTTAGGTGAGGGGATCACTTCCAAATCTTCACCACTCTTATCTATTGATGATTAGATCCATAAGAAGTTCAGAGATCTGACAAATCTCTTCTTACCGATTATATAGGATAGGACTTTGATTCCAGTTGTGTCCTTGAATCATTGCAAGGTAGCTTCCCAATTATTACAAGTGGATCCTTGGCACCCTAGTTTCCCACCTTTGAATTTTACAAGTTTTAGTTAAGTAGTTTACAATTATTCTCTTACATTTTCCTTTTTTAGATTACATCTTCTTCTAGTTCTAGTTCTGGTTACTTTCAGATTACGTACAAGGTTCAATTTCTGTGGATTCGACCTCAGTCTTACCGAGATCATTACTACATCGTGACACTACACTTGCGGTTGTGAAAAAGTTTTTGGCGCCATTGCCGGGGATTGACGGTTGCGTTTTTCTGAGATTAACTAGTTTTGGAATTAGGTTAAGATTAAGCTTCTAATTTTAGGATAGGGTTTTTCTGTTTGATTTTTAGAAACTAACCTAACTTTCTTATTTTGTAGGATTCTGAGATAGATTTTTTAAATTGGTAATCTCTTTCTAATTTTTCTATTTTTAGAATTAGGTTTTGTTTTTCTATTTTTAGAAATTTTCTAATTCTTGGATTTCTTTTATTTTTTAGAAACTAGCTTAGCTTTCTATTTCTAGGTTTAGAAACTTTCCTTTTAGAAACTTTCTAATTTTAGATTTTCTGTTTTTAGAAACTGACTTGTTTTGTTTTCTTTTGCAGGATCTTAACATAGATCTCCTCCAATCTGGTAACTTCCTTCTAACTTCTCTACTTACTGCTGTGGGATTTTTCTTTTATTTTTAGGATTAGATTCAGAGTTCACCATGCAAGAGTGGGTACGTCAATATGCTGAGATGGATAACAGATATTGAGGAGGGATGAATGATGATTACAAAATTTTTCTGAAACCATCATTGAGAACCGATCGGAATATAATGCTCCACCAGTTAAAAAGTCTTTACGCAATCATATGCAGGAGAACAATTATACCCCATGGATTAAGAGAACAGTGTGTGAATGTTGGGGTTGTCAGACTTATGGGAGTGAGAATTATAATCAACCATCAAACATGAAGAAGATAATGAGAGATTATATTATGGGTGATAATATGCATCAATAACCATCATATTCTCCCACCTATGATCCGTATGAGTATGATCGGTGAACACATCAAAATTGGAAAGATGAAACAACAACATGTTATAATGATTATTCTCTTGGATCTCCTACCTTTGAGATCCAACCTAAAACGATCCAAGATAATTCATATCGTAGTCACATAGACTATCTTATAGAAATTAAAAAAACATTGGAAGCGCTTAATTTGTGCATTAATAAGATAATGAAGGTTAGTTCACCCCAGCCTCAACCTAGTCCAGAAATACAATGCGTGAAAAGTGATCCTAACTCGCTTTTAGAGAACTCTGGAATTTGGAATGAAGAGTTGGATTGTGTTAAAGAGCATATGGTTCAATTTCCTAATGAGTTGATCTCGATGACTGTCTAAAGGAATAATCAAGAGACACTGTTGGTTTTCAAATATAATGATATTGACACACTTCACTCACATGACACACCTGATTTTAATGATGAGGAAGAGGTTAGTTTATTCGAACCTCAACCCTTTAGGAATAGAATGTGAGGAAAGCAATCCCATCCCAAATGTGTATTGCACTGAATTGGAAGATGATGAGTATTGGGATGATGATCATGAATGTGCAGCCCACATTCCTCTGGAATTAATCTCAAGTTTGGTTCAAGTCAATGATCAAGAAGTATATGAAGTGATTGATCATAATGAGCAACTCCACTCATCTGACATGTTTGATTTAAATATGGAGGATGAGCCCCTTACAACTGACCCTTCTAACTCTTATGAGACATGTTTGGACCACTCCCCTGAATTGAATGATGATATGATTCGGGAGAGGGACGAGTTACTCAATATGACTCTGAAATTTGAAACCATCTAGTTGAGGTCACCATCTGAGCTGTATACTTTTGACGATTCAATGCCTCTACTGAATAGTTTCAATGAACAGAATGTTTACATCAATGTTTCCCCTATTAATTTTCAATCTGTCTATGTAGGGTAAGAGCAAGAGAGCATGCGTCCATCCACTTTCAAAAATAATGAAATCCTTGGGCAGATCATCACAAGCCTCAAAGTGAAAAATGAGTTACTCTCAACTGAATTTCCCATCTCTTTGGACGATTGATTGGTACACTTTGTAGATTCAAATGATCCTATGATAAAAGAAATAGTGTATGCCTTGCAAGATAATACCTCGGTAGACGTCACTGACCGAGAGAATCCTTATTCAGAAGCCCCTCCTTTCCCAGATCTTGAATGTCTACCATTAAAGGAGGAGGAGCTAAAAATTGAGCCGGAGTCTGAAACTTCGGAATGTGTAAAGACTACATCATCTTCTGAGATTTTTCCTGTATTTTATCTACTTGTAGTCTCTGATTCACCATGGGGTACTAACTCTAAAACTTTCTCTATCACAGTGAATCATACATACTTTGGATATCTCAAGCGATTCAACGATAATTTTGCTGAGGTCTATAGATTTCTCTGGAAATTCATGCTCCAGGGCTGTAATGACCCTGAAAATTTTGTGCCAAGACCCTAGTACTACCTTTACTTTCCTTAGTAGCTTATTGGGGTAATTAGCGCTAAACTCGATTGTTTGTGAAATTCGTATCAATCACTTTAAATTTGATCTGCATGACTCAAAACTTGTAGTATCATTAGCGCTAGGTTACTCTGAAATCTGGGATTCATTGCTAAATCCAGTTGCTCTTGGGAATTTTTGGAAGATCTGGATCGGACCTGGACCACGCGTCGTAAGTCCGATAGCGATGATCTTAGGCTGTTTTGGTCACCATGTTGGACTTGACTATCACCTCAAAAATCAAGTCCAGATGATGTTCTGGGTCGATTTGTTTGAGTCCGGAGTGAAGAGTGTGAGAACGGTCAGAAATTAAATCTGATTTTATGAAATCTGAGTCGTGTCGCTTGCGCGATGATTTTAAGCAACCTGACCGTTGGATTCTAACCCAATTTCACCCTCTGATCAGGAAAGATGGCCCAGGCATGTCCTTGTGCTTGTGGACCTGATCGAGTTTCAGTGACCGTTGAATTGAGTGTGGTCCACCACGGCTGATCTGAAGATCTGATCGGTATGAAAACTCAGCTTGACCTAGATCCATGGTTAGTGAGCTTAAGTCCGACCTCTCGTGGAAAAAGGCCCACCTGAAGTTCTCCATTAGATCGAGAGAGGCTTGTTTTGGTTATAACCTAAGTATACCTTAGCCCTAGGGTTATTTTCATCAATGTTAGGCCCATATATAGACCTTAAAACCCTAGCTCTCTTTTCCATACGAATTTCCTAACCCTAGCTAAGAAAGAGAGAGGAAAAGAGAGAAAAAGTGAGAGAGAAGTTGGTGAATCATCTTAGATTCTTTCCTGTTCTCCTTCATCCTTTAACCTCCACTTTTGAATCGTTATTCCAGCGATTCTGAGTTCATCCTTGGGTAAGTTAACCTAACCCTAATCTGTGTTAGAGCTTAGAATAGTCTTGTGTTGTTGTAGCTCATTTCTATTCTTGCTTTAGGTTATCTTGTCGCCATTGACGAAGACATATCGTCTGAATCAGTTCGGTGATTCTTTTCCTAGTTTAAGGTGCGGACTTTAATCGCATAGGTTATGGTTTTCAAGGCTTTCAATGTTAGCTAATGGTTTATTCTTGTTATGGATGAGATTTCACATATCAAATGTTATGTTTATGTTGCGTTCCTGATATGTATGTGATATATTGAGATTTGTGTATTCTATGTATATGTAGGAAGTACCGTATACGTATAAAATATGCACATGTGTTTGCCATGATTATTTGTCGTGTATGTATGCTAGATGTATGTGTGACAACTCCTTGGTAAAAGGAATTGTCCAAATGCGTGTATTTCAACATACGTCATGTATGTTGTATTATGTATTCTAAGTGTTTGTAGAAATGTCTGAATGATCTAAAATGCTACATATTAACCTAGTATGGGCGTTGAGAAGCGATTCTCAACTCTCCTATTAGTGTGTATGATTTCCTTCATGCAAGTTACATTCCTTGTTGTTTAACTTCCAGTGTTACTTGTGTGTAAATCCATGTTAAGTTGATATTCTTCAAATACTCATATGCTACATGGTTGAAATTGTTGTTCCATTACTGTTCTAAATTCATTATGGATATTTGTTGTAGTGGAATGTGTTTGGGACTATGAATAGTCCAGGAAATCGGTAATCGGCCTAGAGATTGTGGCTGAGGTTGCTTTCGCCACAAAGGACGTGATTAGACGAACCCGAGTCGTACTAGAGTTGTCGGCAGTGGTTTGGCCACATGGAGTGTTTGCGCACTCTATGTCGTTCAACCCAATGTGCGCTTGTGCTAATCGAGTTCGTCGAGTAACCCGATTGTCCGATGTATGTTCACCATGTATGGACGCTATTGTTTGAATCTAGGGTACCGAACTTACCAATGAAATCCTGTAAACCGTTGTACCTTGATCTGCTAAGACTCATGAGCCGGACATGGTGGTATGGGACACCGTGGTCGAGCTGTCGGCCTACGCTGGGGTGACGAGCCTCCCTGTAGTGACCAGTGAGCAATCAAACTCGTGAGCCGATTATGGTGGTATGGGATACTATATTCGTGCTGTCGGCCTACATTGATTGGTGACGAGCCCTTTGTAGTGACCTTGAGCATACCTGGATACCGCATTGAGGTGATGAGCCTTAGTGTAGTAACGATGGTATGATAGGCGTGCATTGATTGGTGACAAGCCCTTTGCAACGACCTAAAACCATATGATCGTATGAGATGATCAAGGATTGACGACCCTAGAATGGATCATTGTTTGGATGGTGATATGAGGAAGGTACCTTAGCTTCCCAATCCTGCTGTATGAAAAGGACTAATAATAACTTGGTAATCATGTTCATGTACCGCATTTGCATGTGCTTTGTAGACGTGGCACACTTTAAGGCGATGTCATGCGTAACGAAAGATGAAGACGCTGAGGGTGTACGCGTGAGGGCACGTATCATTCTTCATACATCCTTGCATTAACAAGAGTATTTAGGACATGTTTGATTGTTCTACTTTATCATTACTGCTTGATTGAATTGATAACATGTTAACCTGTGTTTTATTGTTCCACTGAGTTGATCACTCACTCCCACATTCTGGGGTGGTGTTTAAACACCCACCAGACTCTGTCTTAGTTGCTGATGTTGCAGATGTTGATGCGACCTCTGAGGCAAAGCGAGAGATCGATGATGATGAGGCTGCTTTCTCTTTTATGCAGTTTTCAGACGGGTTCTAGTGAGCCTTATTCTGATGCGCGGCATGCTGGGATTTCTTTTGGGATTAAATGATGTGACTTAATACTTGTAATTTTGATAGTAACACTTGTAAGTTCGACCTGGTATGTATATGTATTTCAGGGATTTACACATGTACACTTATATTTCTTTAAGTCTTCCGCTTGCGTTCTTCACTTATCCCTGAATTATATTTGTAGTTTGGCTTAATCTATTCCATGTTTTATGCACTCATACAGACAACATACATCGATCATCAAATATGTTGCATAAGTGATGTTTTGAAACTCAGGAGCTGAGTTATGCTCGACCCCCGAATTTCAGGGCGTTACAAGGGCATCCAAGTCTATTACAAAAAGGGCTTTTGGATGATCTTGTTGAGAAACCTATTGAGAAATTTATCGCGATATTGGTTAGAGGAGGAACCTTACGGCATGACTGAGTGGCTTTTCCCCTGCTTTCATAGGACTAGGGTAGTTTGCTTTTTATCGTTCTAGGATAGTCAGCTTTATACCATTAGGATAGTTTGCTTTTTGTTGGTTTCACTCTTGTGTTAACCCACTTTCACGCTGAGATCGCTTTGGAAAAAGCCGTATAACTCCTTCATTAGGTACTATCTTTCCATCACTTCTCCTTTAATTTTGTTGTCTCACGTGCATTACATGCGTATATCTTTTACATTGAGGACAATGTAGATTTTAGGTTGGGGATGAGATATTAGGTTACCTAATCAGTGTTTTCTCAGTCTTGAGCAAAAATTGTGAAAATTTTTAAATTTTTTTCTGAAAAATATTATGAATTTGAGTGATTTTGAAGGATAGTCTTGATTTAAGAAGTATAAGACACTTAATGTTGGTGATTTACGACTCTTGGATTTAGTTATCTGTTAGATTTCACAATTAAGTTCGAATCATTAATCCATGATTATAAGTTTTAAACATTGATTGATTCATGATTTCACATGTCACACCTAGCTTACACATTAAAGCTTCAGTTCGATATTGAATTGTTAACTTGGTAATCACTAGGCATGGAAGGAGCCAACCTGGGGAATTTGTCCATCATGTTCAATAAGAAGAATTGAAAAAAAAATAATAAAAGAATACCCACCTAAAAAAAATAGTTGTCATAAAAAACGGCTACCTGTTAACGATCTTTAAAAAGGTTGACACAGCGTGAAAGCCATCGATGGAGAAATCAAAAGTTGAAAGAATAAAAAGGTTAAACTGTAAGGCAAGTTTTGGTTTAGGTTTGGTTATTTGGAATTCTCTTTCTGGTTATCAATGTTATCATGAAAATTGAGAATTGGACCTTTAATTGTGATAAGTCAAGGTTGCACTATACACCCATGATCTTAATGTTTAGAATTGTTCTACTTTGAACTTGACCATGAAGTTTACCATGTGCTTGAGTTTAGGAGAAGGTAATGCTCAACATTAATGCATCTTAGAATTCTAGTATTTAGATTGTTTTTCAAAAATCACTCGAGTTTATAGAAATTGTCCCGTAATTCTTAAAATATTTTTCGCATACTTTGCTTAGGACTAGTAAAATGTTGGTTGGGGATTGTGTTGAGGGTTAAATATTGCATATTAGACCCCAGTTATTGCTTGCTTTTACGTACATGATAATGTTTAACGTTCTATTTTAATCATGTTTTCATTGCAAGGTGAATTTAAGAGCTTGGATTGAAAAAAGGTACTAAAAGCATAGATTTTATGCTCAAGAATCACCAAGGCAAGGGATGGATCTTAGGGGACCAAGATTAAAGAATTCACACGCCAAATATCTGAGAAAATTAAGTGATTAATGATAAAGAGGCCTGAAAATCGTCCTAAATGCAAGAACACGGGGTTCCCATCATCTGTTTGGGTCGAAACTTTATAAGAGGCCTGAAGACCCTAAATTAATCGTACACGTCGAAATTTATCCCTTAGATCGCTGTGAAAGTTATCCAACGGACAAGATCATTCATAAATCACTGATTTGAGGCCCACATGATATCTGGATATGCGTCAATTTTGGTCTCAACCCTTAAATTAGATGAGGAAGCAGATGGTCAGAGCAGATTTCTCATGTACTTCATGATGGACCCCACCTGTGGATGTATGCGCACATAGTGCACGCGCATACGCACCACACTGGACCAAAGGGGTCAGGTCAAGGGTTGTTGACCCGACCATTCTCGCCTTTACACAACAGCAAGAGATATCAAGGTTATGTCATGGGATAAACAAGAATGTCTTAACTTTTGGACTGCAAATACCAATGCTAAGCATACTTTTTCAATCGACGTATAATTGCATTCTGCACCTATTAAAGTTTGGCTTAAATAGTAGAGTGTTGCTTCCTTCCCATTTTCGTTCACTTATGCCAACAAGGCTCCTAATGAATTCTCAGCTGCCGATATGTACAAGATGAGAGGTCTTTCTTTCATTGTTTCTGTTAATACTGGAGGTTGTTTCAACAGTTCTTTTAGCGAATTGAAGGCATTCTGGCAGGACTTATCCCATATGAACTATGTTCCTTTCTTCATCAAATGAGAAAACGACTGACATTTTCCTACTAGGTTTGAAATAAAGAGATGGATATATGCTAACTTGCCTTGCAAGCTCTTCAACTCTTTCAATGTTTTCAGGGGCGGCATATCTCGAATAGCTCTAACTTTTTCTGGATCAATCTCCTCTGTGTCTTACCATGAAACCAAGAATTTTCCTGACGATACTTTTAATGCACACTTGGTTGGATTAATCTTTAATTACTTTTTTCTGACCCGACAGAAGACTGAAGCCAAATGCTCGCGATGTTCTTCATGATGGTTTAACCTGACCACTAGATCGTCCACATAACATTCAACATGCTTATGCATCATATCTTGGAATATATTTTGCATCACCCTTTGATACATTGCCCCCACGTTTTTGAGACCGAATGACATAACTTTATAACAATATATTCCTAAGGGAGTTCTGAAAGCCGTTGCTTCCTCGTGTTCAGGTGCCCTTCTTATTTGATTGTAACTAGCGTATCCATCCATGAAGGACATGACAACGTATTGTGTGGTACCATCCACCAACAGTTTGGTGATCAGTAATGGGAAATCATCTTTCGGGCACGCCTCGTTTAAATCTCTGAAGTCAACACAAACCCTAATCTGCACATTCTTCTTCTTTACTGGGACTATATTCGATATCCATTTGGGGTATTTGACTTCTCTGATGAATCTTACTTTTATTAATTTGTTTATTTCTTCCTCTATCTTGAGGACTAGATCTAGATGGAACCGCCTCTGTGTTTGCTTGATGAGTCTTTTGTCTTTAGAGATATTCAACCGATGCATTGCTATTGCCTGCTCTAGACCTAGCATTTCTGCATATGTCGAAGCAAAGACATCTTTGTTTTCTTTCAAAAGGCTGACATACCGATTAGCTTCTTCTTCTGGAAAATTGGCACTTATGCTCCTAAATTTATCTCTCTCAAATTATCAATTGTTGGCTGCCCCCCATCCTCCATCTGCTTCAGAGCTGTCTCAGGCTTTTTGATCATTTCAAGGTCCATTTCTTTTATCTGGTCAACTTTTACCATGTTCATTAAAGCTTCTGCCCCCAGTCCTCAAAAATTTTCTCACTTCTTCTGATTCACCCCGATCGGAACCTGAATTCCTTTTCCATAATTTAAGCCAATGGGTTCTTCATAATCAAAGCCCATTTTCTTCATGATTTTCTAACTCGTCAGACTATATCTTTCAAGCTCCTTGGGTGTTAATCTTCCATTTCCCACATCACTGCCGTCTACTTCCTCTGTCTTCACTTCTGAAGGGGAATAGAATTTAATCGGCTCTGGGTATTTTGCGCTGGGCTTAACATGAAATGTTTTTAGGATGACAGGAAACAGTTTATTCCTTTCAGCATATGGGAGCGGTACTGTGTAATTTGACTGCAGGATTTCCAACTGTTCTGGCGACAATAATGTCAATTGTGGTTGTCCTAGTTGTCGTAAATAGAACTTCTTTTTCATCTTTTCTGTTGTAAACGACTTTGTTTCTTTTTCTTTTACTATTTCCATGCAAATATTTTTCGGGGCCTTGTTCTCATCATTCTTCTTTTCTTCTTTGTTAGCAAATGCATTGTAATAACTCGCATCTGCGAAAAAAGCTTCGGCTTCTGTACACGGTCTCGCATCAGCTAGTGCTTTGTGCTGCACCCCATCTTTGTAGTATTTAAAGCACTGATGTAACATAGAAGGTATGATGCCATACTGCTACATCCATGGTCTCCCTAAGAGGAGATTATATGTCGTTACTACATTTATGATGTGGCAAAAAACATTCGTAGTTAACTCTCCTACTTCTGGTGTTATGGTAATCTTACCAAGTGCATGCTATCCATCTTGATTAAAGCCCTATATCATCATTCCATTAGGGCATAGGTTTGAGCGTCGATAACCCAATTTATTCAACATCGTCAGTGGCAACAGATTTACAACAGACCCATTATCGATCATTGTTCGCTTCACTTATTTTTCACTGATGTGACCCTCTATCATTAATGGTCTGTTATGTTCCCTGTCACAAACCAGGTCGTCATCGGAGAAGGAAATAACTGGCATACAATCTTCTCACTCCTCATTCTCCATCTCAGTCAGAAGCACTCCCCTTATGTCTTCACCAGATAAGGCTTTAACCATGCTTTGTCGGGAGTCTTTTGACAACTTCAGAGCATTGTAGACACTCGACCGAGCCGGAATACCTTTCAAATGGCTTATAACATCATAATTAACTTTCTTTGTTTCCTTTCCCTTTTCTTTCTCACCGCTGTTGCTGCTGCTGGTGTGATTCTTAACTGTTCCTGCTTTGAACTTTTCATTTTTCAGATTCGGTGGGCTGGCCATCTTCTTCCCTGATCGCAGGGTAATCACTGCAACTTTCTCTCCTATTTTCTGATTATCCACCCTTGTCCTTCCCTGATAATCCTCTCGAATGGTGAGCATGTTGCCTGTTGCTCTTATATCTCTTTCTTTCTCTCTTTCGATTATTATCTCCCCCTGTTTATCATTCTTTGTATGATACACTTCAACGTATAACAATTTTCTGTCGGATGTCCTATTATGTGGTGGTAATGACGGAAGTCTCTTTCTTTTGTCTTAGATGCTTCTTCAGGACGTTTTGACACAGGCAGCTCAGTTATCCCTGCTTTCAATAATTGATTCATCATGGGAAGTACATCCTCCTTTTCGAACATAAAACCCCCATGAGAGTTTAACGATAGAGTTTTTTTGTCATAAAACCTTCCCCTGGGGTGGTTCAGCTCTTCTTTCCTTTCTATCCTTTTACCCCTTGCTTCTCTCATATCCTGGCTTCTGTATTCTCTCGTGTCATGGCTTCTCTTTTCATGTTCAACCATGTTCGTGAACAACTTCTGAGATCCTCTTTTGACCAGTTCACAATTGAATGGTTACATTTTTCAAGTCATCAGTTCTAGGGCGTGAGCTTTCGTGGCCGGATCGTGGAAAGTCCTGATGTTGGCACTGGTGAGACCGAATGCCACCCCCGTTTTCGTAGAGTTTAGGCACATCTTCACCTACTCTTTATCTTCTGGCAATTACCTGCAAGAAGCCCCCAAGGTCTTCCATCTCTCTATAAATTTTTCTACTGGCACTCCCTCTCTCTGTCATACTGAAGCTAGTTCTATGATACTGACATCTCGTTCTGATGAGAAGAAATTTGACATGAACACGTCTTGCATTTGTTCCCATGTCCTTATTGACCCAGGTGCTAAGTTGGAATACCATTTAAACGGTTTGTTTGTCAGAGAAGACCAGAATAACTGGAGACAATACTGTGACACTGTGGAAAAATTCCCCATGCTGGTATAAAATGCATCAGATGTTCCTCTGGTGACCCATCCCTGTTGAACTTTTGAAAATCCAGATGCTTGAAGTTATTTGGGAACAAAATATCTTCGACTTGTTTTGGGTTTGACGTCCGATATCTGAATCTTCCTGTACTCTCACGTTCTTTTTCTGACCTGATTGCTTCTTCGTCAACTTGTCGTACCTCTTCTTGTGTTAATGCTCTCATCGTAGGGGTAAATCCGTGTAACCCGGTCCTCAGCGGCTGTGACCCTTCGGGGTGCTGTTCTCGTTCATTTATGTTATTAGTCATTGAGGGTGCCGTCATTCATGCTACATTATGCGTAAGAGTCCCCAAGGCTTCCCAGAGGTTCCTACATTCCTCCTTTAGTGCTTTCTGCGCTTCTGCCATCTCAGCGATGTGATCCTCTGTAGTTGGGGAAGACCCTCGATTCGTTCCAGCCATGTGAACAACAACCTCTCCATTCCCTGACAAGGCAGTAGTTGAGGCCGAATGAGAGTGCATCGACGTTATAGGAGTTACCGAAAGAGGAGACTCATATGATCTTTGTGCATTTCCAGAGTAACCGGCTGATTAGGGGGAGATAGAGATTGGTGATGTGGATCCCAGTGAGCTCGTCAATAAAGCCTTTCCTTTCTACTCTCTTGTCCACCGGGAGCTCTTAACAGGAAGAGCAGGGAAATCTTGTATTGCTGAAGGAATTACCGCTTGCCTAGGATAGATTGCTGGTGGAGCAAGTTCAGAATGTTTCTTGGCTATATTTCGTGTTATCGGTCCCCTAGCTCTTTTTAGTGGTGAACTCGTTCCTGCTGCAGTGATGTTCCGGGTCCTTGTCCTTTTGCGAGTGACAACGATCCAGTCATCTCTTTCTTCTTGTGTTATTAGTGAAGCAGTTATGACTGCGGCAGCTACATGTGACTCTATAGGCTTGACTGACACTGCTTTCTCTTTGCAACATTCAGCTTGTTTATCAGTGTACTCCACGACGAACCCTGTCGTGGTGAAGTAAAAAACTGTATTCCTCTGAACGATTGCCATTGATTGGTTGGTTGCAATATCCTTCTCCTGAATCCTCCATATTACAAAACGGCAAAAGTTAGTATTTAAATTAAGTTATATTCTATTTCAGAGATGAAAGGTAGGATATTCCCACTGAGAGTCGCCATTTTAGCGCCTTAAAGACCCAAAATAGTTGTGATTGTCTTTCGTACAGTTCTTAAGTTAATATTAAGTGAACACAATATGAGATCCCTAGCAGAGTCACCATTTTGTTTCAAACAAGAAACAAATGCATTCGATTTGGGAATTTCATTAACTTAATGATTAAGAAAAGAAGATGAAGACAATAATCACATCATTTATTTATTCCAAGTTCTTTCACATCCTTTTTCTCCATTGATTCTAAAATAGAATATTCATGAATTGTAATATAAAACAAATATGACATATAATATTTGGCAGCACTGTGTGTAGGAGCATCGTGCACTAGGATACTATGTGTTGGAAGCACTATGCGTTGAAGGCTGTGAGACTCGTATCCTAGCCCGTACCGTTCCATAGGCTTTTGTGGTCCTCCCGGTCAAATTTCGGGGACCCACGATCTGTAATCGGTGTTTACGCGGGATCCTGAGTCGTGTTCTGTATTTTAGAGTTAGCTCGACCCGAGACTTGTATCCTTGCGACTGCATCGTCGCTGCGTCTCGTGGCTGAGGTGATACTTGGGCCAGGAGATGTGGGCCCTTCAGTTCGAGGAAAATGCCGTGTGTTGCTAAACCCAAGAGAGAATGTCCCATCAATCCCATCAATCAAGTACATGTCCCATCCCCAAAAGTAACCCCTAAAGTCAACTCTATCTCTCACTCTCTCTCTCTCCACCCATACATGTCAAGTACACCCATCACCTTTCACCCATCCCTCACCCATCACTCACTCATCTCTCTCTCTCTTACAACCTCTCTCTCTCATCTCTCTCTCTCATTCTCCCAAGCAACCCATGTCCAAGCTCCATGGGAGAGAGCTAGTGTGGCCCACTATCCTACTACCCAATCCCACCATCTTAAGTCTATCTCAACCTTTGAAATTGTTCCTTTGGAGCTCTAGCATGCATTGGTGGAAAAAGGAAGAAGAGATCAAAGGTGGGTGCTTTTTTTTTCTAGGATTAGATTTGTATCATTTTGCTTGGATTTAATGATTGAGGGCCCACATATGGTGGGACCCATCTTGATGTATGATTTGTATGAGGGGCCCATAGTGGCGGGGTGAAATGGCCAAGCTATATGTCCTAGAGGGGGGGGGGGTGAATAGAACTATGCCAAATTTTAAGATAAATACAGCGAAAATATAGAAAGATAGAACTGAATAAATAAATCAATTCACACTGCTGAATGCTAGCTCAAAATATTGATTGTTCTAAGGATAACTATGCACCATAAAAATAGCAGGGCAACCTTACTAGAACAAATAGAGAAACTGAAGCTCAAAGTAATAAAGAGATAGCAAAAATATAATGCTGAAATGTAAATCTAAATTATTACAACATTCTCCACTGTGCTTGAAATGTAAAATTTACAACATTCTCATCCACACATACATTCCACAATTCTGAATGATAAAAGATAGGAAATATAAATCACACATCCATAACACAAAGAATTATAGTGGTTCACCTGTGTGTTCACTAACTGTTAAACAACAGCCACACAGAATGTTACTCCACTCCTAATATCCTCACACAGGGGATATTAGCGTTCACTATCAAATAGGTTTTCACAGGTTCACTCAAAACCTTCACAATTGTGTCTTTTTCAAAGGGCTTACACAATTCAAAAACCCTCACTTTTGAGTTTCCTGGCTCTCCTCAGATAACCAAAAACTTTGAGATTTTTCTTGCTTAACCTCAAATAAAAGCAAACAATGTAAATTACACAAATTGTAAAATACCTGATTTTCTCCTTCATTGTAGCAGCCTAAAAGAACCAAGTTAGAGTAGAGATTTGAATGTCATAGTTCAATGTCCAATACTCACTTTATAATGGTTCTAGGTTCTAATAGATTTTAAATTAAAACAAAAGGGCTAGCTCTAATTGATTTTGATTCCAGAAAAAGGAAAACAACAATTCCTCCTTTCAGATTAGATTGGAATGTAAGAAACAAAATCAATTAACAAAGCTAAAGAAAGAGAATATTAAATATGCACACTTAGCTTATATGGAGCATCGACTTATCTCTCAGAAGACCGAATTAAATTAACTTGAATTGCTTGATTTATTTTGAGATTCGTGTTCTATTTATAGGTGAGCAAATCATGCCTTCGACTGGTCTAAGGACCTCTGCGACTGGACATAGAACTAACAGATATTTGAAAATTCGGGCGTGATAAGATTTGGCGGTTTCATGACTGGTTGTAGGTCTCCTTCATCGTAGTTGGCCAAATTTCAACGTTGTTCTTTGAGTCGTAGGTCTACGACTGGTCGAATATGCAGTCGACACTGTTCTTATGACTGGTCGAACAGTCCCTAGGACTAGTCGAAGCCTAACAGAAAATTTTTAATTTTTGTAACAAACTTACGAATGATCTAGGAAATGTTTAGATAGGTCGAAGCAATGCTAGGACTAGTCGAATAAAGTCCAGGACTAGTTTTAGAACAGACCAAACTCACTTATATAAAATATATGAATTATGTATCCAAAATGGCCTACTCTAAAAGGTCAAACTAAGGTCAGTCATACCTCAATAGTGAAGTAAGGACATTGAAACTTTAGAGATGAATGACCTTGGAAAGTAATGGAGCTTGAAGTCTTCATGTCATTTAAACTTGAGAGCTTTTTGAGATCTTGAGATTGAACTTGAAAGCTTCTTGAGATTCTTGACTTGTGAACAGTGCTTGTCAAACTAAGTTGATCTTGAGTAGAGCTTTGTTCTTCATATATCCAAGCTTCATAGTAGTGTCTTGGCACCACAAATTTGAAAACAAACAGGGCTATAAACTATGACACTTACAATCTCCCCCTTTGTCAAATTAGTGATAAAACACACTTTCAAGATATGTTACATAACACAAAATATCTGATTAAAGAATCATGCACCAGTTGCTATATCTGATTAAAGAATCATGCACCAGTTGTTATCAACCGACATCCTGCAGACTTGTAAATTAATATTCAGTCCACCTCTGAACACCTCTGCACATACTCCCCCTGAGTAACATACCCATTAAACACCATACAATGCAATGCTACTCCCTCCTCATGACAACATCCATATCCATATACATATCCATAACATATCCCCCTTTTTGTCACAATATGACAAAGGAAGCACAAAATAGATGGCTGAGGAGAAATAATCAATGAGAAATATGAGAGGTAACTAGTCAAGATATGAGAACATAGTATAAGCAACACACATAATTCATAGACTGAGCTAAGTTAAAGAGAGTGACAAACTCAAAAACTAGTTAGGAGTAATAAAGTTATTACAGACCAGTAATCTTAAAAATACTAATCTGACCCAGATGAAGGAGCAGGAATGGAAGGATCAAGTTGATGCATGCCTTTGTTCAAGCGCCTAAGATATTTGCGCATATATTTGAACTGTAAATCATGGGCAACAGACATGTTTTTCAACTTAACATTTAGATTCTTAACTTTATCTTCCAATGCACTCAGACGTGCATCAAATGAAGAAGGCTCATAATCTGGATCATTTTCAGAATCGAATTCAAGTTCTTCAAAAATATCAGTCATGTTAATATTATCAGGAGGAAGATCACCAGCTTCTTCCTCCAAATTTTAAGTGAATCCACGCGATTCACGACTAGTCGTGAATATACACAACCGGTCGTATCACGACTGGTCATGGATACTCACGACTGGTCGAGTATAGGCCAAAAAATTTGATTTTTGCATATTTTTCAAGATTTGAAAACTAAACTAGCAAATATATACGATATGATACAAATAGGCATAATTAATCATTTTAAAATGCATATGCCAAGATCAAATTTCATTTTGTTAAACCTGCTTTTATCGAGCGGTTTAGTGAAAATATCAGCATGTTGATTCTCAGTAGGGATATATTCCAAAGATATAACCTTTTCTTCAACTAATTCCCCAATATAATGAAATCTAATATCAATGTGCTTAGTATGAGAATGCTAAATTGGATTTTTTAAAATATTTATGGCACTGGAATTATCACAATATAATAACATAAAATCCTGTTTAATTCCATAATCACTTAGCATATGTTTCATCCAAATAAGCTGTGTACACGCATTACCAGCTGCGATATATTCAGCTTCAGCTGTTGAAAGTGATATAGAACTTTGTTTCTTATTAAACTAAGAAACTAAACAGTTTTTGATATAAAAACAACCACCACTGGTTGATTTTCGATCATCAAGATTACCAGCCCAGTCAGCATCCGAGTACCCAGCTAATTGAACACTAGGCTCATGTGGATACCAGAGACTGAGATTAACAGTACTTGCGACATATCTTATAATCCGCTTGACAGCAGTCAAGTGCGACTCTTTAGGTTCAGATTGATATCTAGCGCAAATACCAACACTTAGAGCGATATCGGGTCTGCTAGCAGTTAAATATAATAGACTACCAATCATACTCCGATATAATTTCGGATCCACATTTTTACCTGCAGAATCTTTCGAGAGTTTCAAGGTTATACTCATAGGAGTATCAAAGTTCTTACCATTCTCAAATCCAAATCTCTTAATCAAGTTCATATCATATTTAGATTGAGAAATGAACATTCCATCAGGTTTTTATTTTACTTGTAACCCGAGGAAATAATTCAATTCCCCAGCCAAGCTCATTTCAAACTTAGATTTCATCAAATCTGCAAACTCAATAGTCATGTCAGTATAGGTAGATCCATAAATGATATCATCAACATAGATTTGTACTAATAAGATGTGATCCTTATGTTTTTTAATAAAAAAGTTTTATCAACACATCCCATTTGAAAATTATGGCTTAATAGAAATTTTGTTAGTTTCTCGTACCATGCCTTAGGAGCTTGTTTTAAACCCTAAAGTGCCTTTTTAAGACGATACACATGATCAACATTTTTGGGGTCTTCAAAACCCATTGGTTGTTCAACATAAAATTCCTCATGCAGATCGCCATTTAAAAATGCACTTTTCATATCCATTTGATAAATCTTAAACTTTCTAAAACACGCAATGGATATAAAGAGTCTGATTGATTCAAGACGTGCTACTGGTGCAAAGGTTTCATCATAGTCAATTCCTTCAATTTGAGTGTAACCTTGTACCACTAGTCTAGCCTTATTTCTAATTATATTGCCAAGTCCGTCAGACTTATTTTTGAAAATCCATTTGGTTCCAATGATGTGTTTATCTTTAGGTCTAGGTACGAGATGCCAAACATCATTTATCACAAATTGGTTAACTTCTTCTTGCATCACAACAATCCAGTTTTCATCAGCAAGAGCTTCTTTTATGTTAGATGGTTCTATTTGGGATGTAAAACATACGTAATTGCAAATATCCTCAAGTTTTCTACGGGTACGAACACCAGTGAGAGGGTTTTTAAGAATCTGTGTGGTTGGATGATCTTTAACAGTCCTCAGTTCAGAATTAGTTTCATTAGATGAAATATCAGATTTATCAATTATTAGTACTTCATCATTATCTGAATTTGAGACTGGTGTGTTTAAGTGATCATCAATGACCACATTGATGGATTCTTGAATTACACCGGTCCTTTTGTTCAGAACCCTATAAGCTCGACTGTTTAAAGAGTATCCTAAAAAGATCCCTTTATCACTCTTCATATCAAACTTTCCCAGATGTTTACGATCTCGTAAAATATAACACTTGGTGTCAAAAACTCGAAAGTATTTGATAGTAGGCTTTTTATGGAACCACATTTCGTAAGTCGTTTTATTATTACCTTAACTAGTGTAAACCCATTTAATAATATAACAAGCTGTATCGACTGCTTCAGCCCAAAGATTCTCAGAGAGCTTCATACTATTCAACATGACATTAGCCATTTCTTGAAGCACTCTATTTTTCCTTTCAACTATACCATTTTGTTGTGGAGTTTTGGGCGCTGAAAATTCATGTAATATTCCCTGGTCGCTACAGAACTTCTCAAAACCGCTATTCTCAAATTCAGATCCATGATCACTACGAATCTTACTGACTTGAGAACCTTTTTCAGTTTGAATTCTTTTGAGAACCTTTTTTACTTCTTCAAGGGTTTCTAATTTGTCCCTTAAGAAGACAACCCATGTATATCTGGTAAAATCATCTACTATTACCAAAATATATCTTTTGCCACATCGACTTTCCGTCCTAATAGGTCCTACTAGATCCATATGGAGAAGCTCGAGTGGTCTTAATGTGGTATTGGAATTTACCTTTTTGTGTGAGTTCCTTGTTTGTTTGCCAATCTGGCATTCACCACATATTTTATCTAATTTTTGTAGTTTGGGTAGACCTCTTATAAGTTCCCATTTGCTTAATCTATGTAAATTTCGGTAGTGTACATGTCCAAGACGTTTGTGCCACAAATCAGTTTCATCTATTTGGACCATGTAACATGATTGATTAGATGAGTTGGATTCACTAACAATATAGCAGTTTTCAGACGTTCTACGTCTAGTTAGTATTACTGAACCCTTGTTGTTTAGAATCTCATAACTTTGACTAGAAAACCGTACACTATGGTTATCATCACAAATTTGAGATATGCTTAGAAGATTATGTTTCAGTCCTTCAACATACAACACATTTTTAATCAAAGGAAGGTTATAGAGTTGAACCGTACCTTGGCCCATAATCTTGTAGTTGCTGCCATCTCCAAATGTGGTTGAATCGTCAGTCATGTCTTTGAGATCGGTGAATAAAGCCTTGTCGCCTGTCATATGCCTGGAGCATCCACTATCTAGGTACTACTTAGAATGGCTTGTTGCTTTGAAAGCGGTGTGGGCAACCAAGCAAGTGACCTTTGGAACCCATTTCATAACCATTTTGGGTTTAAGAGGATAGCAGGTCTTCTTTCGATTGTAAGAGTTATAAGTATGACATAGTGAGTTAGACTTTAGAAGCTCCTTAAGTAGATCAACTATCTTTTCTGCCGAAGGACTTTGGCTTTGCTTTTTATAGTTGATTTTTCTTTTACGTTTTTGAAAAGATTTATAGTTTTTAGAAAACATTTGATCTTTTCCTTTTGAGTTTAAGATCTCTCCCTTTACCAATGTGGGAGAAGTATTCTTCGGTTTAGGAGGAACACTCTTATCATAGCCTAGACCGGATCGATCGCCACATTTTTTTCGATCCAGATAAGATTTTTTATAATTTAGGATCACCTTGGGCATATTTTCAGGTTTTCTTTAAACTCAAGAGAGAAGAGACTTCATGTTTTAGTTGTTCGTTTTCAGATTTAAGATTTTCAATCTGGGAGGTTTTAAAATCTAAATCGCATTTTGTCTTTTCAAAACAGTCTGAAATATGGGACTTTTCTAAAACAAGAGATTCATAAATTCCTTTGAGTTTAGAAAATTTCTCTTTTTGAAGTTTCAATTTCACAGCAATTTTACAACTTTCCTTGTATAGGGCATTGTAAGCATCTTGAAGATCATCTTCATTTTCATATTCACTATTTAGATTTTCTTCATTAGTTGAGTCATCATTATCTGAAAAGTGAATTTGGCTAGAGTCATAAGGGCCTTAACATCACACCCTGACTCAATTTTAGAATCTTCTGATTCAAAAGAGACTTCAGAATCAGAGGACTCATCCCAAGTAGCCATCATACTTTTCTTTTTTGACTTGCCCTTATTAGGACATTTGTTAGCCAAATGCCTATACTCATGGCAGTTGTAACATTGACTATCTTTTAATGATTTTCTAGTTTTAGGTTTAGGTTTCTTTTTATCAAATGCTTTTTGAAAATCAACCCTCTTTTTACTTTTAAAAATTTTATAAAATCTCTTTGCCAAAAGAGTCATATCATCCTTAGAGTTTTCTAAATCAGAGTTTAAATCGTTTTCATGAAAACCATTTTTAGAAGTTTTTAAAGCAATAGATTTACCTTTTAGAGCTTTAAAGGTTAACTCATAAGTCTATAATGAGCCAACTAATTCCTCAACCTTCATATTGTCCGTATCACGAAGCTCCTGGATTGTAGTTACTTTAGAATTGAACCGTTCAGGAAGTGAGTGTAGTATTTTAGCACATATCTTTCTTTCAAGAATTTTATCGCCTAGACCCCACATAGAGTTTACAATGTCATTTAATCTGGTATAGAAGACCATGAACATTTCATTTTCTTTCATACGTATTTCCTTAAATTTAGTTGTGAGGATTTGTATCTTAGATTTCTTGACAATTGAAGTACCCTCATGTGTCATTTCCAATATATCCCAAGCATGTTTTGCAGAATCACATGATATAATTCTGCTAAATTCATCCGGTGATAGTGCACAAGTAATTGCATTTAGTGCTTTAGCATTTGCACTACTCTCAATTTTCTAACGTATGGTCCAAGAGAAATACAGTGTAATTTTCATAGATTTTGAACCATCAATCCCGGTTACTTTAGTGGTAGGAGGGGTCCATTCATTCACTGTGGATAGCCACACACTTTCATCCATGGATTTGAGGAAGATCCTCATCCTGGCCTTCCAATAAGCATAGTTGGAGCCATCAAAGGGTGGAGGCCTAGTGACTGATAGGCTATCAAAATTTGACATCTTTTATATAGCTTAGATCGTTAGCTCAGGAATTAAATCCAAATAAAAAGCAATAAGAGTGAGCTATTAGGCTTTGATACTACTTGAAATGGCCAAGTTATATGTCCTAGAAGGGGGGTGAATAGGATTATGCTAAATTTTAAGATAAATACAGCGGAAATATAGAAAGATAGAACTGAATAAATAAATCAATTCACACTGCTGAATGCTAGCTCAAAATATTGATTATTTTAAGGACAATCATGCACCATAAAAATGGCAGGCCAACCTTACTAGAACAAATAGAGAAACTGAAGCTTAAAGTAATAAAGAGATAACAAAAATATAATGTTGAAATGTAAATCTAAATTATTACAACATTCCCCACTGTGCTTGAAATGTAAAATTTACAACATTCTCATCCACACATACATTCCACAATTCTGAATGATAAAAGATAGGAAATATAAATCACACATCCACAACACAAAGAATTATAGTGGTTCGCCTGTGTGTTCACTAACTGTTAAACAACAGCCACACAGAATGCTACTCCACTCCTAATATCCTCACACAGGGGATATTAGCGTTCACTATCAAATAGGTTTTCACAGGTTTACCCAAAACCTTCACAATTGTGTCTTTTTCAAAGGGCTTACACAATTCAAAAACCCTCACTTCTGAGTTTTCTGGCTCTCCTCAGATAACCAACAACTTTGAGATTTTTCTTGCTTAACCTCAAATAAAACCAAACAATGTAAATTACACAAATTGTAAAATACCTAATTTTCTCCTTCGTTGTAGCAGCCCAGAAGAACCGAGTTGGAGTAGAGATTTGAATGTCAAAGTTCAATGTCCAATACTCACTTTATAATGGTTCTAGGTTCTAATAGATTTTAAATTAAAATAAAAGGGCTAGCTCTAATTGATTTTGATTCCAGAAAAAGGAAAACAACAATTCCTCATTTCAGATTAGATTGGAATGTAAGAAACAAAATCAATTAACAAAGCTAAAGAAAGAGAATATTAAATATGCACACTTAGCTTATATGGAGCACCGACTTATCTCTCAGAAGATCGAATTAAATTAACTTGAATTGCTTGATTTATTCTGAGATTTATGCTCTATTTATAGGTGAGCAAATCACGCTTCCAACTGGTCTAAGGACCTCTGCGACTAGTCGTAGAACTAACAGATATTTAAAAATTCGGGCGCGATAAGATTTGGCAGTTTTATGACTGGTCGTAGGTGGCCGAATTTCAACGCTGTTCTTTGAGTTGTAGGTCTACGACTGGTCGAAGATGCAGTCGACATTGTTCCTACGACTGGTCGAACAGTCCCCAGGACTAGTCGAAGCCCAATAGAAAATTTCTGATTTTTATAACAAACTTACGACTGATCTAGGAAATGTTTAGACAGGTCGAAGCAGTGCTAGGACTAGTCGAACAAAGTCCAGGACTAGTCTTAGAACAGACCAAACTCACTTATATAAAACATATGAATTATGTATCCAAAATGGCCTACTCTAAAGGTCAACCTAAGGTCAGTCATACCTCAATAGTGAAGTAAGGACATTGAAACTTTAGAGACGAATGACCTTTGAAAGTAATGGAGCTTGAAGTCTTGATGTCGTTTAAACTTGAGAGCTTTTTGAGATCTTGAGATTGAACTTGAAAGCTTCTTGAGATTCTTGACTTGTGAATAGTGCTAGTCAAACTAAGTTGATCTTGAGTAGAGATTTGTTCTTCATATATGCAAGCTTCATAATAGTGTCTTTGGCACCACAAATTTGATAACAAACAGAGCTATAAACTATGACACTTACATGGGGTCCCTCCGCTACTCCGATCTCTCTCTCTCTCTCTCTCTCTCTCTCTCTCTCTCTCTCTCTCTCTCTCTCTCTCTCTCTCTCTCTCTCTCTCTCTCTTGATCTACCGAGTTCTCTCTCTCCCTTTCTCCCTTTTCGATATGATTGAATCTTTGCTTTCATAGGACTGGACGATCAGGAAAACACGTATATCAACTATGCTTCTGGTGGGTCCCACATGTGTGGACCCACCTTGGTGCCTGTTCATCCACACCGTCCACTTGGACGTTGGAAGTGGATGGACACTGGAGTACCTCCACCAGCTATACAGGCCATTGTTTTGAAGTCTGACATGAGGTATGTATTATATTCCAACCGCCCATGTGGAACCCACTCCACATGTGCTACATGTGTGGAGGTGGGCCCCACTAGATGGATGCATCGTGTACCGTCCATCCATTTCTACGTGGTGGGCCAGAGGCATGTGAGATCCACACCGTCTAGCCATGTGGACGGTGGATCCCACCACAAGGTATTGTTATATCTAAACTGTCCATTCACGTGTGGATTCCACACGTGTCTGTGGGCCTAGTCATAGGGTATGTATCATATCCTACACCGTCCATTTCTGTTATGGGGCCAGGCATGATGCATGGGTTCCATCTTCACCGTCCGTGCAGTGGACCACACCATGATATATGTGTTTTTATCTCCATAAGGTAAGTGTTTTATCTGTGTCGTCCATCCGTGCAGGACCCACATGATGCATGTGTTTATCTATACTGTCCATCCACCCCTGCAGTAGTATGTCTGCTGTTATGATGTCACCAAGCTCTGAGGGTCCCACCATGGTATGTATTTCATCCCACTGTCCATCTGGACGGTGGGGACCTCCCTGATATAAGTGTTATATCTTAACCATCCATTGGACGATGGGGATTAACCAATTATATAGCTAATGTAATGGCGTCATTAAGTTCCGTGGGACCCACCAGATGTATGGGTTTCATCCACTCCAACCGTCCAATCTGTGGACTGATCATGGGCATGCGTTATATCCCAGCTGTCCATCTGCTTCTAGACAGTGGGCCAGCAGCACTCCTCGCCACAATACACGTCAGCAAGCTTTGTGGGTCTGATATATGTATGTGTCACATCCTAACCGTCCACCTGTTTGGACAGTAGCAAGGTTTGATCAAGTGGGACCCACCTTAATGTATAAGTTGTTATATCCAAACCATCTATTAGGTGGACCACACCACAAACAGTGGAGGATTGAATGTCCACCATTGCACCCCTTTTAGAAGCACAAAAGTTTTGAATCAATATGAAATTGTTGTTCCTCTTAATTTAGGCCTTTGTGACCTTATGAATAAATTGGATGGAAAAAAATATAACATTATGGTGGGCCTTGGGAATTTTAAAGGGTGGAAATCATTATTTCCACTGCTATTTGTGGTATGGTCTAGATGATCTTCCGATATGATTCAATTCTTATGGGAAATGCTCTTAAATGATCTTTAAAAATAGATGAATGGTGTAGATGGTGCGGCCCATGTGATGCAGCCCATGTATGGGGCCCACTGTGATGTATATGCAGCCTATGTATGGGCCTACTATGATGTATATGCGGTCCGTGTATCGGGTCCACTGTGATGTATATGTGGCCTATGTATGGGGCCTATTGTGATGTATATGCGGCCTGTGTATGGGGCCCATTGTGATGTATATTTGGCCCGTGTATGGGGCCCACGGTGATGTATATGCAGCCCACATTGATATATATGAGGCCCATTGGATGTACTTATGATCCATTATAATGTACTTGAGGCCCATGGGTTGTGGCCCAGTGCGATGTATATTGGCCCATATGATGAGGCTCAGTGTGATGTATGTGAGGCACATTGAGATTGTTTGTGGCCCATTGTGATTGTATAAGGCTCATTGAGATCGTATGTAACCCACTGTGATGTGGTCCATTGTGATGTATATAGGCCCATGTGATGCGGCCCATGTGATGTGTATTATGGCCCATGTGCCAAGGCCCATTATGATGTATATTCGACCCATGAGTGAGGCCCATAGTGGTGTATTAGGTCCTTACGTGAGGCCATGGGCCCACGATACATTTAGCTCTATGTGGGCCACTCTTTGGGAGCAATGATGGTTAAATGTCCACATTGATGGCGATGATGGTTAAATGTCCACATTGTGACCTTTTCTTAGGACCTTAGTTTGGCCGATTACCGATTCCGATTGTTAAGGCTGATTGTCAAGGTCGATTCTGATTATCGAGGTCGATTTTATTTGTCGAGATCGATTCTATTTGTCAAGGCTGATTCTAATTATCGAGGTTGATTCTGATTATCGAGGCCGATTTCGTTTGTCGAGGTTGATTCCGATTGTCGAGGCCAATTCCGATTGTCGAGGCTAATTCTGTTTGTCGAGGCTGATTTCGATTATTGTGGCCGATTCTGATTATCGAGGCCGATTCTAATTATCGAGGCTAATTTTGATTGTTGAGGCTGATTCTGTTTGTTAAGACCGATTCTAATTATCGAGGCTGATTCTATTTGTCGAGGCCAATTTCGATTGTCGAGGCTGATTCTGATTATCGAGGCCGATTCCGTTTGTCGAGGCCGATTCTAATTGTCGAGGTTGATTCCTATTGTCAAGGCTGATCTCGATTATTGAGGCCGATTCCGTTTGTCGAGGCCGATTTCGATTGTCGAGGCTAATTCTGATTGTCGAGGCCGATTTCGATTATTAAGGCCAATTCCATTTTTCGAGGCTGATTTCGATTGTAGAGGTCGATTTTGATTATCGAGGCCAATTTTGTTTGTCGAGGCCGATTTCGATTATCGAGGCCAATTCAGTTCATCGAGGCCGATTCCGATTGTCGAGGCCGATTTCGATTGTCGAGGCCGATTCCGATTGCCAAGGCTGATTCCGATTGTCGAGGCTAATTGTATAGACTGATTATCGAGGCCAATTATCAATTCCGATTATGACTATGTGACAACATAGCATCATGATACATGCCCATATGCATCATCTACATATTTGTTATGAGATGTGGTTGACCATTGCATATGTCATTGGGTAGGTTGTTATGAGACTCCCTGATAGGCGGAGATTGTCTCACATGAGCACATGGTATACGCAGGATTGATACATGACTAAATTGTATGACTCATGCATCTTGCATTCTGCGTTGTGATTACTGCACGCCCTAGCGACATCACGGTCATAGCCTCCACATGCATGTCATGGATGACCAGATAGGACACCGAAAATATTTGGTTCGAGCATCTGGGCACTTTGAATGTCCGTGGGTGAAAGTTCCTAAACCTCCGAGGCTAGGAGACGCCCCAACGTCTAGACCAAGTGGATACATGAGCGCCCGAGTACCGAATACCAGTAAGCCGCGTCTCCCACTGTGTCGTGGTCAGTTGGGAGGGGGTATGGCCTTATCTGCCCTAGTGAGGGGCCTATAAGCTAGGCTGAGTTTGACCAGCTCCCAAATGAGTCTGCTATCGATGAGCCGGGTGGGCATTGGTATACTACTAGCAAGTATGTAGTGAGGGCTTTTCCACTCGCTCGATTGCACGGTCGGCCGGGGCGGTAGCCAGCTTGGAGTATACTAGACCCCGGTGATGATCCCGGAGATGTACAGTACTAATATGTGGACTTATTGAGCCGGAGTTGCATACTCAGCATTTTAACCATTCATTCACTATTCACTCGGGTTGGTGGTGTGTAACTAAATGTTATGTGTACTTTTGCAATGGCCAGGATTTTGGTTAGGCATGCGACTAACTTGAGATCAGAAGTTTACCACATTGAGTCTGACTATCCAAATTTAGGTATGGGACTGGTTTGGATAGAAATTCCTTATGGTGGACCCCGTAACCTACAATATTACGTACTATCATCCCGACTTCACACTCCAGCTTGGTCATTTCATTTGCATCACATATTGCATTACATCCGCGGCATATGACATTTTGGATTGTTATGTTTCAACACTTATATAGCCTAGACGGACTTACCAATTTGCATATTGCTTTGCATCCTCAATATATGATATTGGCTTATTATATTTTTGCATAACCTTGATATGGTTGTTAGTATTCATGCCTTGCATCGCATAGCCTCGATACGACTAATAGCATTCATGGACTTACTAGCATGTTTCCGCATTACTCTGATATTGTATGATTTATGGATTGCCAGTATTTTTGCTTATTCTGATATCTATATGCTTGGCACGTGTATCACACACACTTACACCACCCTCTAAGCTTTTTATAAGCTTATGCACGATAGATGCATGCAGGTGGCGTCAGGTTGTAGCAGCGTTGAGCTTGGAGCATGTAGCGGTCTTTTGGAGCTATGATATATGTATTTCCCTTTTATTATTGTGTTCAACTATTTGTATATTAGTGGATATGTGATGATGATGTTGCCTTTGTGATTTGGGTAAGCTTGTGGTTATGCTTTTTACGAGATAAATGTACGTTAAAAAAAATCCTCCTTGTAGGATCCTAAGATCAGAATCTGGCATATGCACGCTAGAACCGAGAATGGGGTACTACGGAGGCTGTTGGCACCGATTCGGTGATCGAAAATTTTATGAGCTCGGTTTCCAAGTTTGGGGCGTGACAGAGGCTATTGTGCGATGGAGGCCGTTGTGCACTCCATATTGTTGTGCGCTCCATCTTGTTGTGCACCGACAGTGTTGTGCGCCGCACAATGCCTGTTCCGCACAATGGGTGTAAACTCTACCTCTCTCTCCAAGATCTTCTCTTCTCCTCTTCAACTGGATACTAATGACCCCTTTATAGAGGTCATGGGGTATTTAAAGTCCTCTCACACGTGTGAACATGCCACGTAGTCATTGTGCGGTATCCCTTATGCGCCGATTCCCCTCTGTGTGGTCCCGAGTGTGCAATTTCCACTGTGTGGTCTTCACTGTGCAGACTCCACTATGCAGTCTCCATTACGCGATCTCCATTGTACGATCTCCATTGTGCGATCTCCATTGTGCGGATTTTCACTGTGTAATCTCCATTGTGTGGATTTTGTTGTGTGGACTAACTCCTTTTGGCGCACATTGCTTCTCTGCGCACAACGGAAGTTTGCTGTCTTTCTCTCTTTTTATGCCTTAACAATAGTTCATCATTGACAAGAAGAGTCGTAAGCCGTCGACTCACCTACTCACCCTCAAACAAAAAAGTGGGAATTACTGAAAGATTACATCTCTCACTTTAACGAGGAGGCTCTACAGGTCGACAACTAATCCGACAAAATGGCTCTGACCTCGATGATCAGTGGGCTCAAAGATGGGAGGTTCCTCTTCTCGATAGGTAAGAAC
The DNA here is from genome assembly GCF_029962835.1 of Magnolia sinica. Taxonomy (NCBI): domain Eukaryota; kingdom Viridiplantae; phylum Streptophyta; class Magnoliopsida; order Magnoliales; family Magnoliaceae; genus Magnolia; species Magnolia sinica. The sequence goes on along the minus strand of NC_080583.1, from coordinate 56,708,074 downwards.
CCGCTAACAACGCTTAGAGAGCTCATAAGCCGGACATAGAAGTACACGAATGCTGAAGATTTCTTCAGCTCGCGGAAGAATAACCAAAGCTCGGAACATTCATCCAAAGAAAAGAGGCAGAAGGATGAAGCACCACCACAGGCAAACAAAAGGAGGTTAGACAACAGTACCTCTCATGATCGAAGGCCGAGCAGAAGACCTGAAAGTAAATTCAACTCGTATACCCCCCTCAACACGTCTCTGGAGCAGATCTTGCTAGATATCCAGGATAAAAGGCTGCTGCATTGGCCGAGCTGTATGAAGACAGAAGCAGGCCAACGGGACAAATGTAGGTATTGTTGCTTTCATTGGGACCACAAACACAACACCAGCGATTGTGTTGACTTGAAAGAAGAAATCGAAACTCTCATTTGTAAAGGGCATCTGTGGCAGTATGTGAAGGAAGAGAAGCAACCTCGAAAGGACGAATCATTGAGCCAAGCAGCGGACAAGGCCGTTGAGATCTAAACGATATATGGGGGACCAGTAGGGGGTGGGGATTCGAATCAGGCTCGAAAGGCCCACGCTCGTAGTACTGACCCCAAGCATTACGTCTATCTTGCCGACAAGCCAAGCAAGGAGCCTCGGATGAGCCCATGTAGTTTGACATTCACGGAAGACAACGTGCAAGGGATTCAACACCCCCATGACGATGCACTAGTGGTCGTAATGACCATAGCTAATCAGAAAGTGTATCGAATCCTAGTCGACACCGGGAGCTCGGCCGACATCTTGTATTCTGAAGCATTCGACAAGATGGGGATCGACAAATCACGCCTTCGACCCATCCGAACCCCATTGCATGACTTTACTGGTGATAAAGTAATTTCAGAGGGCGCGATCTCCCTCCCAGTCACAGCCGGAGAAGGTCAAAACCAGGTCATCTTATTGGTTGACTTCCTGGTAGTAGACACACCCTCGGCGTACAATGTTATCCTCGACCGACATTCCCTCAACTCCATGAGGGTGCTTGTATCTACATACCACTTAATGATGAAATTCCCTACATTGGGGGGAATCGAGTACCTCAGAGGAGATTAACGAGAGGCCTGACGCAGTTAGGAAGGGCATGGCGAAACACGCCCTTACAGTAAACACGCTTCACCCCAGAGAAGGCAGCACAGAGATGTCTTCGCTTGGTCTCATCATGATATGCCAGGCATTGCCCCCAAGGTGATGGTTCACAAGCTGAATGTGGACTCAGGGCACAAGCCAGTCAAGCAGAAAAGAAGAGCCTTCAAGCCCGAGAGATATGCTGTAATTGCCGATGAGGTCACTAAACTCCTCGACATTGGTTTCATCGAAGAAGTTCACTACTTAGAGTGGATTGCAAAAGGCTAATGGAAAATGGCGGGTCTGCGTAGACTATTCGGACCTGAACAAAGCTTACCCCAAGGACAGTTTCCCTCTTCCCAGGATTGATTAATTGGTTGATAGTACAGCTGGGCATGAACTTCTCACCCTCATGGACGCATACTCCGGCTACAATCAGATAGCGATGCACCCCCCGGACAGATAGAAGACAACCTTTATCAAGGACAAAGGGCTATATTGTTACCAGGTCATGCCTTTTGGCCTAAAAAATGCTGGCACAACATATCAGAGGTTGGTCAACCAAATATTTGCTCAGCAGATCAGTCGAACTATGAAAGTTTATGTCAATGATATGCTCGTGAAGAGCATCAGAGCATCCGACCATGTATCAGACCTCAGAGAGACCTTCTCAATCCTATGGAGGTATCGTATGAAGTTAAATTCAGCCAAATGTGTTTTTGGCGTAGGGTTGGGGAAGTTCCTTAGTTTTCAAGTCAGTTAGAGAGGAATCAAAGCAAACCTTGATAAAACCATGGCTCTCCTCGAATAGTGAAGGAGATCCAGTGCCTCACTGGAAGGGTCACTACGCTCAGCCACTTCATCTCCAGGGCCACTGATAAGTGTCTCCCCTTCTTCCAGCAATTGAAGGGTCACAAGAGAGCAAAGTGGATCCCCGATTGCGAGCAAGCCTTCCAGCAGCTGAGGCGATATTTGGGGTCACCACCATTGCTGTCCAAACTTGAAGAAGGAGAGCCCTTGCTCCTTTACTTGGCAGTTTCTCCATTAGCTGTCAGCTCGGCTCTTATCAGAGAAGCTGAGGGCAAACAACATTATGTTTATTATACCAGCAAGGCACTGGTTCCAGCGAAGACACGGTACCATAGTATGGAGAAGCTTGCCTTAAGCCTAGTTGTATCAGTATGGTGATTACGCCCATACTTCAAGCACATTCCATCATTGTCATCACAGATTCGCCACTCCAATAGATACTCCAGAAGCCCGAAGTATCTGGACATCTGACTAAGTGGGTCATTGAGCTCGGGGGAATTTGTTATACAGTATCGACCAAGGACTGCATGAAAGTGCCTTTGTTTGTCAATTAGCGTGATGATTGAGTTGGTAAGCCAAGTGAGCCCCAAGTGAAGACAATACAAGATGCTGCCTCAACTGGATGTGTGATTCAGGAACATCAAAGGTAAATTAAGCCTCACATCCCATGACCATAACACCTAGGTATATAATTCCCTTTAAAAATCGTAGAACAACAAAGGAATTTAATATTTGAAAACTTTATGCAAATAGGTAAACTTTCCAAAGTTCTCTGCATGTCACTTCGAGTCATCAAGCTTGGTTCGATGACATCGAACATGTCTCGATGACATCAAAAATGACTCCCATATGTCCAGCAACCAAATGAATATATGGATAAAAAATTTGATTCATTGAACGTACCTTCGATGACATCGACAGTGATTCGATGACATCAAAGAAAGCAGAGTTTTTTGTCCAGCAATCTTCTTGAAAAATCTTCTAAAAAATTTGAGGAATCGAACTAGACTTGATGACATCAGAATTCAAACTTCAATGACATCGAAATAGGTTTGATGACATTGAAAAAGGACAAGAAGCAGTCTAGCGAGCTTTCAAGGAAATGCCCTAAAAAGTTAGAGAAATCGAACTAGATTCGATGTCATCGGAATTCAAACTTTGATGACATCGAAATAGGTTCAATGACATCGAAAGAGGATAAGAAAATGTCCAGCGAGCTTCCAAGGAAAAACCCTTAAAAATTTTGAGGAATCGAACTAGGTTCGATGACATCGAATAAGGTCCTAAAAATGTCCAGCAAGGTTTGAAGATAAATCACGCATAAATTCGAGAAATCGAACTAGATTTGATGACATCGAGATTCAAACCTCGATGACATCGAAATAGGTTCAATGACATCGAACGGAGTCAGATTCTGACAATTATATTACCTTTATAAATAGAAGCTCGGTTCTAGTAATGAATTGAGAAAAAGAGAGAGTTCCAAGGAGGTAACTTCTTACCTACCATCATTAACCTTTTTCTCATGGAAGTTCATTCCCCAGCCCCTTCTTATTCATTGAATACTCAATAGATTGGATTGAAGATGAACTTCACCATTCAAGGATCTTCCAGCAACCTCTTAATGATAAATCATTAGGCTGGAATCTCTTGAATGCACAAACCTTGGAATTACTCTATCTCTTTCAAGATTCACAATTAATAGAGTAGATTCCACTAAACACCTTGACCCAACCCTAACTACTTATAGTAGAGCATCTTCAAGCGTTGCGGTTCAAGGGAGCTGAACGGATCATCTTCATCATGTTTTAAACAGGGCTCACCTACTTTCACGTAAAGTCTAAAAGTCCACAGACCCTGAGGATCCTTCTTGTGTAGGATTGATTCCTCAGGTTGTGTTACAGATCATCAAGACCTTTTACAGGCCTCCGATGAGAGAATATGTATAGAGTCCTTGTGTAGGACATATTGTGCCTTGTGTAAGCACGTGTGTTTGCCTTGTGTAGGCAAGTTTGTTTGCCTTGTGTAGGAGTGTTTGTATGCCTTGTGTAGGCATGTTTGAGTCCTTGTGTAGGAGGAGTTTCCTTGTGTAGGCATGTATGTTGCCTTGTGTAGGCACGTTTGAGTCCTTATGTAGGATGAGTTGCCTTGTGTAGGTTCTAGTGTCAACCTTGTGTAGGTTGTAACGGTTTGAGGTGAACCTGATTTGAAACCACCGTTAGTGAAATCAAGTACACTCAAGGGTTGAGTGCATCCGATAGAAGTGGAGTAGGCACATAGCCGAACCACTATATATGATTGTGTTTGGGATTGCTATTTGTGTACTCATTTGATCATTTTTATCTTGATTGCTTAAAATGATGCATGTGAATGGTTAGAACTAATAGGAATCACATTCTGCACACTCATACATCCTACATAGACCAATTGCTTAAATTGTTCATTCTAAGTAGTCTATTTTTTGGATCCTCTACTTGGCTTGGAAGCCTGTAGAGTTAAGTTTGATACGTCTTGATTAATTGCATATTAGATCAAGATTGAGGAACTAAGATTTTAAATCGGCATAAATTTTATAAAGTCCTATTCACCCCCCTCTAGGACACTATGACTTATTCCATACTTCTACTAGAGCGGTCTAAACCGCAATTTCAATTGGTATCAAAGCTTGGTTTCTCTTGAAGGGTTTAATCACCTGGAGGAAGATCTCAACTGAAGTTGGAATTATGGGCAAAGGAGATGGAACATTAGTCGCATGTCCTCCTATCTTTAATGGCCTAAACTATGCGTACCGGAAAGCAAGAATGATCTACTTCTTACAAACCTTGGATCATAATGTTTGGGAGATTGTTGAGAATGGATATGTTCCACCTACTGAACAGGTGGTTCTCGAAAACGGTACAACAATTTCTAAACCCGAACCAAAGGAGAAGTGGACTCAATATGACAAAGAAATGTGGATGTGTGAAACCAAAGCCATGAATGCAATTTACTGTGGAGTTTCACTAGATGTCTTTAATCAGATATGTATGTGTGTAAACTAAAAGGTAACATGGGAGTTATTAGAAACTACCCATGAAGAAACTAACACAGTAAAAATGTCAAGGTTGCAACTTCTGACATCTCAATTTGAACACATAAAGATGGAAGAACATGAGACATTCATAGACTTTTACACTAGGTTAAACGGCATATGTAACTCCATGGGGGGACTTGGGGAAAGAATTTCGATATCTCAAATTTGTAGGAAAATTCTGAGATCTTTGCTAGAACGATTTAACCCTGAGGTCACCACCATAGAAGAATGTCAGAACATTGAGGAAATGAAAGTAGAAGAACTAGTAGGTGTTCACAACCCCAAGTGTAGGGTCGCGATGTAGTAATAATCTCGGTAAGACCGAGGTCGAATCTATAGGGACTAATCTTGTGTATTTTTTCTACTAGTAATTAGAATTAAAACTAGGAAAAGATCTAACCTAAATCAAGAAAGTAGAGAGTAATTGTGAGATGATGAATTTAAAAACTTAAGAATTTAAAGGTGGGAAACTAGGGCTTTCAAGGATCCACTTGTAGCTATTAGGATGTTTCCTTATTCGATTCAAGACACTTAGTTGGAATTGGAGTCCTATCCTATCCAATTGGAAGATATTCAATAAGATCCGATCTGAACTTCCATTGACCTAATTCTCAATGGATGAAAGTCATGAGGATTGGAAGTGATTCCATCACCTAACCATGCCTAGGAGACTATTGTAAACGACAGGATATATCGATCCAACAACCAACATAGGAGAATTGTGAAGAATAGAAGTGATTCCATTACTCAGTCATGCCCAAGAGACGATGGAGAACAACATGATTTCTTATTTTCACAAACTCCAAATAGGAAAAGAAGATACTTTAAGCTATTGCAGATCTATTGTAATTTAAGTCACAATAAACCATTAAAAACTAAAAGTATTCCTTAAATATCAAACTAGAATCAAAGTAGTGCAACAATAACATGAAGTAAATAAGAAAAACATCCCAACCATGCTACAAGCTTCACCCCTTAGCCCTAGCTAAGGGATCTAGCCAACCATAGACATGATTGTATTAAAAACCCTAGAAGAAAGTATGAAAAACTAAGGAGAAGGGAAGAAGAACGCTTGGGAAGTGGCTCCACCCTTTTGCTCTGCTCCTCCAAAGCCTAGATATCCTAAAAAGTTCCTAAAAACTCCTATTTATAAGCAAAGTTCCGTAAAATCGTAAAACTGGATATAATTTACGCAGATTGCGTAACGCCTTCGATGTCATCGTACACCCTTCGATGTCATTGAAGGGATTTAGATCCGAAAGTCACGCCTTTTTTCTTTCTCATTGCGTGAGTCTCTGTGTCATCGAATTGCCCTTTGATGTCATCAAGTAAGGCTTCGATCCATTGAACAGGCCTTCGAGTCATCGAAAATGTGTCTAAAATAGTCCAGCGAGTTGCTTTAAGTTCTTCAATAATGTCAATGCCACCGAGAAATCTTCGACGTCATCGAGAACCTTCCTTCGAGTCATCAAACATGTCTTCGATTGATCAAGAAAAGCACCTAATATGTCCAGCAACCCACTCGATTTTCCCTCATAAATTCAATGTCATCGACCTGTGGTCGATGTCATCGAACTAATCTTCGATGTCATCGAACGATTCTCGATGACACAGTCCTGGTGATTTTTGTGCTTGTTCTTTTGACTTTCTTCCTTCTCCACTTAGTTTTCTTGGATCTTGGGGTCTTGAAATCTTTAATCCTGGTCTCTGAAGATCCATTTTTTGCTTTGGTGACTTTTGAGCACAAAATCCATGCTTTTAGCATTCTTTTCATTCCAAGCTCTCAAATTCACCTTGCAACACAAACGCATGTAAAATATATCATTAAGCCATATTATGTTTGTAAAACCAAGAAATAGATGGGGCATAATATGTAATATTTGACCCTTAACACAAATCCCAACCAACATTTTGCTACTCCTGAGCAAAAATATGTGATAAATAATCTTCAATGTCAAGTTCAAAATCCCTTTTTTTAAAGAAAACATTCTTTCGTGCAATCAAGCATGAATGAGTATAATTAAATGAGATAGTGGGATCATGAAAAATTAGAGCCAAATCAACTATGCAATTAATCAAGTAGGTTCTTTATCAATTAAATTAGAATGGAAGTTCAAATAACAAGTTTTCCAATGTGCTTGGAGAAAATCTATTTACTTCTCAGAAGACTACTTTTGTTTCGTAATGTTAGTCATGTTCATTATATTAAGATTAATTGAAAACTTAAGTACTGATTCTAAACCTATCCCCTTTTTCATTCTTTTTCTAGTTTTTTATTTTATATCGACAGTCACCATTATTTATTCCTCTTTTTTAGACATTACATCATTTTCAAAGACAATTTTCATTCCCCTCAAAGATGTTGTCATTCTTCATTCTTTGTGACCTATTTGTCGATCTCTTATTTTTTAACTGGTTTTTCATCTCTTAAGGTGGACAGAATTCTCTAGACTAAATTCTCAATATCTAACAATGATCGACATACTAACTATTAGAAACTCAAGCACACTCTAAGAAAGCAAATTGAATGTGTCTTGTGGTTTGGATTAACATGATATTCAACCTTTTTCTTAATGAATTCGAATATAAGAACTGTGAGTGATATTTTACTTAGATGATCAAGCTCCAACAATATAAAATCCAATCGCACTTCTCATCATACTTAAAGCATTCTTAATTACACAATTTATTGCCTTCCGAATAGCGTTCAACTCAAAATATTGAAAAATTTCTAAAAATTTTGCTTAAAACTGAGAAAAACACTGATTAGGTTTACCTAATCCCCACACCCCCCACAAAAATCTACATTGTCCACAATGTACAAGAAATAAGCATGTAATGCAATTGAGGCAATGAAAAGAACAGGAATAATGATGGAAAGATAGTACCTGGAGGACAGAAATTTGAAGCTTTTCCACGGATCTCAGCATAAAAATGGGCTAGCACACAACAAAACTCAACAAAGTATAAGTAAACTATCCTAATAGTGGAAAGAAAGCTACCCTAGTCCTAAGAAAGTGATAAAGCTACCTATACATCCATCAGAGTAGGAGATCAATACTAGTAAACAGGATCACTTAGAGGTATGGACATATCCTCTAAATTAAATTTTTCAACAAATGGCTTTAATCGATGTCCATTTACTTGAATTCATTGCCATTGTCTGGATTCTTTATCTCGACAGCCCCATGAGGATACACATTAGTAATAGTGAAAGGGCCGGTGCAACAAGATCGGAGTTTTTTCGGAAAGAGATGTAACCGAGAATTGTACAAGAGGACTTTCTAACCAGTGTTAATGATTTTCAAAGAATATGTTAGTCATGAAACACTTTCATCCTATTCTTATAAATTCTCGAGTTCTCATATGCATCATTCCGGATCTCCTTGAGTTCATTCATTTATAGCTGACGCAGTGAGCCAGCGTTGTCCAAGTTAGTTCAAATTCTTTATAGCCTAGTAGGCCTTATGTTCCAGTTCCACAGGTAAGTGGCAAGCTTTCCCATAGATAAGTCTAAAGGGAGACATTCTAATGCGAATTTTAAAGGCTGTACGGTAAGCCCATAAAGCATCGGTCAAGCAGATTGACCAATCCTTACGGTCAGGGTTAACCGTTTTTTTCAAGATGTGTTTGATCTCCCTATTAGAAATCTAAGCTTTCCCACTTGTCTGTGGGTGGTATGGAGTGCTCACCTTGTGAGAGATGTCATATCTCTTCATTAAATTTGTGAATGGACTATTACAAAAATGTGAGCCTCCATCACTAACGATGGCTTGAGGCGTTCCGAACTGGGAAAGGATGTTCTCTTTTAAGAATTTAATGACCGTCTGATGGTCATTATTTGTAACACCTCGTGTTTTCAGGACCCCAGTATATGACCTGTTTCCCGAAAACCCGAGTGTTAACCTTAAAGGATGGTCAAATTTGAGTATACATTTTTTTGTTCAGAGTAAGCAGATGAGCGTAGAGTGGACAAATCAACTTAAAGGAAAATTTTATTTACATTTGGAATATATAAGAAGCTGTCCATAATGACTTATATAAACCAATGCCCCCATTCATACAATTAAAAAATGAAATAATATTACATATGAAATAAAGTAAATTATAACACTCTTGGGATGTGAAACCTGTAACAACCCTGCGAATAGCATCGACTTGCTCTACACCTGCATCAACTGTTACGGTTTAATAGCGTCAATGGCTATCGCAGTGAGGAGCACCCTCTAAGAATATGCACTCATCATTCATTATCCAATATAGATTACAAGTTAAGAAATTAGATACACTAAATAGAGCATTTCATAGTCATACTCATGTTAAGAAAGTCAAACCAATCAACAAAATTTCATCATAAGGAAAATATGTTGGCAGTCACAATATAAGGAAACATGTCTAGATAACCAAATAATCAAACATACGATTTTCTATTGCTCCCGAATCACATTGTATGTGAACTCTGCAAGATAGCTAGAAAATCGATAAGTGAACTTCAGCTCCACCCGGAAATCATGATACAAGTGAAATTCACAAGGTGAATAGAAAATCACCCTTTAAACCTCTACTTCACTCGAAAATCAAATCGTACATGAACACCGCAAGATGGCTAGGAAATCGCTAAGCGAACACCCGCTCCACCAGGAAATCATGGTATGACTAAACATCGCAAGATGAAGAGAGAACAACATACTGACGTCTACTTCACCCGAAAATTATATCGTATGTGAACATCACACAATGGCTAGGAAATTGCTAAGCGAACACCCGTTCCACCTGAAAATCATGGTACGACTGAACACCGTAAGATGAAGAGACAAGCAACATACAAACTCTAGACCACCCAAAAATCAAATCGTACGTGAACACCGTAAGATGGTTAGGAAATTACTAAGCAAACACCCGTTCCACCCGGAAATCACGGTATGACTGAACACCGCAAGATGGCTAGAAACCCAACATATAAACTCTAGACCACCTGAAAATCATATCGTATGTGAACACCGCAAGATAGCTAGGAACTCGCTAAGCGAACAACCGCTCCACCCGAAAATCACAATACGACCGAACACCGTAAGATATCTAAGAAACAACAAGTTATGCGAATATAACCATCAAACCACAAAAGGGCACCAACGACCCATCAAAGCCACGAAAGGCAAATATACGATCCAAGCCACATAGGGCAAACATGAACCACAAGATGGAGCCCACAACAAATCTCATTCTATCCATTAAATGATTACAAGTAGAAACGTCTAATCAACTAGCAGGTTATACAAATGGAAATAGCATGTGAGCATCAAATTAGTTATACTTGCTAAATTTAAAGAGACAGGTCCATTATATGAATCAATTCCACATTAGATTAACATATTCATATAATAAGGTAAGTAACGCAATAAGAAAAATCAATGTATCATCCATATCTAGATTGATGAATTTAAGTGGGAAGCTCAAAGGGTGAGTCATCACCTAATGAACCGAATTACTTTTTAGTATTGCTAAGTGCTTGCGCCCTTAGGATTGTATCCTACCACAAATCATGAACTTGTACAATTAGATCCAGGTTTTAAGCACTACCTAGGGTTTAAGATCATAGCCTAGGGTTATCTTTTAGGGTTTTAGTGTAGAATTAAGGTTTTCATCTTAAGGTTTAGTAATAGGCTTGTATTTTAGGATTCATACTCTGATTATAATTATTATTGTTTATCTTTGTATCATGAATGTAGTAATAGTCATAATGGAAGTATTAAATAACCAGTATTAACAATTATACTGACATTACCTAATACCCTTATAGTGACTTATAATCTTTTAAATAATTCAAGTAATAATAATAAGATTTTTCTTACTAACCATAATATAATGACAACTAACACTTAATAATCATATTAACCGAATTATACAAACCCTATGATAATATTATTTAATGATGATGATCATAATTATCAATGATAATTTTTAAGGGTGAGGACTAAAGCACTTGTGTTTAACAGTTGTAATTTGTATGTAATAACTAACATTAGCGTAGGTAATTTGCTCATAGTTGACCATGTTTGGTATTAATGATACTAATGATGATAATTAGGATAGCATTGATAATAAAAATTGAAACGAATCAAAATTAGGAAGGAGAAGGTGGACTTACCTTGGTCGACTCGGTTTGAGTCGAGTTGACTTGACTCGACACGACCATCCATTATACTTTCTCCCTTTCTCTACTCATCTTCTTCTTCCCTTCTCCTTTTCACTTAGACCGAACTCGACCGAGCTTGACATAGGGCTTGGCCCAACTTGGACCGAACTCGACCCAGTTGGCTCGGCAACGAGTCGGCCCATAACTCAGCCCAAACTCACCCTCTCTTCACTCTCTGTTCTATCTCCTTCTTCCCCTGTCTTTTCTTTCTCTTTTCTTCCTATCTCTCCCCCTACTTCTCTTTCTGATTTAGCTGGGAAACTCCAGCAAAGATCGGACTGAGCCAGGGCCGATACTCAGCACCCGACCCAGCTGACTCGGCCCAGTTTGGGTAGCTGCCACTAATGGCGGACTCTCTCTCTCTCTCTCTCTCTCTCTCTCTCTCTCTCTCTCCCCCTCCCCTCTGCTTCTTTCTCTTCTTTCCTTCTACTTCTCTTTCTTCCTTAGGGTTCTCATTTGCTAGCAGTAACACCTCAACGAGTTCGAGCGGGTCAGGGACTCGGTTCGAGTGGCCAGTGCAACACAATGGTCTACCCTCATTCGAGCTATCTCTCCTTCCTTCTCCTTCTTTCTTCTTCTTCCTATCTTTTTCCTTTCTTTATTTCTTTCTTTCTTCCTCTCAACTATGACCAGAAATGTTCTGGTTCAACCCGATTCTGCTCCTGACTCGATTTGGAGTGGTGGAGAGGATGACGACCATTAATGGTGTCCTCAGTCTCCTTGCTTCTCCCTACAATCCAGCCCTTGAGGACAGTTCGTATGGACTCTAGAAGCTCACGGATGTGTAGTTTTGAAGCTTGGGAGAGTCTTGGCCGGTGGGTTCTTGAGTGGGAGGAAAATGGTGAGTAGTTGCCTAAAAATGGAGGAAGATTCTACTGCTGCTAGATCCGCGACCCTTTTTATTGCTTACCCTAGCTCTCGAAGCCATTGGATTAGAACGAACGGCTTAAATGGCCCAGCATGCAACGAATCTAAATACCGTCTGCAACATGAAACTGACGCTATTTTTGGCTGCTGGTTTTCCAACGAAAACCATGGTCTTTACAAGTGGAATGGACGGCTGAGAATGCTGAGTTTAGGATGGCCTGGATGAGCTCTTGCTTGCTCATGCGGATCGCTGAGCTGGAAGAAAAATAGCTCCCATTTTTAGAATTTTTGTGTTTGTAGGGCCTGTTTGCGGCAAGTGTTATGCGTATGTGGGTGCCTTTCAACGTGTGAGATGAGATGGGTTTTGGTGGGACCCAAGCCCTAGACACGATGGACGGTTTGGATTTTTCGGGTGGATGACGATGGTGGGCCACGTTTGCAACAAATGGTCAGCCTCCATTTTTTTTAAAATGCCCGTAGGCGGGAAGGTAAGAGAGGCCCTTTGCCTCTTTTGGCTAGGCACGAGTCAGACCGTCTGACCGTGCAAACGGTCCGGTGTGCTGCGATTGCTTTAGTTATGGTGTACATGCACACCAATGTGGGGCCCATGGTGGTGCTTGTAGGAAATCCACTCTGTTCATTAGGTTTTAAGAGTTCAGTTAGTGCCCTCGAGTAGGGATGGGGCAGCTCCAAGGCTTAGGTGGGCCATACGGATTTATTTTCAGCTCCAATGGTGGATTTCTGTAAATCTAATGGTTAGATCCTCCCGAGATTGAGTATCAACGGTTGAAGTGGTCTAAATGGCTCATTTCATAATAGATTAGTAATTTCTAATATTAATATTAATTTTGTTACTATTATTACCCATTACTATCATTGTCTTACATTACTAAGAACTTCATTAATGAAATTTGTCATATATAGTTTATTTTATCATAGATTATTAATACATTTAAATTATATGAATAAAGTGAGGAAGAAGATTAACATATATTATTTGGGGTATTATTCGTGTAGTTATATCTATCTTATGTTTTAAATTTTATATAAAATGTTAAGTTGTTTGAGCCGTGTTATTTATTATAAATTCTTATTAATTTACATCATATAGATTTTTATGGTTCGTAATTTATATCAATGACGTTGCAAATGTATAAATATATTATGGATTATAATTATACATCATTTTACTATGAAATTTTTAAAAATTCATAAGGTGTATAAGTAACATGTCAGGCTTGTATTTATACTAAGTTTAGTTATACGGTTACACTCAAGTACTGGAAAGTACAGGGTGTTACAATCTACCCCCCTTAAAGAGAATTTCGTCCCTGAAATTCAGTGCTTCTATTATGATTATGGACGATGATAATATTCATTATTTTCCTATGTGTACAAATGTATGTCACTAGTGCTCAAAGCTGAGGTCATTACATTATTCCGGTACGGGATTGCTTCGACCCTTTTAGTGACATAGTCTACGACTAATACAATGTATAAATTTTCATGAGATTGGGGGAATGGTCCCATGATATCGATGCCCCAACAATTGAATACTTCAATGATCAGAATGGGGTTTAAAGGCATCATATTTCTACCGGACAATGTTCCCAACTTCTGACAATGCTCACAAGTTTTACAAAACTCATGAGTGTCCTTGAACATAATGAACCAATAAATGCAACACTGTAGAATTTTGGCAATGGTCTTTTTAGTAGAAAAGTGACCACCACAGGCCTGAGAATGACAGAAGGAGATGACACTCTGGTATTCATTGTCTGGCACACATCTCTTTAAAATATGATCTGGGCAATATTTAAATAAATAAGGATCATCCCAGAAGAATTTGCGCACCTCATTGAAAATTTTCTTCTTATCTTGCGCAGTCCAATGTGTCGGCGTGAAACTTGTGGCAAGATAATTAGAATATTAGCGAACCATGGTGAGTGAGAGACTTTAAACAATTGCTCGTCAGAGAACATGTCGTTTATGGGTGCTGTCTCAAGGGAATCAGGTAGGTCAAATCTCGAGAGGTGGTCAACCACTACGTTATCTACTCCCTTTTTATCTTTTATTTTCAAATCAAATTCTTAGAGTAAGAGGATCCATCTTATCAAGTGAGGCTTAGCATCATTCTTTGAAAGAAGATACTTGAGTGCCGCATGATCGGTGTAGATAATGATCTTGGATCCGATCAAGTAGATCTAAATTTGTCTAAATCGAATACTACGACCAAGAGTTCTTTTTCCATAGTAAAGTAATTCACTTGGGTCGAATTTAACGTCTTACTTGCATAATGAATAACATAAGGCTTTTTTTTCTTTTCTCTGGCCTAACACCACCCTAACAGCATAGTCAGATGCATCACACATAAGTTTAAAAAGAATGTTCCAATTAGGTGGCTATATAATAGGTGCGGTAGTCAACATGCCCTTGAGCTTAAAAAAAGCTTCTTGGCACTGCTTAGTCCACTCAAATGGAATATTCTTTTGAAGTAGATTGCATAAAGGATGAGAGATGTGACTAAAGTCCTTTATGAATCTTCTATAAAATCCAGCGTGTCCTAAAAAGGATCACACGTCTCGAATGCTTTTTGGTGGGGGTAAGGTAGAGATAAGATCAATTTTCACTTTATCTCCCTCAATTCCCTTGGACGAAATGATATGTCCAAGGATTATTCCCTTACGAACCATGAAATGACACTTTTCCCAATTGAGTACCAAATGCTTTTCTTCACATCTTTTCAGGACACATTTAAGATTTTCCAAGCAATCGCTGAAAGATGGAACAAAGACAAAGAAGTCATCCATGAAAACCTCTAGATATTGCCCCACCATGTCAAAAAAATACTCAACATGCATTGCTAAAAAGTGGCGGAGGCATTACACAGTCCGAATGACATCATTTGGTAAGCAAAGGTGCCAAAGGGACATGTGAACGTGGTCTTTTCCTTATCTTCAAGGGCTATCTCTAGCTGGTTGTAGCCCGAATATCTGTCAAGGAAACAATAATAGGAATGACCTTCTAGACTTTCCAGAATTTGATCGATGAAGGGTAAAGGAAAGTGGTCTTTCCTCGTGACGGTATTCAATTTCCTGTAGTCAATGTACATTCTCCAACCAGTAGTAATTATAGTCGGCATGAGTTCATTATTGGCATTGGCTACGATGGTGATTCCAGACTTCTTAGGAATCACCTGAGTTGGCCTCACCCATTAGCTATTAGATATTGGGTATATGATACCTATATCCAATAGCTTAAGAACCTCGGCCTTAACCACTTCCTTCATGTTTGGATTCAATCTACGTTGTGGTTGTCGTGAAGTCTTCGCATTATCCTCAAGATGAATGCGGTGAGTACAAATCAAAGGGTCAATTCCCTTGAGGTTCGCAATCGACCATCCAAGGGCTCCCTTATGCTTAATAGAGTAGAAATGAGCATACTCTCTTGTTCTTACTCAAGGTGAAAAGAAATTGCCACCAAGTATGTCTCATCTTGACCTAAATAGACATATTTCAAATCAGAGGGAAAAGTTTTTAGGTCAAGCTTCAGTGCCTTGAGGTTAGAAGGTAGAGGGACTACATCAGTTTGGGGCAAATCTTCGAATTGTGGCCTCCACTGGTTAACTTCAAGTACCGACACGGTATCCAGCATAGTCTCCATCTCCTTAATCATGTCATCATCAAGATCATGGGAGTGGGCCCGGTACGTCTCTAGAGGGTCAGAGGATAAGGTCAAAAGTATTTTTATCTTCCACGACAGAATCAATCAAGTTAACATCATGGGCATCATCATCATCCTTTACTTGTTTGCCCGTATTGAAAAAGATATTCAACTCCAATGTCATATTTTCAAAAGACAAACTCATGACTCCATTCCTTTAATTAATGATTGCATTTGATGTGACAAGGAATGGGTGACCAAGAATGACAGGAATTTGAGTGCTCATGTCTACGATGGGTTGAGTATCTAGGATGATAAAACAACCGGGTAATAGAATTTGTCAACCTAGACTAATACATCCTCAATTATCCCTCTCAGTACACGAACTGAGCGATCAACAAGTTGTAATGTGGTTCGGGTGGGTTTTAATTCACCCAAACCTAGTTGTTCGTAGACTGAGTAAGGAATCAGATTTACACTCGCTCCTAAGTCAAGAAGTGCGTGCTCAATTCGGTAGTTTCCAATTACACAAGCGATGGTTAGGCTACCGGGATCTTTGTATTTCTATGGCACATCTTACTTTATGATGGCACTCACTTTTTTAGTTAAAAAGATTTTCTTTTGAATATTTTATCGTCTTTTAGTTGTACATAAGTCTTTCAGAAATTTGGCATATGAATGTATTTGTTTTACAACTTCAAGTAGAGGAATATTGACCTTCACTTGTTTCAACACCTCTAGAATGTCCTAAGATTTAGAGAGAGGTTTTGGTGTAATCAACCGTTGGGGAAATGGGGCAATCAGCTTCCCTTGAGGTTCCAGTTCTAACTCTTCTGGGGCATGGCTAGATCTATTATTGTTGTCCTCTTCTAGGTCCTTGGGCTTTTTAGCCCTAAGTAGAATGGTTTTGTCAATGGTCTTCCTACTCCTAAGAGTGGTGATAGATTTAACTTCTCCATCTGATTTGAAGAGCTTGTGTCGCTAACTTCATATTGTGGTTTTAGATTGGGAAGAGGTTGAGCTAGAAGGCTCTCCTTATTCCCAATTGCACTTTTAGTTTCAAGTCCTTATATGGCCTTTGTGAGGTCTTGAAAGACTTGTAGCATACCCTGATTGAAAAGCTCTTGGTTTTGAAGATGCTTTAAAACCGGATCCTCCTAAGGTTTCCCTTGAATTAGAATTTGATAAGGGAATCCTTGAGATGTAGCGGTTTGTCCATTTCTCCAACTGAAGTTTGGATGATTTCTCTAGCATGGATTATACATATTAGAGGTGGGCCCACCGAAAGGTCTTTGATAATTACTTATGGCATTAGATTGCTCATTCAGTACTTCTTGAAAAGAAGATATTGTTGGGCAATTTTCAGTTGTGTGAATGTTGCAAGCACAAATACGGCAAACAATTTCCTTACCCTTATCCTTCTTTAATTTTATGGCCTTAAGTTTTCTGGTGAGATTAGCCACTTTAACATTGAAAAGGCCTAGCTATGAGTCCTAGAGGGGGAGGGGGGGTGACTAGTACTATGCCAAATTAAAATGATAATAGCGAAATTTACATGAATAAAGGAAAGATAGCACTTTAAGCAATTCACAATATGGAAATGTAAAGCAACCTCAAAATTCAAGTCTTGAGAGGTTGATACAAATGTTGTTCTAAGGACAACCTTACACCATAAAAACCAAGGGTTTATGGCAAGACAACCTTACTAGAACGGTTTAAGTATTAATATCTCAAACTGAAGAGGAATGAAAGGAAATAATAAGAAATGAAAGTCTAAACTATTACAACATTCCCCACAATGCTTGAAATGTAAATATTACAACATTCACATTCACACATACATCCCACAAACTTGAATGATTAAAGATATAGAAAATAAATCACACATCCACAAAACACAAAGAGTTATAGTGGTTCGCCTATGTGTACACCAACTATTAAACAACAGCCACACAGCTTGCTACTCCACTCCTAATATCCTCACACAGGGGATATTAGCGTTCACTACGAAAATAGGTTTTTCTCAGGTTCACCTAAAATCCTCACAATTGTGTCTTTCAAATGGCCTTACACAATTCAAAAACCCCACACTCTGAGTTTTCTGACTCTCCTCAGATAACCAACACTTAGAGATTTTTTTGGCTTAATCTCAAAGAAACCAAAAACATAAAAGATTTACACAAATGTAAAATACCTGGATTTCTCCTTTTGTAGCAGCCCGGAAGAACCAAATCAGAATAGAAGTTCGAATAGAGAAGTTCAATGTCCAATACTCACTTTAAAATGGTTCCAAGTTCTAATTGATTTTAAATTAAATCAAGTTGGGCTAGCTTTATTTAATTTTGATTCCAAGAAGTGGAATATTACAATTCCTCTTTTAAATCAGATTGGAATGCAGAAATATAATCAAATATAAGAAGCTAACAAAAGAGAATATTAAATATGCACAATGTAGCTTAAAAAGAATACAAACTTATCTCTCAGAGTGATGCCTTGATTTTAATTGAATTGGATATCAAACTCTGAAAATCATGCTCTATTTATAGTTGCAGAAATCACATTTTCGACTGGTCCTGTGGACGCTACGACTGGTCATAGGACCAACAAAATTTTAAAATTTTGAGCACGATCAGATAAAACCATTCCACGACTGGTCGTAGGCACTTCATGACTAATCGTGAGTCCTCTACGACTGGTCGTGAGGAGCCAGGAATAGTTGCTGGAGTTTGAGTCGTAGCTGCAAGACTGGTCGTGAACGAGTCGAGCACTGTTCACACGACCGGTCGAGCAGACTTCAGGACTGGTCGTAGCTCAACCAAAAAATTTTGAAAATTTGTAACAACTTAAGACTGGTCGTGGAATTTTTTAGACTGGTCGAGCCAGTTCTAGGACTAGTCGAACAGAGTCTAGGACTAGAGAACAGACCAAACACTTATAAAATTATTCAATTTGAATTATGTATACAAAATGAGCTACCCTAAGGTCAATCTAAGGTCATTCATATCTTAAATGTGAAGTATGGACATTGAACCTTCATTTCTTCATATGATGGATGAGCTTTGAAGTTCATGAGACTTGAGATCTCGACACATGATGAAGCTTGAATTTGTAGTTCTTGAGTTGTATTCTACCTTGAGTCTTGAACAAGATCTCTTAACTTTAAAACTCTAAAGCTTTAGAGAAGAGAACAATGTACTTGTCCTAGCATTACTTGAAGTTGATCATTGTTCTTGACTTGAAGTATTGTCCTTGTGCATGTGATGCATTGCCTTGAACAGATATATCAATGTGCTACAAAAAACACAGATTGTGGTTTTGGCACTACAAAATTTGACAATTAAGGTAATAAATAACCATTGCACTTACAATCTCCCCCTTTGTCAAATTTGTGACAAAATACGCTCCATTAAGAATAATAGTAAGGGCCCGTTTGGCCGGTCGGATTGGAAGGTATTGGTGGGTACTGGAAGGGATTGGAAGTGAAATCCCGGGATTGGCCGGGCATGCCAAACAGAGTCGGTGATCTGATCCTAATCCCATGGGTCTTGAGACAATCCACTGACAAAAGCATCATTACCTTTAAATCTCATCCAATCCACCTTAACCCATACAAATTTGCCTGAGGCGTGTTTGGTTCGAGGGATTGGATGGGATGGGAAGGTTTAATCCCGGGACTAGATATAGCAATCCAGGGCAGTAGCAATCCCATGTATCTCAAGACAATCCACTGACAACACCATCATTACCTCGAAATCCATGCCATCCACCCTAATACCATTCAATCCCTTTCAATCCACCCTGCCAAACGGGCCCTAAGAGTAGCATCACATGCTCAATAAAGAACCATGCACTTATAAAAGAAAACCAGTTACAGCCTAGTTAAATAATAATGCACCAATTATCATCAACTAGCAGACATCATCATGAAGAAGGCAAAACTCCTCTTTACTTACTCTCCCTGAATAGCACACATAAATCCATAAAAATTATGCTACTACCCCACATCCATATCCATTTCATATCCATAAAAAAATCAATCCAAAGAAATATTCTCCCCCTTTTTGTCACAATATGACCAAGGAAGCAAAGAAGAAATGGAAGAGGAATACCAAGAGAGTAATAAAAGAGTTAATTAAGCAAGATATGAAAGATATATAAGCAAATTCAAAGATCACATATCATTAACCAGCATATACTAAAGTCAACCAAAGTAAGTCTAGCAAACTGAAAGAAAGAAAAGTAGTATAAGAGTTATTACAGATCATAGGATAAAAACACCTAATCAGATCCTAAAGAAGGAGAAGGTATGGTAGGATCAAGTTGATGAAGGCCCTTGTTTAAGCGCCTAAGATACTTGCGCATATATTTAAATTGTAAATCATGGGCAACATTCATGTTCTCTACCTTCTCCTCAAGTGCACGAAGACGAGCATTAAAATCGGATGGCTCATAATCAGGATCATTTGTAGAGTCTGATTCAATTTCATCAAAAATGCCATCCATATTTATATCATCCGGAGGAAGATCGCCACCTTCTTCTACATTCCCTGCTTCAGCTCCACCACCACCCACATCCACTTAGCCAGGAGCCAGTTCCAATTTCATCTTATTTATATTTGAATTGTTGAAAATAAGATGATGAATAGGAGCCTCTCCAACAGACATAGTAACTAGCATGTGAGTAGCTAACACAGTCATAAGATATGCAAATGAAATATCACTGTGTCCAGGATGGAGACGAAATTGAATGATAGAATGATAGATCAAAGAAGGAAGACAGACATTTGAGCCTGAAATGATAGAATATAAAATTCGAACTATAAAGGAAGTCAGTTCTGTTTTGTTACCAGAACGTGGATACAGATTTGAAATAAAGATTTTGTGAAGAACCCTGTATCTAGGTAACAAGTACTTGGAAGCAAGCGTATTCCCTTTATGAGTCCATTGCACATCTATGTTGCATAATGCTCTAGTGAGCATGCATTTTTTCGATTCCGAAGGTTTCTCAACTAGAGTGTGAATAGGAATACCCTCGTCATTAACAGGTATGTCCATTAGAGCTAAAATCAGATGATGTTCAATTTCAAATGGACCTTCTTTAGTTGATATTGTAAACTTTAAATTCTTAGTTGAAAAATTAGAAATGCAAGCAAATATAGCCTGCGTAATAGACTAGTATGCTAGACCACCCCAATGTTAAATGTTATCCCAACCTACAGATTGAAGAAGTGGAAGGAGACCAAAAGGAGCAATGTGTTCAATATGCACAGGTCGCTCAACAATAACATTGCGTAATCATAAATCTTGCACATGTGATGGATCATCTTCGGGTGATCGAAGATGGCGCCTTGTTAAAGGAGCCAATCTAGATGATGAAACACCACAGGAAGTTCTCTTTTTCCCTCTAGCATTCATTTGCAACAAGAAAATCAAAGAAGCAAGGAGTTGCAAAAGACGTGGAATGGATTTCCTCAAAAATAGATTTGGGTGAAGAAAACTCCAAAATCTTCAAGGAAACTTGAAATCAAGCACTCCAAGGAAGAAAATGAAGTGATATGCATTCAAATCTAGAAGGATAATGAAAATAATGGACTAACCTCGAAGAATCAAGAAGTTGTGTACGACTAGTCGTGCTACGGCCCGTTGGAGGAGGAAATGAGGAAGAAAGGGTTTTTCCCAAATTAAAAAAGGTCCAGCGCACTACACGACTAGTCGTGGGTTGTCCTTTACCGATCGTGCCACGACTGGTCGAGTACGTCCTCGACTGGTCGTGGAAAGACAAAAACATGCATTTTTCACATAATTCTGAAATTTTAAAATTATAATCTAACAAATATATAAATTAAAACACAGAAATGCATGAATAATTAATTTAAATTGCACATACTAAGGTCAAATTTCAATTTATTAAACCTGCTTTTGTTGAGCGATTAATTGAAAATGTCAGCAAGTTGAGTCTCGATCGGAATGTAATCCAAAGAGATTGTCTTTTCTTCCACTAATTCACGAATGTAGTAATATCTAATGTTAATGTGCTTGGTTCGTGAATGCTAAATTGGATTTTTAGATAATGCACTGGAATTATCATAATATAAATTGAATCCTGTACAATTTCGTAATCGTTTAACATTCTAGTCATCCACACAGGCTGAGTACATGCATTTCCAGCTGCGATGTATTCAGCCTCAGCAGTTGATAGCGATACAGAACTTTGTTTCTTACTAAACCAAGAAACTAAACAATTTTTGATATAGAAATAACCACCACTGGTTGATTTTCTATCATCGATATTTCCAGCCCAATCAGCATCAGTGTACCCTGCCAATTGAACACTAGTATCATATGGATACTAGAGACCCAAATTAGCTAAACTTGCGACATATCGCATAATCCACTTAACAGCAGTTAGATGAGACTCTTTAGGGTTAGGTTGATATCTAGCACAAATACTAACACTAAAAGTAATATCAGGTCTACTTGCAGTTAAATACAACAAACTACCTATCATACTGCGATATAATTTAGGATGTATACCTGTTGAGTCCTTTGAGAGTCTTAAAGTTGTACTCATGGGAGTATCAAAATTTTTCCCATTCTCAAATCCAAACTTTATAATTAAGTTCAGAGCATATTTGGTTTGAGAAATAAAAATACCACCAGGTTGTTGTTTTACTTGCAACTCTAGGAAATAATTCAATTCCCCAACCATGCTCATTTCGAACTTAGATTTCATTAAATCTACAAACTCAACAGTCATGTTAGTACAGTTAGATCCATATATAATATCATCAACAAAGATTTGCACTATTAAGATATAATCGTTATGTTTCATAACAAACAGAATTTTATCGACACTTCTCATTAGAAAATTATGACTTAGTAGAAACTTAGTCAAATTTTTCGTACCATGCCCTGGGAGCTTGTTTCAAACCGTAGAGAGCCCTTTTTTAGGCGATGGACATGGTTAGCATTCTTAGGGTCTTCAAAACCCGTTGGTTGTTCAACATAAACTTCTTCATGCAGATCGCCATTTAAGAAAGCACTCTTTACATCAATTTGATAAAATTTGAATTTTTTAAAGTAAGCAATGGATATAAATAGACTGATTGACTCAAGACGAGCTACTGGGGCAAAGGTTTTATCATAATCGATGCCTTCAATTTGAGTGTACCCTTGTACAACCAGTCTAGCCTTGTTTCGAATTATATTACCAAGTTTAACAGACTTATTTTTGAAAATCTACTTAGTTCTGATAATATGTTTATCTTTAAGTCTAGGAACAAGATACCAAACATTATTTCTCACAAATTGATTAAGCTCTTCTTGCATCGCTACTATTCAATTTTTGTCAATAAGAGATTCTTTTACGTTAGCCGGTTCTATCTAGGATGTAAAGCATACATAATTGCATATATCTTCTAGTTGTTTATGAGTGCGCACACTAGTGAGAGGATTTCTAAGAATCTGAGTGGTTGGATGATCTTTGACAGTCTTCAGTTCAGAGTTATTTTGATTTAAAGAAGTATCTGGTTTGTCAATTAAAAGAACTTCATCATTATCTGAACTTGTGGCAAGTATATTCAAGTGATCATCAATGACCACATTAATGGACTCTTGAATAACACTAGTCCTCTTATTCAGTACTCAATATGCTCGACTGTTTAAAGAATATCCTAAAAAGATCCCTTCATCACTTTTAGTGTCAAACTTGCCTAGATTTTCATGGTCACGTAAAATATAGCACTTGTTATTAAAAACTTAAAAGTATTTGATAGTAGGCTTCTTATCGAACCGCATTTCATAAGCCATTTTATTATAAGTTTTACTTGTATAAATCCGGTTGATTATATAGCATGCAGTATTTACAACTTCATCCCAAAGATTTTTAGGGAGCTTCAGACTATTCAACATTACATTTGCCATTTCTTGAAGCACTCTTTTTTTCTTTCAACAATTCTATTTTGTTGTGGAGTTTTGGGTGCAAAGAATTCATGTGATATTCCCTGATCGCAAAAGAATTTCTCAAAACTGTTATTCTCAAATTCTGATCCATGATCACTACGGATCTTACAAACTTAAGAACCTTTTCCGTTTAGATTCGTTTGAGAACTCTTTTCACTTCATTAAGGGTTTCTGATTTATCCCTTAAGAAGGTTACCCAAGTGAATCTGGTATAGTCATCCACGATTACCAATAGATATTTTTTGCCACCTCAACTCTCCGTTCTGGTTAGTCCTATAAGATCCATATGGAGAAGCATGAGTGTTTTGATGTAGCATTGGAGTTCACCATTTTGTGAGTACTCCTAGTTTGTTTGCCAATCTGGCATTCGCCACATATTTTGTCTACTTTTTATAATTTAGGTAGACCTCTTATCAGTTCTCTTTTACTCAATTTATATACATTACGGTAGTGTACATGTCCAAGACATTTATACCATAACTCAGTCTCATCGGTATGGACAATGTAACATGATTGATTAGATGAGCTAGAATCACTAACAATATAGCTGTTTTCAGAAGTTCTATGACCAGTCAATATTACAGAACCCTTTTCGTTTAAAATTTCACAACCTTGGTTAGTAAATTTTACACTATGATTTTTATCACATATTTGAGATATGCTTAACAGATTGTATTTTAACCCTTCAACATATAATATATTCTTAAATAAGGGAAGGTTAAAGAGTTGAACCGTTCCTTGGCCAATAATCCTGCAGTTGCTACCATCCCCAAATGTGACTGAACCATTAGCCATGTCTTTAAGATCGGTGAATAGACCTTTATTACCAGTCATATGCCTTGAGCATCCACTGTCTAAGTACCACTTTGAGTGACTTGTAGCTTTGAAAGCCGTGTGGGCAACCAAGTAAGTAATCTTAGGAACCCATTTCATAACTATTTTGGGTTTAGGAGTATAGTTGGTTTTCTTATGTTTGTAGTTGTTGTAAAAATGACCCACTGAGTTAGATTTTAAGAGCTCTTTAAACAAATTAACTATTTTTTCAGCTAAAGGGTTTCGGTTCTGATTATTATAGTTGATATGGTTACTTTTAAGTATATAGATTGAAATATTTTGGTATTTCTAGAAAACTTTTGATTAGAACTTTTCTCTTTTGAATTTGAGGACTCTCCTTTTACAAACTTAGGAGGAGTATTCTTCTGTTTAGGAGGAATATCTCTATCGTATCCCAAACTGGATCGATCGCCACATTTTCTTGATCCAGATAAATTTTTTTCTAATTTTGGATCACCTTGGGCATACTTCCATGTATCCTCTAAACTTAAAAGTGAAGAAGCTTCAAGTTTAAGTTTTTCATTTTCAGATTTCAGATTTTCATTTTGGGAGATTTTGAATTCTAAATCGAATTTGCATTTTTCAAAATGATCTGAAATATGGGAATTTTCTAAAATAAGAGAATCAAAATTTTCTTTAAGCTTTGGAAACTTTTCTTTTTGAAGTTTTAATTTAACAACAATTTTACAACTTTCCTTATAAAGAGCATTATAGGCATCTTAAAATCTTCTTCATTTTCATGATCACTATTTAGATTTTCTTCACTAGTTAAATCATCGTTATCTGAAAAAGTGAACTTGGCTAGAGTCATAAGGGCTTTGACTTCATTGCCTGAATCAGTTTCAAAATTTTCTGATTCAGAAGAAGCTTCAGAACCAGAAGATCTATCCCAAGTAGCCAACATACTCTTCTTTTTTGGGTTTGTCCTTTTTAGGACACTTATTTGCTAAATGCCCATATTCTTAGCAGTTGTAATATTGACTATCTTTTAATGATTTTCAAGTTTTAGATTTAGATCTTTTCTTATCATTAGCTTTTTGAAAATCAATCCTCTTTTCACTTTTGAAAATTTTGTAAAACTTTTTCGCTAGAAGGGCCATATCATCTTCTGAGTTTTCTAAACATTTTTAGAAGATTTAAGGGCAATATATTTACCTTTAGGAGCTTTAAAATTTAACTCATAGGTTTATAAAGACCCAACTAATTCTTCTACCCTCATATTATCCATATCACGAAGTTCTTGGATCGCAGTTACCTTAGAATTGAACCGTTCAGGAAGTGAGCGCAGTATCTTTGCACATACTTTACTTTCAGGGATTTTGTTACCAAGACCCCACATAGTATTCATAATGTCATTTAATCTAATATAGAAGTCCATAAACATTTCATTTTCTTCCATATGTATTTCCTCAAATTTGGTTGTGAGGATTTGGACTTTAGATTTCTTGACAATTGATGTTCCCTTGTGTGTTATTTCTAAAATATCTTAGGCTTGCTTTGCAGAATCACAAGATATAATTCTTTTGAATTCATCCGGTGATAGTGTGCAAGTGATTACATTTAATGCTTTTGCATTTGCACTACTCTCACTTTTCTGAAGTGTGTTCAAGAAAAATAAGGTGTTACTCTCATTGATTTTGATCCATCGATACCAGTTACTTTAGTGGTAGGAGGGGTCCATTCAGTCGTTGTGGCTTGCCACACACTCTCATCCTTGGATTTTAAGAAAATTCTCATCCTGGCTTTCCAATAGGCATAATTGGAGCCGTCAAATGGAGGAAGCCTAGTGACTGAAAGACTATCAAAATTTGACATCTTATAAATAGCTTAGATCGATTATCTTAGGAAATAAATCTAAAAAATATAACAATTAAGGTGAGGTATTAGGCTCTGATACCACTTGAAAAGGCCTAGCTATGAGTCCTTGTGGGGGGGGGGGGGATTGGGGGAGTGGGGTGAATAGGACTATGCCAAATTAAAATGATAATAGTAGAATTTAAATGAATAAAGGAAAGATAGCACTTTAAGCAATTCACATTACGAAAATGTAAAACAACCTCAAAATTCAAGTCTCGAGAGGTTGATACAAATGTTGTTCAAAGGACAACCTTACACCATAAAAACCAAGGGTTTATGGTAGGACAACCTTACTAGAACGGTTTAAGTATCAATATCTCAAACTGAAGAGGAATGAAAGGAAATAACAAGAAATGAAAGTCTAAACTATTACAACATTCCCCACAATGCTTGAAATGTAAATATTACAACATTCACATTCACACATACATCCCACAAACTTGAATGATTAAAGATATAGAAAATAAATCACACATCCACAAAATACAAAGAGTTATAGTGGTTTTCCTATGTGTACACCAACTGTTAAACAATAGCTACACAGCTTGCTACTCCACTCCTAATATCCTCACACAGGGGATATTAGCGTTCACTATGAAAATAGGTTTTTCTCAGGTTCACTAAAACCCTCACAATTGTGCCTTTCAAATGGCCTTACACAATTCAAAAACCCCACACTCTGAGTTTTCTGGCTCTCCTCAGATAACTAACACTGAGAGTTTTTCTAGCTTAATCTCAAAGAAAGCAAAAACATAAAAGATTTACACAAATGTAAAATACCTGGATTTCTCCTTTTGTAACAGCCCAGAAGAACCAAGTCGGAGTAGAAGTTCGAATAGAGAAGTTCAATGTCCAATACTCACTTTAAAATGGTTTTAAGTTCTAATTGATTTTAAATTAAATCAAGTTGGGCTAGCTCTATTTAATTTTGATTCCAAGAATTGGAATATTACAATTCCTCTTTCAAATCAAATTAGAATGCAGAAACAAAATCAAATATAAAAGGCTAACAAAAGAGAATATTAAATATGCATAATATAGCTTAAAAAGAACACAAACTTATCTCTCAGAGTGATGCCTTGATTTTACTTGAATTGGATATCAATCTCTGAAAATCATGCTCTATTTATAGTTGTAGAAATCGTATCTTCGACTAGTCTTGTGGACACTACGACTAGTCATAGGACCAATAAAATTTTAAAATTTTGAGCACGATCGAATAAAACCGTTCCACGACTAGTTGTAGGCACTTCATAACTGGTCGTGACCTGCCCATGACTGGTCGTGAGGAGCCAGGAATAGTTGCTGGAGTTTGAGTCGTAGCTGTGGGACTGGTTGTGAACGAGTCGAGCACTGTTCACATGACTAGTCGAGCAGACTCCAAGATTGGTCATAGCTCAACCAAAAAATTTTGAAAATTTGCAACAACTTAGGACTGGTCGTGGCATTTCTTGGACTGGTCGAGCCAGTTCTAGGACTACTCGAACAGAGTTCAGGACTAGTCTATTAACAGACCAAACACTTATAAAATGATTCAATTTGAATTATGTATATAAAATGACCTACCCTAAGGTCAATCTAAGGTCATTCATACCTTAAATGTGAAGTATGGACATTGAACCTTCATTTCTTCAGATGATGGATGATCTTTGAAGTTCATGAGACTTGAGATCTCGGCACATGATGAAGCTTGAACTTGAGATCTTTGAAACCTTGAACTTGTAGTTCTTGAGTTGTATTTCACCTTGAGTTTTGAACAAGATCTCGTAGCTTTAAAACTCTGAAGCTTTAGAGAAGAGAACAATGTACTTGACCTTGCATTACTTGAAGTAGATCATTGTTCTTGACTTGAAGTATTGTCCTTGTGCATTTGATACATTGCCTTGAACAGATATATCAATGTGCTACACAAGACACAGATTGTGGTTTTGACACCACAAAATTTGACAATCAAGGTAACAAATAACCATTGCACTTACAAGCATTGATATCATCTTCCTCTTTTAAGAGATACATTCCACCCCTCTCCTTGGATTGAGTTAACCTAGACGTTGTGCTTGATTTTGGGGAGATGTCCCATGAATGTGTGTTTTCAGCAAGCTTGTCAAAATACTCCCATACATCATCGACACTTTTATTCATGAACTCCCCATTACACATTGTCTCAACCAATTGGCGCTTGGAAGACGTCAGTCTATCATAGAAGAAATTCGTGATGCGCCATGTTTTAAAACCATGTTGTGGGCATGAACTAACAAGATCCTTGAACTGTTCCCAACATTGGAAGAATGTTTCATCTTCCTTTTGGGCGAAGTTCATGATCAACTTTCTAGGGGTGTTCGTCTTATGGTATAGGAAAATTTTCTTTATGAACTCCCTTGTCATGTCATTCCATCTACCAATAGATCGAGGACATAGTGAATGCAACCACATCTTAGCTTTCTCTTTCAAAGAAAAAGGAAAGAGTTTCAACTTAACCGTGTCGTCAGACACGTTAGGAAAATATAGAGTGGTTATGATTTCATCTAACTCTTTCAAGTGTAGATATAGATTTTCATATTCAAGCCCATGAAATTTTGAAAGGAGTTGGATCACCCCTGGCGTGATATTCATGTGTCCTGTATTTTCTAGAAAAATCATGCATGAAGGTGTACTCACCCCCGCCGGTTGTAAGTAGTCTGGTAAAGTACTAGGTGGGGGTGCTTGATGCACCTCATTCTCATCCTGGACTTCCTCAACCCGAGGTTGAGGTTGTCTTCTCAGTTGATTAGCAGCCATCACTTTAATTAATTCTGAGGATCTCAAGTGGTGTCTAATCCTGTGATGGATAGATAACCCCTCAACTAATCCTCCTTCACTCAAAAGATGTCGAGTGTTGTCACGGACCCACTTGGGCGTGAAACACTCTTAACCCTCAATTTTAGATTCTAACCTAAACCTAAAAGGGAAAGAAGGAAATAAGATTCTAGAAAAAGAAAGGAAAAGAATTAGAAAGAAGTTACCAAATTGGAAGTTTCTAATTTAAGACCCTGCAAAACAAAACAAAAGAAATAAGTTTCTAAAAATAGAAATTCTAAAATTAGAAAGTTTCTAAAAACATCAAAAAAATGCTAATCTAGAAGAAGAAAGAAAGAAAAATTAGAAAAAGATTACCAAATTAGAAGTTTCTATATTAGGATCTTACAAAACAGGAAAGTTAAGTTAGTTTCTAAGAAAAAAGGGAAGTTTCTAAAAACAGAAAATAGGAAGTTTCTAAAAAGACAAAAAGTTAGTTCTTAAAATAATTCAGAAAAAACCTAATCCTAACAATAGAAAATAGAAAAACCCTAATCTTAAACTAATTACAAAACTAGCTAATCTCAAAAAAACGCAACAGTTAGTCCCCGACAATGGTGCTAAAAACTTGTTCACAACCCCAAGTGTAGGGTCGCGATGTAGTAATAATCTTGGTAAGACCGAGGTCGAATCCACAGGGACTAATCTTGTGTATTTATTCTAAGAGTAATTAGAATCAAAACTAGGAAAAGATCTAACCTAAATTAGGAAAGTAGAGAGTAATTGTGAGATGATGAATTTAGAAACTTAAGAATTTAAAGGTGAGAAACTAGGGTTTTTAGGGATCCACTTACAGCTATTAGGATGTTTTCTTATTTGATTCAAGGCACTCAATTGGAATTGGAGTCCTATCCTATCCAACTAGAACATATTCAATATGATCCGATCTGAACTTCCATTGACCTAATTCTCAATGGATGAAAGTTGTGAGGATTGGAAGTGATTCTATCACCTAACCATGCTCAGGAGACTATGGTAGACAACAAGATATACCGATCCAACAACCAATATAGGAGAAGTTTGAAGAATAGAAGGGATTCCATCACTCAGCCATGCCCAAGAGACGATGGAGATCAATAGGATTTCCTATTTTCACAAACTCCAAACAGGAAAAGAAGATACTTCAAGCTATTGCAGATGTATTGTAATTTAAGTCACAATAAACCATTAAAAACTAAAAGTATTCCTTAAATATCAAACTAGAATAAAATGAGTTCAACAATAACATGAATCAAATAAGAAAAACATCCCAACCACACTACAAGCTTCACCTCTTAACCCTAGTTAAGGGATCTAGCCAACCATAGACATGATTGTATTAAAAACCCTAGAAGAAAGCATGAAAAACTAAGAAGGGAAGAAGAACTCTTGGGAAGTGTCTCCGCCCTTTTGCTTTGCTCCTCCATACCCTAGATATCCTAAAAAGTGCCTAGAAACCCCTATTTAGAAGCATAGTTACGTAAAATCACAAAACTGGATCTAATTTACGTAAACTGCGTAACGCCTTTAATGTCATCATACACCCTTCAATGTCATCGAAGGGATTTGAATATGAAAATCCTGCCTTTTCTTCTTTCGTGCTACATAAGTCTTTGTGTCATCGAACTGCTCTTCGATGTCATCGAGCGAGGCTTCAATCCATCGAACAGGCCTTTGAGTCATCGAAAATGTGTCCAAAACAGTCTAGTGAGTTGCTTCAATTTCTCCAATAATTTTGATGCCATCAAGAAGTCTTCGATGTCATCGAGCACCTTCCTTTGAGTCATCGAACATGTCTTCGATTGATCAAGAAAAGCACCCAATATATCCAACAACCAAATCGATTTTCCCTCATAAATTCGATGTCATTGACCACGTCGAACTAATCTTCGATGTCATGGAATGGTTCTCGATGACACAGTCTTTGTGATTTCTGCACTTGTTCTTTCAACTTTCTTCCTTTGCCACTTGGTTTTCTTGGATCTTGGGATCTTGAAATCTTCAATCTTGGTATCCGAAGATCCATTCTTTGCTTTAGTGACTTTTGAGCACTAAATCCATGCTTTTAGCATTCTTTTCATTCTAAGCTCTTAAATTCACCTTGCAACACAAACACATTTAAAATATATAATTAAGCCATATTATGTTTTTAAAACCAAGAAATAGATGGGGGATAATATGCGATATTTGTCCCTCAACAGTAGGTTCCCTACAAACCTTTGAACTACACCTCAAACCACACACAAAGTCCAAAAACAACGCTCTTAAGACCTCTAAGAACATGAATGTAATAGAGGAAGAGGAAAATGAAAATGAAGGTGGTGATGAGGAGGTATCTCTCTTGGCTCCACGATTCAAAAAATTCTTTAACAAGAATCGTGGAAAACCATACAATAACAAAGGGAAACAACTGGACAACAAGCGCCAAATAGGTAAACCCTTTAGAAAGTCCAATGTTATAACTGCAGGGAATATGGTCATCTATCCACGAATCGTCCCACTAAGAAATAGAAAGGAAAGGTTATGACAGCCACATGGGATGACACAGATGAATCCAATTCTGAAAGCAGTGATTCTGAAAGTGATGGAGACCAAAAATCCTTAAAAATACTTATGGCCTTCACCACTACAGTCATTCCCAGTTCAAGGGACAAAGAGGAAAGTGATGAAATGCAAGCCAGAGAGACACACCTCTGAAAATGAGGAAGAAGTAGTAGAAGAAGAAGAAAAGGATGATATCCATGATGCTTATGATCAACTTTATATTCATAGCATCAGTGTCCTTAAGAAACTTGGTATTACTGAAATAAAAACAAGCAATTGTAAGATGATTTGAACAAAACTCTAGAAATTCATACCCTTTTGATAAATGATGTTCAGCAATACCATATGGAAAATGATAAATTAGAAAGGAAAACTACTTCCCTCATATCTAAAATGCTAAAACTAAATAAACAGACTGAACTCCTGGAATTTGAAAATATGCACCTTAAGAATGAAAATCATAAACTTTTTTTTATATAGAAAAATCAAAACAATATGTTGAACTTAGTCATAGGTTCTCCTAAAGCAGTGAAAAAATAGAAAGCCTTCTAGGGATGGGAAGAACACAAATGGATAAGAGAGGCTTGGGATATGACAATTACAAATCAAGTCCCAGTTCTGTAGCCCCAGTGATTAAGAAAACTGCTGCCTCTGGGAGTAACATAAGGGACACTTCTATCTGTCATTCATGTGGAGACTCAAGTCATTACAAATTTAAATGCCTTACTTTTGGTCGGACTCACTCCAATTCCAGTTTGAACTTTTTTGGTAAATTCAAACAATTGGAAGAATAATACAAAATATCAAAAGTCTGTCAAAATACATACCAAAACAAGGAAGAAAACATCCTACTCCACCTAAAATGACAAAAAGAATGGAGGAGTTACTGAATCAGGTAGCTTAACTACATAAAAAAAAAAAACTAAAGAATTGATGAAACAAGGAAATGTGATTCAGTTACCCAAAATGTTCAAACATACTTATAATGGCGACAAATCTCCAAAAAAAATTGTCGCCAAATGGGTAGTGAAAGCTAAGAATAATTTCCTGGTGACTCATTCTTCTTTTAACAAGCAACAGTTCTAGATGGTATCTTAATAGTGGTTACTTTAGACACATAACTGCTGACCAGACCCATTTCTGTGATTATTCAGAACTTGATGGAGTGCGTCGGTCACATTTGGAGATGGGAGCTCTGCTAAGATAATTAGGCAAGGAACAATAGTTGGTCCAAGATTGCCCAAGATTGAAAATGTTCTTTGCATAGAAGGATTAACACACAACCTTCTGAGTATCTCACAAATCTGCGATAAAGTGCACATGGTGACTTTCTCGAAAAATATGAGCAAAATCTTAGACCTATCAGGAAAACTAATTATGAATGGTCTTCGCACAAGTAACAACTACTACATAATTGAAAGTAGTAGAAAGAGTGATCCATCTATCTAATATCACGTGACCAAGAATAATAAACCCAAGTCAAGGCATCTAGACTTGGAAATGTGTGAAATTTTTTGTCGTTCTTCATGATATATCTGAGGATTTATAGCCTCCAAAATTTTTGTTCATAAACATAGAAGTGTTTATAATTTTGACTCTTACACTCTTTTTGTATAGTTCTTGTTTAGTGTACAAGTTCTCAAGAAGCAATACTATGTTGTACATCTCCTTGATTTAATCAAAGCCTTAGAACAATGCTGAACTTATTGCTTCGATGATACATTTGACGAATCAAATGACACTTCGATGGCATCGAACTAAGTTCGATGACGTTGAAGGTCCCCGACCTATAAAAGTTTCGGTGAGTGCGAAAACTCATTTTTGGGTAGAAAGTCATCTTTTTCACTTCCCTTCCATCCATTGAAGTTGTGTTGGTGGTCTTGAGCTCAAATCAAAGTATTCCTGGTAAAAACCCCACATCCCTTCACTCTATTTTGTACGGTTAGGTTAAATCTAGGATTGTAATGCATCTAGGGTATATCTTAGGAGTTTCAGTTTCTTCTTCTTCTAGCACAATAGCTAAAGACAAGGGTCCCGCTTCTCCATAAGGTGAGTCATCTAAACGCAAGAAAAATGAGAAACACTCGTCTGTCACCTCTTCATCTTCGGACATAGAACCGATGATCAAATACGTGTCTAAAGTACGTGTATCAAACCCTTTGGGATTGTTAATCTTCTAGGGATGAATGGGTGGTACAATATCAACAATTTGGGTGGTGAATTTCAATATGATCTCATCTATCAGTTTCTAAACTCGATTGCCAATATTAAGAATGATCCCCTTCATGAACCAGACCAAACGCATCATCCTTATGTTGATCGGCCATTTATTAGGTCTGGAAGTTACCCACATCCTGGTAACTGAACAAAATATGAACGCGCTTGGAGTATGGGGAGAAGTTACTCGAGCTCTATGTAATGAATCGACGATATCCAGAATTGCGAGGAATTTTCTCCATGTTAAGCATCTCGATGCTACATATAAAATACTTCACAATATTTTTTGTACAAATGTCTATCCTTGTGAGCTTTTCGACAACAAGCTCTCTCCCTACATCCTTAACATTCTATATGATGTTCAACAAGGGATTCAAGTGTGTCTACCCACTATTCTCCTACAACAGTTAATTCGTGTTGTTATAGGAGAACATCTTATCACACTTCCATTCCCGTGTCTTATGTCCAAGCTCTCCGGATTTTTCGGATTACCACTGTTGGGTGATTCCCCGTATCCTTGTTCTTGGTTCAATTACAAAACCATTTGTAGTTTGAATGTAACTGAAAACATCATTCATGCCCGTCCGACTGGTCAGACCTCAGGCGAGGGAAATCCGGTGCACAACCCTGACTCTATCAACATGCGCAGGATGTTTCAAGAAAATGATCTCGCCCGACATCTCCTCAACGCTCAATCAGACATGACAGATCATCTTGGCAACTGTGAAACCCGGTTCTTTGAAATTAACTAGATGCTGACGGCCTTGCAACATACGGCACAACAAATCCTGGATTCATTATCTTATCACCATGCAGATGCAAGTTCCCATGCTTCATAACAGCTCCGTTTACATCATCACATACACTTGCCTATTGATACTTAGGGCCTGGATATCTTTTTGGGTGCCCTAAGTATATGTATGTATGTGATGACTTACTGACATGGATAGTCTATCTTGTTGGTCATGCCCTTAGAAGGGCTAAAAGTTTCTGAATATTTCTTTTTGTTGAATGGTTATGCCTATGGATGGGCTGAATATTTCTTGAAATATTTTGATGATGAAATGCTGAATGACTGCCAAGCTTGGGCAGTATGATATTGGTTAAATGATGTTAAATCTCTATATTGCACATATGTTTGGATGATATCAATGCTTGGAATTAGGGTTATATATTATGCAATGATGTTTTAATATCATCCTCTTTATTAGTTCTCCTCTTTAAAAATGTCACTTCAATCATACTGTATGATATTGGTATATACTAACCCTTTTCCAATCACTGACAAAATTGGGGAGAACAATCTCATCATGTAACTCTATGGTTGTATACTTTCATAACATGGTGATGCAAGTTGATAGGGGGAGCAGCTGCAGGATGGCAGGGGGAGCAACTTCAAGAAAAGTCACTCTACTATATTTGTAAAATTGTGTAAAGTTAATGTACACACAATTTAGGTTGTTGTTCTAGGTGATTTGTCACATAATTAACAAAGGGGGAGATTAAAAGTGCCTTTATTTGTGAATTAGCATGACGGTTGAGTTGGTAAGTCAAGTGAGCCCCAAGTGAAGACAATACAAGATGCTGCCTTAACTGGATGTGTGATTCAGGAACATCAAAGGTAAATTAAGCCTCACATCATGACCAAAACACTCAGGTATATAATTCCCTTTTAAAATCATAGAACAACAAAGGAATTTAATGTTTGAAGACTTTGTGAAAGTAGGTAAAGTTTCTAAAGTTCTATGCATGTCACTTCGAGTCATCGAGCTTGGTTCGATGACATCGAACATGTCTCGATGACATCGAAAATGACTCCCATATGTCTAGCAACTAAATGAATATATGGAGAGAAAATTTGATTCATCTAACGTACCTTCAATGACATCGAACGTGGATATTCGATGACATTGACAGTGATTCGATGACATTGAAGAAAGTAGAGTTTTTTCTCCAGCATCTTCTTGGAAAATCTTCTAGAAAATTCGAGGAATCGAGCCAGACTTGATGACATCGGAATTCAAACTTTGATGACATTGAAACAGGTTCGATGACATCGAAAAAGGACAAGAAACTATCTAACGAGCTTTCAAGGAAAATGCCCTAAAAAGTTTGAGAAATCGAACTAAACTCAATGTCATCGGAATTCAAACTTTGATGACATCGAAATAGGGTTGATGACATCGAAAGAGGACAAGAAAATGTCCAGCAAGCTTCCAAGGAAAAACCCTTAAAAAGTTTGAGGAATCGAACTAGGTTCAATGACATCGAATAAGGTCTTAAAAACATCCAGCAAGGTTTGAAGATAAATCATGCATAAATTTGAGGAATCAAACTAGATTTGATGATATCGAGATTCAAACCTCGATGACATCGAATGCAGTCAGATTCTGACAATTATATTACTGTTGGACTTTTGCCTTTATAAACAAAAGCTCAGTTCTAGTAATGTATTGAGAAAAAGAGAGTTCCAAGGAGGTAACTTCTTACCTACCAAGATTAACCTTTTTCTCATGGAAGTTCATTGCCCAACCCCTTCTTATTCATTGAATACTCAATATATTAGATTGGAGAATGAAATTCACCATTCAAGGATCTTCTAGCAACCTCTTAATGACAAATCATTAGGCTGGAATCTCTTGAATGCACAAACCCTAGAATTACTGTCTCTTTAAAGACTTATAATTAATAGAGTAGATTCCACTAAATAACTTAACCCAACCCCAGCTACTTACAGTAGAGCATCTTCAAGTGTTGTGGTTCAAGGGAGTTAAAGAATCTCCGTCATCAAGGGAGATCATCTTCATCATGTGCTAAATGGGGCTCACGTACTTTCAGGTAAAGTCTAAGAGTCCATAGACCTTGTGGATCCTTCTTTGTGTAGGATCGACTCCTCAGGTTGTGTGTACAGATCATTAAGACCTTTTACAGGCCTTTGATGGGAGAATACGTATAGAGTCCTTGTGTAGGACATATTGTGCCTTGTGTAGGCATGTGTGTTTGCCTTGTGTAGGCAAGTTTGTTTGCCTTGTGTAGGCATGTTTGAGTCCTTGTGTAGCATGAGTTGCCTTGTGTAGGCATGTATGTTGTCTTGTGTAGGCATGTTTGAGTCCTTGTATAGGACAAGTTGCCTTGTGTAGGCATGTATGTTGCCTTGTGTAGGCATATTTGAGTCCTTGTGTAGGACAAGTTGCCTTGTGTAGGCATTCTTGGGAACCATATGTAGGTCCTAATGCCAACCTTGTGTAGGTTGTAACGTTTGGGGGAACCTGATTTGAAACCTCCGTTAGTGAAATCCGGTACATTCAAGGGTTGAGTGCGACCGCTAGGAATGAAGTAAGCACATAGCCGAGCCACTATATATAATTGTGTTTGGGATTGCTATTTGTGTACTCATTTGATCATGCTTATCTTGATTGCTTAAAATGATGCATGTGAATGGTTAGAACTAATAAGAATCACATTCCACGCATTCATACATCCTACATAGATCAATTGCTTAAATTGTTCATTCTAAGTAGTCTATTGTTTGAATCCTCTACTTAGCTTGGAAGCCTGTAGAGTTAAGTTTGATACATCTTGATTAATTGCATATTAGATCAAGATTGAGGAACTAGGATTTTAAATTGGCATAAATTTTATAAAGTCCTATTCACCCCCTTTAGGACACTTTAACTTATTCCATACTTCTACTAGAGCACTCTAAACCATAATTTCACTATAATCAAGGGCCAAGTAGTGGCCAATTTTATAGCGAAATTCACCACTCTGAACTATAAACTCGAAGGAATCAGCTCAAAGGTTCCAACAGACTCGGCGACGAGCCCTGCCGTTCCCCCAGTTCTTCACCCCCCAAGGACGTTAGAGTTGAGATAGGGTTTGGTAGATGGACTCTATTTGTAGATGGGTCGTCCAATTCAAAACGAGGAGGAGCGGGGATTGTCCTGGTCACACCCGACATTACCACCATTCAATATGCAATTAGGCTCGAGTTCAGGGCATTAAACAATGAAGCTGAGTATGAAGCATTATTAGTCGGGCTTATATTAGCCGTCAACTTAAGAGTCCAGCTCATCGATGTCCGATGCGATTCCCAACTCGTTGTGAACCAGGTATCAACAGAGTATGATGTAAAGGAGACGAGGATGATAACCTACTTAGGCGAGACATGAAAAATAATAGGAAAATTCAAGGAATGCACTGTGAGTCAAATACTAAGAGCCAAAAACTCCTGGGTCAATGCCCTTATGAGGCTAGCCTTGGCAACTAAAGGGAACATCCCAAGGATTGTCCTTATGGAGTTCCTAAATACATTGAGAATCGATCGAGCCCACTAGGAGACCGTCAATCCAGTGCAAACAGCTTCGAGCTGGATGGACCCTATAGTCAAATACCTCATGAGCGGCGAGGTCCCCCAAGATAGGTTGGAAGCTCGGCATCTGAGAGTCAGGGCTGCTCGGTACACGATCATAGGTGACACTTTGTACAAAAATGGGTACTCTTAGTCGTACCTTAGGTGTCTCTGACTCGATGAAGCAAAATATGTGATCTGAGAAATACATGAAGGGATTTGCGGGAATTACTTCGGTGGCTGTGCCTTGGCATAGAAGATAATTCATTAAGGGTACTTCTGGCCAACAGTCCAAGAAGATTCTAAGGGTTTCGTCCGAAGATGCGATAAGTGCCAGAGATTCGCTATTGTCCTGAGGAAACCATCGGAAGAGTTGATCCCCATGAACGGACCATGGTCATTTGCTCAATGGGGGATTGACATCATTGGGCCTCTACCTTCAGGCAAGGGGCATATCAAATATGTGATCATAGCGGTCGATTATTTCACCAAATGAGCAGAGGCCGAGCTTATAGCAAAGATTACTGAGTAGAAAATAACAAATTTCATCTGAAAAAATGCCATTTGTCAGTTCGGTATCCTGTGCACCATTGTGTCTGATAACGGGAAGCAGTTCGACAATGACAGATTTAGGGGAATGTGCTGGAGGCTTGGCATCGTCAATGCTTAGTTGTCGTCTAGTCATCCTTAATCTAATGGGCAAGTGGAATTAGTGAATAAATCATCAAGCATCATTTCAAGACAAAGCTGGAGAAATCTAAGGGCAATTAGGCTAAGGAGCTTTCGTTTGTTCTCTGGGCATACAAAACCAAGGCTTGGACAACTACTGGAAAGACCCCATTCTCTCTCTCTCATACGGCTCAGAGGCCATCGTCTTAGTCGAGATAGGACTTCTCACCGCGCGGGTACAAAACTACCAAGACGAACAGAATACTGAGCTGGTCGCGATAAGCCTCGACTTGCTTGAAGAATTGTGAGATGCTGTCAGATTACGGGTTGCGGCTCAGCACCAGCAGGTCTCCCGTTTCTACAATTCCAGGGTCAAAATGAGGCAGTTTCGATAAGGCAATCTCGTCCTTCACAGCGTGTTCCAGAATATTACAAAACCCAGGGTGGGATCCCTAAGCCTGAACTGGGAGGGG
This sequence comes from Magnolia sinica, assembly GCF_029962835.1. Taxonomy (NCBI): domain Eukaryota; kingdom Viridiplantae; phylum Streptophyta; class Magnoliopsida; order Magnoliales; family Magnoliaceae; genus Magnolia; species Magnolia sinica. Next base: position 56,668,652 of record NC_080583.1, on the reverse strand, counting down.
CCCTATCGAATATTTGGCTCGGCCAGACCGGGATGTTATCGCTTGGAGGATTTGGAAGGACGACCATTACTGCATCCCTAGAATGCCGAGCACTTGAATATCTACTACCCATAAAGGGAAATGATGTATGGGTTAGGATCACTTGTCATGACAACATTTTTAATAAAGAATGTCATTCTTTGCATAAAGTTAATCTACATGGGATTGCCCCCCGCCCCCCCCGAGGAACAAGATCCCAAGGGTGAGCTGACCATCTAAAAGATGTTCGCCTCGCCATTTGAGCATGCTACAAGGGACCATTTCTTACATGCAGAAATGGAATCCTTTGGCGAGCCACCCTTATCGAAGGGGTCAGCTCGTCATTCGATAAGTTCAACAAGCACAATCCACAATCAATCAATTGAATCATCACTCAAAAAGTCATATTAAAACCATAAATTGTCAAACCGCTATTGTTTTGGCACAAAATGTTTTGCTACAAAAAAGAAAATAAATTCATTCTCTTCAAGGAGGGTCAGTCGTAGAGTGGGGAGGTTGAGCATCGGGAGCCCCTTCGGCCTTAGCATTGATAGGAGCGTTCTCGGCCTCGGTAGTAGTAGGAGCATCCTCAGCATCATCGGTAGCTAAAGTGTCGAGGTCTAGGTCGGGATAGAGACCTCTAATGTCACCCAAATAGGCATTGTAGGCATAGTAATATACCCGGTCCAACTTGACGGACCTCTTCGATGATGACTTGAACTCCTCAAAGGCTGCAACAGCTTGTGAAGCAGCTAAGGCCTCATGCTCGGCACATTGCTTAGCCAACTCCTCAGCAACGTTACATCTGGCCTGCCTGACCGCGTATTGTCCCCCCTCCACTAGTTCAAATTTGGCTGAATCCAGTTGAGTTTAGAGCCCATTGACCTCCCCTTGTAGCATAAGCTCCCTCAGCTGGCCTTCCCCTACTAGGCCCTTTTAACTTCTACTGCTCCTCGGTTAAGGCCTTCAAGAGCCCTTTCAGCTCGGCCTTCTCCCTCTCGATCTGGGTCATTGCCTTTAGTCTCTCTCGAATCAAGAGAAACATCGGCAATGCCTAAAAAAGTAAGGGATTTGGAAATGAAAAGCTACAATCAGAGTCAGCAAGTCATATCGAAAGCTTATCATATAATAGACCGAGGTGTAGTCATTGACGGATGACTCGGGAAGGCGGGAGAGAGTATTAGCAATCTACGTCTCGGGAACATGCTTGGCCGCCCAATCGTTCAGGAGAGACATGTGATAGCCAGGCGGAAGCACCTCCGATCCTGAGGGAGGAACCGGATCAGCAACCCTCCTGATGCCGCTAGCGGCCGAGGCCTGAGGCTCGACCTCGGGCATGGCGACATTCCCGACCAGGACATCCGTCCTGCCAGCCAGAAAATATACGTTAATAGCAGTGAGGTTGATATCGACAAGTTCGTCCAAGATATCCCTATCCCGGGAGAGACTCGCGGCGGTAGTCTCTCCGACCACCTCCTTCTCGATCCCGGGCAGATGGGATAGAGCAGTTAGAGGGGCCTTAGGGGCTGAGGCAGGGATTGCACCAGGCTCGGCCGTAGGAGAAGCAATTTTCTTCTTCTTCACCATGATCTTCACGCATGGCTTAGAAGCCATATTACACTAAGAGGGGGACGCGGCATCGATGCCCTTTTCCTCTTAGAGCCTGAAGCCTTAGATATACCTGACCAAAGAAGATCAACTCAGAAACATGTACACAAGGAAACCTAAAGTTGTATGAAAATTTACGATACTCACCAAGGGCAATGGGGAAAGGTTTGAATCTGCAGAGTCTGGACTGAAGAAGGTTGTCCGGACTGATGATGCTGTGCCAAACACGCTGCTCCTCTTTAAGCACCCGGGCCCTGATGACTTGGGCTTAGTGGAAAGGGGTTAGTTCAAGGGAACCCTTTGGATAATCTACAAGCAGAAGATGGAGATCATAATAAAAGCGAGTCAGAAACTCAAAATATGACGTGAATCACAAAGGGTTCAACTTGGGTTGGAAAACTTAGTGGGCACTCTGACCTGCAAGTTGCCGAGCTCAGAAGCAGATGCCTCCAGTCCCTCGAGGCCTAAAACCATTTACCCATCCAATCCTTATTGGAAGAGGGAAGCCTGGTTATGAGGCTCAGAGTACATTGGGCCCTTGCTAAAAAATAATACTAGCATGGCTCGAGCGTGTCATGCTTGGCTTGGTACATAGATAGAAATTCGTCCGGCATCAAATCCTGGTTCTTGAGCTGACGTCAGATGATGAACAAAGAGATCAGAGTTCACTAAGCATTGGGAATGAGCTGGCCTAGTGCCAGCTTTAGACGTGCGGTCGTTGCGCACATGAAAGGATGAATAAAAAACTGAAGCCCACACTGGAGGGCGCAGATGAAGATAGCGACATCCCCATTGGCCGGATCTCCCAGAGCGTAAGGGGAGGAAGGAGCTCTGATATGCACTGAATCAGGGATCTGGTAGTCGACGCGAATTTGAGCCATCTGGGATTCGATCAAGACCGAGCCCTAAGGGATGACTACTTCGGGTCATCCCCTCGAAGGTCCGACCATAGCCCGTCCCGCCAGATCACGAGGTATTCTCTTCGATCCTTTGGCGCGACCCTTTACCCTTAGGGCCGTGGTTTTCTTTACTGGAGGTCGGAGGGGTATTGTCATGCCCCAGACTCAGATACCGGGCTAACAAGATTCCCGATCGCCGATTCCGGCGCTGACAGCCTCCGTAACACCCCATTCTCGGCTCCTGACACCCATTCACCAGGTTTTAATCCTGGGATCCTACAAGGAAGATTTCTATATCACAAGTTTGTTTCATAATTAACACACCCAAGATCATAACCATAAAAAATAACTACATGAACAATATTACAAAATCCACAAGGAATTGAAACTTTTTACAATACATGGCTCGAAATAAAGAAAGATACAATAATAGATGATAAAACTCCAAAAGAGATAGCTCCTCGGTAAGCTCCTCCTCCAGCACATGATACTACCTAGCATCACCTGCATGCATCAATCATGCATCAGCTTATAAAAAGCTTAGAGGGGTGTTGTAAGTGTGTACAAGACAGGCACCAAGGGTTCTATATTAGAGTATGCGAAAATGCTAGCAAGACCATGAATATCATCAATACTATTAGTTATACCAAGGCTATGCTATATCAAGCATGAATGCTATCAGCCGCCACAAGGCTATACAATGCATCATATGAGTATTGAGCACCATACCAAGGCGATGCAATAAGAGGCCTACAGAGCCAAATGATATATGCAAGGTGTAATGTAATCATGCTAGTCCTCATATCAAGTCCACATATCAATACAGTTCCTCTTGAGGAAATTACCAGGGAAAAATACACTACATGCTAACTGTCACCCCCTAGCCGCATAGACTAGTGAGTGTAAGAGACCTCACTACTCGCCTGTGGATAGCCAATCACTGACAAAGCTTGACGGTAGCGGACCCATTTATGAGCTGGTCAAACTTAGCCTAGCTTAAATGCCCTCTCACTAAGGCAGATAAGGACACACCCCTTTCTAACCGACCATGTTACAGTGGGAGACACGGCCTCAAGGTGTAGGCACTGACGCTCATATTTCCACTCGGTCTAGATGTTGGAGTGTCTCCTAGTACCATGAAGGTTTTGCGACTTTCACCCAAGGACATCCTAAGTGCCCACAGTGCTTAAAATAATATTTTCGGTGTCCAAATCTGGCCATCCACGTTATGCCTATGGAAGCCACGACCCTAATGAAGCTAGGGCGGATACCTATACCATACCAGTGCATGATGCATGAATGATGCCAGTCAACCATGCATTAGTCTTGTGCACCCAATGCTCATGTAGGGCAACTCCATAACTCTGGGAGTCCAATAAAATAATCTGCCCAACGGCATAAGTCATGATCATTCATACCACGCTCCAAGCATACATTTGATGCTCATGGATGAATCATGAAGGTAACTAAGTATGACATGTGACAATGTTGTACTCTCCTTTTACCAAGGTTAAGTTTAAAAACTTAGGCAATTCCTCAAAATGTGAAAGATACATACTACTAGTGGGGGTCCAATGGTTTGGGGTATGAATGGGTCCAAATAAGGTCTAAGGTGGACATTCGACCACCAGTAGATGAGAATGGACCTAACAAATGGGCCTTAGGTGGACATTCAACCACCAATGGGCCTAGAGAGGTCCATAATGGGGACATTTAACCACCATTGTCCCCAAGAGAGTGGCCCAACAAGAAAACTAGCCAAATCTAGGCCCAAGGCTCGAATATCATCATGAAAATATAATGGGTAGTAATAAATACTCATCACAACACATAATGGGCCCTAAGAGAATGGCTCAAGGCCTAGATACAACAACATGGACCCAAGGGGGTAAGTCATGGCCCAAGGTACACATTATTATGGCAAATGGCTCAAACCCATGTGTTAAATGGATCTAATAGGCAGCCCACAAGCCCAAAAACACAAGGCTAAGGCCTAAATCATCCATGTTGGCCTCACAACATCGGCCCAAAACTTATCAAGGCCTATCCAACATGCTTCAAGGTGGGCCTTGTAAGTCAGCCCATGACTATGATCTAGATGTCGGCATTCAAGGTTCAATCATACAAGTTGAGCTTATAGGCAGCCCATTGGGTCCATAATACAAGGAGGTCAGCCCTTGTACAATACTGGGCTTCAATGGTGGACTTCCAGCCCATCTGGGTCTAATGGACCATAAAAAAATCTGGTTTATAGATGGCCCACAATATTTAACTAAGGATGGGCCTCACAAGGCATTAATTAAGCCCAAAAATATCTAAGAAATAAACTGATTATGTGTGTACCTAATACTCTCCATTTAGTGGGCCTCAATCTTTAAAATATCTAACAACATATATCATAAACCACTTAGTACATTGCTGAACTTTCAGCCCACCCAGCTTCTTGGGCCTACTGAGGTCCATGTAACACACTAGTTCTCAAAACCCGAGGATACTCGCTCCTCATTGAGAACCCGAGTATTACGTTTAAAATGGACCATCATACATCTAATTAATAGTAAATTTCATAGTATAAAGTAAAGCAATCACTACGAAAGCCAGGGATATCAAGAGTAACAAAAAGGAAGTTTAATACATGTAAATGGGAAGCCAAAATGAAATCCCACCGTAGGGAAAATTTTATTACAATTGAAGCAAGACATCAAGTCTAAAATATGAAATATGTAATTTCTAAGATATTAATTGAGCTCCAACGGCTCAATCACATCGGCATAAAGGTCCTCATCGCCAATCTCCTACTTAGCCACTCCTGGGGTCCCATCATAGGCATCGTGTTCCTCCATCAAACCTGTATCTATTTGGTGCAATCACACTATTGGGTGAGTGAAAACTCAGTGGGAATTTCCCGAAGGATTCATGCATACCATATCATTCCAAACAGTTTAAACTAAACATATTCAATTATAATGAGGATAATGTGAATTTAAATGTAAATGTATAGATGTATGAATGTATGATCAAGTCACAGATCTGGGGATGCACATCTAGCTGTCAAAATAAAGGGTCACCCAAGGAGAACTAGTCACCTGAAAAAATACTCATAGGTACGCCCAAGGAGAACTAGTCACCCGAAAAAGACTATGCAAACTGCCCGTGGTAGATTATCTACCTGGAAAAAGTCATGTAAGTGAGTGCGCCTAAGGATATCTCCTAAAAAAATACACGGGGTACGCCTGAGGAGTGTCTAATCCCGGAAAAGCCTCATGTAAAAAAAGAGCACCCAAAGTGGCACAAATGCACATGCTCTATTAGTTTAACTGAAGTGCTAGAGCCTTCAGGAATTCAATTAGAGTGTGACTTACATCGAGCACTCGGAAAAGCTCATATCTCATGTGTGAATGTCATGTACCATGATGCCCATGCACATTCTATAGGATTAAGAAGATTACTCTCATAAGCATAATCAAGACTTGTAGTCCTTTAATAGGATATCTAGCATTTAAATATGAGCTCAATATAAATTCATTTACTTTCCCAAGGTCCAAAGGAAAGCCCACAATTATTACATTTTAAGCATATTAAATTGTTAACAAGTCTATTCAACATTTCTCATGAAAGATAGCGTTCCATATATAACTTTAGTTTGTAAAATAGGATGAAATGGGATATCATGACCCTTATCATTACTAGTAGGACTATGCCCAAAATCAAGACATTGCCAAAATATCATAGAGAATGTAATGCTAAATTCCAACTATATAGTTATTAACTGTGGGGCTTGAGTAATGGAATTTGATATACTAACTCATATTCATCACGTCCATATGGAGACTAATGAGTTACTTACTATTGGTATTAACTTCATTAGTATCAAATTATAGCAATTCTAACTCATATAATGAGAAATAGAGCAAGCTTATCATTGTAATGGAAGCAAGGTTTCTTACATTTAATGCAACTATATATGTACTTAAGTAATTGTAAATGTGGCATAATGTATGTGCGACAACCCTTATGAGTTGGATTAGAGTAACATAATTTAAGGCATTCCCACGTGTTTATTCATGTCAATTCAAAGTTGAAGGAACACAACTACTATTATATAATATCTTTCTACGACTATTTTAGAATTCCATGAAATGATGAAGCCATGTGGGATATCCCTCACCTTGGGTCGGTGTTGTCCTTGATTTGGTATCTATATAAGGTGAGTTCAAGAGTCTCATTCATGGAGTTGATTGAAGGGGATTATCCTTCGATGTGAATAGCTGTAAATTGCACCTATATAAAACATTCCAAGATCTCAGTGAGTCACTATTGAGTTGACTTGGTTGAGATTCCCAACTAACCAACTAGTCGAATATAGGGTTTAAGGAAACCACCTATTTATAGCAATAGTCGTCGGGTCCCTGAATTAGTGTGGCTTCTCAAACTCTCCTGGGATGATATCTACAACTAGTTTGAGGGTTGTTTTAGATTTAACTCAGCTGGGAATCTGGGTGAGTCAACTCACCACCGAGTTGAGAGAATACGATCTACCGATTGTAGAGCCCCAACCTGATCATCGGTTGATCTGAGTGGCTGAGAGGGTTTGTACGAGGAGTCCTGACCCGAGTCCGTCGAAATCAGGGACGCACATCCCTGGCCCAAACTCAATTCACTGATAGTCCTAGGATTGAATCAGTTAGCGTATTGGATTGAGTCACTAACATATTAAAACAGACGGTGATATGAAGGCGTTTTATCCTCATACCTACACTAGAGTGGGGATGTTTGCTGTCAGCAAGGGAGTTCGGTTCTGATTGGCTCGAGTCGGGTCTGAGGGCTGTGACTCGGTGCGGAACTGGGTTGAACAGAGGAAGTTGATGTCCGGACTCATCTTCAACACCGTCGAGTCGGAAGTCTGATGCAGGCTCAGTACTAGAGAAGATGAGCTGATTAACCTTCCAAGTAATCAGCAGAAGGCATCCCTGCGGACACCATTCCAGTGTATTAACATTGAGCTGGGTGTAGTTTTGGTGGAATAGCCGCTGTAGATGGGTCAGCGTTCAACAGCAGCTCGTGGGTGGAGGATCTGACAGCGAGAGCAAGTGCGTCTGGAGCAGCGAGTCAGAATAGAGATGGCTCAGCTGGTTTGGATGGGTCGGGTATGCACCAGTAGCATCTTGCAGCGGCTTCTTCTTCCTTTCTCCTACCCACTCTTCTCTCCTAATGGTGGAATGGGTCCGAAACTGACTCAAACCCGTTCTCTGTGGTAACCGAGTCGAGATGTGGCAGCAGGCTGTAACTCGCGGCTACCCTCTCTCTCCCTCGTTATCTTTTCCTCCCCGGATAGCTGCCCTAAAAGCGGCTTTTTTAAAGGCTACGCCAACCTGTTCCTAAAGCTATACAATTCTTACTAATCGGCAGATCAGTTGGGTTTTTTAGAAATTCCTAATCATGAGCAGTTGAGATGATCTGATCGTACTGTGCTTGTAAGGTTGCGATCCAATGCTGTTGACGGACTTCTGACACCAGGACCCACCATTTGGATGGTCTAGATCAGCTAGTGGGACCCACATACAGGTGATGGGTTATTTCAGCCAACAGAGGAGATGACTCCTCCACCTATGATGGATTTGGATCCGATGGATGATCTTATGATCCAGGGAATTTGGATGGCGTGGATAGACGGTGATCCTCCCTTAGTGGTTTTGAAGCCCACATGCCACGACGGCTCTCTCATTGAGCTAGGAACCCTAAAACTGCTTCTGACCCAACAGTTGGGATTTGATGAAGTGGAGGGTCGAGATTTCAAGAGCCAGCACACGCGCATGCCAACGTGGAAAGGAGAGGAAGAGAATCTTTCTGTTTTCGGAAAGCCAGCTGCATGAGGGTTCTACTACTGTCGAAAATCGTGTGCACATAAGTGCCTATCAACATGCGTGAAGAGCTGGGTTTTGATTAGAATTTCCTGGGCTACCTAATGGACAGTTTAGATCATCCAAGGGAATGATCGTGGTGGCCAGCGGTGGTGATAAATGGACAGCCCAATTTGAATTTGCGTGTGCGGCGGGAAAGCAGGAGAAATTCTACTTTTTTTTTTTTTTTTTCATCGGGTCAGCGCTGGTTTTAACCCAGCAATGGTCCCATGTACATCATGTGTACATGGGTCTGTGCACATGCGGCGGTTCAAAAATGGGACCCGCGCGATCCCTCGAGAAATCTAAACCATTGATTCTCTTAAAGGATTTGGTTAAACACTTTTAACAGTGGATTTATATTTTTAGGTGGGCTGATCTAATCATTTAATGTTTAAAGAGATTAGTTATTAGGTTTTAAGATAGGATTAGGATATGGGTTTTTACAATTTTAGATTGGTTTTGAATATGATTTGATTGTCCATATGACTTCTTGACATGTTCTAATACAAATGTGAAATGCATAGGTCAAGTTAAATGGTTGGATTGTGACCTTGCTAGATAGATGTGCTCAGTATGGTGTAGATATCGGGCTACTAGTTTGTTTTATATTTTTCTTATTTTATAAAGTGGTTGGTGAGTAGGATTTGTCTTAAGTTTCAATGGACTCTTAGAGTGATCTTAGACCAGACTCGATGAGAGTTGTAACTAATGAAAATTTCTAGAGTTGTTCGTGGTTCACAAAGGTGGTCTCCTTGTGAATCATTTGATAATGATATCCTATATTCCCACACACCTAAATACATCCTACGGTTTAATGGTAACACCTGAGTACCCAAAGTACAGGGTGTTACAGTCTAGCACATGGAAAATTTAGGAGAAAATAAATCTCATAATGGCCCTTAATGGCCCTTAATGATCATAGTGGGCCCCAATAGATGGAGGGTGTGAATACAACACACAAAATGAGGTGGGCTTGCTGTTGGGCTTGACTTGCAACACCCCAAACATGCTGGACATCCCAGGTGGGCCTGGGCATCCCAAGGCCTGGACGACCATCTAAAAATGCATCAAGGTGGGCTCCAAAGGGGGACATCTTTCCAGGGAGTGGTCCACACATTAGTGGGCCACACTAGCGATGACGGCCTGGTGATATACATACATCAAAGTGGGCCACAAGGTAGGGACGGCTAGCCATCCTTGGGCGTCCCAAGGGGTGGGACGGCTGGCCCCTAAATGGTGAGTAAGGTGGGCCCCACTTGGGGACGTCCTACCAAGGTATGGTCCACATCTAAGTGGGCCACACCCTAGGGTGAATGGCTGAATAAAACATACATCATGGTGGGCCTGAGGTGGGGTAGATGGCCAACCCATGGCTGGACGTCCAGCATGTGCTACTGTCTCAACCTCAGAAAAGCCCCAAAATCCGACAAGTTTGGTGGCCCACATGCACCTAAGGTGGGTCCCTACAAGGTGGGCAACAAGATGGGTGAAGGGGAAGGGCACCATCACACCCAAACACATGCAATAAAAATGGACAGTAAGATCCAGAATAATATTAATATATATATATATATATATATATATATATATATATATATAGCATGAACACATTGTTGTCCTTGATTTGAACACCCCATTAGAGTGGGCCCAAATCTGCCAAAAATTTGGGAAAAATGTGGCCAACCTCCCTATACATGTATACAACAAGGTGGGGTCCACAAAAAGTAGCCCACCATTTCAAAATCAAACTGATATTTATGCTTTTCCATCATGTAGGGTGGCTGGACAGTCGAAAAAATCTGGACTATCCACCCCTATTGGGCCACTCTTTTAGGTGGTTAAACAGAGTCAGACGGAGGTGGAACTTATTATACATCTAAGTGGGGTCCACACCTCCAGAAATGATCTATCATTGGGGTAAAAACATCCCTCCAACCAATCCAGAAATCCATGCCAAGATCAACTAGAAACAATCCAGAAAATTTTCTTAACAACAATATACATCTGGAAATAACTGAGCATAAGTATTAAGAAAAGGGAAAATACCCCATAAAATCTGTGTTATGGTCCACCTTAGTGGGCCCCACAAATATCCAGACCAAATCCCCTTCTCAAAACCCCTTCTATGTGTCCATTATTGGGCAAATAGGACACCAACGTCCATAGAATGGACAGTCATGTGCGTCCAATCTACTTGGACGGTCTGAATATTTCCAGGCCACAAAGTAGGCCACACACATCAGGAATCAGGAGATGAATAAAGGAAAAATAGATATCTAGCCACAAGGAAATGGGCTCTGCCATATTGAAGCCCTTTCCTTCATCACACAAACACATATCCACTATATCATTGATGTTACATGGATCTAAGCATGCATGGCCCTACTAATCAAGATCTAAGGTGAGGATGCCATCCCCACCAAGGATTAAGGGTCTAGATGACCTAAGAAGCCTTAAACCTAAAGGAAAATACCATGATGGGGTCCATGGAGAATGACCCCATCTATAGATCATGCATGCAAGGGGTGGGCCATTGGCCACACCCATGAAGACATGTGGACCTCCACCATCACTTGATGGGCCCCACATGCTCCCAAAGGTGAAATGAGGAAGAGGAAGAACATCTAAATAAAGAAAATCTAAAAATCTAAGCTACAAGAACACCCACCTCTCAAAACACCAAGATTCTACCACCAATGGACTTCTCAAGCTCCAATCACAAGGATCAATGGTTGAGATCTATTGTTGAGTGTTAGATGAGGGGCATTTTGAGAGAGATAGGGCTGGAATTTACTGAGTAAGGTGGGACGTCCAAGCTCCTCTAGCTAGAGAGAAAGTGAGAAATGAGGGAGAGAAGATGGGAAGAAATGAGAGGGAAGTTGTTAGGATAGGTAGTTTTAGGGAGAGTAATCATAAATTGTTAGAAACTAGAAGCAAATGATGGTTCTTGTCTCCTTGAGAAGAGAAATTTCAGACTTTTCTAGCCTAGGATAGAGAAAAAGGCATGATTGCTATTGGAGGGAGGGAAAGGTGGTATCCTAAAGAAGAGAACCCATCATGAGATGCTAACTATGGACCTATGACCTAGGTTAGCTAGGCTAGCTAGGAAATTATGAAATATAGGATGTTGTCATGCATGGGAAAATGTGTACACCCTAGGTGGGCCCCACAAATCACGATCAACATTCTAGAACAAGCACAACCTACATCTTTTGATGTATAACTCGGATTACCACACGAGATGCGGCGTTGGAACCACGGGGATGATGTGGTCGCTATGGCGCTAGTTTCGGGTCGATCCGGGTCGGGTTTATATAATGGGACTTAAGGAACATCGCAAATGCAAACCGTTGGTCACGGGTTGCCGAAATTCAACCAGTAGGACCGTAGGACCCGATAGAACGAAATGGATACTAAGGTTAAGAGTCTCACAGCTCTCCCCTCCTAACAAAAAATTTCATCCTCGAAATTTACCATAACCAAGACAAAACGAAGGAAAAATGTAAAAGCATCATCATCATATGAGAAGGCAATACAATCAATCAAGCATCAAACAAATGGGAATAGCTCTCCCGAATCTCAGCCTCACGCTCCCAGGCTGCCTTGGCCTCGAAATGGTGACCCCACTGAACTTTCACCAGGGGAATGACCTTGGTTCAGAGAACCTGCTCCTTTCGATCAAGGATGTGAATTGGCTGCTCAATATAAGAAGCATCCTTATGGACCTTAAGGGGCAGCCAATCAATCACCAAAATAATGTCCGACCCACACTTCCGTAACATCGATACATGGAACATGTTGTGGATACCAGACAACTCAAAAGGTAAGGCGAGCCTGTAGGCCACGGCGCCCACATGCCCGGTGATCTCAAAAGGTCCTATGAATCTCGGGGTAAGCTTGTCATTCGCTCCAAACCACACGATGCCCTTCATAGGCGAGACCTTGAGATACACCATGTCCCTTACCACAAACTCCAGAGGACGATGCCGATGATCTGCAAAGCTCTCCTGTCAGCTCTGAGTTGTGCGCATACACTGCCTGATGATATTAATGACCTCTGACGTCTGTTGCACAAGCTCCGGACCTAAGAGATGACGCTCTCTAACCTCGGTCCAATAATTAGGAGATCTGCACGGTCTGCCATATAGTGCCTCAAAAGGAGTCATGCCAATGGTCTCCTGATAACTGTTATTGTACACAAACTTGGTCAGACGCAAATGCTCATCTCAGCTACCTACAAAGTCGATCACGTAAGCACTGAGTATATACTTTAGGATCTGGTTGACCCTTTTAGTCTGCCCATTCGTCTGTAAATGATAAGCAGTGTTGAGCTGCAAAGTAGACCCCATCGCCTGCTAAAAGCTCCTCCAAAACTGAGACGTAAATCTGGAGTCTCGGTCAAAGACGATCGAAACTGGAATGCCGTGTAGTATCACTATCTCCTCAATAAATACCTTCTCGAGCCGATCCAATGTTCAGGTCGTACGAATCAAAATAAAATGTACTGACTTCGTCAGATGATCAAAGACAACCCAGATGGCGTCGTGACCGAGCTGAGTCTTCAGCAAGCACATGATGAAATCAATCGACACATGCTCCCACTTCCACAGTGGAATGCTCAACAACTGCAAAAGACCAAGGGGCCTCTGGTGGTCGGCCTTGACACGTTGGCAAGTGTCACACTCGGCCACAAAGCTAGCAATCTGATGCTTCATCCCCGACTAAAAATACTACCTCCTCATATCTTGATACATCTTCGTGGAGCCTGGGTGGATAGTAAGTCGCGATCGGTGTGCCTCAGTCATCGGATCTCTATGCAACTCTGGCACGTCTAGAAAACACAATCAGCCTCTAAAGCGAAGTCCATCGTCGGAACCAATCTACCAGTCTGACTGCTCCACGGATACTGCCTCTGCTCTGTACTCCTGTAGGGACTTGTCCGTCTGCTGAGCCTCAATCACCCTTGCAACAAGAGAGGGTTGAATCGATAAGCTCGATAGTTGAACAATAGAAGAATGTAGACCGAACTTGAAGTCGTACACTACAATATCCTCGAGCATCTTCCATTCACATACCAGCACCATCTGGCCATGTGGCTGATGACTGAGCACGTCTGCCATCATGTTTGCCTTGCTCGGGTGGTACTAAAGGTCAAAATCATAATCCTTTAGGAGCTCCATCCATCGCCTTTATCGTATATTCAGCTCCAACTACGAAAATAAATACTTCAGGCTCTTATGGTCTGAGAAGAGTTCAAACCTAACCCCACAGAGATAATGCCTCCACACCTTCAGTGCGAAGACAATAACTACTAACTCTAGATTACGCATGGAGTAGTTCAGCTCATGGACCTTGAGCTGGCGCGAGGCATACGCCACTAGCTTCTCGTGCTGCATAAGGGCAGCACCCAAACCAACTTTGGAGGCATCAGTAAACACAACGAACCCATCACTCCCAGAGGGAAGAGTGAGGACGGGAGTGGACGTGAGGCGGTCCTTCAACTCCACAAATGCCTCCTTGCAGGCATCACTCTAGACGAACTCAGCGCCCTTCCATGTCAACCGGGTCAGAGGTGCTGTAATGTGAGAGAATCCCTCAATAAATCATAGATAATATCTTGCTAGATCAAGCAAACTACGGATCACAGACGCGTTATGAGTTGGCCCCACTGATGCACTGCATCAATCTTCGAGGGGTCCACAGCGAGACCCTCCCTCGTCACCACGTGACCGAGGAACTTCACCTCCTTTTGCTAGAACTCTCACTGCTCCAGCTTCGCATATAGCTGGTGGGCACGGAGGGTTTCTAACATAATTTGCAAATGCATTACATGGTCCTCCTGGGTCCTCGAATACACCAGAATATCATCAATGAAGACTACGACAAACTGGTTGAAGTAGGGCCGGAAGACCTCATTCATCAGCCGCATAAAGATGGTGGGCACATTGGTTAGCCCAGAAGACATGACTAGAAACTCAAAATGATCATAGCGCGTCTAAAAAGCTGTCTTCGGAATGTCCCCCTCTCGGACCCGAATTAGATGATAACCGGAGCACAAGTCAATCTTGGAAAAGAACTGAGCACCCTACAGCTGGTCGAACAAATCATCAATCCTCGGGAGTGAGTATCTGTTCTTAATAGTGACCATGTTGAGCTCGTTGCAATCCACATAGAGCCTCAACGAGCCATCCTTCTTCTTCATGAACAATACCGGGGCTCCCCACGGTGAACTGCTAGGATGAATAAAACCTAACTCTCATAACTCATCCAACTGCTCCTGCAGCTCTTGCAACTCCATCGGTGTCATTCGATATGGGGCCTTCGAGATAAGTGCAGTACTGGGCACCTGATCTATCTGAAACTCTATCTGCCGGTGCGGCGGTAAACCCGGAATCTCCTAGAACACATTGGGGTAATCATAAACGACCAGCAATTGCTCAATACTCCCAGCCACTGACTCCTCAACTACACAGGCCAATAAACTAGACAGCGGCTCTCCTCTGGGCTCAGCGACGAACTGGAACAATGGCAAGCTGGGTATACACGCACAGTCCAAAACGGTGTGATATTCGGCAAGCCAGTCCGTACCTAGGAAAACATTAAAATTTGACATCGACAACATGAATAAATCTGCTGGCAGGAAGATATCCCTAACCAAGATGGGGCAAGAAGGACAAAAACGACCCAAAACTGAAGTCTTCCTCAAAGGAGTCGATACTGACAAAGCCTGATGCACAAACTCTAATGGTAGACTAGTTGACCAACAAAACTCTTCAGCAATGAATGAATGAGATGCACCCGAATCGAACAACACATGAGCAATAGAAGTTGAGATGGGAAGAATACCCTCGACTACCCCTCTAGATGATGACTGAGGGTCCTGCTGAGCAGCATAGAATCTGGTCTGGGTTGGCTAGGGAAGCAAGCTTGACGTCTGAGGGTCCTGATCATGCACTTGCTGCGCAGCATAAACTCTGCCCTAGGTCGATGGGTTAGGTGCCTGTCCCCTCTGCATCTGCGTTTTCTGCTATTGTTGTGGTCATTGCGACGGCCTACCATGCTGTCTCTGCTGCTACTGAGGAGGCCTAGGAGGCTGGTGCTGTGGTCGCTGTGGAGGTTGCTGCGGTGCCCTCGGCTGCTACTGCTATTGCTGAGGATGGGGACACTCGTGCTTATGATGTCTCATCCTCCCACAACCAAAATAGACTCTAGTAAATGTACCAGAAGAAGAAGCTAGCTGTGAAGAAGATGACAGTGGTTGCGCTGCTGGTGCTCTAGACCTTGGACGGCCACTATGCCGATGGTGCTGATGTTGACGGGAGCTACCAAAAGGCGCCTTCCTCTTCTGGTCCCCACTATAATCTCTAGACCTCGGCGAAATGACCCAATCCTCCCTATAGACCAAGGCCCTATGAACAACCTGGTCCAACATCATCAATAAATGCCTAACCACATAGCTACAGAGGGCGGGACATAAGCTGCTCACAAAACAGCGGGCCTTCCGCCTCTTGTCATCAATAAGATAGGTGGTGAATCTGGACAAAGCAACAAAACACGCTTCATACTAAGACATGGTCATATCACCCTAAACAAGGGTCTCGAACTCCAGCGCTCTCTGCTCCCGAACGTGCTCAGGGAAAAACTTCTGATCAAAACGAGCCACGAAGTCCTCCCACGTCTAAACAAAGTCTAGTCCGGATGATCTGGAAACAGAAGTCCACCAGTGTTGCGCCTCTCCCTGAAGGAGGAAAACTGCTAGGGGAACTCTCTGCTGGGTAGTGCACCGCATAGTATCAAACATCTTCTCCACCTTGGAGCACCACAACTCAGCTGCGAAAGGGTCTGGCTCACCCCTGAATCATGGGGGATCATGCTGTCTGAAATCTCGAAACAGAGCACTCGCTCACATCTGCTTAACCTGCTCGGGAGTCTCTACAGGATGTCTGCCCTGTCCCTATAGGGCAACGGTGATGGCATGCAGCATCTGCTGTAACTGCTCGGCTTCGACTGGGATTGTAGGAAATAAAGGGGTGGCACTGGCCTCAGGTGGAGTCATAGGAACTATGGGTGCCTCAGGTACGGGTACAGCAGGCTCTGGCGGGGGTATAGGTGTAACCGGGGGCGAAATCAGGACCTCGGGGATAGGGTCCTCGATAGGTGGAGCGGGATGCGCTCAAGTCGCTCGAGCACCTCAAACACCACGGGCTCCTCTCGTACCACGACGGGGCAACATGGTCTATAGAAACAACAAAGGCGTATATTAGCCTTGAGAACTTCTCAAAGGCTCAGACGTTAGAGAACCAAACCAAGGGTTATGCACTCGGCACATGAATTGTCCTAAGCTCGTAGCAGATATGTAATGTTGTCCTTAGTTATTTTGGAGGTTATTCTCTGATATACTCTCATACCAATTCCTGTCATGGCCCAGACTTAGAGAGCGGGCTCACAAGTTTCCCGATTGGCGCCAACAACCTCCGTAACACCCCATTCTCGGCTCCTAGTACCCATTCACCAGGTTCCGATCTTAGGATCTTATAAGGAGGATTTCTATATCACAAGTCTATTTCATAATCAGCATACCTAAGATCATAACCATAAAAAATAACTACAAGAACAGTATTACAAAATCCATAAGGAATTAAAACTTTTTATAATATATGGCTCGAAATAAAGAAAGACACAATGATAAATGATAAAACTCCAAAAGAGATAGCTCCTCGGCAAGCTCCTACTCCAACACCTACTACTGCCTAGTGTCACCTGCATGCATCAATCATGTATAAGCTTATAGAAAGCTTAGAAAGTGGTGTGTGTAGGATAGGCGCCAAGGGTTCAATATTAAAGTATGCGGAAATGCTGGCAAGACCATGAATATCATCAATACTATCAACCATACCAAGGCTATACTATATCAAGCAAGAATGATATCAGCTGTCACAAGGCTATGCAATGCGACATATGAGTACTGAGCGTCATACCAAGGCGATGCAATAAGAGGCATACATAGCTAAATGTTATATGTAAGGTGCAATGCAATCATGCCAGTCCTCATATCAAGTCCACATATTAATACAGTTCCTCTTAAGGAAATCACTGGGGTTAAATACACTACATGCTGACTGCCGCCTCCCTAGCTGTGTAGACAGTGAGCGTTAGAGACCTCACTACCCACTCGTAGACAGCCAATCACCAACAAACCTCGATGGTAGCAGACCCATTTATGAGCTAGTCAAACTTAGCCTAGCTTAAATGCCTTCTCACTTGGGTGAATAAGGCCACACCCCTTTCTAACCGACCACATTACAGTGGGAGAGACGGCTTCAGGGTGTAGGCACCAACACTTATATTTTCACTTAGTCTAGATGTTGAAGCGTCTCCTGGTACCATGAAGGTTTTGGGACTTTCACCTAAGGACATCCTAAGTGCCCACAGTGCTCAAAATAATATTTTTGGTGTCCAAATCTGGTCATCCATGTTATGCCTGTGGAGGCCACGACCCTGATAAAGCTAGGGCAGATATTTATGTCATACCAATGCAAGATGTATGAATCAAGCAAGTCAACCATGCATCAGTCCTGCCCACCCAGCGCTCATGTAAGGCAACTCCATAACTCTGGGAGTCTCATAAAATAATCTGCCCAACGGCATAACTCATGATCAATCATACCATGCTCCAAGCATACATATGATGCTCATGGATGAATCATGAAGGTAACTAAGCATGACATGTGACAATGTTGTGCTCCCCTTTTACCAAGGTTAAGTCTAGATACTTAGACTACTCCTCAAAATGTGAAAGAGACATACTACTAGTGGGGGCCCAATGGTTTGGGGTAGCCAACAAGGTCTAAGTAAACAATACTACAGGCATAAAGGGTATAAATGTGCCCAAACAAGGTCTAAGGTGGACATTTGACCACCAGTAGATGAGAATGGACCTAACAAATGGGCCTAAGGTGGACATTCTATAAGTGTTATGGTCTCATGCTCCTTTGATTGTTAAATTTTGTAGTGCCAAAACCACAATCTATGTCTTGTATAGCACATTGATATATTTGTTCAAGGCAATGCATCACATGTACAAGGACAATGCTTCAAGACATGAACAAGTTCTACTTCAAAGAAATGTAAAATCAAGTACATTATTCACTCCTTTAAGCTTCAAAGCTCAATGTCTTAAAGCGACATCGAAAGACAAGTGAGCCGTTCATACTTAAGACTCAAGATGAAGTACAACTCAAGTACTAGAAAATCAATCTTCAAAAGATCACAAGTTCAAGCTTCATTATGTGTCACGATATCAAGCTTCATGAACTTCAAAGATCGTCTATCATCTGAAGAAAAGAAGGTTCAATGTTCATACGTCATGTTCAAGGTATGAAAGACCTTAGATTGACCTTAGGGTAGGTCATTTCAGATACATAACTCAAATTGAATCATTTTATAAGTATTTGGTCTGTTCTTAGACTAGTCCTGGACACTATTCAACTAGTCCTAGCACTGGCTCGACCATTCCAAAAAATTCCAAGACCAATCCTAAGTTTGTTGCAAATTTTTAGACTTTTTTGTTGAGCCATGACTACTCCTTGAGACTACTCGACCGGTCATGTGAACAGTGCACGACTCGTCCTCGACCAATCTTGTAGTTATGACTCGAATGCCAGCGATGATTTCAGCACCGCACGACCAGTCGTGGACAGGTCACGACCGGTCGTGGAGGTCCCTCGACCGATCGTGGATGGCCTATGACCAGTTGTGGAACAGTTTTTCTGATCACGCTCAAAATTTTAAAAATTTGTTGGTCGTACGACCAGTCGTGATGTCTACAGGACCAATCATGAACATGACTTCTACACTTATAAATAGAGCATGATTTTCAGAGTTTGATATTCAATTCAAGTAAAATCAAGGCATCACTCTAAGAGATAAGTTTATTAACTTCTTAAGCTATATTATGCACATTTAATATTCTCTTTTATTAGATTTTTATATTTGATTTTGTATTCTGCATTCCAATCTGATTTAAAAGAGGGATTGAAGAGTTCCTACTTCTTGGAATCAAAATCAATTAGAGCTAGCCCAACTTGATTTAATTTAAAATCAATTTAAAATCTAGAACCATTTCAATTATGAGTGTGGACATTGAAATTCTATTCGAACTTCTACTCCGATTTGGTTCTTCCGGGCTGTAACAAAAAGAGAAATTCAGGTATTTTACATTTGTGTAAATCTTCTATTTTTGGTTTCTTTTGAGATTTGAGCTAGAAAAATCTCATTGTTTTGGTTATTTGAGGAGACCCAGAAAACTCAGAGTGTGGGGTTTTTGAATTGTGTTAGCCCATTTGAAAGACACAATTATGAGGGTTTTAGGTGAACCTGAAAAAACCTATTTTGATAGTGAACGCTAATATCCACGGTGTGAGGATATTAGGAGTGGAGTAGCTGTGTGGCTGTTGTTTAGCAGTTGGTGTACACACAGGCAAACCACTATAATTCTGTGTTTAGATGTGTGGTTTATTTTCTATATCTTTTATCATTCAAGTTTGTGGGATGTATTTGTGGATGTGAATATTGTAATCATTTACATTTTAAACATTATGGTGAATGTTGTAATAGCTTATATTTCCTTTCAAGGTATTTCCTTTTTATTCCTCTTTAGTTTGAGTTTTGGATACCCAAACTATTCTAGTAAGGTTGTCCTGCCATAAATCCTTAGTTTTTATGGTGTAAGGTTGTCCTTAGAATAACATTGGTATTAACCTCTCAATACTAGAATTTTGAGGTTGCTTTACATTTCCGTATTGTGATTGTTTAAAGTGTTATCTTTCCTTTAATTGATTAAATTCCACTGTTATCATTTTAATTTGGCATAGTGCTATTCACCCCCCCCCCCCCCCCCCTTTAGGACACATAGCTCTCATCCTTTTCAAGTGGTATCAAAGCCTAATAGCTTGTTTTAATTGTTATTTCTTTTTGGATTAATTTCCTGAGCTAATCGATCTAAGCTTTTTATAAGATATCAAATTTTGATAGCCTTTCAGTCACTAGGCCTCCACCATTTGATGGATCCAATTATGCCTATTGGAAGGCCAGGATGAGAAATTTTTTTTTAAATCCATGGATGAGAGCATGTGGCAAGACACAGTGACTAAATGGACCCCTCCTACCACTGAAGTGACTGGTATCGATGGATCAAAATCTATGAGAGTAACACCTTATTTTGCATGGACCACTCTTGAGAAAAATGAGAGTGGTGCTAATGTCAAAGTACTAAATGCAATCACTTGCGCACTATCACCAGATGAATTCAAAAGAACTATATCATGTGATACTGCAAAGCAAGCTTGGGATATTTTAGAAATGACACATGAGGGTACATCAATTGTCAAGAAATCTAAAGTCCAAATCCTCACAACTAAATTTTAGGAAATACATATGGAAGAAAATGAAATGTTTATGGACTTCTATACAAGATTAAATGACATTGTGAACTCTATGTGGGGTCTTGGCAATAAAATCCTAGAAAGTAAAGTGTGTGCAAAGATACTACGCTCACTTCCTGGATGGTTCAATTCTAAGGTAACTGCGATCCAGGAACTTCGTGATACAGACAATATGAAGGTAAAAGAATTAGTTAGCTCTTTAAAGACTTATGAGTTAACTTTTAAAGCTCTTAAAGGTAAATCTGTCACCCTTAAATCTTCTAAAAATGTTTCTCAAGAAAATAGTAGTAATTCTGATTTAGAAAATTCTGAAGATGATATGGCCCTTTTAGCTAAAAAGTTTTACAAAATTTTCAAAAGTATAAAGAGGGTTGATTTTCAAAAATCTAATGATAAGAAAAGATTCACAACTAAAACTTGGAAATCTTTAAAAGATAGTCAATGTTATAATTGCCAAGAATATGGGCATTTAACAAACAAGTGTCCTACTAAGGGCAAACCTAAAAAGAAAGGTATGTTGGCTACTTGGGATGAATCTTCTGGCACTGAAGCCTCTTCTGAATCAGAAGATTCTAAAACTGAGTCAGGTAATGAAGTCAAAGCCCTTATGACTCTAGCCAAGTTTACTTTTTCATATCATGATGATTCAACTAGTGAAGAAAATATGAATAGTGATCATGAAAATGAAGAAGATCTTCAAGACGCTTACAATGCCCTATACAAGGAAAGTTGTAAAATTGTTGTTAAACTAAAACTTCAAAAAGAAAAGTTTTTAAAACTTAGAGAAAATTTTGATTCTCTTGTTTTAGAAAAATCTCACATTTCAGATTGTTATGAAAAATTGAAATGCGATTTAGATTTCAAAACCTCCCTTATTGAAAATCTTAAATATAAAAATGAAAAACTTAAACTTAAAGTCTCTTCACTTTTGAGTTTAAAGGATACATGGAGGTATGCCTAAGGTGATCCAAAGTTAGAAAAGCTTTTGTTTGGATCAAGAAAATGTGGCGACCGATCCAGTTTGGGCTACGATAAAAATGTTCCTCCTAAACAAAAGTATACTCCTCCTAAGTTTGTGAAAGGAGAATGTCAAACTCAAAAGGGAATAGTTCAAATAATTTTTTTTTAAAAAATGTTAAAACTTTTCAATCTTTAAAACCCAAATGCAACCATATCAACTATAAAAATCAGAACCGAAACCCTTTAGCTGAGAAAATAGTTGATTTACTCATGGAGCTCTTAAAATCTAACTTAGTAGGTCCTTCTTACAACAACTACAAATATAAGAAGACCAATTATACTCCTAAAGCCAAAACAGTTATGAAATGGGTTCTTAAGGTTACTTGCTTGGTTGCCCACACTGCTTTCAAAGCATCAAACCATTTAAAGTGGTACCTAAACAGTGGATGCTCCAGGCACATGACTGGTGACAAAGGTCTGTTCACCACTCTTAAAGACATGACTAATGGATCAGTCACATTTGGTGATGGTAGCAACTGCAGGATTATTGGCCAAGGTACGATTAAACTTTCTAACCTCCCTTTATTTGAGAATGTTTGATATATTGAAGGGTTAAAACACAATATGTTAAGTATATCTCAAATATGTGATAAAAATCATAGTGTTAAATTTTCTAACCTAGCGTGTGAAATTTTAAACAAAAATGGTTTAGTAATATTAACTGGTCATAGAACTTCTGAAAACTGCTATATCGTAAGTGATTCTATCTCATCTAATCAATCGTGCTACATGGTCCATACCGATGAAACTGTGTTAAGGCATAAATGCCTTGGACATGTGCACTACCGCAATTTATATAGATTGAGCAAAAGAAAACTTATAAGAGGTCTACCTAAATTACAAAAGGTAGACAAAATATGTGGCGAATGCCAGATTGGCAAGAAAACTAGGAGTACTCACAAAAAGGTGGACTCCAATGCCACATCAAAACCGCTCGAACTCATCCACATGGATCTTATAGGACCAACCAGGACAGAGAGTCGAGGTGGCAAAAAATACATACTAGTAATCGTGGATGATTTTACCATATTCACTTGGGTAGCCTTCTTAAGGGATAAATAAAAAACCCTTGATGAAGTAAAAAGGATTCTCAGATGGATTCAAATGGAAAAAGGTTCTCAAGTCAGTAAGATCCATAGTGATCATGGATCAGAATTTGAGAATAGCATTTTTGAGAAATTCTATTGCGATTACGGAATACTACATGAATTCTCTGCACCCAAAACACCACAACAAAATGGAATTGTTGAAAGAAAAAATAGAGTGCTTCAAGAAATGGCAAATGTAATGTTGAACAGTACGAAGCTCCCTAAAACTCTATGGGCTGAAGCCGTAAATACTGCCTTCTATATAATCAACCGGGTTTATACAAGTATGTCAAACAATAAAACGGCTTATGAAATGTGGTTTGATAAGAAGCCTATTGTCAAATACTTTCGAGTTTTTGGCAGCAAATGCTATATTTTACGTTACCATGAAAATCTGGGTAAGTTTGACACCAAAAGTGATGAAGGGATCTTTTTAGGATATGCTTTGAACAGTCGAGCGTATCAAGTACTAAATAAGAGGACCGGTGTAATTCAAGAATCCATCAATGTGGTCATTGACAATCACTTGAATACACCTGCCTCAAGTTCAGATAATGATGAAGTTCTTCTAATTGACAAACCAGATACTTCATCAAGTCAAAATAACTTTGAACTAAGGACTGTCAAAGATCATCCAACCACTCAGATTCTTGGGAACACTCTCACTGGTCGTGCACTCATAGATAACTAGAAGATATATGTAATTACGTGTGCTTTACATCTCAGATCGAATCGACAAACGTAAAAGAAGCTCTTATTGACGAAAACTGGATAGTTGCGATGTAAGATGAGCTTAATCAATTTATTAGAAATGATGTATGCTATCTTGTTCCTAGACCTAAACATAAACATATTATTGGAACTAAGTGGATTTTCAAAAGTAAGTCTGATAAACTTGGTAATATAATTCGAAACAAGGCTAGACTAGTTGTACAAGGGTACACTCAAATTGAAGGCATCTATTATGATGAAACCTTTGACCCAGTAGCTCGTTCTAAATCAATCAGATTATTTTGTATCCATTACATGCTTTAGAAAGATCAAAATATATCAAATGGATGTAAAGAGTGCTTTCTTAAATGTCGATCTGCATGAAGAAGTGTATGTTGAACAACCAACGGGTTTTGAAGAACCTAAGAATACTGATCATGTCTATCGCCTAAAAAAGGCTCTCTACGGTTTGAAACAAGCTCCCAGGGCATTGTACGAAAAATTGACTAAGTTTCTACTAAGTCATAATTTTCTAATGGGAAGTGTTGATAGGACTCTTTTTGTTAAGAAACATAACGATCATATCTTAATGGTGCAGATCTATGTTGATGATATTATTTATGAATCTACCTGTACTAACATGACTGTTGAGTTTGCAGATCTTATGAAATATAAATTCGAAATGAGCATGGTTGGGGATTTGAATTATTTCCTAAGGTTACAAGTAAAACAACAACCTGATGGTATCTTTATTTCTCAAACTAAATATGCTCTGAAGTTAATTAAAAAGTTTAGATTTGAGAATGGGAAAAATTTTGATACTCTTATGAGTACAACATTAAGACTCTACAGGTAAAAGTGTGGATCTTAAATTATATCATAGTATGATTGGCAGTTTACTTTATTTAACTGCAAGTAGACCTGATATTGTCTTTAGCGTTGGAATTTGTGCTAGATATTAATCTGACCTTGAAGAGTCTCATTTAACTGCTGTTAAGCGGATTATGTGATATGTCGCAAGTTTAGCTAATCTGGGTCTTTGGTACCCACATGATACTAGTGTTCAATTGGCTGGTTATACTGATGCTGATTAGGCTGGTAATATCGATGACAGAAAATCAACCAATGGTGGTTGTTTCTATATTGAAAACTGTTTAGTATCTTAGTTTAGCAAGAAACAAAGTTCCATATCTCTCTCAACTACTGTGGCTGAATACATCGCACCTAGAAATGCATGTACTCAACTTGTATGGATGAATAGAATGTTAAGCGATTACGGAATTGCACATGATTCAATGATTTTATATTGTGATAATTCCAGTGCAATTAATATATCTAAAAATCCAATCCACCATTCATGAACGAAGCACATTGACATTAGATATCACTACATTTGTGAATTAGTGGAAGAAAAGAAAATTTCATTGCAATACATTCCGACCGAGACTCAACTTACTGACATTTTCACTAAACCGCTCGACAAAAGAAGGTTTAATAAATTAAAATTTGATCTTGGAATGTTCAATTTAAATTGATTATTCATGCATTACTGTATTATAGTTTATATATTTGTTAATTTATTTGTTTAAATTTTGAATTTATGAGAAAAATGCATGTTTTTGTCTGTGCATGACCAATCGAGGACGTACTCGACCAGTCATGGCACGACCGGTCCAGGACGTCCCACGACCAGTCGTGTAGCACGCTAGTGCTTTTAATTTTGAGAAAAACCCCTTTTTCCCTCATTTGCTCTTCTTCTCCAACGAGCCTACGCCCTACCGGTCGTACCCACCTTCCTAGATCTTCAAGGTTAGTACATTATTTGCATTTTTCTTATAGATTCAAGTCTATATCACTTCATTTTCACTCTTGGAGTGATTTATTTTGTGATTCATTGAGGTTTTGGGGGTTTTCTTTTGTAAAATCTGATCTAGCAAAACCCCACTCTACATACTTTATAATCTCTTGATTTTTTATATTCTTTGCTGCAAATGGATGCTAGAGGTAGGAAGAAAAGTTCTCGTGGTCCGTCAACATCTAGATCGACACCTATCACATGGCGCCACCTTCGATCACCCAAAGATGATCCCTCCTATGTGTGGGATTTGCGGTTGCGCAATATGATAGTTGAGTGACCTGTAGATGTTGCACATCTTACTCCTTTTGATCTCTTTCCACTTCTCCAATCTGTAGGATGGGATAACCTTCTACATTGGGGTGGGCCAGCATATCGGTCTATTGCGCAGGCTATGTTCGCATGCATTTCTGATTTCTCTACAGAAAATTTAACTTTTAAAATTATTACTAGAGAAGGCCCATTTAAAGTTGATTGTCATCTGATAGTTGGTCTAATGGACTTATTTGTTAATGATGAGGGTATTCCTATTAGTTCTCTAGTTGAGAAACCATCTGAATCAGAAAAATGTATGCTTACTAGGGCATTATGCAATATAGATGTGCAATGGAGTCAGAATGAGAATGCGCTTGCTTCAAGGTACTTTTTACCCAGATATAGAGTCCTTCACAGGATTTTTATTTCAAATGTCTATCCTCGGTTTGGTAACAAAACCGAACTCACTTCTTTCATGGTTCGGATTTTGCATTCCATCATATCTGGTGTTAATGTCTGTCTTCCTTCATTAATTTGTCATTCCATTATCTAATTCTGTCTCCATCCTAGCCACAGCGATATTCCTTTTACATGCCTTATGACTGTGTTGGACACCAATATGTTAGTGCCTATACCTATTAGAGAGGCACTCATTCAACACCTCATCTTCAACAACAAAAATATAAACAAGATGAATTTGAGATTGGCTGATGGCCAAGTGAATGTGGGTGGTGGTGGAGCTGAAGTAGTAAATGAAGAAGAAGGTGGTTTACCTAATGATGTGAACATGGATGATATATTTGATGAGCTCGAATTAGATTCTGAGGCTGACCCTGACTATCAGCCTTCTGATTTTGCTAAGAGGTTGCATTCTCTTGAGGAACAGGTGGCTCAGATTCATGTAACCCAAGATTCCCAATTTGCTTATATGCACAAATATATGAGGCGCATTAACAAGGGTTTACACCAAATTGATCCATCTATTCCTGCTCCCTCTTCTGGATCTGATTAAGTGTTTTCTCATATGGCCCGTAATAACTCTTATGATACTTTACTTTCTTTCAGTTTGTGGGACTGACTTTGGATGAACTAGATTCTTGTTGGTTTCTTATATATGCACAATATTTACTTATATCTTAACTATCTTGCTCCCTTATTCCTCTTCCATATGTTACTTCCTTCCTTTGTCATATTGTGACAAAAAGGGGGAGAAGTTTGGCATGCCTAATATATGGAGAATGTGGTGATTTATGGTATATATGTTTGGCATGTGGAATATGTGGATTATATATGGATTATGGATATGTAGTTTTTTTTTTTTTAATTTGTGAAAGGGGGAGTTAAGTAAGGGGGAGTAGTGTTGATGCAAGTTGATGATAACTAGTGCATGATTCTTTAACCAGGCTGTAACTGGTTTCTTTTGATAACTGGTGGATGATTCTTTGTGTGTATATTGGTTATGTTTATTGTGTAGTGTGTTTTGTCACAAATTTGACAAAGGGGGAGATTGTAAGTGCTATCCTCTCATGCTACTTTAATTGTCAAATTTTGTAGTGCCAAAACCACAATCTGTGTCTTGTGTAGCACATTGATATATATCTTCAAGGCAATGCATCACATGTACAAGGACAATGCTTCAAGACAAGAACAAGATCTACTTCAAAGAAATGCAAGATCAAGTACATTGTTCACAACTTTAAGCTTCAAAGCTTAATGTCTTAAAGCGACATCGAAAGACAAGTGAACTATTCATACTCAAGACTCAAGATGAAGTACAACTCAAGTACTAGAAAATCAAGCTTCAAAAGATCACAAGTTCAAGCTTCATTATGTGTCACGATATCAAGCTTCATGAACTTCAAAGATCATCTATCATCTGAAGAAAAGAAGGTTCAATGTTCATACGTCATGTTTAAGAAATGAAAGACCTTAGATTGACCTTAGGGTAGGTCATTTCGAATACATAACTCAAATTGAATCATTTTATAAGTGTTTAGTCTGTTCTTAGACTAGTCCTAGCACTGGCTCGACCAGTCTAAGAAATTTCAAGACCAGTCTTAAGTTTGCTGCAAAATTTTAGAATTTTTTGTTGAGCCACGACCAGTCCTGGAGACTACTTGACTGGTTGTGTGAACAGTGCATGACTCGTCCTCGACCAGCCCTGCAGCTATGACTCAAACTCCAGCGACTATTTCAGCATTGCACGACTAGTCGTGGAGGTCCCTCGACCGGTCGTGGATGGCCTACGATCAGTCATGGAACGGTTTTATCCGATCGCGCTCAAAATTTCAAAAAATTATTGGTCTTATGACCAGTCGTAGTGTCCATAGGACTAGTCGTGAACGTGACTTCTGCACTTATAAATAGAGCACGATTTTTAGAGTTTGATATTTAATTCAAGTAAAATCAAGGCATCACTCTGAGAGATAAGTTTGTAAACTTCTTAAGCTATATTATGCTCATTTAATATTCTCTTTTATTAGCTTTTTATATTTGATTTTGTATTCTGCATTCCAATCTGATTTGAAAGAAGGATTGAAGAGTTCCTATTTCTTGGAATCAAAATTAAATAGAGCTAGCCTAACTTGATTTAATTTAAAATTAATTTAGAATCTAGAATCATTTCAATGGTGAGTGTGGACATTGAAATTCTATTCGAACTTCTACTCTGATTTGGTTCTTCCGGGTTGCAACAAAAGGAGAAATCCAGGTATTTTACATTTGTGTAAATATTCTGTTTTTTGTTTCTTTTGAGATTGAGCCAGAAAAATCTCATTGTTTTGGTTATCTAAGGAAATCCAGAAAACTCAGAGTGTGGGGTCTTTGAATTGTGTAAGCACATTTGAAAGACACAATTGTGAGGGTTTTAGGTGAACCTGGAAAAACCTATTCTGATAGTGAACGCTAATATCCACTGTGTGAGGATATTAAGAGTGGAGTAGCTGTGTGGTTGTTGTTTAACATTTGGTGTACACACAGGTGAACCACTATAATTCTTTGTGTTTGGATGTGTGGTTTATTTTCTATATCTTTTATCATTCAAGTTTGTGGGATGTATTTGTGGATGTGAATGTTGTAATCGTTTACATTTCAAGCATTGTGGTGAATGTTGTAATAACTTATATTTCCTTTTTATTCCTCTTCAGTTTGAGTTTTTGATACACAAACTGTTCTAGTAAGGTTGTCTGGCCATAAACCCTTGGTTTTTATGGTGTAAGGTTGTCCTTAGAACAACATTGGTATCAACCTCTCAATACTATAAATTTGAGGTTGCTTTACATTTTTGTATTGTGATTGTTTAAAGTGCTATCTTTCCTTTAATTGATTACATTGTGCTATTATCATTTTAATTTGGCATAGTCCTATTCCCCCCCTCCCCCTCCCGCGTCTAGGACATATAGCTCGGCCTTTTCACATTCAACCATCAATGGGCCTAGAGGGGTCCACATTTGGGACATTTAACCACCATTGTCCCCAAGAGGGTGGCCCAACAAGAAAACTAGCCAAATCAAGGCCCAAGGCCCGAATATTATCATGAAAATACAATGGGCAGCAATAAATACACATCACAACACATAATGGGCCCTAAGAGAATGGCTCAAGGCCTTGATGCAACAACATCGGTCCAAGGGGGCAAGTCATGGCCCAAGGTACACATTATTATGGCAAATGGATCAAAGCTATGCATTAAATGGATCTAATGGGTAGCCTACAAGCCCAAAAACAGAAGGCAAGGCCTAAATCATCCATGTGGGCCTCACAACATCGGCCCAAGACTTAGCAAGGCATATCTAACATGCTTCAAGGTGGGCCTTGCAAGTCAGCCTATGACTATGATCTAGATGTGGGCATTCTAGGTTCAATCATACAAGTTACGCTTATAGGCAGCCCATTGGGCCCATAATACAAAGAGGTCAGCCCTTGCACAATAATGGGCTCCAATGGTGGACTTTCAGTCCATTTGGGTCTAATGGACCATAAAAAAAAGATCTGGTTTATAGATGGCCCACCACATTTACCTAAGGATGGGCCTCACAAGGCATTAATTATGCCTAAAAATATCTCAGATATAAACTAACTATGTGTGTACCTAATACTCTCCATTTGGTGGGCCTCAATCCTTAAAATATCCCACAACATGTATCATACACCCCTTAGTACATTGCTGGACTTTTAGCCCACCCAGCTTCCTGGGCCTGCTGAGGTCCAACACATGGAAATTTTGGGAGAAAATAAATCTCATAATGGCCCTTAATGATCATAGTGGGCCCCAACAGATGGAGGGTGTGAAGACGACACATAAAACGTGGTGGGCCTGCTGCTGGACTACAAGTCCAGCTGCACCCCAAACATGCTGGACGTCCCAAAGGCCTGAACGACCATCTAAAAATGCATCAAGGTGGGCTCCAAAGGGGGACATCTTTCCTGGGAGTGGTCCACACATTAGTGGGCCACACTAGGGAGGACGGCTTGCTGAAACACATACATCAAAGTGGGCGACAAGGTAGGGATGGCTAACCCTCCTTGGGCGTCCCAAGGAGTGGGACGGCTGGCCCCTACATGGTGCCCAAGGTGGGCCCCACTTGGGGACGTCCTATCAGGGGATGGTCCCCATCCAAGTGGGCCACAACCTAGAGTGAATGTCTGAATAAAACATACATCATGGTGGGCCTGAAGTGCGTGGACGGCCAACCCATGGCTGGTCGTTCAGCCCAGCTGGACGTCCAGCATGTGCTACTGTCCCAACCCCAGAAAAGCCCAAAAATCCTACAAGTTTTGTGGCCCACATGCATTTGAGGTGGGTCCCTACAAGGTGGGCCACAAGATGGGTGAAGGGGAAGGCCACCATCACACCCAAACACATGCAATAAAAATGGACAGCAAGGTTTAGAATAAAAAAATGCACCAGGAACACATTGCTATCCCTGATTTGAACACCCCATTAGAGTGGGCCCAAGTGTACCAAAATTTTGGAAAAGATGTGTCCAACCTCCCTATACATGTATACAACAAGGTGGGGTCCAAAAAAAGTGGCCCACCATTTCAAAATCAAACTAATATTTATGCTTTTCCATCATGCAGGGTGGCTGGACAATCTAGAAAATCTGGACTGTCCACCCCTATCGGGCCACTCTTTTGGGTGGTCAAATAGAGTCAGATGGAGGTGGAACTTATTATACATCTAGGTGGGGTGCACACCTCCAGAAATGATCTATCATTGGGGTAAAAATATCCCTCCAACCAATCCAGAAATCTATGCCAAGATCAACCAAAAACAGTCCAGAAAATTTTCTGGACAGTAATATACATCTGGAAATAACTGAGCATAAGTATTAAGAAAAGGGGAAAATACCCCATAAAATCTATGTTATGGTCCACCTTAATAGGCCCCACAAATATCTAGACCAAAACCCCCTCTCAAAACCCATTGCAAGTGTCCATTATAGGGCAAATAGGACACTAATGTCCATAGAATGGACAACCATGGGCGTCCACTCTACTTAGACGGTCTGGATATTTCCAGGCCACAAAGTGGGCCACAAACATCAGGAATCAGGAGGTGAATAAAGGAAAAATAGAGATCCGGCGACAAGGAAATGGGTTCCGCCATATTGAAGCCCTTTCCTTCAACACACAAACACATATCCACTATATCATTGATGCTACATAGATTTAAGCATGCATGGCCCTACTAATCAAGATCTAAGGTGGTGATGCCATCCCCACCAAGGATCAAGGGTCTAGATGACCCAAGAAACCTTAAACCTAAAGGAAAATACCATGATGGGGTCCATGGAGAATGACCCCATCCATGGATCATGCATGCAAGGGGTGGGCCATTGGCCACACCCATAGAGACATGTGGACCTCTACCATCACTTGATGGGCCCCACATGCTCCCAAAGGTGAAATGAGGAAGAGGACAAACATCTAAATAAATAAAATCTAAAAATCTAAGCTACAAGAACACCCACCTCTCAAAACACCAAGATTCTACCACCAATGACTTCTCAAGCTCCAATGCACAAGGATCAATGGTTGAGATCTATTATTGAGGGTTAGATGAGGGGATTTTTGAGAGAGAAAGGGCTGGAATTTTCTGAGCAAGGTGGGACGTCTGAGCTCCTCTAGCTAGAGAGAAAGTGAGAAATGAAGGAGAGAGGATGGGAAGAAATGAGAGGGAAATTGCTAGGATAAGTGATTTTAGGGAGAGTAATCATGAATTATTAGAAACTAAAAGCAAATGATGGTTCTTCTCTCCTTGAGAAGAGAAATTTCAGACTTTTCTAGCCTAGGATAGAGAAAAAGGCATCATTGCCATGGGAGAGAGGGAAAGGTGGTAGCCTAGAGAAGAGAACTCATCATGAGATGCTAGCTATGGACCTATTGCCTAGGCTAGCTAGGCTAGCTAGGCAATTATGAAACATAGGATGATGTCATGCATGGAAAAATGTTTACACCCTAGGTGGGTCCCACAAATCACGATCAACGGTCCACAACAAGGATGGCCTACATCTTTTGATGTGATGTACAACTCGGATTGCCACACGAGATGTGGTGTTAGAACCACGACGACGATGCCATCGCTATGTTGCTAGTTTCATGTCGATCTGGGTTGGGTTTATATGATGGGACTTAAGGATCATAGCAAATGCAAACCGTAGGTCGTGGGTCACCGGAATTCGACCGGTAGGATCGTGGGACCGGATGGAACAAAATGGATACTAACGTTAAGGGTTTCACAGGTATCACCTCGAAGGGTCCTTCTGAGTTCCCGCACTCAGAGTCCGTATTCTCCGGCTCGGACTCATTCCTGACTGTTAGGATTACTTAAATTTCATCTGAATCATTCGACATAGCTAAAGGAAATTGAAAGGAGGTTTGAGAAGGATAACTCATAGGAAATTGCTCTCCAGAAGATGGTTGACAGTGTAAGACTCTGAGAAATAGAACGCAGGAGGATCTAAATGAAGACAGAGGGCGTTCTTTATAGCCTTAATCTGCCGCCTGCAATCATGACGGACAGCTATTTCCGAAGCTGAAACGACAGGACGCCAAGCCCTATAGTACACATGGCTGCTTATCATTAGGCCAAGCCAAAATCCTCAGAGCCGTATGCCGCCAGCAATGAATAACATTCAATGGGCCGATGACGCTCCACCTCTCAATGGGCACGCGGCAGCACCCTACTCACCCAAGCGATTCAAATCCCTAACCGTTGCCACATGTTCATCGACCACTGGCTCGTACTCGAGAGGTTGCCCCCATATTGCGGCGCCTCAATAGCAGAGGGCCATGATTGCGGCTGTTCGTTTCAATTTCACCAACTCATTATCAAGGAGGGAATGACAGTTCACTCCCCCAGCCATTTACTCCCTGAGTCCGAGCTCTAACTCAGAGAGTAGGGGGCTTTTGTTATGGAAAATATGGGCCAACGTCGGAAGAGATGGACTCGGCTCAACCGACTAAGTGAACTCGCCATAATAGACTAGATGTCCAAAGCCAATGAGAGGAGCCTCGGCTCATGAATAATAGCTCGTTTAACCCGGTCCGGTAGTAACCAAAGTTCAGCTTTCAAGTTCTTTTGTAGAGCTTTCACATCAGCCTGGAACCTAGAAAAAGCCATTACACACTCAACCTGATCTCCTCCGACCAAACCCTTGTCGACAAGAGTACCCAGATCGGCCCACTTATGGGCTTCGATTGTAGTAGGTGAGACCAAGACTTCAAGGTCTGCTCGGATGAGAATGTAGTCAGCAATCATGTTAAAGAATCAACTCTAGTAACATGCATGAAAAGTGGTTTCCGGTGCACGATTACAACGTACCCACCAATATCAGCACACGCGTCGTTCACGTCTGATGGCGATAATCATGCCGAGAATGACAGGCACAATTACTTCGATCAAAAGGTATAAATAAGAGGCATAGCTACAAAGACAAGTGCGCAATATCTCACACCTAAAGCCCTAACTACACTACTTAGACCTAGATTCCTAGCCTGACTTTGGCATCGGAGGGTCCCCTGCTCTAGCCGAGGTCTCCTTTGTCCTTCTCCTATGCAGGCTTGTAGGGTTCAGCGTGAATGTTCGGAGCTCGGTGAGGGTGAACCAGATTTTTGCATCAATAATTTAAAATAATCTCTCCGAATGGATGGACTAACGGTGTGATGGAAAACATACATCATGATGGAGCCTTACATAATTGGAAACGGATTGGAGCTGCAGGGCCCACTATGAAGTATGTCTTTTATCCATGTCGTTCATCCATTTTTACATATCATTTTAGGTCTTGATCCCAAAAATGAGAGGGATATAAATCTCAGGTGGACCACACCATAGGAAAACAATAGTGATTGGATATCCACCATTAAAATCCTCATAGGACCACTATACTGTTTAGTTAACATCCAATCTGTTGAGTAGGTCATACAGACTTAGATGAAGGGAAAAAACAAAGATCAGCTTGATCGAAAACTTTTAGGGCTCTCAAAAGGTTTTTAATGGTAGATGTTTCATCAACATTATCTCATGTAATGTGATCCACTTGAGATTGGGATATATCTCATTTTTGGGCTCATATCATAAAATGATCTAGAAAAGTAAATGAACAACATGGATGAAACACATATGTCATGATGGCTACTTGCCAATTAGCACTTTGATGACGCCACTTTAGTAGCAATTACTCAACTTCTCATTAACTGCTCTGTGTCCCACGATGCTTCCTATTTAGTATGCGGATTAGATATTTCCAAGTTGAGTAGTATGATTCGTTATAAGTGATGTCACCAAGTTTTGTGGCCCCACCATGATGTATATTTTGTATCTACATCGTCCATCCATTTTGAGAGATCATATTAAGATATCATCCAAAAAATGAGTCAAATCCAAAGCTCGATTAGACCCCACTATTTTCTACGGTGGGCATAACTCTCCCTGTTGTTTTCTATGGTGGGGTCCACTCTAGCCTATAATCTGACTCATTATTTGGATCATGCCCTATGATGATCTCTCAAAATGTATGGACAATGTGGATATAAAACATACATCAAGGTGGGGCCATATAACTTGATGACGTCCCATATAATTATAAGGGAAATTGACCGTACTCGCCTCGAAGTTTGGGCAAATTACCTAGAAAGCTAGTCATTCCATATATTCTAAGAAGGGCCTTCTAACATGCTTCTGAAAATTACTTGGACCAAAATGCCCTCGTCCTTGTTTCAATAGTTGTACGGTTTTCCAAGGAGGAAGAAGTTATGTCGTATTTAATGCCAAGAAAGTGATGTGTACGGTACCTTTTTTTGCATGTGGGCAAGGACCAAGCTCGTGGGGCCCACATTGATGTATGTGTATAATCCATGCCGCCCATCCTTTTTGCAGTGTCATTTTAACGACTCGGGCCCAGATATCATCCTGATCTAGAGCTCATGTGGGCCACATAATAGAAAACAATGGAGACAATGAAACCCATTGTTGAAACTCTTCAGGCTCACTATGATGTTTGTTAGAAGTGGACACTACCCAAGTCAAGACCTTTTTAGGCCCACGCGGAGCAGGTGGACAAGGTGGACGGAATGGATCGCCCCATTGTGGGCCTTAAGCTATAGTACCAATGGTTTGGTAGAAAAGGACATGAACACATTCAAAACCACGATCCATACAACATGACAACCACGACCCATATAACATAGCAACTACAACCCATGCAAACCACGACCCAAATGGGCCCACCTGATGTATGTGTATAATCCATTCCGCCCATCCTTTTTGTCATGTCATTTTAGGGCTAGGGCCCAAATATCAGCACGATCTAGTGCTTTTATGGTCCACAAAATAGAAAATAATGGTGATAGTTGAAAGTTTCCAGGATAAATGTGATGTTTGTTAGAAGTGGACATTGCCCAAGTTAGGAATTTTTGGGCCCACGTTGAGCTGGCCGATAAGGTGGATGGATCGGATCACCCCATTATGGGCCTTAAGCTATGATACCAATGGTTTGGTAGAAAAGGAATTAAACACATTGAAAACCACGATCCATACAACATGACAACCATGATTCATATAACATGTCAACTACGACCCATGCAAACCACGACCCAAATGGGCCGCAGTTGTATGGATCGCAATTGTCCTGTTATATGGGTCTTAGTTGTATGGATCGCAGTTGTCCTATTATATGGATGACAGTTATCTTGTTATAAGGGTTGCGGTCGCAGTTGTCTTGTTATATGGGTCTTAGTTGCCCTGTTATATGGGTCTCAGTTGTATGGATTGCAATTGTCCTATTATATGGGTCGTAGTTATCCTGTTATATGGGTCACAGTCGCAGTTGTCCTGTTATATGGGTCTTAGTTATCATGTTATATGGGTCTCGATTGTATGGATCGCAGTTGTCCTATTATATAGGTCACAATTATCCTGTTATATGGGTCGCGGTTGCAGTTGTTCTGTTATATGGGTCTTAGTTGTCCTGTTATATGGCTCTCAGTTGTATGGGTCACAGTTGTCCTGTTATATGGGTCGCAGTTATCCTGTTATATGGGTCACGGTCATAGTTGTCCTACTATATTGGTCTTAGTTGTCTTGTTATATGGGTCTTAGTTGTATGGATTATAGTTGTCCTGTTATATGGGTCGCAATTATCCTATTATATGGGTCGCGGACGCAGTTGTCCTGTTATTTAGGTCTTAGTTGTCCTGTTATATGGGTCTCAGTGGTATGGATCGCAGTTGTCCTGTTATATGGGTCGCAGTTATCCTATTATATGGGTCGTAGTTATCCTATTATATGGGTCGCGGTCACAGTTCTCCTGTTATTTAGGTCTTAGTTGTCCCATTATGTGAGTCTCAGTTGTATGGATCGCAGTTGTCCTGTTATATGGGTCACAGTTATCCTGTTATATGGGTCATGGTCACAGTTGTCCTGTTATTTGGGTCACAGTTGTCCTGTTATATGATCTTAGTTGTATGGGTCCCAATTACCCTATTATATGGGTCGCAGTCCTAGTTGTCTTGTTATTCGGGTCGCAGTTGTCCTGTTTTGTGGGTCGTGGTTGTCATGGGTCGTGGTTATCATGCTATATATGGCCCACAATGGGGTGATTTGATCCATCCACCTTGTCGACCAGCTTGCCATGGGCTCAAAAAGTCCTAACTTGGCCCCACATTGATGTATGTGTATAATCCATGCCGCCCATCCTTCTTATCATGTCATTTTAGGGCTAGGGGCCAAATATAAGCTTAATCCAATGCTTGTGTGGCCCACATAATAGAAAATAATGGTGACCGTTGAAACATCAATGGATCAGATGTGGGCCCAAGTTAGGACTTTTTGAAAATAATGGTGACTTGGGCATTGTCCACTTCTAACAAACATTATTATGGGCCCAAGTCAGGAATTTTTAGGCCCACAACAAGCTGGCCAACAAGGTGGATGGATCAGATCACCCCATTGTGGGCCATATATAACATGATAACCACGACCCATATAACAGGACAACTACGACCCAAATAAAGGACAACTGCGACCACGACCCATATAATAGGATAACTGTAACCCATATAACAAGACAACTGCGATCCATACAACCGAGACCCATATAATAGGATAACTAAGACCATATATCAAGACAACTGCGACCATGACCCATATAACAGGATAACAACGATCCATATAATAGGACAACTGCAATCCATACAATGAGACCCATATAATAAGACAACTAAGACCCATATAACAGGACAACTGCAACCGCGACCCATATAACAGGATAACTGTGACCTATATAACAAGACAACTTCGATCCATACAACCGAGACCGATATAACAGGATAAGTAAGACCCATATAACAGGACAACTGCGACTGCGACCCATATAATAGGATAACTACAACCCATATAAGAGGACAATTATGATCCATACAATTGAAACCCATATAACAGGACAACTAAGACCCATATAACAGGACAACTGCGACCCCGACCCAAATAATAGGATAACTGCGACCCATATATCAAGACAACTGCGATCCATACAACTGAGACCCATATAGCAGGACAACTAAGACTCAAATAACAGGACAACTGCGACCGCGACCCATATAACAGGATAATTACGACCCATATAACTGGACAACTATGATCCATACAACTAAGACTCATATAACAGGCCAACTAAGACCCATATAATAGGACAACTGCGACCATGACCCATATAACAGGATAACTACAACCCATATAATAGGACAACTGTGATCCATACAACTAAGACCCATATAACAGGACAACTAAGACCCATATAACATGAAAAATATGATCCATACAACTGCGGCCCATTTGGGTCGTGGTTTGCATGGGTCGTAGTTGCCATGTTATATGAATCATGGTTGTCATGTTGTATGGATCGTGGTTTTCAACGTGTTCAATTCCTTTTCTACCAAACCATTGGTACCATAGCTTAAGGCCCACAATGGAGTGATCTGATCCATCCACCTTATTGGCCAGCTCAGCATGGGCCCAAAAAGTCCTAACTTGGGCAATGTCCACTTCTAACAAACATCATAGTGAGTCTGGAAACTTTCAATAGTCACCATTATTTCTATTTTGTGGGCCATAAAAGCATTGGATCTGGCTGATATTTGGGCCCTAGTCCTAAAATGACATGACAAAAAGGATGGGCGGAATGGATTATACACATACATCAGTGTGGGCCCATTTGGGTCGTGGTTTGCATGGGTCGTAGTTGCTATGTTATATGGGTTGTGGTTGTAATGTTGTATGGATCGTGGTTTTGAACGTGTTCACATCCTTTTCTACCAAACTATTGGTACCATAGCTTAAGGCCCACAATGGGGTGATCCATTCCGTCCACCTTGTCCGCCACTCCGCGTGGGCCCAAAAAAGTCCTAACTTGGGTAGTGTCCACTTCTAACAAACATCACAGTGAGCCTGAAAAGTTTCAACAGTGGGTTCCATTATCACCATTATTTTCTATTATATGACCCACACAAGCTTTGGATTAGGCTGATATCTGGGCCCTAGCCCTAAAATGACATGGCAAAAAGGATGAGCGGCATGGATTATACACATACATCAATGTGGGCCCCACGAGCTTGGTCCTTTCCCGCGCGTAAAAAAGGGTTCTGTACACATCACTTTCTTGGCATTAAATACAACATAACTTCTTCCCTAGAAAATCATACAACTACTAAAATAAGGACAAGGGCATTTTGATCTAAGTAATTTTTGGAAGCATATCAGAAGGCCCTTCTTAGAATATATGGCATGACGTAGCTTTCTAGGTAATTGATCCAAACTTCGAGGCGAGTATGGTCAATTTCCCTAACTATAACTTGATGACATCATTTTAGTAGTGAGTTTCACTGATCAACCTGTCAGTAGTTAATCTACCTCTTCTGTTTCGATTGGAATTGAAATTAATCACAAATGCATTTATTATCACATTCCAAATGCAAGAACAGATTGGCTACTCCCCCTACCACTAACCCCGTGGTTAGTTGTCGGTGCTTTGTGTGCCCCACCCTGGTGTATGTGTTTCATCCATTCGGTTCACCATTTTTACATATCATTTTAGGGCTTAATCCCAAAAACAAGAGGAATATAAATCTCAGGTGAATCACCCCACAGGAAAACAATAGTGACTAGATATCCACCATTAAAATCCGCAGAATAAAACAATAAGATAGTCAAGAACAGGAAAGATAATAATTCATAATACCAAATGTAAAGTAATCACAAAATCTAGTTGTAATAAGGACAAACTTTCACCATAAAAACCAAGGGTTTATGACAGGACAACCTTACTAGAACAATTAGAGAATTAAAAGCTAAAACTATAAAGGAACAGAAAGGAAATAACAAGAATTGAAATCTAAACTATTACAACAATCCCCACAGTGCTTGAAATGTAAATATTACAACATTCACATCCACACATATATCCCACAATTTTAAATGATAAATGATATAGAAATTAAGTAAACATTCAAACCACAATACACAAAGAATTATAGTGGTTCACCTGTGTGTTCACCAATTGTTAAACAATAGCTACACAGATTGCTACTCCACTCCTAATATCCTCACACAGGGGATATCAGCGTTCACTATGAAAATAGGTTTCACAGGTTCACCTAAAACCTTCACAATTGTGCCTTTCAATGGGCTTACACAATTCAAAAACCCCACTTCTAAGTTTTCCTAGCTCCCCTTGGATAACCAATAGATTGAGATTTTTCTGGCTTAATCTCAAACAAAAACCAAAATGAAGGAAATTTACAATACAGTAAAATACTTGGATTTCTCCTTTTGTAGACGCCCAGAAGAACCAATCAGAGTAGAAGTTCAAATGTGGAAGTTCAATGTCCAATGCTAACTTTGAAATGGTTCTAGGTTCTAATTGATTTTAAATTAAACTAGTTAGGCTAGCTATATTTGATTTTGATTCCAAGAAGAAGGAATATAACAATTCCTCTTTTCAATTCAGATTGGAATGTAGAAACAAAATCAAATTAATAAAGCTAACAAAAGAGAATATTAAATATACACAATTAGCTTAAGAATGAACAAACTTATCTCAGAGTGATGCCTTGATTTTACTTGAATTCGATGTAAAACTCAGAACTTCGTGTTCTATTTATGGTTGCAGAAATCGCATCTATGACTGGTCTAAAGGACACTACGATTGGTCATAGACTAAATAGATTTTTGAAATTTTAAGCGCGATCGGATAAAACCGTTTCACGACTGGTCGTAGGGTGTCCATGACCAGTCGTGAGCCCTCCACGACTGGTCATGACTTCCTACGACTAGTCATGAGGTACCTGATTTGATCGCTATAGTTTGAGTCGAAGGTGCATGACTGG
Source organism: Magnolia sinica (assembly GCF_029962835.1). NCBI lineage: Eukaryota > Viridiplantae > Streptophyta > Magnoliopsida > Magnoliales > Magnoliaceae > Magnolia > Magnolia sinica. Next base: position 56,627,963 of record NC_080583.1, on the reverse strand, counting down.
TCTTAAAACGAGTCGACACTATTCCTACGACCGGTCGAGCAGTCTCTAGGACTGGTCGTAGCTCAACCAAAAAATTCTGAAAAATTGCAACAACTTAGGACTGGTCTACGAATTTCTTGGACTGGTCGAGCCAGAGCTAGGACTAGTCGAACAGAGTTCAGGACTAGTCTTAGAACAGACCAAACATCTATAAAATGATTCAATTTGAATTTTGTATACAAAATGACCAATGCTAAGGTCAATCTAAGGTCAATCATACCTTGAAAGTGAGGTATGAACATTGAGACTTCATTTCTTCAGATGATAGTTGACCTTTGAAGATTTTGAAGTTTGAGATCTCTCTACTTGATGTAACATTGAACTTAAGATCTTCTAGAGCTTGAATCACACTTCATCTTACGTTGTACACTAACTTGAGTCTTTGAACAAGATCACTTCTTTCGTTGTAGCTTGTACTTGCATTTCTTGAAATGGTTTTGAAGTAGTTCATCGTTCTTGACTTAAAGCAGAGTGTTTAGAGAGGTGATGCAATGTCTTGATCATTATATACCAATGAGCTACATAAGATATAGATTGATGTTTTGGCACCACAAAATTTGACAACCAAAGGAGCATAAAACCATAACACTTACAAGTACGTAGTATCACAGGCTACAAGGTCCACCATAAAGGACTTCTATCCAAACTAGTCCCATACCTAAATTTGGATAGTCTGACTTAATGTGGTAAACTCCTAATCTCAGGTTAGTTGCGCGCCCTAACCGAAATCCTGGCCATTATGAAGGTACACTTAACAAATAGTTGCGCACCACCAGCCCGAGAGGATAGTGAATAAATGAATGAATGAATGAGTATGCAACTCCTGCTCAATAAGTCCACATATCAGTCTAATTCATCTTTGGAATCATCACCGGGGTCTAGTATACTCTACACGCAACCGTCGCCCATTGAAGCGCGACCACGCAAGTGGAAGAGACATCACCATCCGCCCGGCCAGTAGTCAGCCAATATCTACCCAGCATGTCGATAGCGGACCCATTTATGAGCTGGTTAAACTCAGCCTAGTTATGCCCCCTACCCTCGGGCCAGTAAGGCCACACCCACTCCCAACCGACCACGACACAGTGGGAGACGAGGCCTCCTGGTATTCGGCACTCGAGTGCTCATGTATCCACTCGGTCTTGACGTTGGGGCGTCTCTTGGCCCGGAGGTTTAGGAATTTTCACCCAGGGCCATTTATGGCAACTCGATGCTAATAATATATTTTTGGTATCCTATTTGGCCATCCACGATATGCCTGTGGAGGCTACAGCCCTGATGTCGCTAGGGCGTACAGTAATCACATCACACAATGCAATATGCATGAGTCATACAATCCAGTCATGCATCAATCCTGCGCATACCGTGCGCTCATGTGAGATAACCTCTGCCTATCGGGGAGTCTCATAACAACCTGCCCAATGACATATGCAATGGTCAACCACATCTCATAACAAACATACAGATGATGCATATGGGTATGTATCATGATGTTATTCTGTCACATACTCATAATCGGTATCAATAATTGACATCAATAATCGGCCTCGACAATGTGGACATTTAACGAACATTGCCCCCAAGGAATTGCCCACATAGAGCCTAACATATGGTGGACCCATGGCCTTATACAAGGACCTAATATACAACACCATGGGCCTCACTCAAGAGATTAATACACATCAAGATGGGCCTCTCACATGGGCCTAATATCCAACACAATGGACTCCATCGCCTGGCTCTCAAATGCATCATAATGGGCCTCAACACATAGATCTCATATTCATCACATTAGGCCTTAAACACGGGCTGAATACACATCACAATGGGCCTCAAATACGGGCTGCATATACATCACATTGGGCCTTAAACATGGGCCGCATATACATCACACAGGCCGAATACACATCATGATGGGCCTCAACTGCGGGTCACATATACATCATATAGGTCTCGACAATCAGCCTTGGCAATCAAAATCGGCCTCGACAATCATAATCGACACTCGAAATCAGTCTCGATACTCAGCCTCGACAATCGGAATCAACCTATACAATCGGCCTCGACAATTGGAATCGGCCTCAATACTCGGCCTTGACAATCAGAATCAGCCTCAACAAATTGGAATCCGCCTTGATACTCGGCCTTGATAATCGGAATGGGCAATCGGCCACAACAATTGGAATCGACCGATAATCGGCATCAACACTCAGAATCGGCAATCAGTCATGATAATCGACCTCGATCGTTAATCAGTCAATCGGCCACGACAATCAGAATCGGCAATCGGCTACCACAATCGGAATCGAGGCCTCGATGAGAATGAGCCGAATAAAGCCTAAGGGAAGGTCACAACGTGGACATTAAACTATCATTTCCCATCAATGTGGCTATTTAACCAACAAGGAGTGGCCCACATAGATCCAAATATAATATATAGTGGGCCCATGGCCTCACACAATGGACCAATACACATCACTTATGGGCCTCACTCATGGGCCGCATATACATCATGGTCGACTCCAAATGGATGGTGTTGAATGCAACACATATACACACAAGGTGGGCCTCACCGCTCACACGTACAGCACATATGGGGTGAGCCCACAGCTGCCAAAACATATGGACAGAGTTGATAAAACACATACATCACAGTGGGTCCATGCAGCACCGTATAGAGATGGATGGTGCGGGTACAAAATACATATATCAAGGTAGCACTACGTGAAAAATGGAAAAAAATGACGAATTTAGAGACGGTTCCGGACCGTCTCTAAAATTGCTTGGTTTAAAGACACTTTAGAGACGGCTGTAAACCATCTCTAAAATTTTAAACGGCCCCTGACCGTCCTTAATATTGTCTTAAAAATTTGAACGTCTACAAATCATTTAAGACGGTCGTTGACCGTCTTATATGGGTCATTCGAGATGGTCATTAGCCATCCGCATTAGAGACGGTCCTTGACCGTCTTATATGCGGTCATCTGAGACGGTCATTGGCCGTCTGCATTAGAGACGGTCATTGGCTGTCTTTTACTTGCAATCTGAGACTGTCAAAGACCGTCTCTATTAGAGACGGTCCTTACCTGTCTTACAGCCCTGTCAAAGATTGTCTTTAATAGAGACCGTCAAAGACCGTCTCTATTAGAGACGGTGCTACATCGTCTCTGTTAGAGATTGTCGAAGACCGTCTCTATTAGAGATGGTCCTAAACCGTCTTCTAGCCCTGTTAAAAACAATGCCAATGTCAAAAATTAAGAAACTCAAAAATATTATGAATTTAGAAAAAAAAATAGTTGAGAAGCTTAGAAAAATAATTAACAATGTTTAAGAAAAATTTAAATTTCGAAAAAAAAAACTATAATTTTATAAAAATCTAAATTTTGAAAAAAAAAATTAAGAACTTTGAATAATGTTGATAATTTTGAAAAAAAAATTCAATAAAAATATGACATTTTGAAAAAGAAAATTTTAAAAATTAAATAAAATTTTGAAAAAATTTATAAAATGTAAAAAAAAATATATTTTTTAAAAAGAAAAGTAAATTTTGTATTTTGACAACAAAAATTGAAAAGTTATATAACAAAAGTGAGATTTAAAAAATGATATTTTGAAAAAGAAAATTTAAGAAACTAAACAAAATTGTGAAAAAATTAATAAAACTAGATTTTGATGATGTAAAAAAATATATATTTTAAAAAAGAAAACTAGATTTTGTATTTTGACAAGAAAAATTGAAAAGTTAGATAACAAAAGTGAGATTTTGATGATGTGTTGTATATCCTTGTCGCCCATACGTTTCTCCAACCCATTTTTGGGCTGGGTATAAAAAATTGTGTAGATTTAAATCTTAAGTGGACCACACCATTGGAAAGAATGATAATATAGTACCTTGCTATTAAAAATTATAAAGAGCCCATCGTAAGATTTTAGTAATGTTTATTTGCAATCCAACTTGTTGATAATGTAAAAGAGATCTAGATGAAGGTAAACTACAAAGATCAAATTGATCCAAAACTTTTATAGCCTTCAAAAGGTTTTTAATGGTTATTCATCGTTGTTTTAATTGGTATGGCCCACCTGAGATTATTGAGTTCTTATGATTTGAAATCACATCCTAAAATATGATGGAAAAATATATGGACAGTGTCGATATATATAAAATATATCAAGGTGGGCCCTACACGGTTAGAGTAACACCCATGAAGGAGTTACCTAAATAGTGAAATGGTACTATAAGGTCACTTCATGGGAACTTCCCATGAGGTTAATCTGTGTGGGCCCCACCATGATGTGTGTAGAACATCAACACCATGCATTTGATATGTCCCCTTTAAGTCCAAAAATCAGTCATATACGAGACTTAGGTGGGCCATGGCATCTAAAACTATGTGAAGACATCCCTAAAACATATAAAAGCATTTGGTGGGGCCCACATGAGTTTTGGATGTGTATGAAACTTGGTCTGACTCCTCATCCAAGTGGGACACACATAATGAATGGGCTGGATCTATGAACCACATCTAGGTGGGCCCAATAAATGATTATGAATGTTTTAATGGGAGGGTAACTCTCTCAACTATAGTATGTGGTGTGGCCCACCCAAGTCATGGATTGACTTTATTTTTAAGCTCGTGGCCTACCATGGAATGATGCATCTGATTGACAGGGCATATCCAAAGTTCAAGTGGACCCACCATAGAAAAGAGTGGGATAGTGACACCCACTATTGAAACCTTCTTAGGGCCCGCCGCGATGTTTATTTGAGATCCAATCTGTTTATAAGTTAATACAGACATGGATGCGGTTGAAACTTGGTCTGATCCCTCATCCAAGTGGGACACACATAATATTTGACAAAAAAAAAAGTAGTAAATGAATGTGCATGTATCAGCCATCATCTCCAAATATGATGGGAAGGAATCTAAAATGTATTCCAAAAAAAAGAAACCTCTTGCTTTTATTCTATTTCCCAAACTCCACCTCATTTTATGCATGACTTGGAGCTACTTACACTAATAGATCCTTAATTAGTCAACTGAAAAATCCAGTCTTGCCCTTGGTTAAGCACAAATATCACTATTTTGCCATGCATTTGAATTAATCTTCTTTTATATACTAAAACTTAATTTGGTCTGGCATGAGCCTAGGTCCGGGCCTAGCCTGGCCTTGTACATGTGGCATATGACTCGAGAATCAACCTAACAAGTCTTGATTTAAAGCCCAATGTTTAAAGTAAAGATGGATTAATGTTGAGTCTTGTCAATGTCTATTGATATTAAATTCCATGACGTTCAAGGGAAGAATTACCGTTGTGCCATACTGAATTTTTATTGGTAAGGGTTTAGCCAATCTTAATAATTTTTATGGATGCAGAGGCCAATTAAATGTTTTGAGAGAGCAGCTGAAAGGTGTCACATGGATTCACTATCCAGTATAGTTGCATCATGTTCTTGGGGTAAACATGTCGCCGTTGGCACAGGAACACCTTTCCAAATTATGTGGAGCAAGAAAGAAGTTAGTTTTCTTCCCTTTACCATTGTTGTTTGATTGTTAATTCATGCAATGATTATTTTTTTATGCCATAGGTCTTGGCACTTGCTATTTTTCTTAGAATTTATTAGTTTAATAACCATTAGACTTTGTTTCATAAGCATAAATATGAATAACCTTCTTTCTTCTTTTTTGCTAGGTGGCATCAATTCTAGATGTCGTAACAGATGTGTATGATTTCCTCCATCTGGTAAGCACTATTTCTAGTGAAAAAGAAGTAAGCAATGAATGTCTAGGTGCAGATGTTGATGAAAAAGAAGTAAGCAATGAAGCAGCCCGTTCAATCTGATCAATCTACTCCCTGGCGAGGTTGGAAATCAAATGATGTAAGAAATGAGAGGGTTCAAGATGCTAAATCCCAAGATGGAAATTGTTGGAACCAACCGAATGATTCATCTGCCAAACCACATGTTTGGGATAAGGACAAGATGCATGGTCAATCTAATTCTGTCTGGGGTAGTCAGAACCCAAAGGGTACCCATATGGAGAGATCTTTAGATATTGGTGGTTGGAATGAAGACAAAGGACAAGATGAGTTTAATCAACCAACAAGATCTCCTATTTGGAGTTCTTCCCCTATTGAGAAGTCTTCAGATGACAGCAGTTGGAAAGAAAATAGAGCACAAGCTTGATTTCTATCGACCGACCAGAGCTCCTAGATGGGGTTCTTCGAGTAGATTCATTACACTCAATAGTAGAAGAGATGTAGATTCATTACACTCAATTCAGGTATGGTTTGCACCAATTCAAGAGACTATACATTAGGCATTCAATATATAAGACTGGAGTGAGACTGATTAGGCATTTAAATGTGTTGCAGGATGTTGTTTGAATTACTTGTCCTAACAGGTGCACAAGTTGAGATGGATTAGACTTCTATCTTAAGAAAACACCATGATTTCAGGTAGTTATTATTGTAATAAAAAGTTAAAAAATTAAAAGAGAGATAATGAATTCATGGAAAAAAATGTTCTTTATGATTAGGTACTAAACTTCAAGTAATGTATGAAGTGCTTATTAGATGTTGTGAAATATAATGCCAACAATTAGTATTTCATGTCCCATATGTGTTTTATTTTGTTCTTTCTATGAAATTGGCTTCTTTTTTCTAAACATGTACCTATTGCATGCATTTTGTTAGTAATTGACATCCACCCATACATGGTATCTGTTTTTTTTCCTTTTTTTTCCTTTTTTTTTTAATGGTGTTCTATGATTGGACTGGTTTCTTTTTTCCTGACAGACATTCTGATATCAATCTGGTCGAGTTGGGAAAGAAACCAATGAGTGAAGATGATAGAGTTGTCTTGTTTTCAGCAACAAATCTTACTGGGAAGTTTGACATTATGGGTTTAGAACAAGAAGGGGTATTTCCATACTGTCAATCCAATTTTCCAGATCATTTTAGTGGTTGAGCCCAAAATTAAAGCATATCCAAAGCTCAAGTGGACCATACCACAGGAAACAGTGGGAATAATGATTTCCACCGTTGAAATCTTCCTATGGCCTACAGTGATTTTTATTTGTCATCCAACCTATTCAATAGATCACAAATACATAAATGAAGGGAAAACTAAAATATCAACTTGATCCAAAACTTCAGTGGCCTCCCAAAAATTTTCAATGGTAGACATTCAGTTTATACTATTTCCTATGATGTGGTCTACTTTAGATTTTTATAGGCTTCATATTTTAGCTTATGTAATAAAATCATATGTTAAAATGGATGGATGTAGTGGATAAAATAAATAAATCATGATGGGTCCCACAGGATTTACTGAGTAGGCTTGGGAATGGATTGACTACTCCCTTAACACTAACCAATGGTTGGTGGTCGGTGCTCTGTGGCCCCCACCATGATGTATGTGTTTCATCCATGTCGTCCATATATTTTTACAGATAATTTTACAATATGAGACCAAAAATGAGATATATCCAAATCTTAAGTGGACCACATTCTAGGAAACAATGTTGAATGAGCGTCAACCATTAAAAAACATTTTGAGGCCATAAAAGTTTTGGATCAAACTGATTTTTGTTTTTCCCCTTCATCTTGCCCCGTATGACCTAATCAACATATTGGATGTCAAATAAATAGTACAGTGGGCCTTAAGAAGATTTTAATAATGGATATATACTAATTTTATAATTTATTATATATATATATATGGGAAAAGGTTCCATGCGGTCGAGCTCATGAGAACTTCTCATAAGGTCGAACTGTGTGGGCCCCACCGTGATGGGTGTCGAACATCTACCCAATCAGTCAGATGCACCATTCCATGGTGGGCCTGGGGCTTAAAAATCAAGTCAATCTGTGACTTTTTTGGGCCATACCATGTACAAAAGTTGAGAAGGGTTACCCTCCATTAAAATATTCATAATCATTTGTTGGGACCACTGAGATGTGGTTCACAAATCCAGCCCATCCATTATGTGTGTCCCACTTGGACGAGGAGTCAGACCAAGTTTCATATGCATCAAAATTTTAGGTGGGCCCCACCAAGTAATTTTATATGTTTTAGGCATTTCTTCACATGATTTTAGATGTTAGGGCCCACCTAAGTTCCATATACGGCTGATTTTTGGGATATCCCATAATTTAAAGGGAGCCCATTAAATGCACGGTGCTGATGGTCGGCACGTGTCACAGTGGGGCCCACACAGCTCGACCTCGTGGGAAGCTCCCATGAGCTCGACCGTACAGAACCTTTTCCCTATTTCCAACGGATAAAATCCGTACCCTAACCACAAATTCCATAGTAAAAGTCTTGATTTTAATGGTGGACGTTCAATCTATACTGTTTTCCCGTGGTGTGGTCCACTCAAGATATATATCGAGCTCGTTGTTTAGGATCAACCCTAAAATTATATTTAGAAATGGATGTACGACGAGGATTGAAACATATATATCATGGTGGGGCCCATAGAGCCCTACCAGATCCAAAGCACAAGTGACGTTATTATTTTGCTGTGAATTTTGTGTTTGATTTAAAATAGTGGTGACTCATTCATGATAATAGTGACAATGATATAGAGTAATCCAGACCATCTAAATAATGGATCTAGTAATTAATGGTTAATATTTATATTTTTCTTATATAAAACTATCTTAATCATCCAGTAAATAGTCCCTTAAACGTATGGTTATTAATGCAATTAATGTGTTAAAGTGTGGAAAACTCACAATCTGCGGATTTGAAAGTAACATCTCATTTCCGAAGAGGGTTTTCCTCTTTTGACGTGCGTGCGCCATGGCTTTTTCATCTTCCTTTTTCATCTCCTTCTTCTCATGCGCTTCTCCCATCTTGGATTCAGATATTCAATCTCCCATCTTACCTCCAAATCTCATTTTCTCTTTCATTTCTCTTCCTTTCTTCTCATTATCAGGTTCTTAGATCAGATCTAGAGCTACAGATCGAGTAGGGCCGACAACCTGCGGATTTGGTCATCAACGGTGAGCAATCAAGGACCTTAATCAACAGTCAGTGGTTAACGGCCAAGAAAATTGATGTCCTGCATCTTTTTTTTTTTGGTTTGGATGTCCAGCATCTGATCCAAAGATCATTCCAATGGATCGAGGGTACTCTCTCTTTCTCAACGGTGAGCATCAAGGACCATAGCTCGTTCTCTTCAAGGCACTCGAAGGTACTTTCTCTTTCTCTCTATTTTCCCCTTTTGATGGCTAGAAATTGGGCAGCAGCCATGGCAGCGACAGCCATGTACACCGTTGTCCACGGCCTCCTACATGTTTGAAGAAATGCTTCAACTAATATTCTCGATTGTGTCACGTACACTTTCAGAACATGGCCCCCTACATGTTTGAAGAAATGCTTCAACCAGACCTAGGTTATAAACATCTCCTCTTCATCATGGACCCCATCATCATCAATATAGGTAAGGATGCCATGTCCAAAGAATAACCTCTTGGGTCTCAAAAATCAATCCACTGACCTGCTGGACTCAGCCCTGTTTCACCTTTAATGGTGCTTCCCCCATTAGAGGTGAAATAGTGGTACTGTGTACTTCACTTAGGAGGGACATATAACAATGGTGAAACTTAAGTCACAAGTTTAACTAGTTTTGATATCTGAAATTGTTGGAAACCCAAGGTACTAGTTAGGAGTCCTTTTAACTGTGAAAAGCAGTTTATTCTTGGTTTATTGCAAGAAAAGAGTGAGAGATTGTTTTAACAGTCCTTTCAAGAGTTGAGATTAGATATCCTTAATAAAAAAAAGAGTTGAGATTAGATTAGATGGTTTGGAAAAATTACATTAGAGCCATAGAAGATGGAGATGTGTTTTGGGTCTATGTCAACTGTAACTTACGAATGCTGTTGATGAGAAAGTGAACTTTATTTTTCTCTTGAGTGATTTTTCTCTTGAGAAAGGGAACTCCTAGTTGGTAGAACAGAAATACTCTAGCTACCAGAAAGGCTACATGCCAACTTATCTTTACTTTCTGGTTTTGTAATTGATCTAAATGCTTGTTGATACTTTTTGAATTACAGTACGTCTATGGTTTCTGGACAATATATATTGATTGGGTGACTGTGTTGTTGTTCTGATTATATATTTCTTATCCAGAGCTTATAACACAACCCAAATGGGAGGTTCGTTGTGGTTTGTGGGGATGGAGAATACATTATATATACAGCTTTGGCCTGGAGAAATAGATCCTTTGGTTCAGCATTGGAATTTGTTTGGTCATCAGATGGAGAATATGCAGTTAGGGAAAGTATATCAAGGATTAAGATTTTTGAGATCACATATAACAATGGTGAAGGTTGTTGCTGTTCTTAATAGCAAGGAGGGAGTTAGTGGCATTGTGTACTTCACTTAGGAAGGACATGTCCCAACTACAGTGACCGAAAGCCTCTATGGTCTTAAACCTGGGCTCCATGGCTTCCATGTGCAAGCTCTTGGTGACACAACAAATGGTTGTTTGTCCATACTCTTTTACATTTAGTCTCTATATTATTATTTTTTTTTCTTTTTGTTGATTGCCCTATTGATGATCGATTGCAAGTAATATATAGCCAATGGTCCTGTGTGCAATGGGAAGAAGTCTGATGTTATTTTTTAATGGAGAAGAGCAGTAATATTGGTCTTTTAAAAAAAAATGGTAAAATTTACATGCATTTTGAGGTTTTAGGAGTTTAAACTGACACCCTTTTGTTTTCTTTTATATTAATTCTTAGGGATGGATTTGCCATTGCAGCTAGAGGTAACCAAAATTTATATCTTCTTTTTTGGTTATACACAGGTTTTGGTATATGCTTTAGGTTATATATATATATATATATATATATATATATATATATATATATATATATATATATATATATATATATATATATATAAGTGGAACTTTTGATAGGGTGATACTAAAGGACCTACCAAGGCTGGCGATGGATTTGGCAAAAAGGATGTGGTTGCAGTGCCTATTATTATTATTTATTTATTGTGATGTTCACATCACATGGTTATAGTAGATTTGACTGTTATTTGCATGAGCTTGTCATAATTTCTTCTGATTGTTACGATTGTAAATGAATTTGCTAGATTACTCATCAGGGTTCTTTTACTCAAGGAATGAGCTATATGCATTCTCAGGTAAAGATTTCTTCTCAATATCACTTGCTTACTGAAAATATAAATCTTGAAATTTGATATTGTATATACTATTCAGTGGCATTTTTGTATGAATGCAAAACTTTTTTCTTCAAAGGGCATAAAGACTTCATTTTGTAGGAAGCCAAATCCTTGGAGAAAGATTCATTTTGTCACATTTGGGCATGGGAAATGTGATGTTGTTGAATCCATAAAATTTGTTTGGATGCTGGGAAAGAATTGAAAGGAATTCTATGGTGCAGGTACCTATTTATATAAAAAAAAAAAAAAATTCAAAGAAGTGACAGTTGGGAAGGAATCCAGTTGCTTGGAATTTCTAATTGAACTTGTGGCTAGGAATTTTTTTTTTTTTTTTAAATGCAAAATGCTGGAATTTCTAACTAGAAATCGTTTCTAGGCTTTCCCAATCCCAATCACAGGAATTTACCCCTACTTAGATTCTATTTTGAGGTGGGTACTTTTCCAAGGAGCTAAATGACCCCTTACGATCTTTGATTTTTTTTTATTTTTATTTTTAACACATGCATTCACTGTCACTACTCAGTATTTATTTGTCATGGAAATATATCAGAGGTAAAGAATAACTCCTGACATTTAGATGTAGCATTGGTGATACATAGGAGAATGGGAAGAATGTATGAGACTATTTGTTACTATGTGGCATCTCTGGAGAAAAGTTCCTTCCTTTTTCTGTAAGCTTCTATAAAGAGAAACTTCGTAGAAGTATACATAAAAATGGAGCTTATTCCCCAGGGTGGGTAGGGAGAGGGGTTATCTATTCCAATTCACATACTTCTAGAGGAACATTAAAACAAGCAAAACTTATTTGTGCATGTCTATCCAGCTTATTCCAGGTCTCATTGTAGATATACATAAATGTATTCTCAAATCCTTAAAGCTAAACTTACACCTAATCCTAATCTCAACTCCTAAACCTAAACCTAAACCTAAACCTATAACCTAAACTTAATTCACTTAACTTAAACCTACACCTTAACCCAAACATATAACCCAAACCCGATTTCTTAAACCTAAACCCAAACCTATTCTCAATTCCCTAAACCTATAACTTATAACCTAAACCTAAACCTTAACCTTAACCTAAACCTAAACCTTAACCTAAACCTTAACCTAAACCTATAACCTTAACCTAAACCAAAACCTATGACCTAAAACCTTAACCTATAACCTAACCCAAACCTATACTTATAACCTATAACTATTCTCAAATCCCAAAACCTATAACCTAAACATAACCTTTCCCTAAGCCTATAACCTACATTTATATCCTAAACCTAAATCTATAACCTAAACCCAACCTAAACCTAAACTTATTCTCAAATTCCAAAACCTATAACCTAAACCTAAACCTATAACCTATAACCTATAACCTAAACCAAAACCTATAACCTAAACCAAAACCAAAACCAAAACCTATAACCTAACCCGAACCCATTCTCAAATCCCAAAACCTATAACCTAAACCTAAACCTTAACCTATAACCTATAACCTAAACCAAAACCTATAACCGAAACCAAAACCAAAACCAAAACCTATAACTTAAACCCAAACCCAAACCCGAACCCGAACCCGAATTCCTAAACCTTAATCTAAATATATAACCTATAACCTATAACCTAAGCCTATACCTAAACCTAAAACCTAAAGCTAAAGCTAAACCTATAACTTAAACCTAAACTCAAATCCCTAAACCTACAACCTAAACCTAAACTTATAACCTTAACCTAAACCTATTCTCAAATCCCAAAACCTATAACCTAAACCTAAACCTAAACCTAAACCTTAACCTTAACCTAAACCTATTCTCAAATCCCAAAACCTATAACCTAAACCTAAACCTTAACCTCTAACCTAAACCTTAACCTAAACCTATAACCTAAACTCAATTCCCTAAACCTTAACCTATAACCTAACCTAAACCTAAACCTAAACCTATAACCTTAACCTAAACATAAAATCTAAACCTATACTTATAACCTAAACCTATTCTCAAATCCCAAAACCATAACCTAAACCTAAACCTAAAACCTAAACCTAAACCTACACTTATAACCTATAACTTAAACCTATAACCTAAACCTAAACCTAAAACCCAAACGTAAACCTGACCTCGAACCCGAACCCGATTTCCTAAACCTAAACCTTCTCAAATCCCTAAACCTAAACCTACACCTAATCCTAATCTCACCTCCCTAACCTAAACCTAAACCTAAACTTGAAAACCCAAAACAAAACCCGAACCCGATTTCCTAAACCTAAACTTATAACCTTAACCTAAACCTATTCTCAAATCTCAAAACCTATAACCTAAACCTAAACCTTAACTGATTTACAATATAACATTTACAATTTGCAAATGGTATTTCTAAGGTAGCTTATTTTACTATTTAGGTTTGGCTGCTGGTTCTTCATCTGTTTGGTACCCTGATGGTTTCATGGTGTGGTTTTCTATACAAAGGCTTGGATACCAAGGAATGGAATGAAGTTTCTGCAGATGCTATGTTAGATGATATAAAGTGTTGTGTCATACATTGGTCCCTTTATTGTGGAGGGTGATTGTTGTAATGCTACTCAGTGGGGTAGTGTTTCTCCATCTGGCTGCTAAAGCTTAACTACTTCATGGCTGTTTTTTAGGCATCTTTTGCTGGAGCTGTCACATGATTGCTGCTTTTTACCTCCCTAGTACCAAAGTCCATATCATCATGAATGATTTGTGCATGGGTTGTGCAACATAGCTTTGTTGCTACTAGCATGATTTGATATGCCTTTCATGATTTGATCTGATAATATCTCTGGGCTGAGGTCAGTAAGGAGTCATCCTGGCCTCATGTTTTGTACTAGGGATACATTTCAATCAAGTTGTCAGATGTGCGAGAGGTTTACTGTGCAAATGCACAATTGTGCTTGCATTCTGTCGCCACTGGGAACCTTCAATGTCTCCATACTGTCTGGTGTTGTAGTAAATACAATGCAAAAACAATGAGTTTTTTTTTTTTGTTCTTACATGCATGGCCCACATGACATTGTAGAGATGCAGATGGATCTCAGAAGGTAGTTGCATTGGCACTGAGCGCATGCAAGATATTCACTTTTTTTTTTTACTAAACGCAGATCTCATTGTTATTTGTGATTTTTTTTTAATATTTCATTCTTCATATTTTCTCATTGACTTTTTATCATGTCCAAGTGTTGAAGTTAAAGCAGGTGAACCTGTTAAGTGCCAGCCTGGAGAGAATAAATATATACATCTCTGACAGGTCATTTTCTAGTCTAGGGCAACTGTTTCATTTTATAGATATACATATCCCATCTCTTTCTGTCTCCTTGTTGTTGTTGTTATATGGGTAATTAAATGCTCTCATTGCTCCATGCAGGTGGCACTTGGTGAGGTGAAAAGGACAAAGGCAATGACTCCATCCCAATCTTTATGAGTGTCGGTGATAAGAAGCTGGTCCTTGGAACTCTTTCTGTAGAAAAGAGTGCTCATATTTCTTTTGATTTAATTTTTGAGAGAGAATTTAAACTATCTCACGGCTGGAAGCATGGGAGTGTCTACTTTTGTGGTTACAAGAGCACAATTCCAGAAGAATATCCTTTGCAGCCTTTTGCTTGCATGTTGTTGGCAGCTGAAAGAATTACGTGTTACTTTGACGGATATTCTTTTTCATCTTTTATTTCCTTGACTATGTGTTTGTCTAATTGTCACATCTGACGAGTTCACTGGTAAGTAAGTCTCGAAATCTACATGCCTTGTAAATTCCCTGTTACTATCTTTTAGTTGTCTTTTTTGAGATGTTTTCTTGCCCCACACCTCTGCATGGCCATACATGTTCCGATCTGGTTGGTTTTGTAGGACATTTGAGCCATGAATTAGATGGACCACTATGTAGATTATCTGGCAAAATATTCAGGCTGTTCAAATATTAGATTGGTCTCTAATCAAAGTGCAAAAATAATGAGCTTTTTTGTGTGGCCTACCTGATATTTAAGCAGCCTGAGTTATTGGCCCAATGATTTACATGGCCACCTACATGACTCAAATTTCTACATGTTCCAGGCTGGCACTTGTGACTGTCTGGATGGCAAACATCTTGTTGGGACATGCTCCATTCAGCATGTAAATTTTTATGATTTTGAATTTTCCAGATTCGAATGCTGATTCTGAAGAGGAGATTCCCGTTCTCGTAAGGGAAAATGGTATGGTATTTCTGATTTCACATGGAAATTCATGAATATTTGCAATTGTTCTTTTCATATTTAACGTATCAGGTCTTTCTCATTGACTTCTTAGGAAAGCCTGTGGTCAAGGATGAGCAGGCCATGCCTGCTACTGAGAAGGTTAAGGCTACCGCTAAACCTGAATCCTCGACTGCTAAGCCCAAGGTTCAAATAGCGGAACCTAGTAAGGGTAAGGAAGAAGATGAAGATGATGATGATTCTGACGATGATGAAGATGAATCATCAGAAGATGAATCTGATGACGATGGGGTACTTATTATTCTCTCAAGGAGTATTATCATTTTTGGCTAGGAAAATAAAAATTTCTCACCCCTCGTTGTGTTAATTAAATTTTCTTCCTTTTCCTTTTAGTTGAAGGTAGTATCAAATTATCAGTTTTTTTTTTTTTTAAATCAATTTTCTCACAACCTTTTCTCCAATTCTGAGAGGCCTTTTATGTACACTAATGGCCACAACAATCTGAATATTTTCCATAGTAAGAATACACTGCAACCCATTTTTATTCTACAAGTGCATGGTGTCATGAGATAACCCTTTTTTTCTTTTATGCAAAATGTCATCAGATATCATTGCTGCATTTTGTACATGAGTTATGAGCGATCGAGCCGCACAAGCACGATTGCAGAATGATGACAACGATGACCATGGCAAACGCTGATTCTTCCAAAAGAGGGTTGATTTGTCCTTGCTTCGTCTGAGTTACAGACACTACTGTGGAGAATTCTTTAAGTTCTCCAAATGCAGGATTAACTTGGAATTTGCCATAGTTTACATACTAAGTCACTCCCATCTTAGTTGTTTGTGCACGCTCACTGCTTAAACCTTCCACAACTAGATGCTTGCCGAATTTCCCCCCGTGTATTCTTGATAGGTCGGCAGAAGAATCAGTAGCATAGGAGTGTGCTGTAATTGCCAAGCTCATAGGGTTGGAATTATCATCAAGCTTCTCTTTATCTAATGTGAACTTGAGCTGCCTCTCCACAGACTTGAAAATAGCTGTACGTTTCGACATCAACCGATATGGTGGAGAGACATTGAAAGACTTTACATTGCATGGCTCGACTCCCCCACTACTGTAACAAGCAGGACTTTCACCAGAACTTGCATTTGACAATCCCATCTGTCCTTGATTAGCCTTTTCTCTTTCTTTTTCTTCGAGAGTACATGAATTGTCATGGATCTTTAAACCAGTTGTTTCCCTCTTTCTCTTTAATAATATGGAAGGAGTATTTGGAAAGCTCTTAGCTGCATTCTTTAATATAGACTTTACGCTTTGCTCGACTGAACTAGTACCCTTCGTGAAAGGAGTGAAACAACCAACGGGTGACATTAGCACATTTGAGTCAGATGGCTGCGGCATACAATAATGTACATCATTTATGGGAACATCATAACTCTCTAACATAGGTGGCTTGTAGCACAAAGAACCAAAGGTAAAAGACGCAGAATGCAGCAATGTCCCAGTAACCTTGTTGTCTCGATCAATTTCACCATTGCTGCCACATCCCCCGGAGCTTAGTCTTGAGTCAGATTTATTGCAGCAAATATCAAATTTTGATGCATCTGGCTTGCACTCAGCAGCATCAGAATTATTGGGTCTGTTAACTGGTGCTCTTAATGAAGCATCTGTATCGTAAAATTGCACGAATGAGGATTCCAACTGATTATTGCAGTTGTCTTCCGATTTACACAAATCTACAGTCTAGCCAGCATGTGTAAGAACTGCACTTTCTGAGTAATTTCGAGGACTTGTGTTCGATCCTTTATTAGAACAAACCAATAAATTCCCAAAAGGTTTTACTAGATCTTTGGTGTCAGTTTGCATGTTTGTCTTTGGCACTGGAGGAAGTTTCCTAGTGGCCAAATAGAAATCTAACTTTTTCTTTAAGGAACTGTTCCAGTGATTCTTTATTGAGTTATCGGTCCTTCCAGGTAAAACTTTAGCAATTTCTGCCCATTTATTCCCATGTACTTGATGGGCATGCATGAGTGCAAGTTCCTCATCCAATGTCCAAGCATCTTTCTTTATAAGTGGGTTCAAATGATTGTGCCACATCTCCCGACATTGTTTCCCAATGCGACCAGGCAAGGACTTTGTTATAACAGACCATTTCGTTGGCCCATACTTCAATACCAGTTCCATGATTTTTTCATCTTCCTCTTGGGTCCAAGGTCCCTTAATGAGTTCTGGATTAAGAACTTTTTGCCATCGATGCAAGCATTGCACTTCTGATCTATCTGGAAAAGATTCAGCAATTTCCTTCCAGCATTTTCCCTTGAAAAGTTCGACAGCATTTCTCAATGTCTCATCCTCTTGTGGTGTCCAACCACCCTTCGCCCGCCTTTTAAGCTAATTTGAAAGTCTTTATTTATTTATTTTTGTGAACTGATGATGATGAGGAAATCTCCGATGATGAAGTTGGAGCTACTCCTAAGAAGGTATTTTTCAATGCATCTTCCCTAGTTGAATTACCAAGCAATTTTTTGGAGGTCATGAAATATGTCTACTTCTGCTTATAGCTGATTAATGCCACTCTTACTAATTTCCTCTATGAAGGCTGAGAAGGGTAAGAAGAGACCTACAGAATCTGCAACCAAGACACCAGCTCCAGAAAAGAAGGCCAAGCTTGTTACACCTATTGGTCAAAAGACCGGTATTCTTTTAATCCTTTTTTAGTATTCATATTATGCATTTGGGAAAGAATCCTTTTTTTAGTATTCATGTTATGCATCTGGGAATGAATCCTTTTTTAGTATTCATGTTATGCATTTGGGAAAGACATTGGCCTTGCTAAACCCTTTCCTATAAGAATCAATCCTATACATAGTGGCCTTTTTTTGGGGGGTCAAATGTCAAATTCCTACCACTAGGGGTCCAGGGCCTTTTTTTTTTCCCCTTTGTATTGGTGGAATAGATGTTTGTTACAGTTTTCTGAATTATTCTCTTATTTATTATTTGTTTCAGTTTGTCAGGATTCATGAGAAAAAGTTTTGGCCGATGATGATGATGATTTGTTTCAGTTTGAAATTTGGACGTACATGTTAACAACTAAACAATGAATTCAGGTGGTGCTGGTGGAAAGAAGGGCGTGGGCATATAGCAACTCCTTGCCCTTCAAAACAGGCTGGAAAGACACCTGCTAACAACAACAAGTCAAAGCAGCAAATTCCTAAATCTGGTGGTCAAGTCAGTTGCAAGACATGTAGCAAGTATGCTCTCTCTCTCTCTCTCTCTCTCTCTCTCTCTCTCTCTCTCTCTCTCGTTTTCCTTCTACCAGTTAACTGATGTTTAGTTTTCTATTGGTTGTCAACAGGAAATTTGTAAATTTTGATTTTAATGCATGCTGTTTCCTGGTGGCCTGTAATATCGATAGGCCACATACCAAATAAATCAATGTTAGCGGATTATCCTACAAAAAATGGATAGAGCAGTAGTCCATATTGAACCATTAAAACTCACAAGAGGATGAATGGTCATGTTAGTTTTACTGCTGCCCTATCCATCCACATGATATATGATAGCCTGTAACCTATAACCTAAAATTCAATTCCCTAAACCTTAACCTATAACCTAACCTAAACCTAAACTATAACCTAAAACCTAAATGTATTCTCAAATCCTTAAACCTAAGCCTACACCTAATCCTAATCTCAACTCCTTAACCTAAACCTACACCTAATCCTAATCTCAACTCCTTAACCTAAACCTAAACTTAAAAACCCAAACCTAAACTCGAATGAACTTTCTGCAATTCTTTATGATTATGAATTATGATTATTTATTGGTTGAATATTTTTTTATTAGATAAAAGACCAAAAAAGAAAATTGTTGCTAATTTTTTTCTTTTTCTTTAATTTTTAATGCAACAAATTTTCTGATGGCTTTTAGGCTGTTCATATTTTCCTAAATATTCAAATCTGAGACGGCTCATAACCGTCCCTTTCAGGTTCATGAGAGACGGCTTATAACAGTCCTTTTTAAGGACGGTCTAGGACCGTCTTTTTTAGGTTCATCAGAAACTGCTCACAACCGTCCTTTTTAAGGACGGTCCATGACCGTTGTTTTATGGTTCATCAGAGACTGCCTATAACCGTCATTTTTACTGACGGTCATGGACCGTCCATTTTAAGGACGATCCATGATCGTCCTTTTAAGCTTCATAATAGACCTAAAATGTCTACCTTTATAGACGGTCCATGACCGTCCTTCTTTATAGACGGCCCATGACCGTCCTTTTTTTAAGACGGTTTATGGTTGTCCTTTAAGTAATACGACGCCCCAAAATATGACGGCCCTTGCGACGGTCCAAGACCGTCCTTTATGGTCTTTTGAGTCGATTTTTTACCGTCCTTTTTTCACTGTTTTGGCGTATTGTGGACCCCACCCCTCACACATACAGCACGTGTACGGTGGGTCCCACCACCTGCACATGTGACACATGCAGGGTTGGCCTCACATGGATGGACGGTGTGCATGAAATACATGCATCAAGATGGGGGTCCACATCCCTGGACGGTTTAGGATATAACGCATACCTCATGTTACCCATAGAACTTGTGACGTCTGAACAACACCTATATAGTTGGTGTAAATATACACCAACCAATCTCCTTCTACGGAGGTGGGTCGCACGTGGGGCCCACCAGATACCTATATATATATATATATTTAACTGCAGCCTAGCAACCACCGTCCAGTGGACTGGACGGTGTGGATAGTACATCACGGTGGGCCCAATGTCCTGAGGTGGACAGTGGTGTACCCCACCCTATATTTAAATCTGTCAGGGCCAGGGAGTAGGGATGGAGGGTGTGGATATAGCACACGTGTACTGAGGTGGGGTCCACGTCGGTGTGGCCCACCAACATTTTAAATCAATCTGGTACTTGTGTTTTACCTGTCGTCCAGATGGTCAGCCATCTGGATGGTACTGATTCTGCTGGTGCGGCCCACAAAAACACTCCATCTGCACCATTGTAGATGGACGGTATTGATTGAACATGTACACCATGTTGGGGCCAGCAGTAGCCCCTCCCACTTCACCTAGATGGCAATCCCAACTGCTGGTGCTGGTAGCAGTAGCAGCTCTAATGTTGTCCATCCAGTGTCAATGCTGGTGATTCCTTTTTTTGGCAAGTGGAGCCCACGTGGAAGATCCTATCCGTCCATCGGTTGGCCACCTCATGGTGGCCCCCAAGAAGCTTTGAAACAAGTTGATATTTGTTATTTCCTCCATACAGTCCAACAGCAACTGTTGTTGGACATCCCATGGCTGGACAGTCTGGATGACCAATCAACAAGGTGGGCCCCTGATTTGGTCAAAATGGAGGGACGATGGATATGATACATATGTTAAGGTGGGCCATCAAATAAAGGAAAGAGAGAGAGAGAGAGAGAGAGAGAGAGATCAGTGAGAAGGGGAGGGACCCCGCCACTATGGGCCCTCCCTAAACAATGTATATATCAAGATAAGTCCCACATATGTGGGCCCTCAAATCATAAATTAAATAAATAAAATCACCCACCTTTTGATCTCGTCTTACTTCTTCTGCCAATGTGATCTAGAGCTCCAAGGGATGCGATTTAATGGTCGAGATGGACTTTGGATGGTGGGGATGGGAGATAGGGAGGTGGGCCACACCAAGCTCTCTCTCATGGACATAGCTAGGCTGAGTTTGACCAGCTTGTAAATGGGTCCACTATCGACGTGCCGGATAGATATTAGCTGACTACTGGCCAGGCGGACGGTGAGGTCTCTTCCACTTGCATGGTCGCACATCAGTGGGCGGCGGTTGCATGTAGAGTGTACTAGACCCCAGTGATGATCCCAAAGATGAACTGTACTGATATGTGGGCTTATTGAGCAGGAGTTGCATACTCATTCATTCATTCACTCACTATCCACTCGGACTGGTGGTGTGCAACTATTTGTTATGTGTACCTTCGCAATGGCCATGATTTCGGTTGGGGCGCACGACTAACATGAGATCAGGAGTTTACCACATTGAGTCTGACTATATAAATTTAGGTATGGGACTGGTTTCGATAAAAGTCCTTTGTGATGGACCCCGTAGCCTGCGATACTACATACTATCATCCCAACTTCACACTTCAGCATGGTCATTCCATTCGCACCGCATATTGCATTACATTCGCGGCATATGGCATTTTAGATTACTGTGTTTCTACATTTATGTAGTCTAGGTATGACTGACGCTATTCGTGAACTCATCAAGAATTGTATATTGCTTTGCATCATCGGCATCTGATATTTAGCTCTTTATAATTCCTCATTTGCATAGCTAATCTGTATTGCATATTTTGATATCGATTGACTCATGGACTTGTCAATATTTTCACTTACTCTGATATCGTACGATTCATGATCTTACTAGTATTTTCGATATTGTATGATTATGGTAATGTATTGAATTCTTGCCACTTACCTTGTGCACACACTTACACCAATAAGCTTATGCACGATAGATGTGTGCAGGTAATGTTAGGTCACAGTAGCGTCGAGCTTGGAGCACACAGCCTTCTTCTGGAGCTTTGGTTTTTTATATATGTATTTCCCTTTCAGCACTGTATTCAAATGTTTATATTAGTGGATATGTGATGATGTTGTTGCCTTTGTGATTTGGGTATACTTGTGGTTATGCTTCTATCGAGTAAAATGTACATTGGTAAATCCTCCTTGTAGGATCCCAAGATTAGAACCTGGCATATGGGCGCTGGGAACTGAGAATGCGGTACTATGGAGGCTGTCGGCACCGGATTTGGCGATTGGGATTCCTGTGAATCTGATTTCCGGATTTGGGGCGTGACAGAAGATGATATCAGAGCATAACTTGGGAATACCTAAAGATAACATCACATATCTGCTGATAACTACCATACACTCTATGATTGTTGAGAACTTAGAATGATTAGATCCCCAAGTTCAAATAACTTAGAGATTTTCTGATATAGCTCCCTACCGTTGAGATTGTAAGGCTGCATAGTATTTTAGTTTCGATCGTCTCTGGTTTGAGGTACAAGGTTCAGTAGGATCACCATAGTGTTGATGAGGCATCTTGGGAGCACAAGGCTAAGATTCAAGAGTGTTATCCCCATCTCTTTAATGATTGATTGTATGTTATATCTTATATGTTGTCTCCGATTTTTTATATGACGATGCCTTGTTTCATCTTCCCTTGTTTGTTCTGTAAATTTTGAGGACAATTTTTATTAGGTGGGGAGAGCTATAAGGCCTGTATCCTTTACCGTACCATTTCGTAGGCTTCCGCGGTCCTCCCGGTAGAATTTCGACGACCCGCGATTTGTTATTGGCGTTTGCGCGCGATCCTGAGTCGTGTCCCGTATATCTGAGTCAGATCGACCTGAAACTTGTACCCTAGTGACCATGCCGTCGTCGTGGTTCCATACCCGGGCCAGGAGATGTGGGCTCACTTTCAGTTTGAGGAAAAACGTCACCCGTTGCAAATCCCAAGAGAATGTCACATCAATCACTTCACTTGTCAAAGTACACCCATTACTCTATCCCATCCCTAACTACAAAAGCAACCCTTAAAAGTCAACTCTATCCCTTACCCAAGTACACCCATCCATCCCTCTCTCCCATCACTCCTCTCCCATCATCTCTCTCTCTCTCTCTCTCTCTCTCTCTCTCTCTCTCATTCTCTCTCTCATTTTTCCTCCTAAGCAACCCACGTCTAAGCTCCCCATGAGAGAGAGAATGAGAGAGAGAGAGAGATAATGGGAGAGGAGTGATGGGAGAGAGGGATGAATAGGTGTACTTGGGTAAGGGAGAGAGTTGACTTTTAAGGGTTGCTTTTGTACTTAGGGATGGGATAGAGTAATGGGTGTACTTTGACAAGTGAAGTGATTGATGTGACATTCTCTTGGGATTTGCAACACGCGGCATTTTTCCTCAAACTGAACGCGAGCCCACATCTCCTAGCCCAGGTATCGCCTCGGTACGTGAGATGCGTTTTGGAACCTCGACGACGGCGCGGTCGCTAGGGTACAAGTTTCGGGTCGAGCTGACTTAGATATACGAGACACGACTTAGGATCGCTTGCAAATGCCAATAACAGATCGCGGGTCACTGGAATTCAATAAGGAGGAGCGTAGAAGCCTATGGAACGGTATGGTATAGGATACGGGCCTCACAGTCTTGGTCTTGTTTAATCCGCTCCGTTTATCACGTTCACAGGATCTTATTTGGTTATGGTCCTAAGTATGGACTCGATTTAAGTCTTGGTGGGCCGCACATTATAAGAGTGTGTGGGCAATACTTAACATGAAGAATTTACAGGAGGGTTGATATATTACTGAGCATGTGGATTTTTGGTTCATAATTATGATTATATCCTCCTCTTTTGTCTAGACTTCCGTCATCCGTATCTTATAGTTTAACCGTCCAAATGCGATGGAATTCGACGTGTGGTCATTATTTTACATGCCCTTTCTAATGCTTAAGTTTGAGCCTCGATCGCTTCTAGGCAACTAAGATACTATCTCGATAGACTATATACTCCGAGGTTCAACTGCGACGTTTATTTGTGTCTAGTTGAAGTGTTATCTAGTAGCTTGGATCTGTGTTCTAAGATCTTCGGACTAGGTAGCTTATTCCACTATTTGGATGGCCCGTTTGGTAGATCCTAATACGATGAATGGTCAGATGTTTCTACATGTAGTGCATATATGACTGAGCAGTTGGTTATGATGAACAAGCAAGGATACTTAGGTAAATGATGGTCCTGCCTTAAAATCAATGGTCGGATGACTTTATCCATGGATGACGATCGTTCCCAACGGTCAGATTCACGTTAGAGAATATATGTAAGTTTAGGATAGCTTGATTGGTATTGTACACATGTACATATTAAGTTAAATTTATTGGTAATACTTGAGAAATTTCAATACTTGGGTATTGAAAAGTTTGAGGTGTTACAATCTACCTCCCTTAAACAAAATTTTATTCTCGAAATTTAATTACTTCTACTATTTATATCAATTCGTTGTGTTTAAGTTTTCATTGTATTCTTCATGATATATATATATATATATATATATATATATATGTGTGTGTGTGTGTGTGTGTGTGTGTGTGTGTGTGTGTATATGTCTATGCATGCTTTTAATTGGCTACCAAAAATTAGGGCACTACAATCTACCCCCCTTACATAAAAATCTCATTCCCGAGATTTGGTAATTGGATTAAACTGCTTATGCTTTACTTGAATATGGTTCCATAAATCCGTGGTGCCGATCATTCTAGATCCTTGGGGAATACTATGAAATTTTTTGTTTCATCATAAGAGTATCATAGGTTTCGTAAAGGATAGGATCTAATTATCCATTCCTTATTGAACCTAAGCTTCAGTATCATCCTTTATATGAATATTGTAAATTCCCAAAATCATCTTATATTGAGAGTCTGTGACTCCAAGAATTTTAATATCTGATTTATACGTTCAATTTATTCAAAATTAGGAGCCTAAGCCCCTAACTTATTCTTGAGACTTCAAAAAACTTCATGAGGCCAGATCCCATGGTTTGGGGGGTGTTTCCCCCTTGTGAAGTGTATAAAAGCTTGCTGTCCAGCAACAATTCCTACCTATTTTTGTTATTGTTGGCTTTTTATAGAATTTTGTATAAATCCGATTAGGTTGAAATTTTAGGAGGAGATTTCTAGAGAACTAAGTGAGGTACCAAAAAATGTTTAAAATTTTTTGATAAGTATACCTACTAAGACCAGTGGAAGTTTCCTAACGTGTCAGTTTTCATCGAAACAATAACAAATTTTAGGAAAATTGCAAAATATCCGATTCTGGTTTGGGAAAGTAGCTTTTCTTGCTTGAAAATTTGTTTAAGGATGAATTTTAGTTCATAACAAGTTTATATGGGATTTTGAGAATTTTTTTTCTAAATGTACCTATATTCATAGTCTCTAAATTCCACATCTAACTTAATATTTCCAATGGAGAACTTGGATAGGTGTTTCTAATTCCTCAACTTCCTAGTTCTTTTAGGAATCCAATTAAGTATATGTATCTAATTCATGTTCATATCCTAGTCGCATAAAGCTAATGATGGTACATTTTCTCAGGCCCAGTTAATCTCATTCTTATGTTCTGATACCAACTATAACATCTCAAAATTTTTGCGGCCCGAGTACATACTCGTGCCCGAGAATTCTGGGTGTTAATAATGTATAAATTGGATGCTTTAAAAATCACACATTATTTCTTATTTCTTTTTTTTTTTTTTTCATTTAGATCACATCCAGTTACATTCATGAAGGTAACCATTCATGAGAATAAAATCGACTATATTTATTATTTTATCAGAGTAAAAGTATTCAATAAATTATCAAATGCCCTCTCAATGAGAGCTTATTACATTATCGAGTTCGCAGCAAAAATATAAAATTAAATCATAAAACTATCTTCTTATTCATTCAGTATAATCTTCCATAGGGAGATAGTCCTCTAAGTCTTCAATCTGTACATCATCTGTACAGTTGGAGAGGATCAACACCTTATTTATAGTGATGGTTATCCTTTAATATTAACAATAATTCAAGAGGTTCATAAAAGTAATGTATTGATTCTGATACGTCTCGTACTCTACTACTATGAGAGGTATTAGCATGCGCAACCAATCTACATGAATGCATGCAAATCAAAGTGTGTGCTGCTCATCATATGTAATGATCATCACAATGTGAAATATAATTCATAGAAAACTCCGGCTAGCCCCACATTCTCACACTAAAGAGATTCGTCGGCATGTCTAACACTAGCGTGGATTTACATGAACACCACGAGGCAGCACAATACATGAGTCAGATGAATTGCGTGACACGATTTGTTCATGGAGTGACTATCTACAACATCCAATGCCAAAAGTATCTAACACGCATTACGAATTACTTACATCAATTTCTTCACCACTACCCAAAACCCATAGAATTACGCATCGACCAAGATGGCCTCTACCCAGAGTGCATTACGTCCATGATAGAATATTTAAATCACCAGTTGTGATATCTTTAACACATCACTTGCATTAAAGAAAGTGTAAAATGAATAATGGGAGTTTTGAAATCCAAAGATACATGCCCAAGCCTTAAAGGCAGATAGCACAAGGCTAACAAAATAAGGAGGAGAGTAGTAATGGCTAACTCAATAGAAAGGAGATTGGCAATGGCCATCTCAACAAAGAGGAGAGTAGTAATGGCTAACTCAACAAAGAGGAGAGTAGCAATGGCCAACTCAACAAAGAGGAGAGTGTCAATGGCAAACCCAATAAAGAGAAGAGTAGCAAGGGGTAACTCAACAAAGTTGGTTAAAGAAAGGGCAGAGCTTGTATCCATCACCACAAAAATAATAAAGATCACTCGTAATTAACATCATATCATAATTCCAAAGGGATAAATAATTATTGGTGGTAAATTAAACAACTGCAGGGAGAGAATTATAGTAACATGAAGGCATGTAAAAGGCAAAATAAAGCTGTAACACCACGTACCTTTAGTACACGAGTGTTACCTTTTAAACTCGCACTAAACTAAAACAAATTTGGGTTAACCGAAAACTTGAACTCAACATACATAGGATGGGGATTCCGGTCGACATTAAAGTCATCCATCAGGGACTCCAGGAGCCAGAACACACCCTGTGACAATCAAGAAAGTAAGGCTAACCAAACAATCTAAATTAATGCTCTTATGTCAATGGAAATTGCTGCAACACACTTGTCACCAATACGTAAGAACTAGTTAGTGGCAAACCACGCCTTCATCGTAACCAGTACCGGATATTAACCGTTGAAAACAAATATCAGGTCCAACCGATCAACAGATCGCGTCACATGGGCCAAAAAATAGCCTAAAGAAGAGCATAACGGTCCACCTGGGCCTCACCTTCACCACAGTATGGGCTAGGGTCCCATGAAGGGTCCCTAATACAAATAGTCGGAGTAGATTATGACACTAGCATTTCAGTGGGTCCCCCCACGACGCGTGTAAACTAAAAGCACTTATGTGCGAAGTGCACCAAATTCTCTAGCTCGGTCAAACATGTCTAGACCGACCCTTTTGCAAACACAAATATCTCCCGCCTTCCTCTCTGTTTTAACCGACCATGTTCAAGCCCGTGAGTGACCCACCATGATCATTTTCCGGACCATCTGATATGTTCAGTTTCTCTGTGGGGCCCGGGTTAGCGAAACCGTATAACCGTTCGACCACTTGTAAGCGGATGAGGGAGATGGATTGCCACCGTCCATCCTTGCCTAAAAATAGCCCGACCGAGAGCCTGTGGAGGGAAGAGAGAGAAGACCGCCCTTCCTCTTTGGAAGGACAAAGCTCAGCCGTCCACGGTAAGGATGATCCCAACCGTCCATCCCTCTCTCCCACTAACTATAAAAGGGGCACTGTAGCCCTAAGAATTCACACCATGAGAGAAATCAGTGAGTGCTTAGAGTAAGGAAAAACAACAAGTAATCTCCCGCTGTTATTGCTCGAAAACAGGGGACGACACCCACCCACCACAGGTGACCATTTCTCCTTCCATCTCCCATAAGTTCTAGCTAGGTTGGGAAAGCACCGTCTGGACCGGAACCATGCCAAGTAATGGCTGAGAATCGGTCCAACTGTAGTAATGTTTGGAGGGCTGAAGTCAAGCCAAGTGATGGCCTCACGTCAGGCTGCAAAACAGTCAATCAGGGCACCGTTTCAGGCCCCATTTGAGGTTGGTTGAGCTCTCTGTAGAGCTTCGAGATCAACTCAAAAAAACAAGCCAATAAATGGCTGTTAGGCGAACCAAGGAAGAGGTAAACTGGGTCCATGTTTTTGCACTGGAGCTGAGCCGAACCAGGGCTCTACTTCGATGTGAAAACCGACCCTATTGCAGCACCCGTTTCACGCCAAGACCCAGCGAAGCAATGGGTGTGTCCTCGGACTGAAAGCCAGGCCGAGTTCATGTCTCTGTTTTAACCTAAAACCGAGCCAATCATTGACCCTGTTTGGGTTGAAGGCAGGCCATGCAAATGGCAGTACCTTGGAGCTGAGATCAGACCTAACGGTAGAGTCTGTCTTGGGCAAGGATCAGGCCAAACGGCGGCCATCTTTCAAGCAGAAAATAGGGTCCCGTCAAGCTCTGTTTTGAGCTAGGATAAACGGCAAAATAATGGCTGGGATTTGGGGTGAAACCAGGTGAGGTAGTAACTCCGTTTTGGGCTAGAACCGGACCGATACAATGGCCGTGTTAGGAACCCAAAATGGACTAAAAAAATCAGGCCGTCTTCTGCTGACTGATCGGCCAAACAGTGACAGTAAGTGGGGTCCAAAAGCAGGTCGAGAGGGTGAAGCAGTGCGAGCTGAAATCAGTTGCATGGTAGCTCGATCTCTGGCACTGGATCAGGCCAATCAATGGCAGAAATCTGGGCCGAAGCTGTGGCAGCAAAATGGCCCCGGAGCAAGCTCTGTCTTGGGCTGAAAGTGGCCAGTAAGTGGGCCATGATCTGGATGAGAAATCGGGTCCCAAGTAGGACCCGGTTGCACGGGTCAGGTTGGTGCCGGAAATCAGGATCGCCAGAGGTTTCAAACGACACCTGCATGGAGACCCTCTTCCCTTCTTTTCATTTACGTTGAAGATGGTGGACTGTCTGCCGATCTAGGCCCTGCAAATTTCAGGTGGGCCTCACTCAAATCCCAAGTGGGCTACATGCTTGGGCCATCCCACACGGTCAGCTGAGTCCATGGACTCCTGTGTACATGCTATTATAGTGGTAGCCTTCACTATAGGCGTGTGGTGGGCCCCATGAGGGACCCACATTGATATGTATATACGTGTACATATCACGTACACATGATAACCCTTCATGGGACCCACATGATTACAAAACCCACCTGGCTCGTACGTGGGATCTGGACCAACCAAAGTCTGCCACGTGGGCACCTTGCAGCAGATCCACACCATCCACTATTTTGCCAGCTAGGTGGGGACCCACCCTGCACGTTGTACATGTGTGAAGTATACCATGATGGGTGCAGTGTGCCCTCACTGTCCATGGAGTTGACGGTACGTGGCAGTTTGGCTGGAATGGCCCCCCAATCAGTCGATTGCTGTACTCACGCGCAAAAGCTCGGTGAGTCCACCAGCTGGCCGACGTCAGCCATACTGTGGGTCCCACGCGCTGTGTGTGCCTTGTAATCTATGCTGTCCCTGGACTGTCCATCTATGGACAATGGATCTGGACCGTTCGTCAACTGACGTCCAGAGCTGGACGTTGAAACAAAGCATGTTTGTGTGTATATATATATGATGGCCCTGCATGGGACTCACGTGTTTGTAATGCCCACCTAGTATTGGTGATTGAATCTAGACCGTTCAAGGTCAGGACAGGGACCCACTTGTGAGATAATTAGCTGGTGTACGTATCCACCAACTACATGGCTGCAGCACTGAGAGCAGAGCTTAAATCTGGGCCGCCCATCAACTGGCGTACAGATCTGAATGGTGAAGTAAAGGGTGTATACACACACACACACACACGCATGTATACCATGCAATTAGCATGGTAGGTCCTACACGTGTGGACCTGCCTCATGGATACCCTCTACATCTAAGCCGTCCATTTGGTGGGCGGACTCGTCCTAGGGGTCTGAGGAGGAAATTGGGCAGATTTAGTAATCAAGTGGGCCCTGACTAGACCCATTTTGATTAAAATAGGGACTCATGCTTGAGCTTGTTCGCCCTTTATTACACCCAAGACAACTTTGGTTTAGGGTTTTCTAAACCTCTACCTAACCCCAAGTATTTAACCTTGTGGCTCACTATCTATCATGAATGAAATTGTACAGGGAGATACAGGAGCAGTGTAAATTCACTACGTTCTCACATAAACTTGCATCTGGAAGTACTTTATAATTCGACTGGTGATGATTTCTTTCCCCTCAAGCTTTCCATCCCTAACTAGACTAGAAATAGTAGTTTTAGTAAATTAATGGTTAGTTAAAATCAATGATAAACCGCAGCGTAAATAGACTATATTCACCTGACCTATCTATTTAATGTGTTAATTCCTGTGCTTACTATTGTTAGTCTCATGATTTCTTTAAGCTGCCTAGTTGAATAAATTGATCATTCATGCTATGTATCTTATGTTAACTCTGTTAGTATGTACTGCTAAAAATACATGTATTGTTCTCATTTCCTTTCATATTACGATCTATGTTGCTATGACACACATATTGCTAAAATCTCTCCATGGGAAGTCCTAGTAAAGGAGAGTCCATGATTGGGGTGTAACCAGACTAGTTGCGACATAAGTAGGCCCCTAACATCGAGGTTTTGGTTGTAGTATTTAACCCTAAGGCTCACCATCCATGTGTGGTTTTACCTAACTAACTTAGGGGGATGGACTTAACAATCTTTCCAAATATCGTAGTATACTTGTCTTTACACCATTCATGCCGTCATGTTTTAAACGCCGCATTTGGTAATTTGAACGTTTCATTCCCGGTCGGCATTGGTGGTAGCCCCTTTATATCAAATTGATTGACCACGTGTTAGCGGGTACTACATACACCCTGAGACGGTAGCCTTATAGGTTGGGGATGGTGGTAATGGGACACTATGCCCGAGCCGTCAGCTTACGCTGGGCCACGAGCTCCCCGTAGTGACCGTGAGCTTATTTAAATGGCTGAGTGTAATTGGATTAATAAACGGACTGGCTAATCATGCATACATGGCACAGACTAGAATCTATTGCTATCATACGTGATGTGCGTATTGTTTCCGACTGGATGATGTGCCCCAATTTCGATGATTGCATGGGTGACAAGCCCACTGTCCGCATGGATGAGCATCCCCTGAGCGTTGAATGCATTCCATACATCCCTGCACTTAATAAGACTGCATCTACTGTGTTTTGGATTATCTGTATGTTTTTATGATATTCCTTGTTTAGGGCGCGCGGTGTATAATCTTAAGGGAAGGTCACACTGAGTTAGCAACTCATTCATCAATATTCAACTGTAGAGAGGACACAGGGACAGAGGGACTTGGGGAGGATCCAGAGGTGGCTGAAAACGAGGAGGAGCCTTACAACGAGGAGTTGTATCAGGAGGCGACTACTTATTTTGGATTAAATCAGTAGTCTACTTACTTATTGACATTTCAGTTCATTTTGGGATTTAAGGTTTTGTATATGGGCCCCAACTGATTGGCCCAGGATATTGTTACTGTTTGGGTTTTATCTATACTACGCTTGGTTCCGTTAATCACACTTTGATTGGGTTTGATTTTCCTTTTGCTTACCAGTTAACACCTATGTTTTTAAGAAACGAGAGGTATAAAAACCGGGGCGTTATAAGTTAGTATCAAAGTGGAGTATGAGACAGCCTGGCTGTGGGACCAGCTTACAAACCTTGAAAGATTAACTTAGGCAAAACTTAGAAATTCTCCCTTAGAAGGGTAACTAGGATGAATGAACATAGAAAAAGAACACTTAGACCCTCGTTAACTGAATGAACAATTTAGAACTTCTTGAAAAATGACAAATTAGTCATCTGAACTTAGAAACAAAACCTTTAAACCCCTTGAAATTTTAATAAGAGGTATTAGTTAAGCTTAGGAGCTTAACTCGTATGTCATACGGCAGGCAAGTAACAAGGCCTCTAGCCTTGTATTATTTCACAACTAACTGAAATCATTCCCCGATACATGAAACGTGTAATTTTTAGCTTCACAGGGAGCCATGCCACCCGTATTATGATCTCAATGAACTAATACGGTTGATATTCACCCCATTCCATTGACCGAATGCCAGAGGGAACGCAGCCCTGTCTACACACCAGGCCTTCCGCCTGGAGAGGCGAACGGAGACGCAGGATCGGAAGCCGTAGGAGACTCCCCCTCTCCTCAAATCTTTGCATCAGGGCTGCCCTCATCGCATTTCGGGCGACGAATGCCGTCGGCTGAGCCCTCAGGCAACGTATACGAAGATACGCCTATGGGGACTGCCGCCTTCACGGCCTTTGCACGGATGGCAGCAACTATGCAGCAGCAGCAGGTTGCCTTCATGCAACAGCAACAAGACTCACACGCTTTAATGATGGAAACCTTGTGAAGTTGTGGGGGGGCATCACGTGATACAGAGGCACGAGGCGCCGACCTATTCGATCGCTTCTTAAGGCTCTGCCCACTGACTTTCGAAGGAGTGCCTGACCCGGTTCAGGCCGAAAATTGGCTGGCAAGGATTGCCAAGATGATGGGACTGCTAGAGTGCTCCGACACTCAAAAGGTCAGCTAGGCCACGTACCTGCTTGAGGGAGAGGCTAAAAACTAGTGGAAAAATGTACAAAGAAGCGTGCTAACTGGGTACGCCTGGACCTGGGCTGGCTTTAAAATAAAGTTTTTGGAGAAGTATTTTCCACGGTCATGTCAAAGTAAGAAGATCGCACAATTCCTGAAGTTGGAGTAAGGAAACCTAACGGTCACCCAGTATGAGGCGAGGTTTGATGAGCTATCCCAATATGTACCCAAAGCCCTCGAGGATGAGGTGTATAAGTTAGAGAAGTTTAAGGAGGGGCTGAAGCCAGGGATACAACCTCGGCTATGCACCTGGGAATTCTGAAACTTCCCAGAATTGGTGGATAAGGCAATGCACGTGGAAAAAGATTTTGAGCGCATCATCCGCTCTCGTCTACCTGCTTGGGATGCCCCGATCCGACCAAGGCAGCATCCTCCTACCCCACCTATTCCAATAAGGAGGTTCAGGCCGCTACTCGCGTAAGCTCCATCCCTGCCTTCAGGTGGAAGCTGTGGATACTGTGGTAAATCAAACCACATCTCCCGGACCTGCTTCTAGCGGATGAGGAATCAGGGTATTCCACTTCCAGTAAACCGACCCCTGTAGAACCAAACGGCAGCTAGGGCAGTGCCCAGGCCTCAGCAGCCTAGACAGGGGCCCCCAGCCGAGCATAGGGCTCCCCCAGCACGAGTATATGCTGTAGTTGTCACAGAGGCCGAACAGGACCCCCTTCAGACCATTCATGGTACCGCCTACATTAACGGTACCCTTGTACTCACTATATTTGATTCTGGTGCAACTCTATCTTTCATTAATTCTACTATTGCATCTAGATTAGAACTAAACACAACTCGGATGCATGCCCCCTTAGTTGTAGCATCCTCTATGGGTAAATTTATAGAAACAGAAAAGTGCATAGAGCATGTCCCATCATGCTCGCAAATCTCGAGGTTGCCGTGAACCTAATCGTCATGCATGTCATACAGTTTGACATCATCCTTGGGATGGACTGACTCACATTGGTACGTGCAGTCATGGATTGTCACGACAAGACGGTGGCCATATCCATCCCAGGGCAGGCCTCTTTCATTTTGAGAGGGAGGGACAGATGACAAGAATTTTTGAGCTTACAGGCTCTAGAGGAAGCTGAATCAGTAGAAGTCACCATCAGGCAGATACCGGTAGTCCAAGATTTTCCCGAAGTATTTTAAGAAATACTACGGCTAACCTCGAGGAGGGCGGTGGATTTCTGCATTGACCTTAAGCCAGGACCTGCTCCTATATCACTTCCTCCGTTTCACATGCCTCCTTGCGAGATGGAGGAGTTGAGGAGTTAGATTGATGAGTTGTTAGCTCAGGGCTTTATCCGTCCCAGCGTTTCTCCTTGGGGAGCGCCGGTTCTCTTTGTCAAGAAAAAGGACGGGTCAATGCGTCTCTATATAGACTATAAAAGACTAAACGATGTGACGATTAAGAGAAGATATCCCCTACCGCGTATCGACGATCTATTCGATCAGTTGAAAAATGCTAAGTACTTCTCCAAAATAGACTTGCATTTAGGATATCACCAGCTGAGGATCAGGGATGAGGACATCCCAAAGACGGCCTTCAGAACTCGTTATGGGCACTACGAGTTCCTGGTTAGTCTTTTGATCTCACGAACGCTACGGCAGTTTTTATGGACCTCATGAACTGAGTCTTCATGCCTTACCTAGACCAATTCGTGATCGTGTTCATTGATGACATTTTGGTCTATTCTAAGAGCCAAGAGGAGCATGAACAACATCTGCGTATGGTCCTAAGTATGTTAAAGGATAACCAACTGTATGCTAAGTTGTCCAAATGCAAGTTCTGGGAGCAGGAAGTGAAATTCTTAGGGCACGTAGTAAAGGTAGAAGGAATAATGGTCGATCCGACTAAGGTGGAAGCAGTATCTAAGTGGGAACAGCCCACCACAGTGACCGAGGTTCGGAGTTTCCTAGGTATGGTCGGGTACTATTGACGCTTTATTAAGGAATTCTCCAGAATCGTGCGACCGCTCACGCAACTGATAAAGAAGAACGCCCGATTTACATGGGATGAGAATGCAGAGGCGGCATTCCAGGAGTTGAAGATGAGATTAACTTCTGCGCTGGTGCTCACTCTCCCACAAGAAGGAGAGAAGTTCATGGTATACAGTGATGCCTCGAAGTTGGGCCTCAATTGCATTCTGATGCAAAACGACAAAGTAATCGCTTATGCCTCTCGTCAATTGAAGAAGCACGAAGAGAACTACCTGACTCACAACCTGGAGTTAGCAGCCATGGTATTTGCCTTGAAGATATGGAGGCATTACCTGTACAGAGAAGATTTTCATTTATTCTGCGATCACACGAGCCTGAAATACATATTCATGCAGAAGGACTTGAACATGCACCAGCATCGGTGGATGGAGACTCTTAAAGATTTCTACTTCGAAATCTCTTACCACCCTGGCAAGACAAACTCCGTAGCCAACGATTTGAGTCGGAAAAAGAAGCACGAGCTAGTAGCCACCCTGATGATCAAAGAGTGGGAGATGATGAAATTTGTATAGGACTTCGATATCCAGCTCACCCTCAACGAACCTGATGCCTATGTGGCTCTGTTGACTGCAAAGCCAACCCTGGTCCGACATATGATCTCCGTATAAGACCAGGATGAATGGCTCATCAAGATGAAAGAAAGGTGCAAGAATGAAGCGATGCCTGACTGGAGGGTTGGTGACGACGGCGTCCTCAGTATCAGGGACAAGTATGTGTCCCAAACAACGCCGAATTGAGGAAGGAAGTAATGGTAGAAGCCCACCATTCTAAGTTAGCTATCCATCCAGGAAGTGCCAAGATGTACAACGATGTTAAATGACAGTATTGGTGGAGCAATATGAAGAGGGACATCACTGACTTTTTGGCAAAATGCATGGTGTGCCAGAAGATCAAGGCCGAGCATCGCAAGCCTGCTGGACTCCTTCAGCCACTGCCCTTAGCCGAATGGAAATGGGACAGCATTTCTATGGACTTCATATCTGGTTTTCCTAGGATCTGGGTCATTGTCGATAGGTTGATAAAGGCCGCCAGATTCCTCCCGATCTGCACGACAGATTCTACTGATAGTTTGGCAAAGCTATATATCTGGGAAGTCATGCGATCCTATGGAGTTTCGTGAGAAATTATATCAGATCGAGACTCTAGATTTACTTCTGCCTTCTAGAAGAGACTGCAGGAAGAATTGAGCACGGAACTCAAGTTCAGTACGGCATTTCACCCTCAGACCAACGGGCAGACTGAGAGGATGAACCAAATCTTAGAAGATATGCTAAGCGCATGCATCCTAGACTTTCAGGGCAATTGGGACGATCACTTGGCATTAGCAGAATTTGCATACAATAACAGTTTCCAGTCCAGCATAGGCATGACACCATATGAGGCTCTCTATGGTCGCCCTTGCTGAGCCCCTCATTGTTGGGCAGAAATCGGAGAGAGAAGTTTGTTGGGTCCCGAGCTAGTCCAGGCTACTACTTAGGTCATTAATGTAGTCAGGAAACGTTTGCGTACTGCCTAGAGTAGACAAAAGAGCTATACGGATAACCGACGTCGTGACTTGGAGTTTGCAGCTGGTGACCACGTATTCCTGAAGGTGTCCCTTATGAAGGGTTTGATGAGGTTCAGTCAGAAAGGGAAGCTAGCACCACGTTTCATCGGACCTTTCGAGATCCTATATCATGTGGGAGCCGTGGGATACCGCCTTGCACTACCTACTGCGCTGGCCAATATCCACAATGTCTTCCACATATCCATGCTGAAGAAATATACACCAGATGTATTGCACATCGTTAGTTGGGAGCAGATCGAGCTGACAGATAACGCCTACTACACTGAGGAACCTATCCGTATCTTGGACCACAAGGAGCAGGTCCTACGAACGAAGACTATACCTCTAGTCAAGGTTCTTTAGTCACATTATGGGGAGGAAGAAGCGACATGGGAATGAGAAGCAGAAGTTAGGGAAAAGTACCCTTACCTATTCAGTAACAAACCTCAGGTAATTTTGAGGGCGAAATTTTTTTTATGGGGATAAACTATAACATCCCGTACCTTCAGTACATGGGTGTTACCTTTTAAACCCGCACTAAACTAAAATAAATTTGGACTAACCAAAAACTTGAACTCGACATACACAGGATGGGGATTAGATTATGACACTAGCATTTCAGTGGGTCCTTGCACAACACGTGTACACTAAAAGCACTTATGTGCAAAGTGCACCAAGTTCTCTAGCTCGGTCAAACATGTCTTGACCGACCCTTTTCCAAACACAAATATCTCCCGCCTTCCTCTCTGTTTTAACCGACCATGTTCAAGCCTTTGAGTGAACCACCATGATCATTTTCCGGACCATCTAATCCGTTCAGTTTCTCTATGGGGCCTAGGTTAACGAAACAGTATAGCCGTTCGACCACTTGTAAGCAGACGGGGGAGATGAATTGCCACCGTCCATCCTTGCCTAAAAACAGCCCGACCGAGAGCCTGTGGAGCCAGGCTGAGTTCATGTCTCTGTTTTAACCTGAAACCCTATTTGGGTTGAAGGCAGGCCATGCAAATGGCAGTACCTTGGAGCTGAGATCAGACCCAACGGTAGAGTCTGTCTTGGGCCAGGATCAGGCCAAACGGCGGCCATCTTTCAAGCAGAAAACAGGGTCCCGTCAAGCTCTTTTTTGAGCTAGGATAAACGGCCAAACAATGGCTGGGATTTGGGTCAAAACTAGGTGAGGTAGTAACTCCGTTTTGGGCTAGAACTGGACCAATACAATGGCCGTATTAGGAACCCAAAACGGACTAAACAAATTAGGCCCTGTTTTGTGCTGACTGATCGGCCAAACAGTGACCGTATGTGGGGTCCAAAAGCAGGTCGAGAGGGTGAAGCAGTGCGAGCTGAAATCAGTTGCATGGTAGCTCGATCTCTGGCACTGAATCAGGCCAATCAATGGCAGAAATCTGGGCCGAAGCTGTGGCAGAAAAACGGCACCTGAGCAAGCTCTGTCTTGGGCTGAAAGTGGCCAGCAAGTGGGCCATTATCTGGACGAGAAATCGGGTCCCAAGTAGGCCCCGGTTCCAGTCCATGCACGGGTCAGGTTGGTGCCGGAAATCAGGACCGACAGAGGTTTCAAACGGCACCTACATGGAGACCCTCTTCCCTTCTTTTCTTTTACGTTGAAGATGGTGGGCTGTCTGCCGACCCGGGCCCTGCAAATTGCAGGTGGGCCTCACTCAAATCCCAAGTGCGCTGCATGCTTGGGACATCCCACACTGTCAGCTGAGTCCATGAACTCCTGTGTACGTGCTATTATAGTGGTAGCGTACACTATAGGTGCCTGGTGGGCCCAATGAGGGACCCACATTGATATGTATGTACGTGTACGTATCACGTATACATGATAACCCTTCATGAGACCCACATGATTACAAAACCCACCTGGCTCGTGCGTGGGATCTGGACCATCCAAAGTCTGCCACATGGCCACCTTGCTGCAGATCCACACTGTCCACCATTTTGCCAACTGGGTGGGGACCCACCCTGCACTTTGTACACGAGTGAAGTATACAATGATGGGTGCAGTGTGCCCTCACTGTCCATGGACTTGACGGTAGGAGGCAGTTTGGCTGGAATAGCCTTCCAATCAGTCGATTGTTGTACTCACGCGCAAAAGCTTGGTGAGTCCACCAATTGGCCGATGTCAGCCATACTGTGGGTCCCACGCGCTGTGTGCGCCTTGTAATCTACACCATCCATTTGTGGACGTTATCCCTGGACTGTCCATCTATGGACAATGGATCTGGACCGTTCGTCAACTGACGTCCAGAGCTGGACGTTGAAACAAACGATGTTTGTGTATATAGAATATATATATACACGTGATGGCCCTGCATGGGACTCACGTGTTTGTAATACCCACCTCGTACTGGTGATTGAATCCAGACCATTCAAGGTCTGGACAGGGACCCACGCATGAGATAATTAGCTGGTGTACGTATCCACCAACTACATGGCTGCAGCACTAAGAGCAGAGCTTAAATCTAGGCCGCCCATTAACTGGCGTCCAGATCTGAACGGTGAAGCAAAGGGTATAATATATATATATATATATATATATATATATGGGTGTGTGTGTACCATGTAGTTAGCATGGTGGGTCCTACACGTGTGAACCCACCTCATGGATACACTCTACATCTGAGCCGTCCATCTGGTGGGCGGACTCGTCATAGGGGTCTGAGGAGGAAATTGGGCAGATCTAGTAATCAAGTGGGCCCTGACTAGACCCATTTTAATTAAAATAGGGACTCATGCTTGAGCTCGTTCACCCTTGATTACAGCCCAAGACAACTTTGGTTTAGGGTTTTCCAAACCTCCACCTAACCCCAAGTATTTAACCTCGTGGCTCACTATCTATCATGAATGAAATTGTACGGGGAGATACAGGAGCAGTGTAAACTCACTACGTTCTCACATAAACTTGCATCTGGAAGTACTTTACGATTCGACTGGTGATGATTTCTTTTCCCTTAAGCTTTTCATCCCTAACTAGACTAGAAATAGTAGTTTTAGTAAATTAATGGTTAGTTAAAATCAATGATAAACCGTAGCGGAAATAGATTGCGTTCACCTGACCTATCTATTTAATGTATTAATTCTTGTGCTTACTATTGTTAGTCTCATGATTTCTTTAAGCTACCTAGTTGAATAAATTGATCATTCATGCTATGTATCTTATGTTAACTCTGTTAGTATGTACTGATAAAAATACATGTATTGTTCTCATTTCCTTTCATATTACGATCTATGTTGCTATGACACACATATTGCTAAAATCTCTCTATGAGAAGTCCTAGTAAAGGAGAGTTCGTGGTTGGGGTGTAACCAAACTAGTTGCGACATAAGTAGGCCCCTAACATGGAGGTTTTGGTTGTGATGTTTAACCCTGAGGCTCACCATCCATGTGTGGTTTCACCTAACTGACTTTGGGAGATGGACTTCACAACTTTTCCAAATATCGTAGTATACTCGTCTTTACAACATTCATGCCGTCATGTTTTAAACACCGCATTTGGTAATTTCAACGTTTCATTCCCGGTCGGTATTGGTGGTAGCCCCTTTATATCAAATTGATTGACCATGTGTTAGCAGGTACTACATACACCCTGAGATGGTAGCATCATGGGCCGGGGATGGTGGTAATGGGACACTAAGCCCAAGCTGTCAGCCTACGCTGGGCCACGAGATCCCTGTAGTGACCGTGAGCTTATTTAAATGGCTGAGTGTAATTGGATTAATAAACAAACTGGCTAATCATGCATACATGGCACAGACCAACATCTATTGCTATCATAAATGATGTGCATATTGTTTTCGACTAGATGATGTATCCCAAGTTCGATGATTACATGGGTGACGAGCCCACTATTCGCACGGATGAGCATCCCCGGGGGGGTGAATGCATTACATACATTCATGCACTTAATAAGACTGCATCTACTGTGTTTTGGATTATCTGTATGTTTTTATGTTATTCCTTATTTAGGGCAGCGGTGTGTAATCTTGAGGGGAGATCACACTGAGTTGGCCACTCATTCATCAATATTCAACCGTACAGAGGACACAGGGACACAGGGACTTGCGAAGGATCCAGAGGTGGTTGAAAATGAGGAGGAGCCTTACAACGAGGAGCCGTACCAGGAGGCGGCTACTTATTTTGGATTAAATCAGTAGTCTACTTGCTTATTAACATTTCAGTTCATTTTGGGATTTAAGGTTTTGTATATGGGCCCCAGCTGAGTGGCCCAAGATATTGTTACTATTTGGGTTTTATCTATGCTACGCTTGGTTCCATTAATCGCACATTGATTGGGTTTGATTATCCTTTTGCTTACCAGTTAACACCTGGGTTTTCAAGAAACAAGTGGTATACTTGGGTCTCGAAAACTGGAGCATTACAAAATCATATCAACTTAAATTAATGTAAGCTTAAAGGATTCTCTCACCTCTTACGTCGAAGCGTCATCTTACATCGTTAGAACTTAGTGCATGCACTTTAGATTCAAATTCAACTATAGAATATATAAATTATATGATTAGGGTTTAATCCTTCATCTATGTCTAGGTTAAACAAATTATAATTCTAAATTAGAATTTTTAACTTAAGTCGTCATGTAAGAAGGAGACTTACTTTGATCTACACCTACAATTTCAACCCAACAAAACGAGTCCAGTGAATACCTCCGTCGAGTCGACTTTGTTTGAAAAACTTAGTGGTGTTGTGGGAGCGTGAATCGAATCGGAATTCGTTTGGTGACTTAGTGAGTTACAAATCAAAGTGTACATCC
Source organism: Magnolia sinica (assembly GCF_029962835.1). NCBI lineage: Eukaryota > Viridiplantae > Streptophyta > Magnoliopsida > Magnoliales > Magnoliaceae > Magnolia > Magnolia sinica. The sequence goes on along the minus strand of NC_080583.1, from coordinate 56,586,746 downwards.
TCTCCTCTCTCTCTCTCTTATGTTTACTATTCCCTTGCTATGGCTAGCCAACCGAATTTGGTAGATTTTGGGTGCTGATTCTGGTGCCTGATTTTCTTTACTTGTTTGAGTCTGTCGTCCGGCATTGAAACAAGTGGACAGAAGAGCTCACTCTCTCTCTCTCTCTCTCTCTCTCTCTCTCTCTCTCTCTCTCTCCTGGCGCGGGAATGATGCCTTCCTTCTACACACAGGCTTTTTATAAGTCTTTCTGACGTATTTCTAGTGGGAGGAAGAGTCCAATTCGAGCAAGATCGCACCGTACGCAACCTTGTTTACCTACACGAATTTCATAGTTGGTCTGCGTGGGGCTTTAGAGTCACGGTGTGGGTTTAACATCTTGTCTCTCCTAACATATTGGGGAAGACTTCTTGTTTGATGGGCCAGCGAATGGACGGCTGTGATCGTCCCCTATTTTCTTGTGGTTGTTGTTCCAGCATTATGCAGTTACTCTTCATGGAATTCAGCGGAATGCTAATCCTCCACTTCTTTCTTCCCTTTTCCGCCGACATGTCAGTGGTTAGAATCCACGTCTTTGGGTTAGTTCAGTCCAGATTTGAAGCCATGATCCAAGGTCCGGTCACCTTTCGCAGTGGGAGTTAGGGTGCGAACGGAGCTTTCACAGTTTTCATGACTCGTCTGGTCAGTCCAGAAGTTTCCATCGAGGGAGGTCTCATCTTCGATCTTTCCGACATCTCTAGGAGGGTCGGAATTCTTTCTTCTCCATCTTGGATGGTTTAGATTGGGAGTTAGTTCTCAGGTTCGGGCATGGGGGATTTAGGAACGCGGCTGGTTCCTAGTGGAGTCATCTTTCGGAGAAATCCTCAATTTTTGGGATTGAGGAGATCTCCCGATCTTCCCAGCATCCTTGGTTGGAATCGGATCTCTCTCTAGCATAGATCGGATGGTTGAGATGATTTTCGTCCAATAGCTAATGTTACAGGAATGCTTATTGCCACCAAGGCAATTCGAAACGGATTTCATTTTCAAGTTATCCTTCCACGCGTAGTCCATTCGTGGTTGGATTTGTGCCCACGTGTGAGCTCTTCCTCATGTGAACCAACCTAAGGGTTGCTCGGAATTGATTTAGCTACAAGATGGATGGTTTGGATCATCCATGCGGATGATGATTGGTGACCTACTAACCAGCATAGCGGACGGTCGTCCATCACTGGCGGAAGCAAAGGAAAGAGAGGGAAATTCCTCTCTTATTCAAATTATATAAGGTAATCCTGAGTTTGACCGACTCACGGTTCTGCTAAGTTGTGGCTGTAAATAGTCAGGTGCACATGCACCTTCGATGTGGGTCTTGGTCTTATTTAATGTAAGGCCTGTGTCCTAGTCTGTACCGTTCCTTAGACTCACGCGATCTTCCTCATCCAATTTCGATAACCCGCAACCTATAAACAATATTTGCACGCAACCCTAAGTTGCATCTCATAGATTTTAGTCGATTCAACTTGAGACTTGTACCTTAGCGACCGCACCATCATTGCGGTTCTAACGCCGCGTCTCACGCACTAATGCGATACCCATGCTAGGAGTTGTGGGCCCGCGTATATCTCGAGAAAATGCTACGTGTTGCGAATTCCTAGAGAATCTCTACCCATCTTTCACATCACTAGTTAAGTACACATCCCATCACAAACCCATGCTTTCTTTCTCCACAAGACAAGCAATGCATCCCCTTTTAACCAAAGTCAACTCTCATGTCACTCCACCCATCACTCCACCATTACTCACACCCATCACTCCACTCATCACTCACACCCATCACTCCATCCCATCCCCTTTCTCTCTCATTTTCTTCACCCATCCCAAGTAACCCAAGAGAGAGCCAATGTCCAAGCATTCCAAGGAGATAAGAAGCCAAGTGTGTGGCCCACTTCCTACCCCAAATCTCTCATCCTAGCCCTTCAATCTTCATCATCCTCCATCAAAGAAGAAGTTTAGTAGCTAAGTATCCCAATAAACCAAGAAGAAGTGAAATAGGACTAGATTTGTGATTTTGATGATGGGCCAAGTGGGGCCTACCGATTGATGGTATAGATCTCACTTTGGACCCTAGGTGTGGCCGATGGCTCACCGTGATTCATATGTTCATCCCATGATGGGGCCATTCTCCATGGACCCCATCATGATGTTTATTCTTCATATTGTAAGAAAGTCATCTAGAACTTGATCTTGTGGGTGGGAAAGGGGTTTCCGTCATTGACTTTGTGATTTGTAAGCCCACATGTGGTGGGATCCATTTGATGTATGTATTATAGCTCAAGGGAGCTCATAGTGGCGGAGCTCCCTTCCAGTACGCGCCTCTCTCCCTCTATGTCTCTCCTTCCCTATTGGCGGCCCACCTTGATGATGTATGTGTCATACCCACATCGTCCCATTGTGGGATGCCCCGCTGTCTAACCGTGGCCCACTTGGCTGACCACCCTGCCTGTCCGTTTTGGATAGGCCTAGATGAAGAGAAAACACAAATCTTAACTTGATCGGTGGGGTTGATGTATGTGTTATGTATCCTGCTGCCATCCAGGTGGCCCACCAATTTTAGCCCCTGAGCATGGGCCATGGGCCATCCAAACCCAGGAGACTCAGCTCAATGTGGAGCACATCGCTGGACAACAATCCTGTCCAGCGTATTCTCCAAATGCCCAATGCCGTGGGGCCCACTGTAGGGTCCCATCTTAATGTATGTGCCAAATCCACAGCGTTCGTCCTTAGATCACCCAAGATCCAGCATTCATGTGGGCCACACCATAGCAACAGCGGGATTGAATTCCAACCGTTGAATAACACCTATGGTGCCCACCATGATGTCAGTTTTCATTTGACCTGTTGAAAGAGGCCACGTGGGCCAGGGGAAGGCCCCCACAAATAACAGTTTGATTTAACTGGTGAGCCACACACATGGACCCCACCCTAATGTATTTTCTTTCCACCGTCCAGTGTGGATGGTGGGATCCACCTTGATGTACATGTTGCATCTCCATCATCCAGTAGGGACGGTGGGATGCATTTGATGTATATATTTCGTCCATCGTCCACACGTGGGATGGTAGGACCCACCTGACGCATGGTGTCCAGCACCGTCCACACATGGACAGTGGGACCCACATGATGTATGTGTTTCATTTCCACACCATCTGTCCATTTTGCTTTACACGCAGGGCCCACCTGCTGTATGTGTAGGGTCCACCCTACTGCATGTATTCCATCCACACTGTCCATTTGGTGGGGTCCATCTGCACTGTACATGCCCACTGTGATGTGTATGTTATTCAGGCCGTCCATTGGTTAGACCGCTAGTAGGCCCAACTACATTAAGTGAGGCCCTTTGCGATGTATGGGGTCAAACTGTGATGTGAAAGGCCCACTTATTGTATATATGAGGCCCATTATGTTGTGATAGGCCCATTGTGATGGTATGAGGACCATTGTGATTGTATGTGGCCCACTGCGATGAGGCCCATTGAGATGTATGTAGGCCATTGTGATGAGGCCCATTGAGATGTATGTGGCTCATTGTGATTGTGTTTTAGGTCCACCTATTTTCTAGGCCATAGGGCTGGCCTGTGAGGCCTACCTTGATGTATATGTTATACACGCTACCCATCCATTTTAATGGATCATGGCCTAACTTATAAGGCCCACCATGATGTATATGTTGCACACGCGGCCCCCTCATTATTTCAGGGCCATGGGCCCCCTTATCATGAGAAGCCCACCTTGAGTTATATGATTATATGTATCCTACCCATACATTCCCTAGGCCATGGGCAGCCTTGAGAGGCCCATAGTGATGTATATGTTTTATGTCCATGTTAGGGGCTACCTTGTGAGGCCCACCATGTATGAGTGATGTGCATGTGTTGTCCATCCACTTTCTAGATAGTATTAGGGTTGTCGGCCCCCATTATAAGCTAGATTCCGTATCTCAAATGGGCTGCACCTTAGGAGCAATTGTGGTTAAATGTCCACGTTGTAAACCTCCTTAGGGCCCACCATTAAGTCCATTTCCACCTGTTCACAAACCCAAGTGTAGGGTTGCGATGTAGTAATAATCTCGGTAAGACCGAGGTCGAATGCATAGGAACTGAACCTTGTACGTAATTTGAAAGTAACCAGAACTAGAACTAGAAGAGATGTAATCTAAATCAAGAAAATTTAAGAGAATACTTGTAAACTACTTAACTAAAACTTGTAAAATTCAAAGGTGGGAAACTAGGGTGCCAAGGATCCACTTGTAGCAATTGGGAAGCTACCTTGCAATGATTCAAGGACACAACTGGAATCAGAGTCCTATCATATCCAATTGATAAGAAGAGATTTGTTAGATCTTTGAACTTCTCATGGATCTAATCATCAATAGATAATAGTGGTGAAGATTTGGAAGTGATCCCGTCACCTAACCATGCCCAAGAGACAAGGCAAATGATAGTAATTTACCAAACCCACAACCAATCATAAGAGAATTAAGAAGATTAGGAGGATTTTGAAATTGTAGTAATGACTGCTTTAGTTGAAGTGGAAATATGCCAATATGTCCTAAAGGAGGTGAATAGGACTTTTTAATATTTTATGGTTATTTAAAATCCTATCAATCTAATCCTGAATAAATATGCATGCATCAGGATTTCTTCAGAGTAACTCTAAAGGCTTCCAAACCAAATAGAGGATCCAATCATAAAACTAATTGAAAAATAAATAAGATGCTAATCATAGTTTATGATGGATGTGACTGTGTGTGAGGTGTGATCTCAGATAATCAAATATGAAAACATTTAAGGAAATCACATAAGTAATGGAAGACAAATATCAATCTTAAACACAGTCATTTTTATAGTGGTTCGACTACTTGTCTACTCCACTTCCGGCAGATGCACTCAACCTTTGAGTGTACCGGATCTCACTAAAGGAAGTTTCACAACAGGTTCACCTCTAACCAGTACAACCTATACTTAGGCTGACACAACTTGTCTACACGACACAGTTTATGCGCCCATGACCAAGGGTCAACACACGCACTCGACTTTTAGGCCACACTGGCCAAGGATCCACATAAGGAACCTAACGGAGGTTTCACAACAGGTTCACCTCAAACTGGAGGTTTTATAACAGGTTCACCTCTAATCAGTTTATACTCTCCATAGAGCAAGGGTCAACACAAAGCACCCCCATGTACACTCCTGCCGGAGGCCTCCTATGAGGACTTGCAAGGGGTGAGAAACACCTTAGACCCAATCCTGAAGAAGGAATGATCACAAGGGTCCTCTGGACTCTAATGAATTACAACTAAGTAGATAAGCCCCATTCAGCGCGTTGTCGAAGATCTCCTCCTTTGTTGACGAAGAATCTTCTGCTTCCTTGAACCATAACTCAGAAGATGTACCAATACATGGCGATGGGTTGGGTCAAGGTTATGATAGAATCCTACTCTATTAAATATTTTCCTATAAGGAAGATCGAGTGATTCCAATCATCTATGCATTCAAGGCAGCTTAATGATTTTCCATTAAGGTGGCAGCTGCAAGATCCTTGAATGTGGAAGTTCATTCCCCAATCCACTCTATTGAAATCAATGATGAGGGTGGATTGGAGGATGAACTTCCATGAGAGAAAAGGCTTTAGGGTATATGATCTAGGGTTAAACACTTAAAGCACTCTCTATTTTCTCTCAGCAACAACCAAGGGCAAGCTCTTATTAAATAGGTAAAAAGGTTCCAACGGATATAAAACGGTCACATTTTTTACAGAGTTCGATATCATCGAGCAGGGTCGATATCATCGAGCGTATACTCTCGATAGCATCGACTGGCCACTCGATAACACGAACTCAAATGTCAAAACACTTTTGAAACCTTTTGCTAGTTGGTCGAGGAAATCGAACATGCATTGATGTCATCGGATTTCGAACTCCGATTTCATCGACACGAGGTTCGATTCCTCGACATTTGAAAATGTGAGAGACTCTCCTTTGAAAAGTTTCAGGTGTATAATATGATCAAGCATCACTCGATATCATCGGAATTTGAATATCGACGATATCGAGGGAAGTGTCAATTCATCGATAATTCCAAAGAATTTTCCTATAAGTTTACTGGACAGTTTATGTCCACATTCGATGACATCGACCATGACTTGATACGATCGATATTTGAATATCGATTTTATCGATTGACCCTCGATCCGAGAAAGACAACCTGAAAAACTTTACTGGAAAAATGTGTCCAATCGGATACCATCGAAGGGCTTCCGATATCATCGAAATTTGGATTCTGAGGATATCGAGGAGCTCTTTGATATATCGAAGATTACATGATTTTCTGTAGCAGAACTTTAGACACACTAAACCTGATGTCGATTTTATCGAGTCTACTCAATGGACTCGAGATTCAAATTTCGATGATATTGAGCCATCCATCGATTCATTGATAATTCCATCCAAAGATCTTTGTGGTTGTTGGACTTGTTATGTCCTCATTTTGATAATATCGATTGTGCTTCGAGGACATCGATAACAAGGTTTGATTTCATCGAACCATGTATCGATAAATCGACAAAGGTAGAAAACTTAAAGATTTTTCCTAAAGTTTGGCAAAGTTTTCTAACCACAAAACTTAAGGTGTTCTATTTAATTTTTAAGGGATTTAAGTACCTGGTGTCTTGGGACATGGGATGTGAGGCTAAGATATACCTGTGGCGAGTTCTAGCACACATCCAGTTGAGGCAGATGCTTGATCAATCTTCCTATGGGGCTTCTCTGTCTAGCTAACTCAACGCTCACGCTAATTGACAAACCAGGGCACTTTCAGATTTCATCACCCAACCATGCCCATGAGACGATGGTGAACAACGGGATTGCCTAATTTCACAATCTCAATACATGAAAAGAAGATATCTCAAGCTATCACAGATCTATTGTAATTTAAGTCACAATAAACCATTAAAAACTAAAAATATTCCTTCATAATCAAACTAGAATCCGTGACAGTTCAAATAAGCATGAATCAAAACAAAGAAAACATCCCAATCATGCCACAAGCTTCACCTTTTAGCCCTAGCTAAGAGGTTTAGCTCATCATAGACATGATGAGACTAAGCTCTTAACAATGATCATCAAAGAAAAAGAAAGAAAAAACAAAGAAGAAGAATGGAGAAAACTCAGCCGGTCGTCCAACGATCTCTCTCTCTTCTCTTCCACGTCCCTAGATAATCTGATGATGAATTCTCACGTCCTTCTTTCCCTCTCTTTGATAGGCAATAGGGAAGTCAATAGAAGAGGCGATGCGTGAGTAAGTCTTTCGCAGTAGTGAAAAACGCAAACTCAGTTGTGTTTGGAGTGGATTTTTTAATAGAAGATCATCTCATCTTGTGTTTGGCCTTCATGGAGATGATCGTGGCCACCTTCTCTCTCTCTCTCTTGGACAGTCCGAATCACAGATCCGACCGTAATCGTGCTCGTACAATGGTCCGCAACATCCAGACGTGCATTGCACACGTACCTGCGCATGGACCTACCCTGGGATGTTCGGTGGGCCCCACAGTGATGTTTTCGAAGAAATCCACCCCGTCCATTAGATTCGTGGTAAAATTTTAGTTAGGAATGGTTGGGTTTTGCTCGATTTTGGTGTCGCCCAATGGATTGAATCTTCTCACCATTCATCCTACATTTGATAGTGATCTGCATGTGTACACATGCATGGGACCAAAAAAACTCCATGGGTACATTCGTGGCCACCCCCTGAATCTAATGAACGGCTCGGATCAACCAAATGATGGACGATGGTGGCCCATTACATGTCACAATGGGGCAGACTCGCAGACCCCATCAAGTTTTTAATGATAAGGCCGATGTTGTCAGGAAGACTAGCGAAGTGGATGTTGCTGTTGTTAGAATACGCGATTACATATGAGCCGACGAGAGCAGTAAAAGGGCAGGCATTGGCAGATTTTCTGGTAGCCCATCTTGTGACAAATAGCGAAGCTATCTTCAATGAGTTTCCCAACGAGCAAGTCATGATGACAGAATTGCCAAATGTGTGGCAAATGTTCTTTGATGGAGTAGCCTGAGCGACAGGAGCAGGTGCTGGAGTAATATTCATCACCCCCCAAAGCGATTTGTTGCCTTACTCTTTCACAGTGGGCACCGCATGCACAAATAACGAAATTAAATATAATGCCCTTATCATTGGGATGGAAATAGCGAGCAAGCTGAAGATAAAAGCATTGTGAATTTATGGAGATTCTAAGTTGGCCATAAATCAGTTGACGACTTAGTTTGAAACAAGGAAACAAGAACTTCTACCATACTGTCGAAGGGCACATCGTTTATTAGAACAATTCCTGAACGTTGAAATCAAGCATGTACCACGGTACGAGAACGCAAAGGCCGATGCTTTGGTCAGTTTAGAAGCAGCGTTATCGTGCCCAGATTGAAGCCCCCTACAAGTGACAATCGAAGAAAGGAGATTCTTTCCTTTAGAAGAAATAATCAGTGAAACAATGGAAGCACTCCCTATATCATACTTAGAAGTGACAATAGATGATTGGCGTCAGCCTTTCATAGATTATCTCAAGTACAATATCCTACCAGAAGATCTAGAGGTGAAGTTGCAGATTAAGCAGAGATCAAAAAGATTCATTATGTATAATGAGGTGTTATATAGAAGATCCTATAATGAGATACTATTGCGATGCCTAAGTGAAGAGGAGGCAGGTCAAGTGCTGCAAGAGGCACATTCCGGGGAGTGTGGGACGCATCAGGATGGGAGGAATTTGTTCTGCCGAGTGCACTAGATGGGATATTACTAGCCGACAATGTTTAAAGATGTCATAGACTACACGAAGCGATGCCATGAGTGTCAGATCCACGAGGACATTATACATATACCCCCTAAAGATCTTCATCAGTTAGCTACTTCTTGGCCTTTTGCCGCATGGGGACTCGATGTTATTGGCCTCATAAATCCACCGTCGTCTAGAGGAAAATAGTATATACTAGCAGCAACGGACTATTTCTCCAAATGGACAGAAGCAATTGTGCTGCGAAGTGTTAAGGAGAAAGATGTTGTTAATTTCATTTGGTACGCAATAATATATCGTCATGGCATCCTTAAGAAAATCATCACAGACAACGGCACTCCTTTGAAGAACAGGGGCATGGAGAAGTTATGTTTTAAGTTTAATATTCACCAGTCGTTCTCCACACCCTATTATCCACCAGCCAATGGACTGGTAGAGGCGTTCAATAAAACAATTGTAAAAATACTGAAGAAAATAGTGACCAGGAATAAGCATGATTAGGATGAAAAGTTACAAGAAGCTCTATGGGCCTACAGGACCACTCATTGGACAGCGACGCAAGCTGCCCCGTACTCGTTAGTTTATGGTGTAGAAGTCATCATGGCAATCGAAATACAAGTCGCCTCACTTAGAGTAGCAGTGCATCAGTCAATTACAGATGACATGAACGCAAGAATACGAGTGATAGAGTTGGATCTGCTTGATGAAAAAAGACTGGCAGCTCAGCAGTGATTGCAGTTATATCAGGCCAGGATTTTTGTCACCTTCGATAAAAAGGTTAAACACCAACCTTTCAAGAAAGGGGACATGGTTCTGATGTTGAAAAGGCCAATAGTAATCACTCGAAGAACAGGGGGCAAGTTTGATCCCAAATGGGATGGACCGTATATCATAACTGAAGTCTATTCTAATGGAGCATACAGAGTAACAGATCAAGATAGATGAGGCATCAGTATACCAGTCAATGCTCGCTTCATCAAGAAATATCATCCCTAACAATGGGAGAGATTTTGATCTAGAAGATTATCAGGATAATACTTCTACATCAAAAGGGGGCAATCATAGATGAAATGGTGAAATAGCATTTAAAGGCAGAGCCTTGTATTCTTTCTTCACGAATGATGAATAAAAGGCGAATTTTGAAGCATATCACTATTGTTGAAGTCCCAGCCATCTCTATCATTATTGGTTGCCCACTATCGATGAAGTCCCAGCCATCGCTGTCACTACTGGTTACTTATCAAAATTGTTATTATTGCCAAGCTGACTGGATATAAAGAACAGATATCATTAGATTATCATGGGCAACAGCAAGCAACAACGATTTATCAATTATTAATTCACCATTTATGGCAGTAGAATGACATATATAGCCAAGCACATACAGATTCTTATGAAGGCAATGTCAGTTCACCATCTAAGGGAGCCTAGCCAAGCCTTATATGGCCAACTACACGTAAGACCTATATATTATCCGGGATAGCAGTGTGGAGCCAACAGCCCTAAAAAGCCCATATAGGCCACATCACGTGCATACCCATGCGAGCAGCAGACGAAGCCAGTGACTAAAAGCCTCAAAGCTAGAAGTCCTCAACGGCCAGTCACGCGTGAGACCAATACTGTCTGTAAGCTCTCCGACAGCATCATAGACGAGGATGAAAATACCCTCTTGTGAATTGGTCCAAACTTACAGATGAAGGAAAATGGGGAATAGAATAAGACCCCCCAGGTCCTTAGCTCGATTTCAATATTAACTCATTAGGATAGGGTCTCAATAAAAACACCTCGTCATTGATGGACTGGCGGCCCTGGACTTGGTACCAATGGTAGCCTTGTGTGCCCCGTGAACTCTAGAGAGTTACTGTGGCCAACCATGCGTGTAAATCCCAATGAGCTCACGGCTTCAGTAGCTTCACTAGACCCCTCTGATGGATCGTACTTTGTGAACTCCCCAGCCACAATAAGTCCAGAGAACTCATGAGAGTTAGAGAGACCATTCGCATAAGACCCGACTCCAACTACTTATGAGTCTAAAAAACTGTGATTGCTCCACTACTCAAAAGCTTAAACTGTGTGCAAAACTAAATCTACTAACTTTAAAATGAAATAGTTCCGCCCATTAAAATGAACGCCACAAAGGATCGCCGTACAATGTATGAATATAAATAGTAGAAATAATGAAGCATGAGTATGAAAGTAGTACATCAACATGTATTCCAAAATCAATGATTGTATTATCAAGAATGCATTTACTCTGAATAAAACACCACAATCTGTTTATATATCACAGCACAAAAGGAATTTATACGAAAAATACAATTCTTACAGATCTTCAGCTATGCTTAATACTGCTACGTAATGCTGTAATTCTTCTTTTAACCGAAGTTGTGCCATAGCAGTCGTGCGTTCAGCCTCAAGAATAATCCTGGCTTGATCAGGAATGCCAACCAATTCTGATTCCAAAAAAGCATCAACTCCCTATTCTTCATTTGTTCAGCTTTCTCGATATCGACAACTTGAGTATTCATTTCAAGCTCCTTGATTTGACGAATAGTTAAATCTTCTACTTCTTTCTGACCCTTGAGTAGCAGAATCTCTCTCTCAAGAATAGCAATTTGATCATCAATAATCACCTTATTCTATCAGAAACTTTCAATCTCTCGTGAAGAGATTAACTAACAGCATCGCAATTAGCAAGGATGTTGTCTGAATGAGAGAGTTTCTCCTTAAGTAGTGTTAATTCTTTCTGACGATCCAAAATTTCTAGAGCAATGACTATACTTCACGCTGCTTCTAAGTTTTTGGTGGAGTCATAAAATTGTGACAAGGAGTTGTAAAGGGACTAAACATTGACGTGCGCTAGACGAGCTGAATGGGTAAGAACGGCTAAGGCACTATCCAAAAAGGGCCACTAGGCTAGATCTTTAAAAGCACTGATGATAACAGAGATTGTGCTCTTGAAGAATCCCAACATGAGAGGGGACACCTTTTCTAATGAAAGTCTATCAAAAACTGTAGCTACTGAGTAAGAGCCTTCAGACTCGCTTAGAGTTGGCACAACCAAGGCTAAAAAAAAAGAAACAAAAGAAAGATTATGAGTTCAAAAGAAGATGTGTGTGTGTGTGTAATGACATAAAGAAAAGAAAAGAAGAAAAAGAAAATACATACCTTGTCTGGGGGTAACAGAGGAAGTAGCTTGAACAGAACAGGTTCTGGGTGCTGCAGATCTGGGTGCATTTGTAGTCACAGCAATGTTGAAAGAAAGCTCCTGAGCCCCTCCAGTACTCGAGTCGAGAGTCGTTGGAGTTGGGACATCAACTAGATCGGAGAAGAATTATAAACTTTGGGCTACTGGCTGGATAGGAGGAGGACGTGTAGTAGGAAATTTATCAGCACGGGGCATCAGATGTTGTGGTGATTATTGGCAAGATTTATTCTGTGCTGTGAGGAAGAAGTACATTTCTCATCTCCGCCTGGATTTCTGATGTTGAGCCTCTGTCTCCCTTAATGTCGATGTTTCACGAGTAATTACATCAGCGGTTTCCACGATACATGGAGAATATGAGGCATCAAAAGAAAGGAAGATATTTGTGCCGGGAGAATTGCCAAATTCTCCGTAGTCAAGTTGCTCCTCTTTTAGGGAGGCCACTGTGATCGGATGAGAGGCATCCAGACAAGTGATTGGAGCATCAAGAAGTGGAGACTCGGCTCTAACATCACCTTCTTCTCTGATATCCACTTCAGCCTCAGTATCTTCATTTAACAAAGCATCTCCCTCGTCGATTAAGCTTGTGGAAGAAGATGTATCGTCGCTTACAGTATTGGCTGAATATTCTGACGAACTATCTTCCTCCGATATAGTTTATTTTCCCTTATAAGTAGTCTTCACAGGGAGAAGACGCACACTTCGAGCAGGAGAAGGGACCAGTTGTGCCAGAACTTCAGGAGATAATGACTTGGCACGTGAACAAGTCATAGGAGATGTAGTGATAGTAACCTAATTCGCAGCAGGAGAAGCTATGGTTGTAGCACGACTTGCAACAGGAGAGACTGTAGTTGTTGCATGACCCATGGCAGGGACAACTGCGGTGGTTGCATGATCAATGATGGGGGAAATCATAGAGGTGATGGGCTCTGAGGTAGGAGGAATGACGGGAGCATGGGTGTGCAGGCTGATCTCCTCCTTCAGGAGTAGGGGACGGCAGAATACTGCCCGCAATTTCAAATTCATCGCGAGGAGTGGTCGGTCTTTCTCCCCATTTTATCAAATCCAAAGGAGAGCCAAAAATCCATCCTTTTAGAGTATTCGGCGGCTTTATTTCTCTAATGGGTTCTTCTATGGAAATTTTGCGGCAAAGTTGTCCCGGAACAGCGGCATGGTCTTTCTCGATAAAATATTTGATTCCTTGTTTTGGTTTGTAGTTTCTCAAGCGTGGAGGAGGAACCCAGATAAGCCGATCCATCGAAAAATAGTTGCGCACCAAGTAGTAATGATGCGTCCACCACCACATCTAGGAATATGAAGCTGTCACTCGATGATTATACCCTGGAAGAAGAAATTGGGTGCCAAAATTTCTTGTTAAAAGCTGCTTCCATATTAGAGCCCAATTATAGGGGCTGACTCCATAGCTTTTCATTGCCTGTGTGACCTCCTCCCCTGCCTGGGGCATAGCTTGATCATACCCAAATTGTGTACCAAATCGACTCGGATAGTGCGATTCTCTCCAGAATTCTACTCCTTCTCGCATGGGAAGGCTGCAAGAACGGATATAAAGAAAGAAGGTTCTTGTAATGCCCTGAAATTCGAGGGTCGAGCATAACTCAGCTCCTGAGTTTCAAAATATCACTTATGCAACATATTTAATGATGGATGTATGTTGTCTGTATGAGTACATAAAACATGGAATAGCTTAAGCCAAACTGCAAACATAATTCAGGGATAAGTGAAAGACGCAAGCGGAAGACTTAAAGAAACATATGTGTACATGTGCAAGTCCCTAAAATACGTATACATACCAGGTCATATTTACAAGTGTTACTATCAAAAATACAAGCATCAAATGACATTATCTATTCCAAAAGAAAACCCAGAATTCCCGCACGTTAGGACATGGCTCACAAGAACCCGCCTGAGAACTGCATAAAAGAAAATGTGGCCTCATCATCCTCGAACTCCTGCTCTGCCTCAGAGGTTGCATCAACATCTGCATCTAAAATAGAGTCTGGTTGGTGTTTAAACACCATCCCAGAACGCGGGAGTGAGTGATCAACTCAGTGAAACAATAAAGTAAAGGTTAACATGTTATCAATTCAATCAAGTAGTAATGATAAAGCAGAACAATCAAACAGTCCTAAGTACTCTTGTTAATGCAAGGATGTATGTAGAATGATGCATGCCCTTGCCTTACTCCCTCAGCGTCTTCATCTTATGTTACGCATGACATCCTCCCGCAGTGCCAACGACTTCCATGCATATGCAAATGCAGTGCATGAACATGATTACAAGTTGTTATTAGTCATTTTCATACAGCAGGATTGGGTAGCTAAGGTACCTTCCTCATATCAATTTCCTCACAGTGATCCATTCTAGGGTCGTCAGTCCTAGGCCATCTCATACGATCATATAGTTTTAGGTCGCTGCAAAGGGCTCGTCACCAATCAATGCACGCCTATCATACCTTCGTTACTACTCTAAGGCTCGTCGCCTTAATGCAGTATCCAGGTATGCTCGAGGTCACTACAAAGGGCTCGTCACCAATCAATGTAGGCCGACAGCACGAATATAGTGTCCCATACCACCATAATCGGCTCACGAGTCTGGTTGCTCACTGGTCACTATGGGGAGGCTCATCACCCCAGCGTAGGCCGACAGCTCGACTACGGTGTCCCATACCACCATATCTAGCTCATTAGTCTTAGCAGATCAAGGTACAACGGTTAACGGGATTTCATCGGTAAGTTTGGTACCCTAGATTCAAACAATAGCGTCCATACATGGTGAACATACATCGGACAATCGGGTTACTTGACGAACTCGACTAACATGAGTGCACGTTGGATTGAACGACATAGAGTGCGCAAACACTCCGTGTGGCCAAACCACTGCTGACAACTCTAATACGACTCGGGTTCGTCAAATCACGTCCTTCGTGGCGAAAGCAAACTCAGCCACGAACTCAAGGCCGATTACCGATTTCCTGAACTATTTCATAGTCCCAAACACATTCCATAATAACAGATATGCATATATAATTTAGAACAGTAATGGAACAACAATTCAAATCATGTAGCATATGGGCATTTGCAGAATATCAACTTAACATGGATTTAAACATAGGTAATACTTGAAGTTAAACAATAATGAATGTGACTTGCATGTAGTAAATCATACACACCATTAGGAGAGTTGAGAATTGTTTCTCAATGCCCGCAAATAGGATAATATATTGCACTTTAAACCATTCAGACATTTCTACAAACACTTAGACTACATAGTTCAGCATACATGACGTATGTTGGAATACACGCATTTGGACAATTCCTTTTGCCAAGGAGTTGACACACATACAACCAGCACAAGTACACGACAAATAATCATGGCAAACACATGTTCATATTTTATACGTATACGATACTTCCTACATATATATAGAATACACAAATCTCAATATAACACATACATATCAGGAACATAAAGTAAACATAGCATTTGGCATGTGAAATTGCACCCACAATAAGAATAAACCATTAACTGACATTGAAAGCCTTGAAAACCATAACCTATACAAATATAGTCCACACCTTAAACCAGAAAAAGCGCACCGAACTGATTCAGACGATATGTCTTCATCAACGGCGACTAGATAACCTAAGGCAAGAATAGAAATAAGCTACAACAATACATAGACTATTCTAAGCTCTAAAACAGATTAGGGTTAGATTAACTTACCCAAGGATGAACTTAGAATCGCCGGAATAACGATTCAAAAGTGATGGTTTAAGGATGTAGAGTAACAGGAAAGAATCTTAAGAGGATTCACCAACTTCTCTCTCACTCTCTCTCTTTTCCTCTCTTTCTTAGCTAGGGTTAGGAAATTCGTATGGAAAAGAGAGTGAGGGTTTTAAGGTCTTTATATAGGCCTAAAATAGATGAAAATAGCCCCAAGGCCAAGGTATACTTAGGTTATAACCAAATCAGGCCTCTCTCGATCCAACGGAGCACTTCCGGTGGTCTTTTCTCCACATGCGGTCGGACTTAAGCTCACTGACCATGGATCTAGGTCAGGCTGAGTTTTCGTACCGATCAGATTTACAGATCAGCCGTGGCGGACCACACTCAATTCAACAGTTACTGAAACTCGATCAAGTCCACAAGCATTATGACACGCCTGGGCCATCTTCCCTGATCCGAGGGTGAAATTGGGTCAGAATCCAACGGTCAGATTGCATAAAATCGTCATGCAAGCGACGCAAATCAGATTTCATAAAATCACATTTAATTTCTCACCGTTCTCACACTCTTCACTCCGGACTCAATCAAATCGACCCAGGACATCATCTGGACTTGATTTTTGAGGTGATGGTCAAGTCCAACATGGTGACCATAACTGTCTAAGATCATCGCTATCGGACTTTCGACGTGCGGTCCAGGTCTGATCCAAAGCTTCTAAAAATTCTCAAGAGCAACTGGATTTAGCGTTGAATCCCAGATTTCAGGGTAACATAATGCTAATGATTCTACAGGTTTTGAGTCCTTCAGATCAAATTTAAAGTGATTGATGCTAATTTCACAAGCAATCGAGTTTAACGCTAATTAACCCACAAATAACTGCTAAGGAAGATAGAGGTAGTACTCGGGTCTTGGCACGAAACTTTTCGGGTCATTACAGTTCTCTTAATGGGTTCCAAGTTGTTGTTATCTTCAACATCCCTGGCTTGAGCTTGTTGATCCAAATAGAAAGGGAAGAAATCAATGGATTTCGTGTTGTCAATTTTATTCACTATCCAGTCATACCCCTTCTTTATCATCTTTTGCTTCAAGAAATGCCATAGGGGTAGATGTTCGGGATGGACATAGGCCTTCTCCGTGTCACTATAAGTCTAGGGGAAATAAACGTTAAGCCGGTCAGAGAAATAGTGTCATGGAGTGAAAGAAGACGAAAATCCTATTACTGGGCTTGAGCAGTGTGCTGCAACATGTCCAAAAGCTCTATATAGCGAGCATAACAAAGGAGAAGCCAGAGAATATTGTTGCATTCCTTCCACCATTGTGCCTGCCGCCAAAATAAGGTTGGTCAAATAGGGTCTGAGCTTTTTGAGCTAGGAAGCACAACTAAGCTTAACCAGTAAGCCAAGAAAGCGGCTAACTTAGTTTCAGTCGTGAATTTGGTCAGGCCCTTTATCTTTTTACGATTGGCTTCCAATTCGGCACAATGGCTACCAGGGAACCTGAAAAAGGGGAAGAAAGCTGGATTAATGATTTATGTATATAGGCAAATGTCGTCTGAAAGATAAGAGAAATGTTAGAACACTTACAGCAAGTATCGAGAAAAATGCGCAACCCATTGAAGAGGTGATATCTTATGGACATCAGGGAAGCAAGACATTTCACGAAAAAGTTCGATTGTCGATGCTGAAATCTTAGGCGTTCTGTTGGGGGTGACATTGGTGAATTCCTCATTCGTAGGAACGTATTCGTCTAGAAAAGATCCAGAAATAGGTAGGCCAACCATCCTATATAGATCCCACAAAGTGATGCTTACTTCGCCAACCGAAAGGTGGAAAGAATTTGTAGTGGAGGACCAGTACTTTAAAAAGCCCTTATAAATCATTGTGTCCTTGTGAAAGAACTCTAAAGTGGCTTCTATAGCATGATATACCTTTGCTATAATAAGAACATCTTCATACTTCTTCAAGATCGCCTTAGTCCATGCGTTGTATTACAAACAATCAGTCCAAAGACCCCGTGTCCTGAATTCTTCTTTACCCCACAGGGAGTCGCGATCATGAAAATGTTGTTGAATCGTTTTAAAGAAATGAGTTGGGTATATGGCATGGGGATTGTAACATGGTGTGAGGAGGTGCATGTATGTTATCTGTCCGGTCTTTTGGACTAAGCCTTTCTCCGTGGGATAACCTTCGAGGAGTTGCGGCTCTTTGATCATCCAATTTAACACGTACAGGAGTCTATTTTGTGTCATATAGTCGGTCTATTTGCTCTAGATTATGGACCAGTGGCGCTAGAGATGCAAAGGGATAGTGATAGTCTCATCCTTGTAGGGGTTACAAAATTTGATCACATCGGCACTTGACTTGATCGAATCCTAGGCATTCTGCAAACGCCTCTTGTTGTGCTCCCAAATCTTTTCCTGAAAGGCTTCATCTTTGCTCTTTTCTCTTACTTTCTTTGAAATCGCGGAACCGGGAGAAGCTTCAGCGGTCGATAGACGAGTGTCGTCTGTTCGAAAATTGGTGGTGGACTTCAACCAGTTGTCCCAATCAAATTCCTGTCCTTCGATAGGGGGTCCCTTATCTCCCTCATTAACACAGCTGTGTGAATATGGTCAGACAGGCGTTGGATGTGATCAACGAAGTTGATAATGGTGGGAGTCGATTCCTTAAAGGAGGAGTAGCCTTCAGCAGATCTGGGTCTTTTCCGACTATGGGTCTCAGCTGGTTGCGAGTCAGAGGGTCCAACAGTACTTGGGGAGGCGTGAGGTCTTTTAGAGCTAGCCATCGAAAATCTACATAAGAATCAGTGAACAAGTTAAAATTAGGGAAAGAAGTCTGTTAAGTTCCAGAAGATTGAAGGAGAAGAATAAAAGTTTGCTGTAAAAGGGGCAAGCAAGTTCTAAATAAGTCTAAGTCTGCATTGCGCAGGGTGTTGAACGCAGGGAGTTGTGTGCATGGTGTTGTGCACAAACTGTCGTGCGTAGGGTGTTGTGTACAAGCCGTTGTGCGCAGGATGTTGTGCGCTACCTGTTGTTGCGCGCAAGGTCCTGTTGTGCGCAGAGAAGCGTTGTGCACAAGATTCCATTGTGCGCAAAGAAACATTGTGCACAAGAAGATTCGATGCACAAAAAGGCTGAGGCGGGTGGAGAGTGAAGTAAAGGCGAGGAGTGCTGATCCTATATTTATAGACTGGCGCTTGCCCGTTGTGCACAGATCGTTATGCACAATTCATTGCATACCAGGACGTTGTGCACCAAAATTATATGGATTACACAATGAAGACAGAGAGCAAAAATTAGTTAGAATAATTGAAATATTGATCCCACATTTTTATTTTGTAGATAAAAATAAAAAGTGCAGGATCAAGGGGGTATCTGTTGAGGCATAAAAAGAGAGAAAGATCGCAAACTTTCATTGTGCGCAGAGAACCATTATGCGCAGAGAAGCATTGTGCACCAAAAGGAGTCAGTCTACACAACAAAATCCACACAATGGAGATTGCACAGTGAAAATCTACACAATGGAGATCGCACAATGGAGATCGCATAATGGAGATCATGCAATGGAGATCGCACAGTGGAGTCTGCGCAGTGGAAATTACACACTTGGGACCGCACAGAGGGGAATCAGCGCACAAGGGATACTGCACAATGACTATGTGGCATGTTCACACATGTGAGAGGACTATAAATACCCCATGACCCCTCTAAAGGGGTCATTAGCATCCAGTTGAAGAGGAGAAGAGAATATCTTGGAGAGAGAGAGAGGTAGAGTTCACACCCATTGTGCGGAACAGGCGTTGTGCAGCGCACAACACTGTCGACGCACAATGAGATGGAGCGCACAACAATATGGAGTGCACAGTGTCTAGCGCACAATAGCCTCCAGCACATAGTGTCCTAATGCATGATGCTCCTACGCGTAGTGCTGCCAAATATTATGTCACATTTGTTTTATATTACAATCATGAATATTCTATTTTGGAATCAAAGGAGAAAAATGATGTAAAAGAACTTGGAATGAATAAATGATGTGATTATCTTCTTCATCTTCTTTTGTTAATCAGTAAGTGAATGAAATTCCCAAATCGAATGCATTTGTTTCTTGTTCGAAAAAACTACATCAGGAATGCCCTACTGAGCTCGGTGAATGTGTTGATTGACTTCGGCTTAAGTTGTCGGTACCAACTCCTCGCAGCCCCTGTAAGGGTTATGGAGAATGCTCTGCACATCATCACCTCTAAGGCTGACTAGATTTGCATCCAAGAGCGATAGGATTCCATGTGTTCTGTCGACTCTCCGGACCACGAGTATTGAATAATGGGGGGCATCTTGAGCCTCGGAGGCATTATTGCGCCCATGATGTCATTGGTAAACGGAGGCTTTCTACTGCAGTCGGAGTCGGTGTTTGGTGGCTTTACTGCAGACTCTTAATTTGGTTTTGTGAGGCTCGTATCCTAGACCGTACCATTCCGTAGGCTTCTACGGTCCTCCCGGTCGAATTCCGGTAACCCGCGACGCGTAGATACATTTGCGCGCATCCCTAAGTCGTACCCTTTCAATTTGAGTCGGTTCAACCCGAGACTTATACCCTTGCGACCACGCCGTTGCGATACCCATGCCAGGAGATGTGGGCCCGCGTTCAATTCGAGAAAAACGTCATGCATTTGCAAACCCAAGAGAACATGTCTCATCAATCACATCTCCAAGTACAAGCAACCCCTAAAGTCAACTCTCTCTCTTACTCAACCCATACATGTCAAGTACACCCATCACTCACTCACCCATTACTCACCATCCCTCTCCCTCTCTTACATCATCTCTCTCTCTTTCTTAAACTCATCTCCCAAGCAACACCCATGAGAGAGGTGGACGTCCAAGCTTCCATGGAGAAAGAAGCTTTGTCTGGCCCACCTTCCTACCACCTAATCCCACCCTCTAAAGATCATCTCAACCATTGAAATTCATCCCTTGGAGCTCTAGAATGCATCGGTGGAAAGAGGAGTCCAAGATCCAATAGTGGGTGTTCATAGCATTAGATATTGATTTTGATGTAAGGCCCACTTAAGATGGGACCCGTTTTGATGTATGTGTTGTAGATCCTAGAGGGACCAATAGTAGCGGGGTCCCTCCATCACACAATCTCTCTCTCTCTCTCTTGTGATGGGTGTGGTCCACTTGATTCATGTCATATAAGCCGTATGGGCCACCTGATGTATGCTTTTCATCCATGCCATCCAACCGTCCATAGCTTGGATGTGGGGCCACCTTGATGTGTGTGTGGGGTCCACACCATCCATGGGAACCCACTGTGATATGTATTAAATGCACACTGTGCATCCAGGGGGCCACATGATTTATGTATGTATCCAGCATCCAGACCATCCGGCCAGTGCATCTAGACGCTGGAGTAGAACGGTGTTGTGTGTGTGTGTGTGTATGGTGGGTGGATCGCCACACCATGTGGGACCCACCTATCATGAGAACGGATTGGCTGGAGTACCACACCAGCTGTATAGCTGATGGTGGACGTCAGTAAGTTAGGTGGGTCCACCAGCATGATGTATATGTTTCATCAGGGCAGTCCATCACATGGGACCCACCTGTTTAGCACGTGTGGTGCATCCACACCATCTAAGAATGAAGCAGATCCAATTTTTGGTGGGCCACACACATATATTGTATGTGTTGTATCCATCGTCCAGCAACTAGACGGTGGTGCACACCGTGATGTATGCGTTTCTCCACCCCCGTCCATTCATATGACAGCTCGTGGGGCCCATCCACACGTGTGACATGTGTGGGATGGGACCCACCTTGATGTATTCACTATCCCCACTGTCCATTTGATTGGGACGGTGGGATGGTACCATGATGTATGTGCTTTAAGTCAAGCCGTCCATTTGTCTTAGATGTGGGACCCACCCACATGTGTCACATGTGTAGGGTGGGGCCCACCTTGCTAATGTATGTGTCGTACATCCAGTCCTCAATCAGGTTGGATGTGTGGTCCACCTCAATTTATGTATTATATAGCCACGCCGTCCATCTGTTATGGACGGTGGGCCCCTTGCTGCATGTGTTGTATATGTCATACCGTCTATCCACATGGCTCCCACGTAATGTACATGTTTGATCCAAATCGTCCATCTGATGGGGCCCATTTAGAATGTGCAAGGCCACACCAATCTGATTTGTATTTGAGGCCCATGTTTGAGGCTCATTTGGCAAGCCCGATGTGATGTAATGAGACCCATGTGATGTGTGTGATGTATTCGTGGCCAAATGGTGAGACCCATTATGATGCATGTAAGGCCCAAGTATAAGGCCCATCATGATTTATTATGCCCCTTGATGAGGCCCAATGTGAAGTATTTATGGCCAGTTTAGTGAGGCCCATTATGACGTATTTATGATCCACTTAACGTTTATGAGGCCCATTGGTGCGGCCCATTGATATAGCCCACTTGATGTATATGAGGCCCATATGATGAGGCTCGAAGTGTTGTATATGAAGCCCATGTGATGCAGCCCATTATGATGTATGAGACCCTTGTGTGAGGCCCATCGTGATGTGTATTAGGCCCTTAAGTGAGGCTCATGGTGATATTATGCCCTTATGTGAGGCCATGGGCCCACTATACGTTTGGCTATATGTGGGCCACTCCTTGGGAGCAATGTTGGTTAAAAGTCCACATTGATGTGCAATGATGGTTGAATATCTATGTTGTGACCTTCCCTTAGGCCTTGTTAGGCCCATTCTCACTAATTCCGATTGTATAGACCGATTATCAAGGCCGATTCTGACTATCGAGGCCGATTCTGATTGTATAGGCCGATTATCAAGGCCGATTCTGGTTATCGAGACCGATTCCGATTATCGAGGCCGATTCCGATTATCGAGGCCGATTCTGATTATCAAGACCGATTCCGATTGTCGAGGTCAATTCCGATTATCGAGGCCGATTATCGGTGCCGGTTGTCAATACCGATTATAAGAATGTGACAACATAGTATCATGATACATGCCATACGTATCACCTGCATGTTTGTTACGAGATGTGATTGACCATTGCATATGCCATAGGGCAGGTTATTTATGAGACTCCCTGAGAGACAAAGTTGCCCCACATCAGTGCGCGGTATGTGTAGGATTTATGCATGATTGGACTGTGTGGCTCATACATCTCGCATTTTGTGATATAACTATCGTATGCCTTAACGACATCAGGGTCGTGGCCTCCACAGGCATGTCATGGATGGCTAGATGGGACACCAAAAATCTATTACTAGCATCGGGGTGCCATAGATGTCCCTAGATGAAAATTCTTAAACCCTCTTGGTACTAGAGGACGCCCCAACGTTTAGACCGAGTGGATACACGAGCGCCCAAGTGCCGAATACCAGTAGGCCGCACCTCCCACTATATCGCGGTCGGTTGGGAGGGGGTGTGGCCTTACCCTCCTGAGGGAGTAAGCAATGTTAGGTTGAATCTAACCAGCTTGAGGAATGGGTTCGCTATCAATGAGCCGGGTAGGTATTGGTATACTGTTGATAGGAGGATAGTGAGGTCTCTTCCACTTACCCAGTTGTGTGCTTGATGGGGCGGCAGATGGCGTTGAGTGTAATAGTGTAACGCCCTGAAATTCGGGGGTCGAGCATAACTCAGCTCCCGAGTTCCAAAACATCACTTATGCAACATATTTAATGATGAATGTATGTTGACTGTATTAGTGCATAAAACATGGAATAGATTAAGCCAAAACACAGATATGCTTCAGGGACAAGTGAATAAAGCAAGCGGAAGACTTATAGTAAAATGTGTATAAGTGTAAATCCCTGAATTACATATACAACCAGATCGTGTAAAAGTGTTATTTAACAAAATTATAAGTATCAAATTATATCATTTTAGTCCCCAAAATATCCCAGGAATCCCGCGCATCAGACCGAGGCTCGCTAGAACCCGTCTGAAAACTGCATATAGGAGAAGGCAGCCTCGTCGTCATCCAGCTCCTGCTCTGCCTCAGACGTCGCATCCACATCTGCAACATCAGGGCCTAAGACAGAGTCTGGTGGGTGTGTAACACCGCCTTAAACGTGGGAGTGAGTGATCAACTCTGGAGCTATAAGGCAAAGGTTAACATGTTATCAGTTCAATCAAACAGTAATGATAAAGTAGGACAATTAAATAAATCCTAAGTACTCTTGTTAATGCAAGTATGAATGCGGTATGATACGTGCCCTCACGCGTACACCCTCAGCGTCTTCATCTTACGTTACGCATGACATCGCCTCAAAGTGCGCCACATCTACAAAGCACATGCAAATGCGGTGCATGGATATGATTACCAAGTTGTTATTAGTCCATTTCACACAACAGGATTGGGAAGCTAAGATACCTTCCTCGTGTCACTATCCAAACAATGATCCATACTAGGGTCGTCAATCCTAGACATCTCATATGATTTTATATTTGAGGTCGTAGCAAAGGGCTCGTCACCAATCAATGTACGCCTTTCATGCCCTTACTACCACAGATCGGCTCGTCACCTCCTTGCGGTATCCAGGTATGCTCGAGGTCACTACAAAGGGCTCGTCACCAATCAATGTAGGCTGACAGCACGAATATAGTGTCCCATACCACCATAATCGGCTCACGAGTTTAGTTGCTCACTGGTCACTACGGGGAGGCTCGTCACCCCAGCGTATGCCGACAGCTCGACCACGGTGTCCCATACCACCATGTCCGGCTCATGAGTCTTAGCGGATCAGGTACCATAGTTATTAGGATTTCACTGGTAAGTTCGGTACCCTAGATTCAAGCAGTAGCGTCCATACATGGTTAACATACATCGGACAATCGGGTTATTTGACGAACTCGACTAGCACGAGCGCACGTTGAGTTGAACGACATAGAGTGCGCAAACACTCCGCGTGGCCAAACCACTGCCGCCAACTCTAATACGGCTCGGGTTCGTCTAATACGTCCTACGTGGCGAAAGCAATCTCAACCACGATTCATAGGGTCAATTACCGATTTCCTGGACTAAGGCATAGTCCCAAACATCCTACGCTACGACAGATATTCATATGGAATGTAAAACAGTAATGGAACAATAACTCAAATCATGGCACAAAAGCATCTGAAGAATATCAACTTAACATAAATGTAAGCATAGGAGATGCTTGAATTTAAATAACTTGGAATGTAACTGCATAAAGGAAAACATGCGCATCAATAGGAGTATTGAGAATCACTTCTCAACGCCCACAATTAGTGTAATCAGTTACACTTAGATCATTCATGCATTTTTACAAACACTTAGCATACGAGGAACAACATATATAGCGCATGTTGGAATACATGCACTTAGACAATTCCTTTTACCAAGGAGTTGTCATACATGCATCTATCATACATACATGACAAATAATCATGGCAAACACAAGTGCGTATTTTATACGTATACGGTACTTTATAAATACACTTAGAATACACAAATCTCAATATAACACATGCATATCAGGAAAGCGATGTAAACATAACATTTGACATGTGAAATCTCATCCGTAACAAGAATAAATCACTAACTGGGATTGAAAGCCTTGAAAACCATAACCTATACACTTAAAGTCCGCACCTTAAGCGAAGAAAGAACCGCCAAACTGATTTAGACGAGTAGTCTTTGTCAACGGCGCTAGAATACCCTAAAATAAGGATAGAAATGAGACACAATAACACCAAGTCTAATCTAAGCTCTAACACAGGTTAGGGTTAGGTTAACTTACCCCAAAAGAACTCAGATTCGTCAGAGGAACGATTCAAAGTAAAGGTTCAAAGGTGAAGAAGAACAAGGAAGAATCAAGATGATTCACCAACCAATCTCTCTCACTAACTCTCTCTTTTCCACTCTCTTTCCAAGCTAGGGTTAGAGAAAATTCGTATGGAAATGAGAGCTAGGGTTTAAGGACTATATATAGGCCTTAAAATGATGGAAATAACCCCAGGGTCAAGGTATACTTCGGTTATAACCAAAGCACGCCTTTCTCGATCCAACGAAGCACTTCTGGTGGGCCTATAACCACGAAAGGTCGGACTTAAGCTCATTGACCATGGATCTAGGTCAGGCTGAGCCTTCGTACCGACCGGCTCTTCAGATCAGCCGTGGCGGACTACACTCAATTCAACAGTCACGGAAACTCGATCAGGTCCACAAGCACTAGAATATGCCTGGGCCAACTATCCTGATCAGAGGGTGAAATTGGGTCAAAATCCAACGGTCAGAATGCTTAAAATCGTCGCGCAAGCGACACGACTCAGATTTCAATAAAAGCTTAATAAATTCCAACCGTTCTCACACTCTTCACTCCGAGCTCAACCAAATCGACCCAGAACATCAGATCGACTTGATTTTCGAGGTGAAGATCAAGCCCAACTCGGTGACCGCAACAGCCTAAGATCATCGCTATCGGACTTTCGACACGCGGTCTAGGTCCGATCCAGATCTTCCAAAAATTCCCCAGAACAACTGGATTTAGCGATGGATCCCAGATTTCAGAGTAACGTAGCGCTCACTAATCTACACGTTTAGAGCCATGCAGATACAATTTAAAGTGATTGATGCGAATTTCACAAGCAATCGAGTAAAGCGCTAATTACCCCAAAACAACTACTTAAGGAAAGATAAGCACAAAAATTCCAAGGTCGTTACAAATAGACCCCAGTGATGATCCCAAAGATGTACGGTACTATTATGTGGACTTATTGAGTATGAGTTGCATACTCATTCATTCACTATCCACTTGGGCTTGTAGTGCGTAACTATTTGTTACGTGTACCTTCGCAATGGCCAGGATTTCGGTTGGGGCGTACAACTAACCTGAGATCAGGAGTTTACCACATTGAGTCTGACTATCCAAATTTAGATATGAGACTAGTTTGGATAGAAGTCCCTTGTAGTGGACCCCATAGCCTGCGATACTACGTACTATCATTCCGATTTCACACTCCAACTTAGTCATTTCATTCGCATCACATATTGCATTGCATCCTCATCACATAACATTTAGATTACTGTGCTTCTATATTACAAAACCTGATTAAGGTTGACGGTATTCGTGGACTCGATATCTGATATTTGGCTTACTATGTCTCCGCATTGCATAGCTTATCTACATTGCTTCATCAGTATATGATATTGGCTTATTATATTTTTGCATCGCATAGCCTGGATAAGGCTGATGGTATTTATGAACTTACTAGCATGTTTTCGCATTACTCTGATATTGTACGATTTATGGATTGCCAGTATTTCCTCTTACTCTGATATTTATATGCTTGGCACATGCATCGCACACACTTACACCATCCTTTAAACTTTCTATAGGCTTATGCATGATAGATGCGTGTAGGTGGTGTTAGGTCGCAGCAGCATTGAGCTTGGAGCGTGCAGCGGTCGTCTGGAACTTTAACTTGCGATATATGTATTTCCCTTTCAGTATTGTATTCAAATGTTTATATTAGTGGATATGTGATGATAATGTTACCTTTGTGATTTGGGTAAACTTGTGGTTATGCTTGTTATTAGTTAAATGTACGTTGAAAAATCCTCCTTTTAGGATCCCAGGATCGGAATCTGGCATATGGACGCTGGGAGCCAAGAATGGAGTACTACGGAGGCTGTTGGCACCGGATTCAGCGATCGGGAATTTTGTGAACCCGGTTTCTGAGTTTGAGGCGTGACAGGTTTCAAAGTTCATCAAGCTGGGCCTCCCAAGAGTCTCCGTTTTCAGCGACTGTTTCGCGAGAAACCTCGACCTCGGGTGTTTTGCCCCTTCTTCTCCTCTCCAACTCGTGTCGAAGGTCAATTGGGGCTAACACCGAGATCTCAGACACGTACATTGCATTTCGAACATGATTTGGTGCCCAAGCTGACATGCCTCGATATGCCTCAGCTCGTGAGCTTACAAGAACGGACCTCTCTGCTTCCATTGGAGTGACGTCCCCTTAATCGGGGGGTGGATGTTGTTCTACCGCTTGCTGTTATTTCATCTAGTTGATCTCATTGACCGACGCATGCGCCCGATTTTGCAACACCTGATACTTGTCTCCTCGGCTCCGAGTCCATTGAGACGGTCCCGTTGGAGCTGATTCAGCATGAAGTATTGAAGATGAGCGTCGTTGTCCAGTAGGCTCAGGTTCCGTGGCTGTTAATGGAAGTGTCTTCTTCTTTCCTTTAACCATTTTCAGTAAAGTTACTAAAGACTTTTTGTTAACTTCCCACAGACGGCGCCAAAATGTTGATGAAAAAATCTAGTTCACCCTCGCCGAGCTCCGAACACTCGCGCCAAGCCCTACAAGCTTGCACAGGAGAAGGAGAAAGGAGACCTTGGTTAGAGTAGGGGACCCTCCGATGCCAAAGTCAAGCTAGAAATCGGGTCTAAATAGTGTAGCTGGGGCTTTGGGTGTGAGATATTGTGTACCTGTCTCTATAGTTATGCCTCTTATTTATACCTTTTGATCAAAGTAACTGTGCCCGTTATTCTCGACACGACTACCGCCATTAGACGTGAACGATGCATGCGCTGATATTGGGGGTTACCTCGCAATCATGCGCCGGAAACCACTTTTCACTCACGTTATTGGAGTTGATTTATAAACATGATTGCTGACTACATTCTCATTTGAGCCGACCTTGAAGTCTAGGTCTCACCTGCGACATTTCGAGCCCATAAGTGGGCCGATCCAAGTGCACTCGTCAATAAGGGTTTGGTCGGAGGCGATCAGGTTGAGTGTGTAATAGCTTCTTCTGGGTTCTAGACTGATGTAAAAGCTCTACAAAAGAACTTAGAAGCTAAACTTTGGTTACTACCGGATCGGGTTAAACGAGCTGTCATTGACGAGCTGAGGTTCCGCTCGTCAGCTTTGAACATCTGGTTTGCTATGGCAAGTTCACTTAGTCAGCCGAGCCAAGTCCATTTCTTCAAAGGTTGGCCTATATTTTTCCATAACATAAATCATGAGTCAAAGAATGAGTCAGATCCAAACCTCAAGTAGATCCCACCAAAGACAACAATGGGGAGAGTGATGCCCACCATTAAAAACTTCTCCAGGCCACATAAGTTTTCGATCAAGCTGATATCCATATTTTCCCTTTGTTCATGTCTGCGTTGCCTTATTAACACGTTAGATCTCAAATAAACATCAACAGGCTGGATCTCCTTAGGAAGGTTTCAACGGCGGGCTCGTGTATGAGCCTAGCGAGTCAGGCTACTCAATCTGTAGCTAATCCGCGTCCACCTCATTGTACTGGATTGCGTCCGACCATATCCATTTATCCACGCCGTCTATCCATTTTCTTATGTTATTTTAACGCACTAGCTTTCAAAAAAAAAAAAAAAAAAAAAAAGGCAGATTCAATGCTCACCAAATATGAATTTAAAGTTTTGTACATTTAATGCAATCCAAACTCACTATTTGGTGTGCTCCAATTGAGCATTAGATCTGCCTCATTTTTAGGCTTATTACTTAAAATTATCTGATAAAATAGATGGACGGCGTGGATAAACAGATACATCACGGTGGGCTCCGCAGGAGCGCTCGTCAGACTGCTTATTGTCCTAGCGAAGGTCAGACCCAATCCGCTTTCTCGAAACAGGCGGTGAGAAGTGTTCTAGAGGATTCCGGTCCTCTGAAAACTCTACCCGCTACGAAGATGGCACAGCGCTCACGCAATCATAGCCTGACGACCACACACATGGACATCGAGACGCAAACCGCCTCTCACGAACCCAATTTCGACAGGGACCCCTCCAGTACCTTACGCCGAAGTCGGTAGTAGTCGGTGCTGCGGGACCCACCGTGATGTGTTTTATCCTTGCGGCCCATCCATTTTTCCAGCTAATTTTAGGCTTATACTATATAAGCCCAAAAATGATGTACATCCAAATTGGGCGCACCGCCCTAAGATGGGCCCAAAGATACCATAAGAAAATTTTAATGGTGGGTGTTCAATCACCCTAGTTTTGTGTGGTGTAGTTTACCTGAGACTTGGATCTCCAGTTTTGGACTCATAATAATAATAATAAATGAGCTGAAAAAACGGATGGATGGATAGAAAACATACATGATAGTGGGGCCATGGCAGTGACGAGTACCGAGACTTTGGTACTTGATGGCTCGGTGTGGAGGGGTCACTACGGAAATCGAGTTCGCCTCTCTCATTCACACACGCGTCGTCCGCAGCCGCTCACCAACAAATTCAAAATGCGCCTTATCTGGGATCGGATTGGCGACTCCCCTGACACCAGCCCCGTGGCTGATGGTCGGTGCTCTGTGGGCCCACCATGATGTATTTAGAGCGGGACGCGGATTTATTTCCTGCCAAAGCCTTTCGCAGGAAGCTCCTGCCGTGGGAACTTATGTGGGGCCTACCATGATGATTTTGATAAATCCACCACGTCCATCCGTTTTGTGAACTCATTTTAGGACCTAAGGCTAAAAATGAGCCGGATCCAACACTTAAGTGGACCAAAAATTTGAGAATTAAATGTCCACAGTTGAAATATTCGTGGGGCCACAGAAATTTTGAATGAGGCTCGTATTTTTGCTTTCAGTTCATCCCAGTAGGGATGACGTCATGAACGGTAAGGATGGCATGTAAGCATCACTGTCGACCCGAGGGAGGTTTCAACGGTAGAAATTTCCCTACCACCTCTTCCTTTACTGCGGCCCACTTGAGTATTGGGTCCGGCTTATTTTTGAACTTTTGTCCTAAAATGAACTAAAAAAGCCGATGGACGTTGTGGATTTATCAAAAACATTATGGTGGGCCCACATAGGTTCCCAGCGCAGGAACCAGAAATCCGCGTCCGAGTTTTGAGCGTTGCTGAGGCGGGACACCTTTTTCGTGCCAACGGCAGGTGTGGTCATTAACAAGGGGGTTCCACCGTGACCATGACAAGAGCGGATTTGGTCCGCTGTCCACCTGTTTAGCCGGATGATTTCATGGCATGAGCCACAGGTCCATTCTCAGTTGAACCATACGATGCCAAACACTTTGGAGTAAGATGATATTTGTACCATTAATGGGCTACAAAAAGTTTTGGATCAAGCTTATATTCGTTGTTTCCCTTCGTCCACGTTCAGGTGACCTTATGCACGTTCCACACTTTTTTTTAGTTTGGATTTCATGGCTAAGTGTAGTGCATACAGCTACGCAGGTGAGTCAAAATGATTGCAACAGAAAAACTTGGCCCCAGGTGCCAACATAGGTATAGATACAATGATTATAATTATATATGATGAAAATCTGAGCATATCAGTCATCTATTCAACCACTGACAAATTATTTTAAAAGATGATTAGGCGATAGTCAAAGGGTGGGATTTTTTCTTTCGAATATGAATTCAGCTTTGCCTTTCGTAACAAAAGAACATTTGTATCTAGCGATCGTCGAATAAGAATAAATTACTTACGGTCAATCAAGATGTGATTGCAAGGAGCCTTCCTGAATGAAGAACTACTTGTATTGAAAATAGATAAAGTCCAACGTATAGGGCATAGACTTGGATTACAACTAATTGATTACTCCTACTCCTAAAATAGAGCTAATCCTGAAAGATTATGCTAAGATAAGATAAATTTGACTAGATTTATTGGTTTGGTGTGAGATCATTTGCTTTGCTAAATTTTTTTCTATTTATAAATCTCTCTTGCAGCATTTCTTCAAAAGTTTCTCTTCTTTGTTTCAACGGTTATGGCAGTTGAACTAGGAGTATACACCGAGTCAAACCGAGTTGAGCTGGCCTCAGCTCAACTCGACTTGGTTAGCAGGCACACCCAGCTCGTGTTCCACTCGGTTCGGTGACCGATCCATCATGTCCAGCTTAACTCAGCTCGGTCAGCAGATCGGATCAGTTCAAGCCGAATTCGAGCCAAGTTCAAGCTCAAGCTTTCGAGTTGAGTTCGAGCTCGATTTTTCAAGCCGAATTCGAGCCAAGTTCGAGATCAAGCTTTCGAGTCGAGTTTGAGCTCGATTTTTCATGCCAAGTTTGAATTATAGTTTTCGAGTTTTCGAAATTAAGTTCGAGTTTAGTTTTCAAGATGAGATCAAGTTCGATGTCGAAACTCGGAAGTATCGAGTTAAAATTATAATTATACTACATAACATTTAATCACATAATAAAGCAGAAAATAAAAAATAAAATACAAACTGAAGACTAATTACTAGTTTACTACTATAAAGGAGATTCGTTTGTCGAGCTCAAGCTATCATCCAATTCTTCATATACGTACTTGTTCACATCTCCCAAATCAGAAGGTAGAGATAGCCTTTTATCATCCTCTTTTATAGTTTGTCGAGCTCAAGCTGTCATCCAATTTATATGTAGTTCTTAACGCACTGTAAAACACACTAAGACTGGAGAGAAACTTAGATAAATTCTTACTCTTCTTCTTTTTATTTGTGCAGCTTGAACCTGCTTCGACATCATGTTGTCTTGGGGGATATCGTTGATATGTAGAAGCATCTTCCATACTATACTTTAAGGCGAGTTGGAATTGTTCTTCTTCCAATACTAATAATTTAGCTTCCTCCTCTACCTTAGAAATTTTGGATGAGGGAGTGGAAGGTTTTTAGTTCGAATTAGTAGGTGCTTGAAAAAAAAAGTTGAATTTCCTTTGGGGCTTTATGACATGGTTTTACATATCCACCCCGATATGATAAGTGTAACCTGAGCCGATTAGTTTTGTTAACAAACTTGGCCTCACAAAAATGACACAAAATCTATAAATTTTCAGACTTTGGAGAACAGACTAAGGAACGATAGTCCCAAATGTCGGTCGATAGTTCACTTGAAGACATATCTACATATTGTGTTGAAAAAATTAGTATTTTAGCAGTAGTGAAGTATGAAAACAGATGATAAAATAAGTATTTATATGAGATATAAAAGTAATAATGAAATATGACATGAAACAAAAACATTGCACTTACAGCATTCATCAACATAACATAAAATAAAAAAGTACACGTTACATTATTTTCATGTTTCAATAAATTAACAAGAAATGTTAACCTAATTCCATTCATGTTGTTGTTGTTGTATGTGTTGTGTCTTGAAACTCATTCTCCTCCTCATCTTCCTCATCAATATCAGAACTATTACCTCCTCAACTCGAACGCAACCAGTGTTGCGTACAAATTAATACTTCAACTGTATTTGGTGCAAGAGAGCTTCGAGTCTTTCTCACAACCCGACTCCATGTGCTAAAAGCAGATTTTGATGCCACTGTTAAAATAGGAATTGACAATATATCTTATGCCACTGCCGATAGTGTAAAGTATTTTCCTTTACTAACTCTCATTTTTCACCACTCCAAAACATCAAAGTTTGAATCCTACTGCATTATGACTGACTCTTTGAGATACAAGTTTAACTTTAATTATTTTGTTTCAATGTTTGTATTTTCTTTTGCTAAGAAAGGCATGTATTCATCGTTGAGCATAGTGTCAGAGCTTGAAGCAGCATGCGATTTAACTTCTTTATCACTTGGTGTGGATCCTGTGGTTGTGTATGTATTTTATAATGCTTCAATTGTATTACGAACCTTCGAGGTTTCAGTTACTACCTTTTCATCAGAATAAATCTTCATAAAAATGAACTTAACATAGTTCATCTTGCGCAGAGAATCAAGAACAATTGCTAAGGACATTAACAAATGGTATTTATCCCAGTACTTACCGAAGTTCATTTGCATACCAAATGTCATAAGTTGCATAAAATCTGGACCTTTACTGACACTTTTCCTTAGGGTTTCCTTGATCTTCCACACAAGTGGAAGAAACATATTTGTTGTGAGAAACTTATTTTCAGAAAATATCTTCGTGCAGTCATAAAAAACTTTGAAAATTTTGTGAACTTTTTTTACTTTTCTCCAATCTTTTTCAATAGGCAACCAAGCATATATTATATCAGGCATTACATATTCCAGAAATACAAGTTCCAATTCCACAGCTGAATCTAACATTTCAAAAGTCGAATTTCAACGTGTGCATATATCTAACTTCAACTTTTTTGGAGACTTCACATTCAAATTTAAACTATGTCATTACATATGCTCAATCTTAAAGGTGAGCCTCTTATGTACTTTACAATCTCCCTCACATTCTCTATAGTTTGGTCAATTGTTTTCGGTCATTCTTATATAATTAGGTTTAGTATGTGTGTACAATATCGAACTTGAAATATTTTTTCCTCAAAAAATAAATTGTCGGTTGCCATGAACTGGTTACATGAGAATAATATTACACTATCATTTGTTGAAGTATTATTTAAAGTTAATGAAGAAACTTTATTTTCAATGCTCCAATCTCGTAAATAGTTATAAATGCAATCTAAAATAACCAAATCGGTATGAGTAGGTGAAAGGTGGTGGAAGTTCAATATTCTCTTGTAATGTTTTCAATTTTCATCAACATAGTGTGCAGTCAAAGAAATGTATTCATTTCTTTAATTAGACGCTGTCCACATATCAAAAGTCAAACTTACCCTTGAGACCGATTCCAAAACTGTTTTTAGTTTCATTTTCTCACTTGTATATGAAAAGGCCGAGCTAAGAGTCTAAATGTGGAATTAAGAAAGAACTAGAATAAGATAACACTTATCAATTTCAAATAGCAGAAATAAATAGCAATCT
The DNA here is from genome assembly GCF_029962835.1 of Magnolia sinica. Classification (NCBI taxonomy): domain Eukaryota; kingdom Viridiplantae; phylum Streptophyta; class Magnoliopsida; order Magnoliales; family Magnoliaceae; genus Magnolia; species Magnolia sinica. The sequence goes on along the minus strand of NC_080583.1, from coordinate 56,552,252 downwards.
CAAATGCACAAGTATTAAGAGGTTGATACAAATGTTGTTCTAAGGACAACCTTACACCAAAAACCAATGACTTATAGTAGGACAACCTGATTTCTAGAACGGTCTGTGTATCAAAGTCCCAAACTAATACAAAGAAATAAAAGAATAAATAGAAATAAATATCTACTGCTATTACAACATTCACCACGTGTAAAAAAATAAATTACAATCATTCACCACACATGCACAATAATAAACATTCACCATAACTCCATCAATTATAGTGGTTCGCTTGTGTGTACACCAACTGTTAGAAAACAGCCACACAACTACTCCACTCCCAATATCCTCACCCATGGGATATTAGCTTTCACCATGAAATAATTTTTTCAAGGTTCACCCAAAACCTTCACAATTATGTTTTCAAAGGACTAACACAACTAAAAACCCCACTCACTGAGATTTTCTGGCTATCTCAGTCAAAACCAACAATGAAAGATTTTCTGGCAATCTTACAAACCAAATACAGAAAATTGAAGTGTACTTATCTGAATATTCTTCTTCTGATGAAGCCCGGTAGAACCAATCCGATGTATATGTTCAATGTCCAATCTCACATATGAAAGGGTTTTTAGGTCTAAATGAATTTTAGATTAAATCAACCTGGGCTAGTTTGATTTAATTTTGATCTCAAAAAGGGTAAAATCAATATTCCTTTTTCAAAAGAAATAGAATTGAATAGAAATCACAAAATCAAATGCTAAAAAGCTATTAAAAGAATCTTAAATACTAACCAATTAACTTCTCGAATGTGGGGACAAGTTTCTTAGAGTTGTGACTTGAATGTCTTTGAATGAATTGAAAAACTCTGAAAATCGTCCTCAATTTATAGGCAAAAATATTGTTCACTCGACTGGCCTAGTGGTCAGCTCGACTGGTCGAAGGATCAACAATATTTTAAAATTTCTGGCGCAATAAAATAAGATCGCTACTCGACTGGTCGAGTGGGACCTAGAAATGTTGCTGGACTTTAAGTCGAGCATTGTTCACTCGACTGGTCGAGAAGTCTCTAGGACTGGTCGAGAGTCCAACAGAAATTTTTAAAAATTCATAACAAACCTTAGACTGGTCGAGAAAATTCTTGGACTGGTCGAGCCAGTGTCTGGACTAGTCGAGCCATGACTAGGATTGGTCGAAAAATGACCTATAAAATTATCAAATGACTTATGATATAAGTGCAAAATGTATAACCTATCCTAAGGTCAATCTAGGGTCAAATAAACCTTACTTGTGAAATTGATTCATCACATATCATTCTCTTGAAGTAGTTGAAGCTTGAAGACTTGTTCTAGTACTTGCACGTCTTGTTCTTGAACCTCTTAATCTTGTACTTGAACTTTTTGTTCTTGAAAGTGAACTTCTTGATGTTGTATTTGAACTTCTTGATTTTGTACTTTAACTTTTTGATATTGTACTTGAACGTAGACAAGATTAGTAAGATGACATGAAGTTGATCTTATAATAACCGCTAAACAAGATACAGATTTCAAGAGGTTTTAGTACTACAAAATTTGACAAACTTAGGAGCTAGATAAGATAACATTTACAGTATACATCTTCATGCACTCCCTTTTCACAGTAACATGGGAGACCTTCTCAACATGAGGATTAAGGAATTTATTGTATCCTATGAAAACTTATGAGTAGAAAGTTTACCTTAAGAAGTATCTCCTTCAGATTTTGTAAACAATAGCAATTGTTGACTTGAAAGTAAAATTCTTAGTCTCTTTGAACAACTTTGCCTATGTCTGTTTAAATAAGTAATCGACCCCTTTAGATTTTTACTATACAGAGCCTTTGTAGTGCACGCATCTGATCTTAACCACATCATTAACTAGAATTTCTTCAAAATCATCCCACACAACTGACCATTTCTTCCTTTTACTTACAGTTGTAGCTGAAGACCCATCTTCCTCTACAATAAGAGGAGATGTGGTTGATGCGCTGACACCAGAGGTAGTTGGGAATTCATCCTCACTAGCCATCTCTAAATAATTAAATATAAAGATATAGAATTAACTTTTAGGCAATTATTAACACAAGTGGTGTGTCATGTGTGTATAAATGTCCTCTAAAATTTTAACAATTTTCTAAGTGTTTAAACTAGCCACCCATTCAATGTTAAATAGATTGTAATGTTTTCATTATTTAATTTAAATGACATACCAAAATTTCGGCAACATCTCCTCTTATCTCTTTAGAATATATTAAATCTTGTATTTGATTCACACGTCAACTATCCACACAAAGTGTGGATATTTGATAAGAAAATAAATGAAAGAAATATATCTAGAGAGAATTAGGAGAGACGAACCGAAACAATTGTGTGCATTTAAATTAGAATAAATGAAAACATTATTATTTATCCAACATTGAACTATTCAAAAGGAGACAATTTGAGAATTTCTATGCATCTAAAAACACACTGAATTTATGTCTGGAAACATAGAAATCCTCAAATGGCAACTGATTATCCTACACTAAAACAATAAACCATTTAAAAAAATGATGCTACTGCCTACTAATTAAATTAACAATTAATAATAACAATTAACAATAAAAAAAATGATGCTAACAAATTAACAATTACCAATAACAATTAACAATAATAATAAAATAACACTTACTGTCTGGATTTGACAACATTTAAAATCAAATCATTGTAAATGATAACTAATTCAACAATAACATTAAACAATATGATTACCAATCTAACATTGATTGAATATATATAATAATATTGATATATTATAATATATTTATTATATATAATTCAACCATCCAACCAAATCAATCATCCATCTATCCATCAATCCCTCCCATCCATCCATCAATACCTCCCTTTCATCTAAACATCCAACCAATTATCCATCCATCCCACTCAATTTTCATCTATCCATCCAGTCATCCATCTAACCAATCATCCATCCATCCACATATTTTTATGTAATATATAAATGTAATATAGGGCTTTCATAATATAATATTATAATACAATCTATATAGTATATAACATTAATTTAATATATATAAAATAATATTGATATATTATAATATATTTATTATCCATGATTCAACCATACAACCAAATCAATCACCCATCCATCCATCAATCCGTCCCATTCATGATCATCCATCAATATCTCCCATTCATCCAAACATCCAACCAATTATCCATCCATCCACCCATCCATCCCTCCCAATTTTCATCCATTCATCCATTCATTCATCCATCAACCAATCATCCATCCATACACATATTTATATGTAATATATAAATATAATATAGGGTTTTCATAATATAATATTATAATATAATCTATAATTCTATATAGTATTATAAGTATTTACTGTTTATAAATTTTTTATTTCATAAATAATATATAATATATTATTATTATTATTTTTATATATAATATATATTTATAATATATAAAGAAATTTAATAAATTAAAATGCTATAAAAATGGGGTTCGATTCGGGTGCTTACTGGCAGGTAGGGTAGGCGACGGCCGGATTGTCGAGTGGCGGCAGGAGGAGGGTGAGCAGAAGCCGAGCAGGCGAGTCGCTGGTTGAGCAGAGGGTAGAGAGAGAGAGAGAGGCAGAGTTGCTGCTGGTCGGGCAGGACGAGTAGAGAGAGAGAGAGAGGCAGAGTCACTGCTGGTCAGGCAGGAAGAGTAGAGAGAAAGGTAGAGTTGTTACTGGTCGGGCGGGACGAGCAGAGAGAGAGAGATAGAGAGGCAGAGTCGCTGGTTAGGTGGGACGAGTAGAGAGAGAGAGAGAGGTGGAGTCATTGCTGGTCAGGTGGGACAAGCAGAGAGAGAGGTAGAGCTGCTGTATGTCAGGCGAGATGAGCAAAGAAAGAGAGAGGCAGAACCGCTAGTCGGGTGGGACGAGCAGAGAGAGGTAGAGAGCCAGGGTTGGGCGGGCAATTCTTTTTTCAAACAAAAGGGAAAGGGGGTAAAGTTTAGGGTTTTCTTTTTCTTTTTATACCATCTGACCAAGTCAAGTTGAGTTCGAGCTATATACCAAACCAAGTTGAGTTGAGCTCGGGCCAGCTCGAACTTAGCTCGAACTCAGTTTTGAGCTTTAAAAACTAGCTCGACTCGGATCAAACTTAGCTTCGAACTGAGCCGAATCGAGCTTTTTCGAGCCGAGTCGAGCGAGTTGACTGAGTTAGCTCGGTTCGTGTACACCCCTAAGTTGAACCATTGCCACATTAGTCTTCCTGTTCCTTTTGTCTTTTCGTGTCCCTCTAACTATTCTTTCTGCTCAACCGCTTTTCGCCTCTTGGACTTCTTGGTCGTGCCTTGTCATCATATGAAGTGTATCATCTAGCTTAACACAAGCTGTACTTCCGTGAAAAGTATTCCAAATATTTGTAAAAATCCTTTGCCGTTATACATTTTCATGCAATGACACATGTCCTTTCGTCATTGACTATTTCAAGAATGGTAATAAATAGGGTACAACATCACGGTCGAGATCGACCATCTTGGTCGAAAAACATCAAATTCGCACATCTTGGTTGAAAAACATCAAATTTGGCTATTTTGGTCAAATTCGACCATTTTAGTCAAAAAACATCAAAGTCGGCCATCTCGATCGAGCTCAACCATATTGGTCGAAAAACGTCAAAGTCAGTCATGTTAGTCGAATTCGGACATCCTAATAAAAAAAATATTAAATTTAGCTGTAACAATGGAGACTGTCAGTCAATCAATTTTGGATAAGGTTTATGGTAGACCGGGGTAGTAGTACGACCAAGAAATTGTCCTGCCACATTTTGAATCAATTGTAAAACTTGGTCGTAGTCTAAATGGCGCGGTTCGGCCACAGGAAGTGGATCAGGATCTACCAGGTATTGTTCCCCATTGTGAGGGATATTCTTAGGGAAAGGTTACCCCCAGGTATCCCTGATATTTGGCCTCAGGAATGAAATTCTTATTTTCTCATTTGGCTCGTCTAAATTATGCATGTGGTGGAACATTTCACACTTCCTATATTAGAGCGGGGTGCGTGCTCCTTTTAGAAAGAAGTAATGATGGTGTTGGTTGTATAGGCGTTAGATTTCCAACAGAATTTGTTTCAAGAGTTTGTTGAAGCATAGTGGGCACTCTTTTAACAAAAATAACCATCATTTGATTCAAGCTTTGTCTAACTCGCCATCCACCTATTTAAAGTTTCAATCTGAATTCGAGATAGCTCGGCTTGAGCTCGTAACTGCTCTGCAATATGTTGAATCCTCATTTGCATATCGCAGCCCGACTGACATTATTTCAAGTGGATCATTCCTAGATGATAATGCCCTATCCTAGTTTGAAGGATTGCTTACCAGGTTCGGCAACAACTCATATGTTGGTTGCACTTGCATCTTCTCTGGTACAAGAAGTTCACTAACTATAGAAGTATTACAAGTATAAATTCGACTCATGGTTTCACAACATTATTACACTGGTATCTATATTCGAACTCTCGAATCCCACTGGGCGTGCCAAAACTCATTTGACACTTTTTCTAGTTTGGATTTTGTGGTCATATGTAGTGCATGCGGGCGTGTCAGAAATGACTGTGCGGCTCGATTCCAATCGAGTAACTTGACCCCAAGTGCCAATATAGACGGATACGATAATTTTAATCATATATGACCGAGATCTAAGCAGATCAATCGCTTATTCAGCCACTTGTAAATTATTTTAGAGAATGATCAAGCGATAGTCCGGAGATGAGATTCTTTCTCTGAAAATGAGTTTAACTTTGCATTTTATAAAGAACTTTTTATACCTACCTGTCATCAAATAAGAAAAAAAAAAAAACTTACGGAGATGCAACTGCAAGAAGGGTTTTTAAATAAAGAATCACTTTGTACTGAGAACAAATAAAATTTAGCGTACGAGTATATATTTGGATTACAACCAAAAGATTAGTAAAAGATTATGATAAGATAAGATAAATTTAACCAAATTTATTAAATTGATGTGAGAACATTTACTTTGTAAAACTTCCTATTCTTCTTTATTTCAAAGATTATGCAAGTCAGTCTTTAAGATTTTTTTCTCTTCAAGAATTGCTTTTTATCTTCACATCGTTCTTTATACTCACATCTAGGGCTGAAAGTTGGGCGGGTTCAACTTGACTGACCCGTGACTGACCTGACATTGGATTGGGCTTGGGCAAGTCGTATCGAGTTTGGTCTCAGGCTTGGGCCATAAAAATGCCAACCCGATAAAACTTGAGTTGGGCTCGGGTGTAGGTCTTGGGTTGCCCAACCCAACCCAAACCCAATTAATATACAAGTTCCTTATAAATTAATTATAATTGAGTGTGAATCATCTGTGTTGAACGCATAAGAAATTCCAATGCCATCAGGTTTCATTGGTCCACGTCATTTCCGATGACTCAAGCTAACAAGATACACTGGATTTCTCTCTCCCAAATAGATTGCTTGATATACAATACAACTTTTAAAGGAGTAGTTGTCCTGTATATTAACTCGTTCGTTTATTTTCCAAAGTTCCATGTAAGTAACTATATATATATATATATATATATATATATATATATATATATATATATATATATATATATATATATATATATATATAATAAAACTTGTATTGAAAATATGATAGACTAATGTAATAATGAAAATATTAGCATGTACCCACCTGACCAACATGCCCAAACCCGTTTGGGTTGGCCCTGGGTTGAGAATTTTCAAATCAAAATTGAACTGAGTTGGACTTGGGCTGAGAATTACTAAACTGAGATTGAGTTGTATTGGACTAGGAATGAGGAATAGGAACCTTGGGTTGGGCTTAGGGTTGAGCACCAACCTGGCCCAACCCACCTGACTTTCAGCACTACCCACGTCGCCTCCACTTCTCCGCCGTCCTCATCATTAGATGACATGAAGATTGACCTTGCCTCGTGCCTCATCATTAGATGACCTGAAATATTTCTAATGATCTTGAAATATTTCTAATGATCTTTGGCACGCCAATGACACATGTCCTTGAAATAAGGTACAATCCGCCCTGAGGTACCCGTGGACCCTACGGTGGGCCTTGGGAAGTTTTTATAATTGGTAGATCTTTCGATCACCACCACTGTTTCATACAAGTATGGTCCCTGAGAGTTAGCTCTGCTTCATTTTTGACCTCAGGACGTGAAATGATGGACGGAGTGGATATAGAATAAATAGATCAACGTCGCCCCACAGTACGGGCCGCGCCGTTTTGGGAGAGGCCAGAGCCGCACCTAATTCGCTCCCGACCATAACGTGGCTATCCGGCCAGCGTCAAGCTTGTGCAGCCGTCAGCCGTTTACAGAGGCAATTGACGGTCAGAGAAACATGTCCCACGTCGGATGACCAACATGCTTCTCTGGCCTACGTAATGGATGGCCGAATCTGATCTTTCGGCCAACCCATGTCAGGATGTAATCCGGCTGATGAACGGCACCGCAAAGAAATCTTACAATCGGACGTCCGATACGTCCGATTGGGATTCTTCGGCACGTCTATCAAAGTCTCAACAAACCCCGAAACCAGCAATCGAGGTATGCGATAGCTGTTCCCCAATCATCATCGTCATCACCGTCAAGACCGTTTAGAAGATACAATAGTATGTAAAAAGAAAGATTTGTATTTCTAATTTCCCTTCTCATTTTCTATCATTTTAAATAAATAAAAAAAACCTACAAAAGAAAATAAAAGATAAAAGAGAGAGAACAGCTAAGAACGGGAAGACGTTGAAATCGAATTTGCGCATTAGATCTCAGCAGAAAACACCATCCGAATTGATTCCAACCATCTGCTCGCGTCATCCCACAACTGAACTCACGCACGAGATCATCGCACCTCCCCCAGCGCACGTTAGCAACGCGGACGAAAACCCAGCGGAAGCACTGTATCCTTCCCAATTCGAACCAACTCCCCAGAGAGAGAGACGGAAATACTCAGTAGTAGTACTCATCTGAGCTTTCAGGTTTGGGTGTCTCGTTGAGATCGGGATTCTTGGAAGCCCGGCAAGAAGAGAATCTCGCAGCAGTGTGTAGGCCTCTCTCAACGGCATCGACCCGAGCACCTACCTCCGTTGCTCTCTTCCTTATCGAAGCTGCTGACAAGTCATGGAGCAGATCATCCTTGCAGGCGAATTCCGGGAAATTGAGCCGAGCAGATGGCCCCCTGAGGTAGAAAACCGCCGTATCGTAGGCCCTGGCCGCGGCCACTGGTGTGGAATACGAACCCAACCAGATCCTTGTTCTCTTGTTAGGTTCTCTAATCTCAGCCACCCATTTACCCCATTTCCTCATCCTGATGCCCCTGTACGGCTTCCCTCCCTGCGATCCCTTCCCTCCGCCTCTGTTTCTATCTCCTTGCTGCGATTCCGAGCTTGAGGAACAGTCCCCTTCCATCCTCACCTTCACAGCTGGTTTACTTTCCTATTCTCTCTCCTCTTTGCTTCTCATCGATCGTCTGTATCCTTCTTATAAATGTATCACGCGTATTTGTACATGGGAGAGTCTCCCGTGTATCTACTGTCTGTATTGCTGCATCAGGAAAAACAGATGGACGAAATATAAATAGAAAGATAAATAAAATAAATAAAGAAGAGGGGGCACGAAATCCTCCCACTTGGCTGCCCTGTCTCCTCAGTCGGCCGCCACGTTGTCAATTCTCGCCGACATGAGTTCCCCCCCTCTTCTCTAACCTAAAGTGTATCAATCCACGTGGCATCGATGGCACGTGAGGGGGCGGGAATTATCAGCAGTACCTGTTGCATGCAGCCCTTGCAACCATTGCTCCGCGTAGGCGCACTGTTTTGTGAATCATAAATCCACTCTGTACATCAGACGCGCAGCGTGATTTTAGTTCACTGGACCAAAATTCAACCTCGTTCACAACTGAGTTAGGCCACGTCATAGGAAAGAAATTATAAAAGAACCGCAGGCATAGGTTATGTGCAATGACGAAATGACATGCATATTTCATTTATTATATTATATTCATCAAGTTAGCCTTAACCGGACTCCGAACATCAACCTAATTGACAAAACTGACACAGGTGGTGACAGTCCTCCGGCTTGTGTTTTTATGACGTGTATGGGTGCGCTCGTGCGCCGAAATTGATAATGTGGTTATCTTTAGCCTGTATCAACTTTTGAATCAACTTTCGACCCTAAAATGTGAAATTAACCAATACACCCGCTTTAAGCGTTCAATATAAATTTGCATGATCAAAATATGAGAAGACCGGCAGTTTATTCAACCACATGCAGAAATTTCTACGTATAATGTGATAGTCAAATGGTAGAGCTCTTCCTTCGAAGATAAGTTGTATATAAAAAACAAAACAAAAATAAAAAAATAAAAAATAAAATAAAAAAGAGTACTTTTTAAAATATCACTGCAAGTATACAAAATGAAAAACTAACAATCCATGGGTAGTAGTCACAGTAAGAATGTATCACTTGAAAGCATCACTTGATTTTTGATAAAAGACAAATCCAATGTAACAACATAGATTCAAATTACAATTAAGAAGTAAGAATTATCACTACTCCTAAGATAGTTGAAATAAAGTAAATTGATAAATTGGATTTGATTGAATTGGATTGAATTTGATTGAGCAGCTTGCTCTGTAGATTTTTTCTTTTATTTATAGATTTTTATTGTACAACTTATTTTTCTAAATATTAAAATTGTGTGGTGAGATACCACAATTATACGTGTAAATTTATAGAAGCTATAGAATGAATGACTATGTCCTGGAGGAGGTGATTGGGACAAAAAAATTTATACTATTTAACACACAATTACTTAATTAAACTAATATGTCAATTTAAATTAAGTAAAACAATTAACTTTAAAGCTTCCAAGCCAATAGAGAGTCCAATCACATAGACTATAATAGATAGTCAATCAAGCAACTAGCCTATAAACTATAATGTACATCTGTGTGGGACGTGCTAACTATTCAAATCCTAGCATTCATCTAATCATGTATACAAATAATTCACTAATTAGTCACATAAACCTAATTAGAAAAATGTTTAAATGACAATCCTAAACGCAAACATATATAGTAGTTCAGTTTCCCTATTCTAGTCCCGATGGATGCACTCTCCCTGAGTGCAACAGTTTATTATCGGAGGTTTTAAATCAAGTTCGCCTCTAAACTTTACAGCCTTGTACAAGAACCTATTATACACTCTTGTCGAAGGCTCCCGTAAGAGACTTTAGTTGGTTTTCAATCAGCTAACTAACAACATCGGTCCTAGTCTAAGGACCTACATTTACTTCCGTCAGAGGCTCCCACGAAGACTAACACGTACACACCCATATCCGGTGAATTTGACCCCACACAAGAGCTTAAGTCCTATACAAGAGCTTATCGAGTTTGGGTTACAAACTCTTGCTCTCAATTATACACAAGGAATGAGACTTGGGACTCATACATGACACATAATTGTCAAATTGAACCCCATTGATGTGTCGTTTTTAAGTCACCTCTTCAAAGCTCTCTCATGCTTGAATCCATTCCTTAAATGCTCTCACAATCATTGATATTGATGCTTACCAGTGCTTTAGCTCTAAGATCAATCACATTGTATGTGATGCTTTATTTGAGGTGACTAAGGTAATGGGAGGGTGGTAGAATCTCCTACAACTAATAAGATAGTTGAAATCCTAGGAGAGTTACCTAAAATGGTCTTCTAGAGGATTTAGATAAAGAATATACCAATTTTATTGTGTCTAAGTTCTAGACAATAGTGGAATTCAAGTTTATCTTTTCATTGGAGGTTGGAATCCTCATTAAATTATTAAAGCTCATGAAAATGACTTAAAACTCATGGGATTAAAGGTTTACGATATGGGATATCAATATGAAATCACCTAGCCTTCGATTACATAAAAAAAACCCATTTTTTCCAAGAATCGGATGCTCTTTTATAAGAAACAAATTTGTAACAACTATAAAACGACTAGTTAATGGCTTTGTCAATTTGATCGAAAGACATTCGATATGATTGAACACAATATTGATCCCATTGAGAAATATCTATTAGTTGGATTGTTGGACTTTATCTTCGATCGGATCATGTGGTCCTACGCTTCCATCGAGTCCCATTAACAGCCTGTCGATAAGATCGAGGATCACTCGAAAATTGTTTTGGGCAGATACATTTATAACAGCTTTGCACATTTTTTTAATCCTTATCATGTTCCAATTAAGCTTATAAGGCTAATGGATGATCAACAAGGTTTACCTATTAAGGTTAGGATTATGTAGAGGTTGAAGGATTATTTTGGGTCAAGGTTAGGTTCACTAAGGCCCCTCATAGATTTTTTCTTCACTTTCTTGATGCTCCAGTCTTCATGTCTCCGGTCTTCAGCTTTTAAGGGCTTAACCGACTCCTTGACATACATACGCACATGATTGACAAACAAGGTACACAAATCAGTGCACTAATAGATATTTCTATCATTACTCCTGCAGTTACGGTAGTTAAAAAGCCTTTCTCTGGATCCTTATTTATGTTATGTTTCCTTTTTGTGATCGTTCCTCTCTTATTGATCGCACTTTGTTTCCTTCGGTCACAGTTTTCTCTTCTCGATCGTATTTCGTCTCTCGATTGTACTCCAAACTTCTATTTCTCTCGAACACAATATCTTGCGGGTCACACATCCTCCTCTGATGACGTGTAACCCCAAATTAATGTCATTTTTGACTCTATACTAAATCCTTCAGAAAATCTATTCGGACACCTCATATTCTAGGTGTAATGCCACATGTCATGTCCTTATTGGCTCTGCTTCGATTCGTCCAAAATAGGGTACAACATTGCCCCCATGTAGCCTCGACTTTGAGAAAAAGTTGATGGCGATGTTGTTTCGTTGGCCGATTAATTAATGTGCTTTGTCTTTTTCCATGTGTTCGTTCCCTATTAATCAATGTGACTGAAAGAACAATCAAATGACAGTTTGTTCATTGCTCCCTTTGCTATATTTCACTCGAGGGGTTATGATTATCTCATCATTAATGCGTATGATCTCATCCGATATACATTCATGATTTCAAATATTTCCCTCTTCTACTGTTTCCCTTTCTTTCATCTCTCTCGTTTCCTTTTGATAATTTTTGAATTTTTCTTATGGCTGTTTCATCATTTTCGGCTCCCGTGATTTCAACTCAAGAGAAAATGATTTAAGAACTAGAATCACTTGCTCCTTATGTTTCAAACGAGATTCTGTTTGAAGGCTCTACCTCTGACAATATGATTTTTGTGAATTAAGTTCAGCCTTCAACCTTCATTGCACTTGCTTGCAGCTCTATTCATTGAGTTGATTCTTCCCTGTACATCTTGATGAAAATCTCCTTCTTCAATTGACCCTTTCGAATCCCTCTTCTGCACTTAAACCTCTAAGGGCTTGGCTGGAACCAATGAATGGATGGAAATAATGGTACAACTGATTGGGATTGATGTAAAAATTTAGTCGATTTTACATATATTATATTAAGTCAGTTACTGCAATTACATTGACTATTTTGTCCAATAAATAATATCGTGATTTTGTAGTTGCGAAGTACAATGATAAACACAAATTTTCTATGGTGGAATGCAGTCTCTTGGTATCTAATAATGTTCGACTAAGATAATACATGCATTCTTTTCGGCCATCATGGTCTAGTGCTCGTAGAGTGCCAACTGATTCCATAGAAGTCTCGACATATAATTGAGCGATTGACCCTTTACTGGTGGCATCAACACTGGTGGCTTGGACAAATAATCTTTAATGTTGTCAAAAGCCAACTAACGTTCCGCCTCCTATTTGAACTTGTTTCCTTATTTCAACTTCAACAAAGGACAAAACACATTAGCTTTTTCTTCATAGTTAGAAATAAATCGGCATATAAAGTTAACTTTGCCAAGAAACCTTTGTAACTTAGTTTTGTTTCTCGGCAGCCAAGCTTTTATTATTGCTCGTGACTTATATTGATCGATTTCAATTCCTCTTTGATGTACCATGAATCGTAGAAAATTTTGACCGGATATGCTAAAAGAATATTTAAGGGGGTTCATTTTGAGCTTACGAAATCTCATTTTTACAAATGACTTGTGTAAGTTGTCAAAATGTTTGGCCGAACTAACCGATTTGACTATTACGTCATCGATATAGATTTCCATGAATTGACCAATATATCATGGAAAATGACATTCATAGTTTTTTGATAAGTAGCTCTTACATTTTAAAGTCCAAATGGCATTACGGCCCAACAAAACATACCCAAAGGACCCGGACATCTAAATGTTATTTTTGGGACATCTTTCACTACAATATTTATTTAATTATATCTTAAATGGTCATCCATAAAGGATACCATTTGATGTCCAATAACTCGATCGATTAGTTGATCGGTCATATGCATAGGGTAGTCATCCTTTGGTGGTTCGACTTAAATTTTAAAAGCCAATGCATACTCTAAGCTTACTATTTTTCTTAATAACAGGCACTATGTTTGAAATCCATTCGATATATTTGATGGGTTTAATGAAACATGCTTTCAAAAGCCATTCAATTTCTTCCTTTATCTTTTATGTTACTTCAACCGTCATCTGCCCAAGCGGCTATTTATGAGGTCGATAACCTTCTTTTATAGGAAACCTTTGTTTGATCAAATTTCGCTCTAATCCAGACAACTCATGATAATCCTAAGAAAAACAATTAGCAAACTCTTTAAGAAAGATAATAAGTTCAGTCTGTATTTGGGAATCTAATAATCCACTGATAAAAGTAGGCTTGGGATGCTATTCTGTTCCCAAATTTACCACTATTAGAAAATCTTAAACTTGAGCTTGAGAGTCCTCTAATTTCTCTTGAGCTAGTTTCAAATCTTTCATTTCAATACCATCTTCAATTTTCTAATCATCCAACATTGCTATTTCGAACACAACAATAAAACATCCATTATCATATCATCGTAAACTCTCCTTGAGCTGCCATACTCTGGCCATGAAATCGTTCGTGATCGAAGTTCGATTCGTCATGGGATTTCTTTTATCGTGCAACTCATAATTGCACGAAAAGAAATTACAGCATTCAACAACTCTTCATTTAATCGAATCATGGTGGCAATATCCTATATGATATTATCTAGGTTGATTCTGACATCAATCCCAGTCAGTTTACCATTCTCGTCTCATCTAGTAAATCGCATTGGTCTAATCTCATTTTTATAGAAATAAGCCTCGATTGTGTTAGACATAGCTACGAATAGTTTTTTATAAGCCAAAATCATTTCTACTCTATCTTGATTCCATAATATCTTGAATTGGAGTAGTGATGGTGGTATACACCAGAACAAATAAATCTAATCTCATTTAAGTAAAGCATTGTAATTTAATGAAGTGTCGACCACAAAGAAAGTGGACAACACCTTCTTGGTTCCCACTATTAGTTTAACCAGTAAAACACTTTACGTTTGTGTTACTCCAACAAAATTACTCATTGTGACCTCAGTCGGAATAAGTTCATTTTGAGTCTTTCCCAATTTAGCTATTATTCTGGCTAGGCGTATGTTATCAACAACTCTATTATCAACCAGAACTTAATTGACCGAACATCCTTCTAAGTGTATGGAGATATACAATGGCTTCAAGTGTTGGGTCATTATAAGAGTTCAATAACTATTTTTTTCAAAAGGGGATTCTAGTTCAACCTTGATGATCGACACCTTTTTACCTTCCTCCTTGGAGTCAAACGAAACATGTTGTATGATTATAGGAAGATGTAACTCTTCTACATCTCCTTCCATCTTACTTGGTTGAGATGGTTTAGCTTGGAAACTCAATGTCAGTGTCAGTAGCATATTGTAATCCAATGTAATTGGTGAGAACAAGCCAAACTGTACTACCGAATTCAGACATTGCTCCCCAAGTGTCTCCGAATTCGGTTATTTATTAATTCATTTGCTGCTTCATTATCTTTTTTTTTTGTTCTGTTTAGAAGACGCTGGTTTTAATGATCTCACTTTTATAAGAAAATTTTCAATTTGAAGACCATCCAAAAAATCTCCATCATTAAAGTATTTAGTTGATCCTTCCTATAGACACCCCACCCAGGCTAGCAACTTAATAAAGTAAAGATGGCCCTTAGGAAGAGAGTCAGAAACTACAACCATTCCCTAAACCCTAACCCTAACCTAAACCCCAATCTAAATCCAATCCCAAACCATTATCCAAACTAGAGCCTACCCGAAAATCGATCCAGTCCCCAAAAACATACCTAACCATTTTTATCCAAAAACATTCAAAAACATGCTTTAGGCTGACCAGAGGTCTCGAAACAAGCCTACCAGCCAAAACCTAGGGAAAACCCAGCCCGGGCGGTAGTCTGACTACCGCCGGCGGTAATCGGAGTACCACCCCCTATCCAACAGGTGTCTCCTTTGAGCACACAGTTGTCCCCCTCCCAAAGTCAACTTTCCTATAGAATTATCGTCGAAGTTCACCCAATTTACCATTTTACCCAACCCAAAGAGCTTATAAGAACATGCCACATGACACTTCTCTCCCCTCAACCAATTACAAACCGCCATGTCAGCATTTACCCCCCATAAACCCTGGAATTACCAAAATGCCACCCCAAAAGGCTATAAATAGCCTTCACCTCTCTTCATTTAACACAACACTTCTACCCAAGAGAAAATTCTCAAAATTTTAAGGGAGAGTAAGAGAGAGAGAAAGAGCAAGTGAGAGTGAAAGGGAGCTCTTGAGTTTTCAAGCCCCACCCTTTAGCCTTCCCCTAGCCTCCTTCAAGCCATCCTCAACTCCAAAAATCCTATTTAGGTTAGCTGTGGTGCACTCCATGTCCTAGTTATTTCAAGTGCAAGCCAAAGATCATACTATCTTCCATCACGCATTCATCACATCATTATTTCCCTTCTTAATCCCCATGCTCCTCTAGATCACTATTGTACGTATGCTCTGTGACTTGCCGAATATCGGATCTTGTCACATCAGAAACTCATGGTAGTCTAGTCCCTTTCTTTTATTGTGTTAGCATCATTACATCCATTTTTCTAGACATTCCTTGGACGTATGCTCTGTAGCTTGCCGGAATCCTGGATCTTGCTACATCAGAAATCTAGGTTTTTCTAGTCCCACTTCGATCATATCATCCCATCTCTTAAGATTAATTTACCATACGGAGTAGAGACCATACATTTGTACGGGCAGAGAGGGTGCCTAACACCTTCCCTCTTTGTAACTGAGGTCCCTTACTCAGAATTTTGGATCGCAAACTAGGAGTCAATTTAAAGCAAGGGAGTCTTCAGATTATTTAGCTTTGCATATTCTGCAGGTTTTAGCTGACTGTGGGATTTTGGATTAAGTAGCTAGTGGCGACTCCAAGACATCATCGCCCCCTAGTTAATCAAACAAAAACCTCGATAAAAATTGCCAAAACCAGCATGGGCGTCGATTTCCTAGCGTTCACAGAATGACGACTCCATTGGGGATTTGTTAAAGCATACTAGCTGAGATTCGACTCGAAAACATGTGGTACTCCAGTCTTAAGGGACATTCTTCATACATTGCATCCATAAAACAAAACAAAAAAAATCTTTAGCTTACACTTGTTTGAGCACCAATCCCTGCTACGACTACCCGATCTCGCGCAGCAATGGCTACCCAGGAAGAAGAGATGATAGCTTTTTTAGCTCCCAAAGCACCGGCACCGGCACCGGCGCCGGCACCTCCAGCAAATCCCAAGGAATCATCAGCTATTGTAACCATGAATGAGATGACTCAAAATCTCAAAGCAATGCAGGAACTACTAGTTCACCTAGTACCAGGCATCATACAGAACATGCAGGCAGCACAACTTAGTGCATAAAGCAGTTCAATCCCACAACTTCTTTTCACCTTCTCTCTTCCTCCACCAGTAAATTCCATTTATCCTTTCCCTACTGAATTAACACAAGATCACCAACATCCTCCTACAAATGGGAACAACCTTCCCACACATCTTCTAGTACATTTTCCAGCACATCTCCCCGGAAATAGGAATCACAATTAGATCACAACACAAGCTCCCCCTAACAGGAGACACATGCAAGAATTAGAAGATGCCCATGAAGGGGGCCAATTTCGAGTCCAACATACTCCCCCTAACGAGAGTTACAATCAGGATTTGGTAGATACCCCAGGTGGGAGCTACTTCCGAACATCACACCCTATCCCAAAGGGAGCAAAGTTTAATTCCTATTACCTCCCATAAGCGGGAGTCCATCTTCTTTTCAGTAACCCCCCATCCATGGAAATCAGAGTGTCGACGAGATAGACCCTTATGATGAGGAAGCGGCCCAAGCTTTGCAGTAAGGGACAAGATATCCGCAAGAAAATAAATCAGAAATTGATGAGCTATGATAACAACTCCAATTGATGCAAAACTAGCTGCAAAGGCAGCAAGGAGTGGATTATCCATCCACCAAATTTAGGGATTTATGTCCTTTTCCAGATGCCAGAGTGCCTCAAAACTTTGAGGTACCAAAGTTCAAAAGGTACGATGGTAGTGGGTGCCCCACAACACATCTGAAAGCCTTTTGTGGGGAACTCAATACGATTGTAGGGAGTGATGGAGCCCTGATACAGCTCTTCTAGAAATCCCTTAAGGGTGACGCTTTAAATTGGTATACATCACTTGACAGCCATCAGATTCAAACTTGGGAAAGACTTTCTCAGGCCTTCATTGATCGTTTCTTGTACAATCTGAACATGGCACTGAGAAGACTAGACTTGGCTGCCTTAAGACAAAAAGTTGACGAATCCTTGTCCGCATATGTGGGACGTTGGCGGGCCATGGCCGCCAAAATGAGAAACCCCATCGATGATGAGGAACAGATTTCTATGATAGTCCATTCAGCGAATCCAAACATCTTCGGATACCTCATCTCATACCCCTATGTGAACTTCTCCCAACTCATCCGGGATGGAGAACAGGTGGAGGCCGGGATAAGAGCCAGAACCATCTCCCCATGGCCACATCAGGCCTCCTCAATCAAAAGAGACAAAATCAAGGGGAAACTCATTGGGTATGAGAATGGAAATAGCACTGCATCCACACAACGAACCACTGAAGTGAACAATATCATGGTAATCGCTCATGGCAATGAATATGCTCCACAACCAGAGTAACATCAAAACCGACAATACCAACCATAGAAAACCCAACAAGGATACCCGACACATCTGCCTCAATAGCAACAACAATATACTAGGGGGAATGCACAGTACTCATACCAGAACAAACAAGCGATGTTGGTTAGGAAATTCACTCCATTAGCACAAACATATAGTCAGATCATGACAATGTTAGTGCAAAAATAACTCCTCACACCACTCCAACCTTAGCCTCCACCAAATCCTTTCCCACCCAGCTACAACGAAAATGAGTATTGCGCATATCATCAATCCAGAGGCTATCCAACGGACCGCTATTTCGCTTTGAAACACGTGGTCCAAGATTTGATTGAAAGCCAAATCATGATCACCCCACAGGCCAATGCAACGGCTCAGGCCAACATTCTCCAGAATCCTTTGCCATCACATCAAGTAGGGCCCAGCTCATCGGGCACCTCTACCATCAATAACATTAAGGAATGACGTCCCTCGTACTCCCTCCCGCATCACTCCATACATGCAATCATGCCCGATACAGCGAATCGGTCATGGGGATATCGACAGGCACCCCCGCCTGAACCATAGGTACTTCTAGAAGCAGCACCAGCAGCAGAGCCTCTCATCCTCCAAGGGGCACCTCTAACATCAAATCCCTCATATCTAAACAGGTCGAACTCTTAACCTCTCATCCTACAGGCAGGACCCCCAGATCTTGCCTTGTTAGTCTTGCAAGGGGCACCTTTGGCCCAGTAACAATCTCCTAACTTCTTTCTCCTACCCCATCAATTGGCACATGCCCGAAGGATCCCTCCCTCATAAAACACACCTCAAAGAAGGGAGGAGACTCTCATCTTGGAACGGCCTAAACCTCAAGAAAATTTGGTCATATTCCAAGGAAAACCCCCATGTTCGCCGCAAACCATGTCGAAATCAACGATACCTTCTCAGTCTCAGGGTCAAGTATATCTAGAGGGAAGGACAATTCCTTCCTACAACATAAAAGTAGTCCTATGACATTACCCAGAATCTGCCGAGGTGGGCAACATGAACCCCAATGGTAGGTACTTCCAGTGAGACAATCAAAACTAGAAAGAAGCCCATGGAGCTTTATTAGGAACAACCAATAAGGCTCAAGCTGCCTACGATGTAGCAGCTCAGCTCAAAACCATTCCTGCACAAATCTCCATCTGGGAACTGTTGTGCACATCAATGTTGCACCGAGAAATCTTTGCAAAGACCTTAAACGATACACACATCTCTCCCGACATACCACCTGAAATAGTGGCACATATGACAAGGCAGCTCCCCGCACCATAGGCAATCACATTTTCTGATGATGAGCTGCCACCAGAGTGCGGCAAGCATGGGCGTTCACTCAACATAGCCATCCATTACAGGGATCTCAAGGTCCCCCTCGTTCTCATCGATAACGGATCAAGCTTAAACGTTTGCCCCATGAGGACTGCCGACCGTCTAGGGATCGAACCATCCTCCTTCAGACCCAGTAACATGAGCGTCAAAGACTTCGATAACTCCCGAAGGCAGAGACAGATATAGAAATACAGATTGAACCAGACGTGTCCATTGTCACCTTTCAAGTTCTTGATATCTCTGCCTCATTTAATCTTTTGTTGGGACGACCTTGGCTTCATGCTGTTAGAGCAATCCCATCAACTCTCCATCAAAGGGTTAAATTTCCTTCTAGAAATTGAATTATCTCCGTACTGGCCAAACTTGAGATTATCCTGCCGGCAGTCGTCAATACTCCAGAACCTAACATCTCAATGATCGATATTCAGCACGCGAAGGATGACATATCATATCACAGTTTTGAGTTTGAAATTGTGAATTCCATCACCAATCCCTACCCACTCGTTGCAAAATATGTCATTCCTCCTGTTGAATGTCAAATCATTAACTACCGTACTGAATTTCATGGAAAAGGTACGGTAGTGAGGCAAGCTATAACAAATGAACAAAGACAGGGACTAGAGTATCAACCCTTGCCAAGGGATCAGGTTGCAAGGCCCAAAAAGAGATAACCATTCAAATACACAGTCATCCGATTTGTCAGATCTGGTGTGGTTTGCGAGGACATAGTGCCAGCCTTTAAAGAACAATTCCAAAGGCTGAAGCTATCTGAAAGCCATAACCAGGAATCCATCTGGTTGCCAATACGATGGGACAAGATTCTCATGGCCTCAGAAGAACATCTAATGCCAGGGGCAAAACCATCGGACCCATTAGATGAAGCCAAGGGCATGAGAGCGGGATCAACTGC
This sequence comes from Magnolia sinica, assembly GCF_029962835.1. Taxonomy (NCBI): domain Eukaryota; kingdom Viridiplantae; phylum Streptophyta; class Magnoliopsida; order Magnoliales; family Magnoliaceae; genus Magnolia; species Magnolia sinica. Next base: position 56,531,743 of record NC_080583.1, on the reverse strand, counting down.
AAAGGATTAAGGGCAAGAGGTGCCCTCTACAAGACTAATAGATAAGAAAGGTGAGTCACCGATCTCTATCAAGAGCCAGGGAGAGACCCTCACGTCAGCTACTCAAAATAGTAAGGGGCAAAAGTAGCCCATTCACTGGATCAAAAAGGGAAAATGGCCTTCCCTTGACTGGACAAACATCAAGATCCCACAAGAATGCAGATCAGAGGAGCCAGGAGAGCTCCAACTCTTGAACCAAGAAATTGGGTCAAACTCAGATTCTGAACCCAAGTCAGCAGATATTATGGTCATCGGATCAGATGACCCATCAGTACAACCAAATCAAGCTAGCAAGATTAAGAGGGGGAAGGAACTAAATTGGTCAGCCATCCCCCTAACAGTTGAATTAGCCAGTAAGCCATCCAAGGGTACCAGCCTAAAAAAATGCCAATGTAAATAGCAATTGGCATCTTGAACTAGGACAGGATCAGTCATGGTTTGCAACACCATCCTTTTTGGGACCCCTTGGAACAAAAAAAATCTAAAAATCTCCAAAATCCAAAAACAATAGATATTCCAGAAATACCAAAAAAATCAAATATTGACCAAAATCCCAAAAAACCAAAACTCTTCAAAAATAAAAAATAATAGAAAATCTTTTAAAACTCACCGTGCTAAACACACCACTCACAACACCAGAGTTCAAGGTCAACTCATACAATTTCGATTTGGAGCTAGACTTTGAACTCACGGGTTTGAATGAAGCCCAAGATAAGGGAAATGATGACCTAACTCTCGAGTTAGAGGATTCCCTCAAAAAGTTCGAAACAAAGGCCAATGTCGTTGCGGACGATTTCGAAATTATAAACTTAAGATCATCGGAACTCCCTAGAGAAGTGCACATCGGTAGGTCTTTACCTCTAGAATATAAGTAGAGGATGATAGAATTCTTAAAGCTAAGATTATCCAACTTTGCTTTCTCCTACGAAGACATGCCCAGGCTTGATGAAGAACTGGTAGTACATCACTTGCCAACAAAGCCTGAAATGAAGCCGGTCAAACAAAAGCTCCGAAGAATGAAACCAGAATAGGCCCTAAAAGTTCGTGATGAAGTCATCAAGCAATACAATGCGGGATTCTTGGTAGTCTCCAACTACTCAGAATGGCTCACAAACATTGTACCAGTTCCAAAGAAAGACGGCAAAGTCAGAATGTGCATCGACTTTCAGGATTTGAACAAAGCTAGTCCCAAAGACAATTTCCCTCTGCCTCACATTGACACACTGACAGATAATACAGCAGGGCACAAAATCTTCTTATTTATGGACGGCTTCTCCAGCTACAATCAAATCAAGATGGCCATTGAAGACCGCGAGAAGACATCCTTCATCACGTCATGGGGAACTTTTTGCTACCGGGTTATGCCATTCGGGTTGAAGAACGCAGGAGCTATGTATCAGCGAGCCATGATAGCCTTATTCCATGACATGATAAATAAGGAGATGGAAGTCTATGTGGACGACATGATCGTCAAATCTCGCACAATCGAAGGACATTTTGAAGATCTAAAGAAGCTCTTCGATAGGTTAGAAAAGTTCAAGCTTCGCCTCAATCCACAAAAATGTGTTTTCAGCGCAACTAGAGGTAAACTGCTAGGCTTCATCATCAGTAAAGATGGCATCAGGGTGGATGAAACCAAGACAAAAACAATCATCGAAATGCCATCTCTAAAAATTGAGAAAGAAATTCAAGGCTTCCTTGGGCGAATACAGTACATCAGTCGATTCATCGCTTAACTCACACCTATTTGTGAGCCCATATTCAAGCTCTTGAGGAAAAACTCGCCAAAAAGAGTGGAATGACGATTGCCAAAAGGCCTTCGACAAGATCAAGAGGTACTTTCTGAAACCCCTAGTGCTTATGCCGCCTACACCTGGTAGGCCATTGTTGTTATACATATCCGTCGCAGCAGAAGTGATCAAATGCATCCTTGGCCAACACGACGTCTCGGGAAGAAAGGAGCAAGCAATCTACTACTTAAGCTGAAGGTTCACTAGCTACGAATCCAAGTATTCCAGCTTAGAGAAAACATGTCTCTCCTTAGTCTGGACAATACAACGGCTCCGACAATACATGATCGCCTATCTAATCCTTCTGCTTGCTCGCATGGACCGTTAAAATATTTGTTCGAAAAACTAGCCTTAACAGGAAGGATCGCAAAATGGCAATTGTTGCTCTCTGAGTTTGACATCACCTATGTCACCTAGAAAGCAATCAAGGGGTAAGCACTAGCCGGCCACCTAGTAGCACACTCTCTGCCTGATTATCAACCATTGAAGACTTTCTTTCTCGACGAGGATATCCTCCTTATCGAGGAAGAGGAAGAAAGGAAGGCAAGAGAATGGACACTCTTCTTTGATGGAGTGTTAATTCTAAAGGAAATGGAGTAGGAGTGATACTCTATTCCCCTGATGGTGTCTCGATCCCCATCTTTAGGCGATTGGCATTTAACTGCACCAATAATGTGGCTGAATACAAAACATGCATTGCCGGTTTAAGAGAAGCCATCATCCTCAATGTGAAAAAGTTGTGGGTTTTCGGAGACTCGCAACTCATCATCAACCAGAAAAATGACGAATGAAGGACCAAAAATGAAAAGCTGATCCCATATCACGTCTATCTAGAAAATCTAACTGAAGAATTCGATGAAGTCACATTCTCGTACATGCCCTGAGCCAAAAATCAGTTTGCAGATGCCCTGGCCACCCTTGCTTCAATGTTAAAGATTCCTAAGGGAATTTCTGAATGGGAGCTTACTGTAGAGACTCAAGAAGAGCCCGCCTTCTGCCTGCAAATCGATGAAGCCGAGACGTCCCCAAACAAATAGCCATGGTATACAGACATCAAAGAATATCTTGAGCACCAAAAGTACCCCGAAGGAGCTGCATCAACCGATCGTCGCACTATCCAACAGTTGGCAGCCCAGTTCACGATCACCGGGGGTATCCTCTACAAGCGATCCTTCAATCACGTCCTCCTCTATTGCATGGATGAAACAGAAGCAGCTCAAATCATGTCAGAAATCCATGAAGGGCTATGCGGCTAGCACATGAACGGTCATATGATGGCAAAAAAGATCCTACGACTCGGCTACTATTGGCTGACGATGGAGACAAACTGCTACAAACATGTCAAGAAATGCTTCAAATGTTAGGAGCACGTAAACCAAATCCATGCTCCTGCTTCTGAATTATACAACCTGATGACAGCATGACCCTTCTCTATATGGGGTCTTGACATCATTGGAAAAGTCAACCCTAAAGCTTCAAACGGGCATGAATACATCCTGGTGGCAGTAGATTACTTCACCAAATGGATAGAGGTAGCATCCTACACCACTATCGCAACATCTCACATGATAAACTTCATGAAGAACAATATCATCAGCCAATATGGGATTCCTCAGGCCATTATTACAGAAAACGGGACCCCATTCATCAATAAAAGGATGGGTGAGTTCCTAAAAAAATTTAAAATCCAGCCCCATCGATCGAGTCCCTATCGCCCTTAGATGAATGGTGGGGTCGAAGCTGCAAACAAAACAATCATTTGAATACTAGAGAAAATGGTCAAGACATATCGCGACTGGTCGAAAATAATCCCATACACACTCTAGGCTTATCAGACGTTTGTACGGTCTGCTATAGGCGCAGCTCCTTTCAAACTCACATATGGAATGGAGGTAATACTACCAGTTGAAATTGAAATCCCATCTCTATATTACTAGAAAGCGAAGTCGAGGAAGGCGAGTGGCAACAAGTAAAATATGATCAACTGCGCCTAGCAGATGAAAAATGCATGCGTGCGTTTAGCCACATACATTACTATCAAAGAAGGATGTAAGTGCTATGGTTTTATGCTCCTTTGGTTGTCAAATTTTGTGGTGCCAAAACATCAATCTATGTCTTATGTAGCTCATTGGTATATATGATCAAGACATTGCATCACCTCTCTAAACACTTTTCTTCAAGTCAAGAATGAAGAACTACTTCAAACCATTTTAAGAAATGCAAGTACAAGCTACAACGGAAGAAGTGATCTTGTTTAAGACCCAAGTCAAGTGTAATTCAAGCTCCAAGAAGTACAACTCAAGATTAAGTGTAATTCAAGCTCTAGAAGATCTCAAGCTCAATGTTACATCAAGTAGAGAGATCTCAAGCTTCACAATCTTCGAAGGTCAACTATCATCTGAAGAAATGAAGTCTCAATGTTCATACCTCACTTTCAAGGTATGATTGACCTTAGATTGACCTTAGGGTAGGTTATTTTGTATAATAATTCAAATTAAATTACTTTACATGTATTTGGACTGTTCTAAGACTAGTCCTGAACTCTGTTCGACTAGTCCTATCTCTGGTTTGACCAGTCCAAGAAATTCTAAGACCAGTCCTAAGTTGTTGCAAAATTTCAGAATTTTTTAGTTGAGCTACGACCAGTCCTGGACTCTGTTCGACTGGTCGTGTGAACAATGCACGACTCGTCCTATGACCAGTCTTGGACCTACGACTCAAATTCCAGCAACTGTTCCTGGGTTCTCACGACCAGTCGTAGGATGCTCACGACCAGTCGTGGACACCTTACGACCAGTCGTGAAATAGTTTTATCCAATTGCGCTTAAAATTTTAAAAATATGTTCTTCTACGACCAGTCATAGTGTCCTCAGGACCAGTCGTAGATGAGATTTCTGCAACTATAAATAGAACACGAATTTCAGAGTTTAAAATTGAATTTCAAGTAAAATCAAGGCATCACTCTAAGATAAGTTTGTGTTTATTTTTAAGATACATTGTGCATATTTAATATTCTCTTTTGTTAGCTTTATTAATTTGATTTTGTTTATATATTCCAATCTGAATTGAAAAGAGGAATTGTTGTATTCCTTCTTCTTGGAATCAAAATCAAATATAGCTAGCCCACTGGTTTAATTTAAAATCAATTAGAACCTAGAACCATTTCAAAGTGAGTATTGGACATTGAACTTCCACATTAGAACTTCTACTCTGATTGGTTCTTCTGGGCTGCTACAATAGGAGAAATCCAAGTATTTTATTGTATTGTAAATTTCCTTCATTTTGATTTTTGTTTGAGATTAAGCCAGAAAAATCTCAATCTAATGGTTATCTAAGGAGAGCTAAGAAAACTTAGAAGTGGGCTTTTTGAATTGTGTAAGCCCATTTGAAAGACACAATTGTGAAGGTTTTAGGTGAACATGTGAAACCTATTTTCACAGTGAACGCTAATATCCCCTGTGTGAGGATATTAGGAGTGGAGTAACAAGCTGTGTGGCTGTTGTTTAACAGTTGGTGTACACACAGGCGAACCACTATAACTCTTTGTGTTTTGTGGATGTGTAAGTTATATTTCCTATCTTTTATCATTCAAGTTTGTGGAATGTATGTGTGGATGTGAATGTTGTAATATTTACATTTCAAGCACTGTGGGGAATGTTGTAATAATTTAGATTTAAATTCTTGCAATTTATTTCAATTCTTTGCTATTTATTTATTCCTCTTCAGTTTGAGTTTTTGATATGAAAAACGTTCTAGAAATAAGGTTGTCCTGCCATAAACCCTTGGTTTTTATGGTGTAAGGTTGTCCTTAGAACAACATTTGTATCAACCTCTCAATACTTATTTATTGAGGTTGTCTTTCATTTCAGCATTATGAATTGATTTCCTTTATTTAGCTATCTCATTATTTAATTCTGCTGTTATTATTTTAAATTTGACATTGTCCTTGTCACATATAGCTTGGCCTTTTCAAGTGCTTTCAGAGCCTAATATCTCGTTTTAATTCTTGTTATTTGGATTTATTTCCTGAGCTAATCGATCTAAAATATTTATAAGATGTCAAATTTTGATAGCCACTTAGTCACTAGGCCTCCACCATTTGATGGCTCCAATTATGCCTATTGGAAAGCCAGGATGAGGATTTTCCTTAAATCTATGGATGAGAGTGTGTGGCAAGCCACAATGATTGAATGGAACCCCCTACCACTGAAGTGACTGGTATCGATGGTTCAAAATCAATAAAAGTTTCACCATATTTCACTTAGACCACAGTTCAGAAAAGTGAAAGTAGTGCCAATGCAAAAGCACTAAATGCAATCACTTGTGCACTATCACTAGATGAGTTCAAAAGAATTATATCCTGTGATACTGCAAAGCAAGCTTGGGATATTTTAGAAATGACACACGAGGGTACTTCAATTGTCAAGAAATCTAAAGTCCAACTCCTCACAACCAAATTTGATGAAATTCATATGGAAGAAAATGAAATGTTTATGGACTTTTATATAAGATTAAATGACATTGTAAACTCTATGTGAGGTCTTAGCGATAAAATCCCTGAAAGTAAAGTGTGTGCAAAGATACTACGCTCACTTCCTGAACGGTTCAATTCTAAGGTAACCGCGATCCAGGAACTTCGTGATACGGACAATATGAGGGTAGAAGAACTAGTTGGTTCTTTACAAACATATGAGATAAACTTTAAAGCTCCTAAAGGTAAATCTATCGCTCTTAAATCTTCTAAATGTATTTCTCAAGAAAATTTTGATTTAGAAAATTCTGAAGACGATATGGCTCTTTTAGTGAAAAAGTTTTACAAGATTTTCAAAAGTAAAAATAGGGTTGACTTTCAAAAATCAAATGATAAGAAAAGATCTAAAACCAGAACTTGAAAATCTTTAAAAGATAGTTAATGTTACAACTGCTAAGAATATGGGCATTTAACAAACAAGTATCTTAAAAATGACAAACCCAAAAAGAAGAGTACGTTGGCTACTTGGGATGAATCCTTTGATTCTGAAGCCTCGTCTGAATCAGAAGATTCCGAAACTGAGTCGGGCAATGAAGTCAAAGCCCTTATGACTCTAACCAAGTTCACTTTTTCAGATCATGATGATTCTACTAGTGAAGAAAATCTGAATAGTGATCATGAAAATGAAGAAGATCTTCAAGATACTTACAATGCCCTATAAAAGGAAAGTTGTAAAATTGCTGTAAAACTAAAACTTCAAAAAGAAAAGTTTTTAAAACTTAAAGAAAATTTTGAATCACTTGTTGTAGAAAAATCTCAAATTTCAGATTGTTTTGAAAAATCAAAATGTGATTTAGAGTTCAAAACTTCCCTGATTGAAAACTTAAAATCTGAAAATGAAAAACTTAAACTTGAAGTCTCTTCTCTTTTGAGTTTAAAGGATACATGGAGATATGCCCAAGGTGATCCAAAGTTAGAAAAACTTTTGTCTGGATCAAGAAAATGTGGTGACCGATCTGGTTTAGGCTACGATAAAAGTGTTCCTCCTAAGCAGAAGAATACTTTTCTTAAGTTTGTGAAAGGAGAATCTTCAAACTCAAAAGGAAATAGTTATAATCAAAAGTTTTCTAAAAATGTTAAAACTTTTCAATCTTTCAAACTTAAAAGTAATTATATCATCTATAAAAATCAGAATCAAAACCCTTTGGCTGAAAAGATAGTTGATTTGCTTAAGGAGCTCTTAAAATCTAACTCAATGGGTCATTCTTATAATAATTACAAATACAAGAAGACCAACTATACTCCTAAACCCAAAATAGTTATGAAATGGGTTCTTAAGGTTACGTGCTTGGTTGCCTACACTGCTTTCAAAGTTGCAAGCCATTCAAAGTGGTACCTAGACAGTAGATGCTCAAGACATATGATTGGTGATAAAGGTCTATTCACCGATCTCAAAGACATGACTGATGGGTTAGTCACATTCAACGATGGCAGCAATTGTAAGATTATTGGCCAAGGTATGGTTCAACTCTATAACCTCCCTTTGTTTAAAAATGTTTTATACGTTGAAGGATTAAAACACAATCTATTAAGCATATCTCAAATATGATTAACAATCATAGTGTAAGATTTTCTAACCAAGGTTGTGAAATTCTAAATAATAAGGGTTCAGTAATATTAATTGGTTGCAGAACTTCTGAAAACTGCTATATTTTTAGTGAATCTAGCTCATCTAGTCAAACGTGTTACATGGTCCACACCGATGAGACTGATTTATGGCATAAACGTCTTGGACATGTACACTACTATAATTTGTATAGACTGAGCAAAAGAGAACTAATAAGAGTTCTACCTAAATTACAAAAAATAGACAAAATATGTGGCAAATGTCAGATTGGCAAGCAAACTAGGAGCTCTCACAAGAAGGTGAACTCCAATGTCACATCAAGACCACTCGAGCTTCTCCATATGGATTTAATAGGACTAATCAGGATGGAGAGTCGAGGTGGCAAAAAATATATACTGGTGATCGTGGATGATTATACCAGATTCACTTGGGTAGCTTTCTTAAGGGATAAATAAAAAATCCTTGATGAAGTAAAAAAAGAGTTCTCAAACAGATCCAAACAGAAAAATGTTCTCAAGTTTGTAAGATCCATAGTGATCATGGATCTGAATTTGAGAATAGCAATTTTGAGAAATTCTATAGCGATCAGGGAATATTACATGAATTCTCTGCGCCCAAAACTCCACAACAAAATGGAATTGTAGAAAGAAAAAATAGAGTGCTTCAAGAAATGGCTAATGTAATGTTGAATAGTATGAAGCTATCTAAAAATCTTTAGGCTAAAGCCGTAAATACTGCCTGCTATATAATCAACTGAGTTTATACTAGTAAATCTAATAATAAAACGGTGTATGAAATGTGGTTCGATAAGAAGCCTACTGTCAAATACTTTTGAGTTTTTGGTGGCAAGTACTATATTTTACGTGATCGTGAAAATTTGGGAAAGTTTGACACTAAAAGTGATGAAGGGATCTTTTTAGGTTATTCTTTAAACAATCGCGCATATTGCGTACTGAACAAAAAGACCGGTGTTATTCAGGAATCTCTTAATGTAGTCATAGACGATCACTTGAATACACCTGCCCCAAGTTCAGATAATGATGAAGTTCTTTTGATTGACAAACCAGATACTTCATCAAGTCAAAACAATTCTGAATTGAGGATTGTTAAAGATCATCTAACCAATCAGATTCTTGAAAACCCTCTCACTGGTGTGCGCACTTGTAAACAACTTGAAGACATGTAATTATGTATGCTTTACATCCCAGATAGAGCCGACAAACGTAAAAGAAGCTCTTATTGACGAAAACTGGATAGTTGCGATGTAAGAAGAGCTTAACCAATTTGTGAGAAATGATGTTTGGTATCTTGTTCCTAGACCTAAAGATAAACATATTATTGGAACTAAGTGGATTTTCAAAAATAAGTCTGATGAACTTGGTAATATTATTCGAAACAAGGCTAGACTGGTTGTACAAGGGTACACTCAAATTGAAGGCATTGATTATGATGAAACCTTTGCCCCAATCACTCTTCTTGAATCAATTAGACTATTCATATCCATTGCTTGCTTTAGAAAATTTAAAATTTATCAAATGGATGTGAAGAGTGCCTTCTTAAATGGCAATCTACATGAAGAAGTGTATGTTGAACAGCCAACGGGTTTTGAAGACCTTAAGAACACTGATCATGTCTACCGCCTTAAAAAGGCTCTCTATGGTTTGAAACAAGCTCCTAGGGCATGGTATGAAAAATTGACTAAGTTTTTACTAAGTCATAATTTTCCAATGGGAAGTGTTGATAAAACTTTGTTTGATAAGAAATATAATGATGATATTTTAATGGTATAGATCTACGTTGATGATATTATATATGGATCTACCTATTCTAACATGACTATTGAGTTTGTAGATTTAATGAAATCTATGTTCGAAATGAGCATGGTTGGGGAATTAAATTATTTCCTAGGGTGACAAGTAAAACAACAACCCGATGGTATTTTTATTTATCAAACCAAATATGCTTTGAACTTGATTAAAAAGTTTGGATTTAATAATGGTAAGAATTTTGATACTCCTATGAGTACAACTTTAAGACTCTCAAAGGACTCTACAGGTAAAAATGTTGATCCTAAATTATATCGTAGTATGATTGACAGTTTACTTTATTTAACTACTAGTAGACTTGATATTGCTTTTAATGTTGGTATTTGTGCTAGATATCAGTCTAATCCCAAAGAGTCACATCTAACTGCTGTTAAGTAGATAATGCGATATGTAGCAAGTACTACTAAATTGGGTCTCTGGTATCCTTATGATACTAGTGTTCAATTGGCTGGTTACTCAGATGCTGATTGGGCTGGTAATATTAATGACAAGAAATCAACTAGTGGTGGTTGTTTCTATATTGGAAATTGTTTGGTTTCTTGGTTTAGCAAGAAATAAAGTTCTATATCGCTATCAACTGCTAAGGCTGAATACATCGCAACAGGAAATGCATGTACTCAGCTTGTTTGGATGAAACGTATGTTAAGCGATTATGGAATTGCACAAAAATCAATAATATTATTTTGTGATAATTCTAGTGCTATAAATATTTCAAAAAATCCAATCCAGTATTCACGTACCAAGCACATTGACATTAGGTATTATGACATTCGTGAATGAGTGGAAGAGAAAAAATAATATCTTTGGAATACATTCTGACCGAGACTCAACTTGCTGACATTTTCACTAAACTGCTCGACAAAAGTAGATTTAATAAATTAAAATTTAATCTTGGTACGTGCATTCAAAATTGATTATTCATGCATGTATGTATCATAGTGTATATATATTTGATAATTTATGTGTTTAAATTTTAAATTTTCATGAAAAATGCATATTTTTGTTTGTACACGACCAGTCGTGGATGTGCTCGACCGGTCATGGTACGACCGGTGACCAGTCGTGGAGTGCACTGGTCATTTTAAAAATTGGGGAAAAACATTTTCTTCTTCATTTCTTCCTTCTTCTCCAACGGGTGTGGCACGACTAGTCATACCCAACTGCTTTATTCTTTAAGGTAAGTGCTTTCTATTTTCCTTGTAGATTTATGCTCTAATCACTTCATTTTCTTCCTTTGATGGTTGATTTCAAGTTCTCTTGAAGATTTTGGGGTTTTCTACACCCAAATCTGATCTTTGTAAACCCCACTCTATCTTATTTGCAGCTTCTTGATTCTTTAAGTTTCTTCATGAAAATGGATGCTAGAGGGAAAAAGAAAACTTCCCGTGGTCCATCATCTTCTAGATCAACTCCTATCACTCGGCGCCATCTTTGGTCACCCGAAGATGATCCCTCACATGTGCGGGATTTTCTTATGCGCAATGTCATTGTCGAACGGCCTATTGATCTTGACCACATTACTCCTTTTTGCATTCTTCCTCTTCTCCAAGCTGTAGGATGGGCTAACATCTTACATTGGGGTGGGCCTGCATACCAATCTATTGCACATGCCATGTTTGCAAGCATTTCTGAGTTTTCATCTGAGAATTTAACTTTTAAAATTGATGCTAGAGAAGGTCCATTTGATGTAGACCGCCATTTAATTTCAGGTCTTATGGACATACCGGTCAACAATGAGGGTATTTTTATTCATACTTTAGCTGAAAAACCCTCCGAATCTGAAAAATGCATGCTCACTATAGATCTATGTAATATGAATGTGTAATGGACTCATAAAGTGAATGCGCTCCCCTCAAAGTATTTGTTACCCAGATATAGAGTTCTCCACAAAATCTTTATTTCAAATCTGTATCCTTGTTCAAGTAACAAAATTGAACTGACTTCATTTATGGTTCGGGTTTTGCATTCTATTATCTCTGGTACTAAAGTTTGTCTTTCTTCATTGATATGTCATTCCATCATTCTATTTTGTCTCCATCCAGGTCATAGTGATATTCCGTTTACCTATCTTATGATTGTGTTAGCTAATCACATGTTAGTTGCTATGCCTGTTGGAGAGACTCCTATCCATCATCTTATTTTTAACAATTCAAATATAAACAAGATGAAATTGGAATTGGCTCCTCGCCAAGTAGATGTTGGTGGTGGAGCTGAAGCAAGGAATGAAGATGAAGCTGGAGATCTTCTTGATGATATTAATATGGATGATATCTTTGATGAACTTAAATCTGATTTTACTAATGATCCTGACTATGAGTCATCTGATTTTGATGCTCATCTTTGTGTTTTTGAGGAGAAGGTTGAAAATATGAATGTGGCCCATGATCTTCCATTTAAATATATGCGCAAGTATCTTAGGTGTATAAACAAGGGCCTTCATCAACTTGATCCTACCATACCTACTTCTTCATCTGGATCTGATTAAGTGTTTTATCTTTTAGTCTGTATTAACTTTAATACTGTTTTACCTTTGTTGGTGTGCGAACTTTGATTTTACTTCAGTTTGGTTAACTGACCTTTGTTTGTGGATTTGAACTGCTTAATAGTTTGTGGACTTTAATTTGCTTAAATCTTGTCTAGTTAATCCTTTTCTTACTCCTGTTTATTATCCTTTTCCATTTCTTATTTGCTTCCTATGTCATATTGTGACAAAAAGGGGGAGAATTTCAAGTAGTTTGGATTGATTGGAATAGATAATGGACATGGATTGAAGGGTAGTAACATTAATTTTTACGATATATATGTGTGTGCTACTCAGGGAGAGTAAATAAGTAAGGAAGAATTTGTGCTAGTTAATGACAATTGGTGCATGATTCTTTAACCAGGCTGTAACTGGTTCACTTATATATGTCTGGTGCATGATTGACTGGTGCATGATTCTTTATTGAGCATGTTATGCTTCTCTTATTTTTTTTTTTGAGTGTGTTTTGTCACAAATTTTACAAAGGAGGAGATTGTAAGTGCTATGGTTTTATGCTCCTTTGGTTGTCAAATTTTGTGGTGCCAAAACATCAATCTATGTCTTGTGTAGCTCATTGGTATATATGATCAAGACATTGCATCACCTCTCTAAACACTTTGCTTCAAGTCAAGAACGAAGAACTACTTCAAACTATTTCAAGAAATGCAAGTACAAGCTACAACGGAAGAAGTGATCTTGTTCAAGACCCAAGTCAAGTGTAATTCAAGCTCCAAGAAGTACAACTCAAGATTAAGTGTAATTCAAGCTCTAGAAGATCTCAAGCTCGATGTTACATCAAGTAGAGAGATCTCAAGCTTCACAATCTTCAAAGGTCAACTATCATCTGAAGAAATGAAGTCTCAATGTTCATACCTCACTTTCAAGGTATGATTGACCTTAGATTGACCTTAGGGTAGGTCATTTTGTATACATAATTCAAATTAAATTACTTTACATGTATTTGGACTGTTCTAAGACTAGTCCTGAACTCTGTTCGACTAGTCCTATCTCTGGCTTGACCAGTCCAAGAAATTTCAAGACCAGTCCTAAGTTGTTCGACCGGTCGTGTGAACAATGCACGACTCGTCCTACGACCAGTCCTAAAATACGACTCAAATTCCAGCAACTGTTCTTAGTTTCTCACGACCAGTCGTAGGATGCTCACGACCAGTCGTGGAGGGCTCACGACCAGTCGTGAACACCCTATGACTAGTCATGAAATGGTTTTATCCGATCGTGCTTAAAATTTTAAAAATATGTTCTTTTACGACCAGTCATAGTGTCATCAGGACCAGATGTAGATGAGATTTCTGCAACTATAAATAGAACACGAATTTCAGAGTTTAATATCGAATTTCAAGTAAAATCAAGGCATCACTCTGAGATAAGTTTGTGTTTATTTTTAAGCTACATTGTGCATATTTAATATTCTCTTTTGTTAGCTTTATTAATTTGATTTTGTTTCTATATTCCAGTCTGAATTGAAAAGAGGAATTGTTGTATTCCTTCTTCTTGGAATCAAAATCAAATATAGCTAGCCCAACTGGTTTAATTTAAAATTAATTAGAACCTAAAACCATTTCAAAATGAGTATTGGACATTGAACTTCCACATTCGAACTTCTACTCCGATTGGTTCTTCCGGGATGCTACAATAGGAGAAATCCAGGTATTTTACTGTATCGTAAATTTCCTTCATTTTAGTTTTTGTTTAAGATTAAGCTAGAAAAATCTCAATCTAGTGGTTATTTGAGGAGAGCCAGGAAAGCTCAGAAGTGGGGTTTTTGAATTTTGTAAGCCCATTTGAAAGACACAATTGTGAAGGATTTAGGTGAACCTGTGAAACCTATTTTCATAGTGAACGCTAATATCCCCTGTGTGAGGATATTAGGAGGAGTAGCAAGCTGTGTGGCTGTTGTTTAACAGTTAGTGTACACATAGGCAAACCACTATAACTCTTTGTGTTTTATGGATGTGTGAGTTATATTTTCTATATTTTATCATTCAAGTTTGTGGAATGTATGTGTGGATGTGAATGTTGTAATATTTACATTTCAAGCATTGTGGGGAATGTTGTAATAATTTAGATTTAAATTCTTGTAATTTATTTCAATTCCTTGCTATTTATTTATTCCTCTTCGATTTGAGTTTTTGATACGAAGAACGTTCTAGAAATAAGGTTGTCCTGCCATAAACCCTTGGTTTTTATAGTGTAAGGTTATCCTTATAACAACATTTGTATCAACCTCTCAATACTTGTTTTTGAGGTTGTCTTTCATTTCAGCATTGTGAATTGATTTCCTTTATTTGGCTATCTCATTATTTAATTCCGCTGTTATTATTTTAAATTTGGCATTGTCCTATTCACCCCCCCCCCCCCTCTAGGACATATATCTTGGCCTTTTCAAAGGATCGCATGGGCTTACAAGAAAAGAGTCCGAAAGAGGATCTTCAAAGTCGGCGACATAGTCATGAAGCGCATTTTACCGCCGCACTTGCCAGACCCCAGAGGAAAGTTTAAACCTTTATGGGATGGACCGCTGATCATTCAGGAGGTACTCCCGGAAGCACCCTTCGGCTTACCAGCCTGAGAGGAGAAGACCTTCTAGAGCCCATCAACACCGACAATGTGAAAATCTATCATGGGTAACCGTACCTAACTTCGTCAATGATTACAATCACAAAGATGAGGTTAACAAACCAAAAAAAAGCCTACCATTCCTCCCCCATACAAGTAAAAAAAAAAAAAAAACTAGAAAAAACATACAGTTAAAAAAAAAGAAATGAAAATGGTTCAAAAAAAAAGAAGAGGAGGGGGAAGATGTAACGTCCTGAAATTCGGGGGTCGAGCATAACTCAGCTCCCGAGTTTCAAAACATCACTTATGCAACATATGTAATGATGGATGTATGTTGTCTGTATGAGTGTATAAAACATGGAGTAGATTAAGCCAAACTGCAAACATAATCCAGGGATAGGTGAAATCTGCAAGCGGAAGACTTAAAGAAATATATATGTATATCTATATAAGTCCCTGAGATATGTATGCTCTGCCAGGTCATAATTACAAGTGTTTGTTTTCAAAATATAAGTATCAAAATGTAATCATCTATCACAAAGAAAACCCAGAATCCCCGTAGATTAGGACACGGCTCACATGAACCCGCTTGAGAACTGCATAAAAGAAAATGCATCCTCGTCATCCTCGTATTCCTGCTCTGCCTCGGGGGTCGCATCATCATCTGCATCTAAGACAGAGTCTGGTTGGTGTTGAAACACTGTCCCAGAATGTGGGAGTGAGTGAGCAACTCAGTGGAACTATACAGTAAGAGTTAACATGTTATCAAATCAATCAAGCAGTAATGATAAGGCAATACAATCAAACATGTCCTAATTACTCTTGTTAATGTAAGGATGTATGTGGAAATGATGCATGCTCTCGCCTGCACTCCCTCAGCATCTTCATCTTACGGTACGCATTACAATCTCCCGCAGTGCCCACGACGCAAAAGCACATGCAATGCGGTGCATGAACATGATTACCAAGTTGTTATTAGTCCTTTTCATACAGCAGGATTGGAAAGCTAAGGTACCTTCCTCATATCAATTTCCAAACGGTGATCCATTCTAGGGTCGTCAGTCCTAGACAATCTCATATGATCATATGGTTCTAGGTCGCTGCAAAGGGCTCCTCACCAATCAATGCATGCCTTTCATACCTTAGTTACTACCCTAATGCTCGTCACCTCAATGCAGTATCAAGGTATGCTGGAGGTCACTACAAAGGGCTCGTTACCAATCAATGTAGGCCGACAGCGCGAATATAGTGTTCCATACCACCATAATCGGCTCACGAGTCTGGTGTTCTCACTGGTCACTACGGGGAGGCTCGTCACCCCGGCGTAGGCCGACAGCTCGACCACGGTGTCCCATACCACCATGCCTGGCTCATGAGTCTTAGCGGATCAAGGTACAATGGTTAACGGGATTGCATTGGTAAGTTTGATACCCTAGATTCAAACAATAGCGTCCATACATGGTGCACATCCACCGGGACGATCGGGTTACTTGACGAGCTCGACTAGCACGAGCGCAAGTTGAGTTGAATGACGTAGAGTGCGCAAACACTCCGTGTGGCCAAACCACTGCCGACAACCCTAATACGACTCGGGTTCGTCAAACACGTCCTACGTGGCGAAAACAACCTCGACTACGAACTCAAGGTTTATTACCGATTCCCTGGACTATTTCATAGTCCCAAACATATTCAAGTATAACAGATATTCATACCAGTAATTCAGAATAGTAATGGATCAACAATTCTAATCATACAGTATGTGAGCATTTGATGAATATCAACTTAACATGGATTTACACATAAGTAGTGCCTGAATTTAAACAACAAAGAATGTAAATTGCATATAGGAAAATCATACACATCAATAAGATAGTTGAGAATCTCTTCTCAACGCCCATAAATAGGATAATATATTACACACTTGATCATTCAGACATTTCTACAAACACTTAGACTACATATTCCAACATACATGACGTATGTTGGTGATAACACACATTTGGACAATTCCTTTCGCCAAGGAGTTGACACACATACAACTAGCATAAATACATGATAATTAATCATGGCAAACACATGTTCGTATTTCATACGTATACGATACTTTCTACCTATACATATAATACACAAATCTCAATATAGCTCATAGATATCAGGAACGTAATATAAACATCGCATTTGGCATGTGAAATTGCACTCACAACAATAATAAGCCATTAACCGACATTGAAAGCCTTGAAAACCATAACCTATATGAATATAGTCCGCACCTTAAACCAGAAAATGTGCAACAGATCTGATTCAGACGATAAGTCTTCGTCAACGGCGACTAGATAACCTAAGGCATGAATAAAATGAGCTACATCAACACTTAGACTATTCTAAGCTCCAAAACAGGTTAGGGTTTGATTGACTTACCCAAGAATGAACTTAGAATCGCCGGAATAATGATTCAGAAGTGATGGTTTAGGGACGCAGAATAATAGAGAAGAATCTCAAGATGATTCACCAACTTCTCTCTCACTTTCTCTCTCTTTTCCTCTCTCTCTCTTAGCTAGGGTTTAGAAAATTCGTATGGAATTTGAGAGTGAGGGTTTAAGGTCTTTATATAGGCCTAATATTGATGAAAATAGCCCCAGGGCCAAGGTATACTTAGGTTATAACTAAATCGGGTCTATTTCGGTCTAATGGAGCACTTCTGGTGGTCCCTTTTCCACGTGCAGTCGGACTTAAGCTCACTGACCATGGATCTAGGTCAGGCTGAGTTTTGTACCGATCAGATTTATAGATCAGCCGTGGTGGACCAGTCTCAATCAACAGTCACCGAAACTCGATCAGGTCCACCGGCACTTTGACATGTCTGGGCCATCTTCCCTGATCCGAGGGTAAATTTGGGTCAGAATCCAACAGCCAGAATGCTTAAAATCGGCACGCAAGCGACACGACTCAGATTTCATAAATTCATATTTAATTCCTCACCTTTCTCACACTCTTTACTCCGGACTCAAGTAAATCATCTCAGGACATCATCTGGACTTAATTTCTGAGGTGATTGTGAAGCCCAACAAGGTGATCATAATTGTCTAAGATCATCGCTATCGGACTTCCGACGTACGGTCCAGGTCCGATACAAAGTTTCCAAGTACTCCCGAGACCAACTGGATTTAGCGTTGAATCCTAGATTTCAGGGTAACATAGCGCTAACGATTCTACAGGTTTTGAGTCTTACAGATCAAATTTAAAGTGATTGGTACTAATTTCACAAGCAATCGAGTTTAGCACTAATTAACCCACATATAACTTCTAAAGAATTTGAGGTAGTACTCGGGTCTTTGCACGAAATGTTTTGGGTCATTACAGAAGAAGAAAACAAAAACCCCACAGAAGCCATCCCACTTGCCCAAAACAAAATGTTTGGACCAAAATAAACAGCTTGTGGTTGTAATCAAAGACAAAGGAAGGAAGGTAACCAATTGGCCGACAATGAAGGAAAGTTCCTCATCTCTCCCGGTACTCCAGAGAGAGAGAGAGAGAGATAATGTGCCTAAGTAAGAAAGGCGAGTTGAAAACCCGAAAGGGCGGCTCGAGTAAAAAAAACAGGTACGTAGTAGACTTGATGAAAACTTAAAAAGATGCCAAGGGTAAAAAGGGCACAGCTACTAAGGAGTAGGCAAGAGAAAAAGGCCGGGACGTGGTGAAAATCCAAAAGGATGTCGTTGGCAAAAATGACGGGAAAGCCGGTCATGGTGAAAACCTCAAAAGGCACTACGGGCAAAAATGGCTAGAAAAAAAAGAAAAAAATAAAAAGTGTAGGTACATAAGAAGCTAAGGCAACAAGCAAAATGAAGAAGTACAAAGAAAATCCCGGATCAGAATTTTATCTGACTCTACCCAAATTTAAGTGGGCATGATCCAAGCATGCGCTATTCTCAAGGAACCGGTATCTCAAGTAAACAACTCAGAATACCAGATTCGACATGGCTGAGTCTAATGTTCTGATCCCATCATCTAAAGCATAAATCCAAACATAAACAAACATCAACAAGCTATGGCACAAACAAATTTTCTTTTCTTTCATTCCTTTCAAAGTTTTCTACACACTATCTTTCTACAAAAGAAAATATGTAAATAATAATAATAATAATAATATAAAAGACGGCCATCAGTAGAATCAGAGACCGCCAGGTAAGCCTCCGTCCCCTTCCTCATACATCGATACACGCTGCCTAAGTCTATCCACCTTCATATGCAAGTAAAAGACCTCATCCCTCTCCACACGGCGAGACGTAATCATGCTCTCATCATATCGCCGCCCCACTACCAGACGACGGGCCATGTCCTCATAGGCATGTCGAAGCACCGAAAGCTCAGATATGAGGTGGCCGTGCGTGGTTGATAGGAATGAAGGATCAATAAAGGGCCTCTCCTCGAATCCTTCAAAGGAGTCATCAACCCCTGAAGAAGGTGAAGCAGAATCCCTGGGGATGTCCCCATCAGCCTCATCATTAGCCAAGTGCTAGCTAGGAACTTGATGATAGAGTGACTGCTCCACCACTCACCGCTGGTATGGCACTGTCGCTAAAGGAGGAGCCTAGGACTCTAGCTTTAGTACAGTCGCATCCAGGTAACCCTGCCATGAAGACTGGACCAGCTGGCAAAGAGCTAACATATTCAGAGGAAGAGGAGCATGCCCAAATTCTGAAAAAGCAAAATCAAGGATGTCTTGCCAGAAGCCAAACTGCCGGAAGAACCAAACTGGATGATAAGAGTAGTACCCTCAGAAGCCTAGCAATAGTAGAGGGGTACGAGTGGCACTACAGATCAATGACACACGACAAAGATATGAGGCCTCCCAACTAACCTCCCATCCTTGAAGCTGAGAACATACGATGATAAAGGGACTCCATAGCCTCGGCACCAAGGGGGAGTCCATCCAGAAGCAAAGATAAGACATCAATGCATGGGAGTCAGGCCAGGATAGGAGAGGAGTCATATACAGGTGTTTCCACAGCCACACCTAAAAAGAGGAAGGACCATGCATGAGAAATAAAAAAAAGAAGAGAAAAGCAGAAGAGGGGAAAGGAATGAGGAGTACCTGGAGAAAAGAACAACAACCCTTGAGGATGCGAGTCTGCCCAAGTGAACACTCAGACAAGCTAAAGAAAAGCTCTACCAGCACCATTAGAACTATACTCTAACGAGAGAGGACGTGATGGAAGGTGCCAAAAAGAACTATCAGAGATGACCGCCGCCATCCAGAAAAGAGCAGCTCTGCCAAGACACAAAATATCAATGCATTCAAGCACTGAAGCTGACGATCAGAACCATCACCGCCTCGAGCAGATGAACACCGATAATACAAGAGCTCCAGGGTGAACTCACTGGCTTATCGTCAACCGTGGGGAGAGTTGCTGAAAACCCAAACCAGGACTCCAAATCTAAGGATCGCACTGGATGGGATGAAGGAAGATACAGCTCTCGGGAAAAAGGGAGGCCAGACAGATGGAAAAACTCCTCTAAAGAAGGACCTAACTCCAGGTCATTGAAGGAGAACAGGTTCAGCGCCGAAACCCAGTCATAAGACGCATCGCTCCACAACCGCCAGTCTAAGCAAAGCTGATAAAAGTGAAGGACCTCCCTGAAGCCCAAAGAATGCAGCTCATAGATCTCAAAGGTAGTCAAACTCTGAATCTAGATGCGTAGTCTCTCTAAATAAGTGCTACATGACTACAGACGATAGGTACGGATCGACACACCCTCGACAACCTGGAAGCTCAAATCGGCTGGTGAATCATAAAAAATAGGTATCCCCTAGTCTAAGAAGTTGATCTCATGGTGATGAAAAAAGTTTGACTCTCCCATAGCCTCTTGAAGTGTGCCCTGAAAAGCAGTAACAAATGGTCCAGAGTCGTTGACAACCATCACATCAGGAGTTGTTTAAACACTACCTGCCCCATGTGTCACAATACCCGAGCCACCCCAATAACCAACAGGGCCATCACCTCGATCCCCAACATCAACTGCATCTCGCATCAAGGCCTTGCAATTCGTGCTAAAAATCATACTCAAACCATCAAGATGGGACACACCATCCATCATGACCCCGTCTGCCCCATCCAAACCATCCAACCTGATCATATCACCATCTCCACCATCAAAACCCATGCCATCAACCATGGTGAGATTTGGGCTATCCACCACCATCGTAGCCCCATCCACCCCATCCAATGGCATGCTTATACCCGGATCTCCAAAAGCTAACCTATCAACCAATGGCCCACCAAGTGAAGGCCCATCCAAACCATCTAACCCCCATCCATCCCCCAAACTCTCTCTAAACACACCATTACCACCCATCGCACCATTAATGGTGGTAGGAGCCACACCATAAATAACATTCACCTCCTCAAGTGGCCCTACCAACCCTCCATTAACACCATCAACCCCTTATCAAAGCCACTCATAAATGGGCTCCTACCCACCATGCCATTATAAAAAGGGGAAGAGGGTGCATCATTTACCTTAAAGGGGCCCATCCTCCCATCATTATTAGACCCACCAAGATCCTCTCCAACTCCATCCATGGGGTAAAGGACAACAAGAAGAAGACAAAGGGGGGACAAAAAGGGATAAAAGGGAGACAAAAGAGACGATCCATAAATCAGAGCAGGGAAGGAATATCGGGGATAACAACCTCGGACGAATAGAAGAGAACAGACCCCGCTACAAGAAAAGATGAGCAGGGGCGGTAATTGGATTACCGCCCACGGTAATCCAAGTACTGCCCGCATAAAGTCACTGCACCTGCAGACTGACACATCCAGAGGCACCCACAAATGTCCTAGATCTCACACAAATCATGTGCAGGGCCCACCTAGGGAGACGGAGGGGTCCAAATCATCTACAATCAGCACAATCGAATCAACGGAAGGGCTTAGAAAGCAATGAGAAAGGTAACATCAGATGAACAAACTTTGATATATGAGGAAGAATGTACACAGATGATACATGAATAAAAATGATGAAAGAACACTACTCATCAGGTACATAGTCATTTGTATCCTTTGGAAGGACTTCAGGTCTTAAAAGGCTTCCCCTAGCAAAATGCACTCCTTCACCCAGAGCATAAGCATTTCGAAGAATTAGGTTGATACCATATTGCTCACACTAGGAGCTGTACTCCCTCGATGGATCAATAAAAGTACTGGCCTCATAGCCCTCCAAAGCAGTAGCTAACTCCTGCTCGGGTACTGCCCTCAAGTTTGCCGGTCTAGATGGAGGATTGAATGGTACCAAAGGATTGTCGGTCTGTAACACCCTGCATTTTGGGTACGCGGGTGTTACCATTTAAGCTCGTAACCATGGGACATCAAATTTGACTAATGAACAAGTTAAACTCAATGAATACATGATGAGATTACCAGTCATTATTGAAGATGTCCATCCGAGGCCCTAAAAGCTGAGATGAACCCTACATCAGTTAGAAAGGTAAATTCAACGAAACACCTCAAGTTAAAGCAGCTTATAGATCACTTGATCAAGTCATGTGGGACAACACACCTACTATTATCTCAAGAGGATTAATTAGTGGCTAACCAGGCACTCGAAGCCTTCAAATCCCCATTTAGCTGTCAAAACAAAGTCTCAGACCAATCTGACCATTGGATCGAGATTTATGGGCCAAATAAGCCCTAAGGAGTGTGATATGGCCCACCTAGGTCCCACTCCTACCCTAAACTGGGTCAGGACCCCTAAGTGGGGCCCCCAAGACGATTAGACAGAGGGGATCAATCACAAACATCATGACGGTCCCCACACAAGTTGCGTGTGCACCCCGTGTACATGTGCATGAAGTGCACTAGTCGGGTCGAACCGGTCAAACTAACATTGACCCGACCCATTTCGAAAAAAATCAGGATTTCCTTCCCGCCCATTGGAATTTGAATCTGATGATGGTTAGCCTCCAAAGTGGCCCACCCTGGCCATTATCTGGATGATCCAAACCGTCCATCTTGTCCATGTGGTCCGCCCAACGAAAACTGTACAGGTTCTTGGGCCCATGCATAGAAATGAGGAAGATGGGACAAAACCATTCGGAAACCTTCATACAGCTAGGATCCTTGGATGATGGGCCATTAGGGGGCCTCACGAGCAAACTAACGTCAGTTTGGCTTGGTGATCTCAGCCATCCACGCGCCTTGGTGAGAGGACGTTCTCTATCGCCAAAAATGGCCAAGCAAGCTCCCACGCTGTAAAAAGGTAAAGGGAGACATTTCCCTCTTGGGAAAGGGATGATGGCGCGTTCCTAGCCATCGTATGGGCCACGTGGAGCCATCCTAAGCCCTCACTTTCAGGCGGTATGAGACAAAGGAGAGAAACACTCCGTTTCTTGAGAAATCGGTGAAAAACTAAATATCTCGTGAGATATTCTGAAACTGACATTGGAGGTCCAAAAAGTGGGCCCTGCAGCTCCATATGGTCCGCTCAAATAGATCACATCAAAATACCCTAGGGAGTGTTTTGCCATTAAAGACCACTCCATCTTCCCCGTTAAATCGTCCAACCTGCGATCACGAGATGGGCCCCACTAGAGCAAAAATTGTACTTTTCTGGTGGGCCAGGGCATTAGCAATCTATCCCTGGGATCAGATGGGCCCCATGCATGGTAGTTTCTCAATCACGACCATTAAAAGGGTGATTTTTCTCCCAGCTATTGATGACTTTTCTCTCTCTGCTATATAAGGGCACTGTTGCCCTTGAGATTTGCACCAATGAGAAAGAGGGGAAAAGAGAGAGAGAAAGGAAAGAAAAAGAGAGTGAGGAGAGAGGAGAGAGGTCAAGTAAAGGAGAGTGAGGTGAGTGGGTGACTCGGTGCTGCACTGCTCCAACTTAGCCCATAAAAATCGGACCAAGTTGGGTCGGTGTTGACTAGCAGCACACCTGCCAGGAAAGAGAGAGAAGAGTCGTGGGCCACATTGCAGATCAGGCCAGGTAATGACCTAACCTCCTTTGTTTTTCCTTCCTTTCGTCCAATGACACATTGTATGGGAATTTTAGCCATGTTTGGGGGCTGAGATTGGACTGAAAACAGGTTGATAACTGCCCTCAAATGGACATTGGACCAATCTGAAATTGACACTTGGTTGGACTCTGTAACGGGCTAAGAACAGGCTTTCGTCAGGCTTGGTTTGGGCTGTAGACGTCCCCTATCTGGGCCCTGCAATGGATTCAAAAATGGCCTCGGGCTAGGCCTTGAAACCAATCCCTACTGGTATATTTAACTAGGCCATGGAACCAGCTCATTTGCTGGGTCTCAACCACAAGCAGTGGGCCGAAACCAGCCCACATTGTGGACTGAAATCAGCCCAGAAGCATGGGCTGAAAGCACCCTCAGACAAGATCAGAATCAGGTCTTCATCAAGCCATAAAGAGGGTCTGAAATGAGGCATTCACAGGGCCATGAATGAGCTGAGAGATGGGCCTCCATTAGGCCTTGATTTGAGCTAGAGCCAGGCCTCCATCTGGGCCCCGATTTGAGTTGAAGGATAGGCCTCAACTGGGCCTTGATTTAGGTTGAAATTGGGCCTCCAGTTGGGCCACAATCTGAGTCATAACACCTCTCAGGTTAGACTAAATGGCGTTGAAAATGGGCTCATAGTGGGCCTTAAAACAGAGCTGGAATCGGCCCCAGTCCGGTGGGTCTCACCTTAAATCCATGTGGGCTGCACCACACACCACAGTGGGCCTCACCTTAAAACAGCTGGGCCATGTTCCAACTACCCAATAGGCCACACCACATCTAAAATGGATGGATTACACCACATTCAAAATAGGTGGGCCGCACCACATTCAAAATGGGTGGGCCGCACCACACACAAAATAGTGGGCCACACGGTGGGCCTCACCATATATAAAGGTGGGCCACACACTACAATAGGTGGGCCGCACCTCATGTAAAAGTCAGGTGAGCCACATGTTGTGAAGCAGTGGGCTACACTTAATTGAAAATGACCTCATTGGGTCGTGATTGGTTGGGCCAGGGACGGTCTAACACGGCCCCACTTTGGGCTTGTATCGGACCCAACAGTTCGGGCCTTAGTATGAGACAGTTAGGCCCATTTTTGATCTATTAAAGGGCAGTCACGGCTAGGCCAAATTAGGCCCAAGTTAGGCCCAGTTCGGGTCTCCACCCCAGTCGGGCCACTTTGCTGGGGCAAGTATTTGGTGGGCTTGGTCACCTTGATGCAGGCCCAAACCCCGTCATAATGAGCCCTACAAGCCCCACACACTTTCAATGACTTAGGTACTTCAAAATACTTATCTAATGTAGGCTATTGAATCAGAAATGACAACCAGGGAATCATTTGCGCGATACTAGGTAGTAAGATGCTCACAGGAACTTAGGTCAAGGGACGTACTACGACTTTTCTGGTGATGACTTCTCCCCTTTAGCTTTCCATCTCTAAACTAGGGTAGGGGTAGCCTTTACTATACTTATGAATGATGACCTAGAAATGGCTAATCATTTGGGTAGTTAATTGAATATGTGCCTTATAAATGATCTGAATATCCGAGTAGTTACATACCTAAGTGGTTTACTTAAATAGATTGATTAAGGATATTTGGACTGCTTACTTAAACAAATGCCTTATGACTTGAATACTTGCCTAGTCTACTCAAACAAATGCCTTAGGATTGAGTAGAGTATTTGGGTAGTTTACTTATATATATGCCTTAGAATCCATTAAGTTCACTTGATTAGTTTACTTAAACATATGTCTTAAAGATTTATTAAATCACTTGAGTAGCCTACTTAATCACATGTCTTAGAATTTGTTAAACCACTCGATTAGTTTACCTAATCGCATGTCATAGAATTTATTAAACCATTTGTTAGTTACCTGAGCACATGTTTTGGAATGGATTAAATCATTTGATTAACTTGCATAGACACATGCCTTAGAATTGATAAGTTGTGATCATATGAATGCTAGGACTTGACTACTTAAGGGTCTCTTGAATTATATGGATTTATGAGCTTTACTTGATTTTTGAACTATTCTATTAAATCTCCATGTCATCCTCTCAAAGTATTATATTGATTTTAAGACACATGTGGCTCAAAATCTCTCTAGGGAAACCTCCATTGAAGAGAGTCCATACTTAGGGTGTAACAGAATTGATTATGATAGAACTAGACCCTCAACATGGAGGTTATATTAGTGGCAGTCTGATTCATGGGGTTTACCATCTATGGAGTGATTCCACCTACTTGACTATGGAATGAATCCTTCCACATTTTCATTGCTGACGATTAATCGCGTTTAAATTATACATATCATCTTCATTTAGTCATTGTATTTAATATCTTCAACCCATCATTCCTAGTAAGCATATGATGGTAGTCCCGCATACATTGAGAGTTGATTGACCACATGTTGATGGGTTCTACCCACACCCTAAGGCGGTAGACTCATGGGCCGGGATGGTGTTCATGGGACACTATGCCCGAAGTCGTCGGCCTACGCTGGTGATGAGCCCCCGTGGTGACCTTGAGTTTATTTAAACTGGCTGATTGTAACTGGACTAATAATGGGTTGGCTAATCATGCATATATGGCATAGACTAGCGTCTATCGCTAACATACGTGATGTACGATTGGTAGTCATTATGTGGTACGTGATGTGCTTCGCTAATGGGTGACGAGCCCAATCTCCGTACAGATGAGCATCCCCAGGGTGATGATTGCATTCACGCATACGTGCATATAATAATACTGCATTTACTATGTTTCGGGTTGCCTGGATATTTTATGCTATTTCTTGTCTAGGGCGGCGGTGTGTAATGTTGAGGAGAAATCACACTGAGCTGGCCACTCATTCATCAATGTTCAACCATACACAGAATGTAGGTATAGGGGTCGATGAATACGCAACGGACCCAGATGAGGTTGCAATTGAGGAAGAGCTCTATGATGAGGAGCTGCAATAGGAGGCGGCTACTTACTTTGGGCTAAATCAATAGGTTAGCCATTTATGTTTATTTCAGTATACTTTGGAACTTAAGTTTTGTATTTGGCCCTCAGCTGAGTGGGCCAGGATATTATCCCCATTTAGTCATATTTATGCTATACTTGATTTTCGCTATTCGCACTTTGATTTTTATTGGTTACCATTATTATTCTATTAACTCCTGGGTTTTTGAGATACGAGTCGTATACTCGGGTCCTGAAAACCGGGGCGTTACACAGTCAACTACTAGAAGAGTCTCTCCCCCAGGTACCATTTCGTCACTTGAGGATCCTCTAAAATGCGATGTCGACACGAGGCCTGGAAAGCTTCCTGAGCCTCAGGAGTAAGAGCAGCGGCCAATCGAAAGTAAGGCCTGGTACGGAACTGGTAAAAATAAGAGAGTCAGGGAAAAAGGATGAATAGGAAAGAGAAGGTACCAAAAGGCAATTATTTACATCATCGGGAACGAGAACATCAACATTAGATCTCCAAGCGAGATTAGAAAATTGGCGAGTGTGGCTGCGGTTATCCTTGTACCACAGCATCATACGCGGAAAATGAGGGGTAAGATTTATCAAGGTGGGCCCCAGATGTGGAAAATGATAAAAAAAAAAGTAGACCTATGTAAGAATCAAATATCAAAAGCACATTTAGGAAAAAAAGCAAGAGACTTGATACACACCTCGATGACTGGGAAAAACCAGTCAAAGATCTGCTGTTACAGCGGCTGGCCTTGTCCAGCTCGTCATACAAATGGGTCGGAAACACTGCATTCCAGTTATGTGGCGTAGGAAAAGTGATATCCGCCACAAACGTCAGTAAACGGGAGCTCACCAGCTCGTTCCCATGACAAAAGATCATAGCTCCTAAGGTGTACAAAATCAAGGCACGAGCTTTCACGATAGCCTCGGCCTCAGTCTGTGGAATGCGTCAGGAGAAGTTCGCTGATAGCCAAAGCAATTTAAACCACAGCCCTTGAAAGTCCGAGGAATCAGGCATCATCCCTAATAGACTCATCCAATCATCCTCAGTAGGGATAGGGAGGTCCTCCTTAGAGGGACCGAGCTGCATATAAATGTCATAAGGGGTGATCCCCCACTCTCTAAAAGGAAGGTCAAAAGTATGGGTCTCGGCGTGCCACCTCTCAGTCAGCACGGATAGCTGCGCCATGTTTGTCTTGCTCAGATGGACTCTGAACAAGCCAAACAAGGGAGTACGCTTTAACACCTGAAAGAATAGTGGCTAGGGATCCTTGAACCAGTCTGGCCAATGAGTTCGGACTCCACGACCCCTCAAAACCGCAGGAGCCCCTCCTTACCGAGCCACATCGGAAAGAGGCCGACCCTCTCGAGGAACATAACAAGGATCTACCGATTGACGAGAAGGTCCAGCCTCATTCCTACCACGACGAGGCATGTTGCATGGTCAAACACTCACAGGTAAGTATTCCTCTCATTCCCATAAAACTTAAACATTCTAGAAGAGGGATACAAATCGTGGATAGGCTTTCGAAAGCCCACTTCAAGGCCCCATCTCAAAGCCCATCTCAAGGCCCATCTCAAAGCCCATGTGAAAGGTCCACATTTCAAAGCCCATTTCAAAGGCCCACATTCAAAGCCCACTTCAAGGCCCACATCTCAAGGCTCATTTCAAAGCCCATTTCAAAAGCCTATTGATCAGAGCCCATCTCAAGGCCCATTGTCCAAGGCCCACTTCAAAACCCATTCCAAAGTCCAATGTTCAAGGCCCATACTCAAAGGCCCAATCAATTACTAAGATCCATGGCCCAAGACCCATTGTCCAAATCCTCCTCTCTAGGCCCATGATCCAAGTGGGCCATAAATCATCAATCCGACCCATCAAGGAATCACCATTTCATGATGGGTTGAACTTGGGCCTTCCTCCCCTTAAAAAAACAAAAAAAAACATCATTCCATGACAAATAAAAATTTTCCAGCAAGCTTAAAGTGCTTGGATTCCGAGCAAATGTTCTCAAGATCCAGATCCTTGGCTTCCCATATCCAAAAAGAAAATCCAAGGCCACAAATAAGATGTCTCAAAAACTCCATGAGGATGGACGCTGAAATCCATCAAACAGAAAAATCATTTCACAAAGAGACAACCACTTGGAGGAAGATCAAGGAGAAAAAGCAGAAAAGAGGTGGGAATGGCAAGAAACCAACACCAAAGGAAGGTAACAACTTGGATTGAAACAACAATGGTGTCCTTGGAAGTAAAAAAATAAAGGAAGAAATAAGGAGAAAGGGAACTTGTAGAACAATGCTAACGTCCGACCAGTGGACAAATGGGTGCTAGGTGGTAATCCGATTACTGCCCGTCGCCCAACGTGCATAGATTAGTACGCCTGTCCCTTGTGAAGTGATGGGATGTCCGGAGAATGCTTCGGACCGACGGATAATGGACAGAAAGGTGAGAAATGGAAGATTCTCATGAGATAAACCCATTATCTCATGAGAAGTTGCAAAAACTCATGAGAAACTAGGAATCTTGATAAAATAAAAAATAATTTCAAGAAAATATACAAAAAAAGTAGAAAAGGAAAATATAGAAAAATAATAGCAAAATAAAAGCCTAGATTAGCCCCATTAACTCAATAGTGGAGGTAATGCGACTGACTGAGACTTATTTAAATAATGCAATAAAAACAGAATGATGACACCCTCCCGCAAGATAAAATGGATCTTTTTGAAAATTCTAAAAATATTTACAATAAAATCTCCAAGGAGTATAGCTCTAAAGAGGATAATTTTCTAAAAAAAATCGCATTTGGCACGCAGTATACTGAGGAATCTCCCATATTCCCCAATTGCGTCCAGTGAAAACAGCAAAATAAGATTCGATCTCTCCCGGTTTCCCCGGAGATGATCGAAACTGTATATGATACAAGTACGATTGGCTAGATCTCAATATCTGGACAGTCGTACGACTCGAATGCAAATGAAGATTTGATCTATCTCTGGTAAGATGTAATGCCCTATACTTTCCCGTACTCGGGTGCTACCGAGTAACCCAAGTTAGTATAAGTACAAACCTAAGTGCATTCGAACATCTATGATCATTCCAGTCTAAATCCACCGTTCATCAGGTCTACAACATCCCGTAAGGAGATCCATCATTTGAAAACATAGATTAGATTATCTGATTTCATATCCAACTCCCAGATCACACCTAAACATTCTTTAGGATCCCAAGAGTTGTTGATAATTAAATGCTAGTCAATCTAATCATTGGGTTGTGTGGGTGCTCAGTAAACCACGATTTAGTAATTGGAGGTTCACGTAGTGTAGCTCACTTTTTGCAAAGTATATGTAGCTAAATGATGTACAACGTGTAGCCCCACGTCTTACATATAGGCATGATAATAATAATAATAATTAAATAAATAAATAAGAAGGTAGATAAATAACAATGGGTATAGGTAGTAATAATGATAATAATAAAAATAGTAATAAAGGGAAATAAACTATGATAATAATAATAATAACAGTAACTTATAACAAGTAATAATAAAATTAATATTAAGACTATTATGAAGGTCTTGAACGTACACATGATCCACTAGGACCTTTTAACCATTGATTTTCAATTTCAAAACGTTCTAACAGTCAGGTTGACAGGAATCAGCAAATGAAACCCAAATCCATCTGTGGGGCCCACTTGAATATTGGATTAGCCTGACTTTTGGTTTGAGATCTTGATTTGGAACCTCCAGAGTGAATGAATGGAGTGGATTTCACCTGAACACTACGGTGGGCCCCACTATTGTGGTGTGTGTGTACAATCCAACCTCACCCAAGGCTCACCCAAGGTGCCCTTCTCATGTCTTCTTTTCACAAAGAATGGACCCCGTCTGTGAAACTTGATTAGGTGGGCCTCATCTGAGATCAGGTCGGTGATCTGAACCGATCATCTTGTTAGGAATCAAAATTCCACCAAACCCCATTTAACCTCGCACTTAGAACTCGTGTGCATGCACCCGATTCTTGGTGCAACCCGATCCTATAAACACATTATTTCCAAAATTGGAAACCTGTCTTCGTGTGACGGGTTAGCGATCCGCGTGAGGGGTGTCTGGTGTGATCTGGATTGTCCAAGTAGATGATATCTCAGCCATCCATTTGCTTAGGGTTTTCCCAAACAAAACCATATCCTGTTTCAGTTCCTTCCCACAGTTTTGAGAAAACTAAACAGCAGTATTCAATCCGGGCCATCCAGTCCTCATCTACTGGCTCTGGGAGAGTGTATGGCAGCTTAAAATGAGAAAGGATCGAGAAGCGAATGGTTTTATCTATTGCTCATGACCTTCCAGTAAAAACCCAGCTATTTCTTTCTGCCAACAAACCCACCACCCAAACTCTCCTAAAGCTTCGAAAGGGCTTATCCATAAGCTTCCTAGTGTCCATATGAACCTTCCCATGTGGTCAGATTGAAGGAAGAAGTTATGGGAGAGAGTCTGCCATTAACACTGAGGCTTTTTCCTCTTTTGGAGTTAAGCTGCACCACACTAAGATTCATGATGGGTTCTGATCGGGTTGAAGATGCTTCTAGCCAGAGCAGAAGAAGAAGAAAGGAAAAGAAGGAACAAGGAACAAGGAAGAGAAAGAGAGGATTCGAGCGGTGGTGTTGCACCACGTTGAACCGAGTCGCTGACTTGCTCGGACTCATTCAGGTTGAGTACTGAGCTTGTTGGTGATGATAAAAAAGAAGAAAATAAAGAAAATAGGAAGGAACAAGGAAGAAGAAAGAAAAAAATAATCAGAGAGAGAGAAATTGATGTCGCTGATGTGCGCACTAGCTTGGCACGGTTGAGTCGCACCACGCTAACTCGCCGAGTCACAAGGCAGGACTGAGTCAGGATGGGTCTGACCTGCTTCCAGGTGTTGTAAAAATCCAGGGAGAGAGTAAGAGAAAAGAGGAGGAAGGAAGAAACAAAATGGGAAGGAGAGAGTGATAGAGGAAAGAAAGGAATGAGAGGGAGAGAGAGAGTGTGGATTTGGGCCTGACTCGCTGTCGAGTGTGGCGTGCGAGTTGGGGCTGGTTTGGTCCAGCAAGCCTCCTAGTGTATAGGCTGAGTGAAGAAGAAGGTGAGAGAAAGAAGAGAAGGAAGGAGGAGAAGAAAGAGAGAGAGAGAGAGAGAGGGAGAGAGAGAGAGAGAGAGAGAGAGAGAGAGAGAGAGTAGGTGGGTGGTTGGTTGAGCCGAGTCAACTTGGCCGGGACTGAGTCAAGGTCGGTGTGGGCCAGCATTGTAATAGTCCAGGCCTTCTCACTGGATTGGGGTGAGTCCGCCGAACTGGTCAACTGAGGTATGCCAACTTCCCATCTTCATACATTGGAATTGTTAAAAATCAAATTATCAATACTTTACTATTTTTAGGAACTATTAATGGACATTACTAATTCTAATACTCGTTTGTTCGCATGAGATATTAACATTTATTATTATTAATATTATTCTTATGTTGTCATTAGTAGACTATTTATGATAAGATTAGAGTTGATAGTATTAATTGATAATTATTACTTATCATTACTTCATTTCTAATATTGTTACAAATTAATTGTATGGATTAGATCTTAAACTTTAAACCATAAACCTAGGCAATCCAAACCATAGGTTAAGACCGTAAGCATGATCATTGTGATTATCAAGTATGATTGACCATTGGCTGATTCTTCTTACTAACATTGGATGTTATAAACAAACCTATGATCATTATATATTTATATTTTATTTACCATCCTTAAGTATTATCATGAATAGGTTCAGTATTGATAGCTATTGTTATCATCGTTGGAAAATATCATCATTCTCATTATGGGATTGGTACAATTCTTGTTAATACAATTATTAGTATTAGTGGTTATTATATTATCGTTAGTAAAGATTCTATTATTATTACTTGTATTATTAAGAGGTTATTAGTCATTATAAGAATGTTAGATAATGTCGGTACATTTAAATATGAACTTATGAACTATCATTATGGATATGTTAGCTAATATAAATTATAACACTAACACTAATAGTTATCTTACAATTATTAAGATCAAATTGTAACTAATACACTAGCAAGAGTTCAAGTCCTAGAATCTAAGTTTAAGACTAAACCCTAAGATGAAAATCCTAATTAAAAAAAAATCCTAAGGTAAAAATTCAAACCCTAGGCTATGATCTTAAACCTAGGTAGTGTGTAGAACTTGGATTTGATTGTACATGCTCATGATTTGTGGTAGGATTAAATTCTAAGGGCGTAAGCACTTAGCGACACTAGAAAGCGATTCAAAGTATAAGGTGATGACTTTTCCTCTTGAGCTTTCCATCTCTAAATTAGATCAAGGATAACTTTTAAAATTGATTATGAATGATGTCTTAGAGCTTGATTAATTATATGATTAGTTTACTTGGATATATGTTGAGAATTGATCATGAATGTCGAATGCATATGCTAGACCTTGATTCATTTAATAGTTCCTGAACTGCATTCACACTTGCACTTAGGTTGTACTCTATTAGGATGGTATCCTAATTCAATACTTGAGCTCTATCTTAGTTGGATATGCTATTGTCTTGTTTGCAAGACAAACGTGAATCGAAATCTCTCTAGGTTGTGAGGTGAATCCTTTATTTAAGAAAGAGAGTCTGTACTCAGGGTGTAATGAGACTGACTATGCTAGAAATAGACCCTCAACATGGAGGTTATGTTACATGCAATTTATTTATGGGACTTACCATCTATGGGGTGAATCCACCAACTTGATTTTGGGATGAACCGTTTGACATTTTATTACCGCTGCTTATTCGTGTTTAGGGCAGGCCTACCGACTTCTTTTAATCGTTGTATTTCAGTATCTTTGATGGTCATTTCCACACGACATACGATGGTACTTTCCCATACATTCAGAATTGATTGGTCACATGTTGATGGGTTCCATTCACACCCTAAGGCGGTAGACTCATGGTCTAGGGATCGTGGTCATGGGACACTATGCACTAGCCGTCGGCCTGCGCTGGTGATGAGCCCCCATAGTGACCTTCAGTTTTAGTAAATCGGCTGATTGTTACTGGACTAATAATAGTTTGGCTAATCATGCATACATGGCACAAAGCAGCGTCTATCACTAACATACGTGATGTACGATGGGCAGTCGTTATGCGGTACATGATGTACGCACGTGATGTGCTTCGCTAACGACTAGCCACTGTCTGAATGGATGAGCATTCCCAGGTCGATGATTGGATAGGTGATGAGCCCACTATTCGCATGGATGAGCATCCTCGGGGCGATGATTGCATTCATGCCTCCATACATATAATAAGAATACATTTTGTTATGTTTTGATTGCCTTGTTGCTTTTATGCTATACTTATCTGAGGTGGTGGTGTGTAATCTTGAGGAAAATTTACGCTAAGTTGACCACTCATCCATCAAATATATAACCGTACAGGTAGTACATGTGGCTTAAGTGATTTTCAAATTCAGATTGATGAGGAGCCAGGTACAAGTGCCAGGGATGCTCGGCTGTATTGCTAAGAGGAGCTGCGCGTTCTTGCGGCTTATATTTATATGCTTTCTATTATTTTTCATGTATCAAATCATATAAATCTTGTACTTGTTAATTTCAGAGACATTAGTTTGTATAAGTCATTATGGGCAGCCTCTTATATATTCTAAATGTAAATGAAAATTTTTCTTTGTGCTGACTTGTCCATTCTACGCTTATCTGCTAACTCTAATAAAATAAAAAGATTATAAATTCAATTTCGCTCTTTTTACGTTAACACTCAGGTTTTTGGGAAACAGGTCATATACTTGGGTCGTGAAAACACGGGGCATTACAGTTGGTATCAGAGCATAGTTTGGACAAACCAGGCCTTAGGAAAATGAACTTATACAAACTTCGAATGTCTCGAGTTAGGATGCTGGAATTAGAAATTTGAACTTAAGTGAATTTCCCTTAGACATGGAAGAATGGTTGAGAATGTAGAAACCCAAACTTAGGTTCCCTTAGAAATTATTAGAATAGTCATTTGAACTTATGAAAAGTTCCCTTTAAAAAAATTTTGAGGACATAGATACTTCAAACTTAGGCCCCTTGGAATTTTAGGTTGGACCCTTGCGCTTTAAACTCATGTAGAAATCCCTTGGAATTAGGGAAATTGTGAATATAGAAATTCAAGATCTTAGATTCCCTAGCACATTGTTTGGATAACATTAGGGCTTAGAAATGGAACTTAGATTCCCTTAAAAATTTCATGCTTAGTCATTTAAACTTAGAAATTTAAACTTAGGTACCATGGGAGGACAAGTTCTCACTATGATATGCGTAAGAACAAACAAGAACATTCCCTAGACTTGACTCCCAAGAAATGAATTTTAGTGACCCAGAGTTTGAACTCTTCTGGAAATTTCATTAGCTAGAAATAACATTATTAGAATATTTAGCAAATGAAATGAACTTAGGCACTATAGGAAAACCTTTACTCACCATAAGCACTCCCTAAGCCTAAGAAATCGTCATAGGAATTGCAACTTGAGTTTCCTAATATGTCTCCTTACTTAGAAATAATGTTTTTAATAAATTCCAGCATGTAGGAATTGAAGCTATAAAATTTGAGGTAAATTTTCAACCCTATGTGAGCCTAGGAGGACTGGATTTCAGAATCTGGGTAGGACTTAGCAAATTTGAACTTGGATTTCATGAATAGAATATTGGCCCTAAAATTTCAGATAGTGCATTAAGGTAACCTGAGTGTGCATTGGAAGCATGATGCTCATCTGGGCTGCTTCACATGGATTTTGAGCACTCGTATTGTGATATTAGTAGATTACATGATATTGCCCTAGGAGTCTAGAATCATCGGGATCACGAGTTGATGGAACCATATTTGAATGAAGTTGCACTGTTGATTCAAACTCCATATCCTAGCAGATTATAATGATCTCAATGCCCTGATCAGGCAGAAGATCAAGATTTACCAGGATTAGGAAATGATACAGTGAGTCCTCTGTTCTGCACAAGCATAGGATTCAAGTATTGGGCTCAAACTTACTACAACCATCTAACCGTGTTAACTCGAACACTAGAAAACAGAAAACTGTATCGTACTTTAGACAATGGGGAATTATCACAATAGGGAAAAAGAAAATAAAAGGGAAAATAAAATGATGTTATTAGTGGCCACATAAACGAACTGATAACCTTAGAAATTACTATAGAAAAATCCTGATGTTGATAAGCATTAAAACAACTCCCTAGATTTGGTTAATGTTGGAATGATTTCTAACCTTTAGTGGGACCTAGACACCTTAGTTGATTTGCTAGGCGAGAAACTTAAGGGTCGTGAGAAATTTAAATAAAGCTCATTGGGATTTCACAAGTAAACATAGGATACATCTTTAGGACAGTTGAACCACTCATAATATTAATAATTGGTATGTACATCATTGACTCGTGAAGTAGGACTTTATTTATTTTCTTTAAGGGGAGTAGACTGTAATGACCCCTATTTCAGTGGTGAGTCATGAGCGCTTGCATACATAAATAAACTTAGTGTGGAGAACTAGCGGATGTATACAAACACTGTAAGATGGGTTGTTGTCCACATTCGGCAGGGAAGTGTTGAATTTTGGGGACAAAATTCTCTTTAAGGGGGGTAGTTTGTAACACCCTGTACTTTCCCGTACTCGGGTGCTACTTGAGTAACCTAAGTTAGTACAAGTACAAACCTAAGTGCATTCGAATATCTATGATCATTCCAGTCTAAATCCACCATTCATCAGGTCTACATCATCCCATAGGGAGATCCATCATTTGAAAACATAGATCGAATTATCTGATTTCATATCCAACTCCTAGATCACACCTAAACATTCTTTAGGATCCCAAGGGTTGTTGATAATTAAATGCTAGTCAATCCAATCATTGGGTTGTGTGGGTGCTCAGTAAACCGTGATTTAGTAATTGGAGGTTCACATAGTGTAGCTCATTTTTGGCAAAGTAACCGTAATATTAGGGTATGTAGCTAAATGATGTACAACGTGTAGCCCCACGTCTTACATATAGGCATGATAATAATAATAATAAATAAATAAGAAGGTAGATAAATAACAATGGGTATAGGTAGTAATAATGATAATAATAAAAATAGTAATAAAGGGAAATAAACTATGATAATAATAATAATAGTAATTTATAACTAGTAATAATAAAATTAATATTAAGACTATTATGAAGGTCTTGAATGTACACATGATCCACTAGGACCTTTTAACCGTTGGTTTTCAATTTCGAAATGTTCCGACCATCAGGTTGACATGAATCAACAAATGAAACCCAAATCCATCTGTGGAGCCCACTTGAATCTTGGATCAGCCTGATTTTTGGTTTGAGATCCTAATTTGGAACCTCTAGAGCAAATAAATGGAGTGGATTTACCTGAACGTTATGGTGGGCCCCACCATTGTGGTGTGTGTGTACAATCCATGCACACACGAGGTGCACTGAACCACTAACACGGGTCAAATAGGGTTTGACCCACGTTTTCTTGCAAAGAGAAGGAAACCTCTCCCTTCTCACGGCTTCTTTTCACAGAGAATGGACCCCGTCCGTGAAACCCGATCAGGTGGGCCTCATCTGAGATCAAGTCGTTGATCTGAACCGATCATCTTGTCAGGAATCAAAATTCCACCAAACCCCATCTAACCTCACACCTTGGAACTCGTGTGCATGTGTAAGACCCGTGTCCTAATCCGTACCATTCTGTTGCTTCCGCGGTCCTTCCGGTCAAATTCCGGCAACCTTCGCACCGAATTCGGTGTTTGCGCACGATCCTAAGCCAGGTCCCGCGCACCGATGTCGGCTCGATCTGAAACTTATGTCTTGACGATCGCGTCGTCGCCGCGGTTCCAACGCCGTGACTTGCGCACCGAACCGATACCCAGGTAAGAAGATGCCGATCAGCGTTTATTCCGAAGAAACACCGCGCGTTGCGGATTTCGAGGGAATCTCTACACAATAAGTCCCATCAATCATCATTAAATGCAACCTTATCTCAAGTACAACAACCCATACCCCTTTCTTCACAAAGTCAACTCTCTCTCTCTTCACCCATCCCTCCTTTACTCACTTTTCAAACAAACCCATGCCCCATTAATTACACCCATCACTCCATCACCTCATATCACTCCCATCCTCTCATTTTCTCTCTCATTTTCTCATATCTCTCCAAGCAACCCCAAGCCCCAAACGTCCAAGCTTCCTCTCCCTCTCAAGTGTGGTCCACCTTCCATCATCCATCTACACCCTCCCATCTCTCATCCTCACCATCAAGAGTCCATCATCCTCCATCAAAGTTAAAGCTGAGGGGCATTGGAGTCTAAGAGACCAAGAAGAAGGAAGATAAGGTGGGTGTTTTGCCATTATTTTAAATTATAGGGCCCACTTGTTGGTGGGACCCATTTGGATGTATGTGATTTAATCAAGAGGGCCCATAGTGGCGGGGTTCCTCTATCTCACCGTATATCTCTCTTTCTATCTCTCTCTCTCTCTTCCTTTGTGATGGTGTGAATCCCACCAATATGTGTTACATCTACCCGTCCCTCTACATTAGACGGTGTGGCCCATCTTATTGTAGGTGATGATCCACACCATCCACCGTTAGGTGGGCCAAATACTTTATATATATGTAAATATATGTTATATTTCATATAATATATATAATATATATAATATAATGTGTATTATATAATATAATATAATATAATATATATATATTATATGTATAAGTATTGGTGGGCCACATTCACGTGGGACCCACCACATTTTTGTGAATATATATATACAACCGTCCAGCGTCCCTGACGCTGGACGTTGCAACATTGGACTGTAAAAAAAAAAAAGGAGAGAGAGAGAGAAGAAAGGAGTGGTGGGCCACTCATGCAGGCCCCACCTTGATGTATATGTAAGATCCGAGCCGTCCATGTTGTTCCTCAACTCATTTTAGGCGTTGAGCCGAAAAATGAAGTTGATCCCATTTTCTGGCGGGCCGTACCATAGAAAACAAATGTCCGTACCTTTGATTTGCTCCCTGATGCTCCTACATCTGAAAAAGCTCAATATTGGACTCTATGGGATGGTATCAAGCCACGAGACCAATGGATGGAGTGGATCGTATGAAGCGGGCCCCACCTAGGAAAACCGCAAAAACGCTCTTTTCAAAAAAAAAAAAGAAAGAAAGAAAGAAGCGGAATGGCCATAGGCCCAAATGGTCATTTTGCTTCGCCAGACGGTCTGACGGACGGACGGCCTGGGCTCACGGCCCCCCGCTGTGGTCCCCGTGATGGGTGTCGCCATCAACACCGTGCATTTGATGGGTCCCCATAGTTCAGCCGTCCACCCCAAAATTCGGCTGTATATGGAACTCCGGTGGGCCACATCATTGAAAATCATGTGAATACATACTAAAACATATAAAATCATTTGGCAGGGCCCACCTGAGTTTTGGATGTTGCTTAAACTTGGTCTGTACCCTCAGCCAAGTGGGGCACACATAATGGGCGGGCTGGATTGTGAATCACATCTCGGTGGGCCCCAAAACAAAAAAATAGAAATAAAAATAAAAATTAATTGTGACGAGCGGCCAAGAGGCAGGGACCCACGGCTCCATCCGTGTGCCCCACCATGATGTATATTTTGTATCCACACCGACCATTTGGTGGGCCACTGTTTGGCATGGACCCCCCTCTCAAAAATCAGGCCAATCCAGCGGCGGCCCACATCACAAGAAACAGTGTGAATTGAACTCTACCATTGAAACCCTTTCTGGGTCCACAGAAGTTTCAGATCAAGCTGAAAATTGTTGTTCCCCTCCTCCCTTGCCCGTGTGACCTTATGAATAAGTTGGATTCCAAATGAACATTTCAGTGGGCCTTACCCAAGGTCCAAGTGACCTTATGAATAGGTTGGATTTCAAATAAATATTATGGTGGGCCCTAGGCCCATGTGGTGGAGCCATATTGATGTATTTCTGGCCATTGGGGAGGCCCACCTTGATATATATATAAGGCCCATGAGGTTAGGCCCATTTGATGTATTGGTGGCCCGATATCGAGGCCCACTCTGATATATATAAGGGCCATGTTACGAGACCCATTGTGATGTTTTCAAAGGCTCATGGAGTATGACCCATTGCAATGTACATAAGGCCCACTAATGCGGCCCACTTGATTTATATAAGGCCCATATGAGATGGCCCATTTGATGTATCTGAGAACTATGGGTCGAGGCCCAATGAGATGTATATTAGTCCATTGCAATGTGTGATTTCCTATGGTTTGTGTAATGGTGCTTTATGGCGGGCTAAGCCTTGGGAACAATGTTGGTTTGACGTCCACATTGTAAGGACAATGTTGGTTAAATGTCCGCATTGTCACACTCCTTAAGGCCACTAATAGGTTCATACTTATACTCTGCAGGCCGTCTAGGCCCATTTCTGTAATACGCAGAGCCCATCCCTATATGCATGTTTAGTATAGATCCATGATTCATCATCATACGCATCATATGTATGACTGGTATGAGGAGTGATTGATCATAGCATATGCCTTCGAGCAGACTGTTACGAGCTCCCTGATAGGCGGAGTTGCCCAGTATGAGCGCATGGGTTACGCAGGACTATTGCATGACTGATAGTATGATTCATGCACTTGCATTTGTGTGATTGTAGTTACTGTATGCCCTAGCGACATCAGGGCCATAGCCTCCATAGACACATCGTGGATGGCTGGGTTGGATACCGAAAATATTTGGTTCTAGCATACGGGCGCCATAGACGTCCCTGGGTGAAAATCCCTAAACCCGATGGTACCAGAGGATGACTCCAACGTCGAGACCGAGTGGATATACGAGCGCATGAGGGCCGAATACCAGGAGGCCGCGTCTCCCACTGTGTCGTGGTCGGTTGGAAAGGAGTGTGGCCTTACTCGCCCGAGGGTAGGGGGCAATACTAGGCTGAGTTTGACCAGCTCGCGAATGGGTCCGCTATCGACGTGCCGGATAGGTATTGGCAGACTATTGGTCAGGCGGATAGTGAGGTTTCTTACGCTCATTTGGACTGTGCGGCTAGGAGAGCGACAGTGCCATTTGGAGTGTATTGAACCCCGGTGATTATCCAGAATGAGAACTGTACTGATACATGATGAGGATTGGCATGCTTGAGTTGCATCTTGCATCGCATGGCCGTATTATGGCCGATAGCATTCATATCTTGCACCGCATAGTCTTGGTACGGCTGATTGCATTCATGTGCTCACTACCATGATTCCGCATCACTCTGACCTTGCATTTTGAGCACGTTTATATTGCGCACACACTTGCACCACCCTCTAAGCTTTCTATAAGCTTATGCACGATTGATGCGTGCAGGTGACGCCAGGACGCAGTCGCAGCCATAGTCTCGCCGTAGTTGGACCGTGCAGACGAGCTTCTGGAGTTTTGTTTCTTTTATCACATTGTATTTCCCTTTTCTATCACATTGTACTCAAAAGTTTTTGATCTTAGTGGATTTTGTGGTGGTGTTCTTGTGGTTATTGTTTGTGGGTTATGCTTTTGTTATGCTCATTATGAATCAGACTGATGACTTGAAATCCTCCTTGTAGTATTCCAGGATCGGAACCTGGTGAATGGGTGCCGGGATCCGAAAATGGAGTTCTACGGAGGCTGTCGGCGCCGGATTCGGCGATCGGGAATTTTGTGAGCCCGGTTTCCGAGTTCGGGGCGTGACAGAAGCCTCGTTCTTAAAGACCCATAATTGAATTTTGGTATCCGTCAGGTTTTTAAATCTAAGTTTCTCCGTGTGACAGGTTGGCGATCCGTGTGAGGGGTGTTTGGCGTGATTTGAATCGTCCAAGCAGACGATATCTCAGCCATCCATTTTCTTAGGGTTTTCCCAAACAACACCATATCCAGTTTCGGTTCCTTCCCACGGTTTTAAGAAAACCGAACAACAGTATTCAATCTGGGCCATCCAGTCCTCATCCAACGGCTCTGGGAGAGTGTAGGGCGGCTTAAAATGAGAGAGGATTGAGCAGCAGATGGTTTTATCTATTGCTCATGACCTTCCAACAAAAACTCGGCTGTGTCCTTCTGCTAGCAAACCCACCACCCAAACTCTCCTAAAGCTTCGAAAGAGCTTATCCATAAGCTTCCTAGGGTCCATATGAACCATCCCATGTGGTCGGATTGAAGGAAGAAGCTGTGGGAGAGAGTCTGCCATTAACATCGAGGCTTCTTCCTCGTTTGGAGTTGAGCCACACCACACTAAGATTCATGATGGGTTCTTATCCGGTTGGAGCTGCTTCTAGCCAGAGAAGAAGAAGAAGAAAGGAAGAGAAGGAAGAAGGAAAAAGGAAGAGAAAGAGGATTCAAGCGGTGGTGCTGCACCATGTTGAACCAAGTCACTGATTTGTTTAGACTTGATCAGGCTGAGTCCTGAGCTTATTGGTGATGATAAAAAAGAAGAAAAGAAAGAAAATAGGAAGGAACAAGGCAGAAGAAAGAAAAAAAACAAAGAGAGAGAGAGAGAAATTATTGTCACTGATGTGCGCACCAGCTTGGCTCGGTCTAGTTGCACCACACTAACTCGCCGAGTCACGACGCTGGGCTGAGTCAGGATGGGTTGACCTGCGTCCAGGTGTTATAAAAATCCAAGGAGAGAGTGAGAGAAAAGAGGAGGAAGGAAGAAAGAAAATGGGAAGGAGAGAGTGATAGAGGAGAAAAAGGA
This sequence comes from Magnolia sinica, assembly GCF_029962835.1. Taxonomy (NCBI): domain Eukaryota; kingdom Viridiplantae; phylum Streptophyta; class Magnoliopsida; order Magnoliales; family Magnoliaceae; genus Magnolia; species Magnolia sinica. The sequence goes on along the minus strand of NC_080583.1, from coordinate 56,489,079 downwards.
ATGAGAGGGAGAGAGAGCGTGGGTTTGGGCCTGACTCGTTGTCAAGTGTGGCGTGCGAGTTGGGACTGGTTTGGGTCAAGCAAGCTTGCTGGTGTATGGGCTCAGTGAAGAAGAAGGTGAGAGAAAGAAGAGAAGGAAGGCATAAAAGAAAGAGAGAGAGAGAGAGAGAGTAGGTGGGTGGTTAGTTGAGCCGAGTTAACTCGGCTAGGACCAAGTCAAGGTCGGTGTGGGCCAACATTGTAGCAGTCCAGGGCTTCTCACTGGATTGGGCTGAGTCCGCCAAACCGGTCAACTGAGGTATGCCAACTTCCCATCTTTATACGTTGGAATTGTTAAAAATAAAATTATCAATACTTTACTATTTTTAGGAACTATTAATGGACGTTACTAATTTTAATACTCGGTTGTTCGCATTAGATATTAACATTTATTATTATTAATATTATTGTTATGTTGTCATTAGTAGGCTATTTATGATAAGATTAGAGTTGATAGTATTAATTGATAATTATTACTTATCATTACTTCTTTTCTAATATTGTTACGAATTAATTGTATGGATTAGATCTTAAACTTTAAACCCTAAACCTAGGCAATCCAAACCCTAGGTTAAGACTGTAAACATGATCATTGTGATTATCAAGTATGATTGACCATTGGTTGATTCTTCATACTAACATTGGATGTTATAAACAAACCTATGATCATTATATATTTATATTTTATTTACCATCCTTAAGAATTATCATGAATAGGTTCAGTATTGATAGCAATTATTATCATCATTAGAAAATATCATTATTTTCATTACGGGATTACTACAATTCTTCTTAATACAATTATTAGTATTAGTCCTTATTATATTATCGTTATTAAAGATTCTATTATTATTACTTGTATTATAAAGAGGTTATTAGTCATTATAAGAATGTTAGATAATTAATGTCGGTTCATTTAAATATGAACTTATGAACCATCATTATGGATATGTTAGCTAATATAAATTATAACACTAACACTAATAGTTATCTTATAATTCTTAGATTAAATTGTAACTAATACATAAACTAGAGTTCAAGTCCTAGAATTTAAGTTTAAGACTAAACCCTAAGATGAAAATCCTAATTAAAAAAACCCTAAGGTAAAAATTCAAACCCTAGGCTATGATATTAAACCTAGATAATGCGTAGAACTTGGATTTGATTGTACATGCTCATGATTTGTGGTAGGATTAAATTCTAAGGGCGCAAGCACTTAGTGACACTAGAAGGCGATTCAAAGTATAAGGTTATGAATTTTCCCCTTAAGCTTTCCTTCACTAAATTAGATCAAGGATAGCTTTTAAAAATGATTATAAATGATATCTTAGAGCTTGATTAATTATATGATTAGTTTACATAGATATATGTTGAGAATTGATCATGAATGTCGAATGCATATGCTAGACCTTGATTTATTTAATAGTTCCTGAACTGCATTCACACTTGCACTTAGGTTGTACTCTATTAGGATGGTATCCTAATTCGATACTTGAGCTCTATGTTAGTTGGATATGTTATTGTACTATTTGCAAGAGACACGTGAATCGAAATCTCTCTAGGTTGTGAGGTGAATCCTCTATTTAAGAAAGAGAGTCTGTACTCAGGGTGTAATGAGACTGACTGTGTTAGAAATAGACCCTCAACATGGAGGTTATGTTACTGACAATTTATTTATGGGACTTGCCATGTATGGGATGAAGCCACCAACTTGATTTTGGGATGAACCATTTGATGTTTTATTACCACTGCTTATTCGTGTTTAGGGCAGGCCTACCGACTCCTTTTTAATCATTGTATTTCAGTATCTTTGATAGTCATTTCCATACGACTTATAATGGTAGTTTCACGTACATTGAGAATTGATTGGCCATGTGTTGATGAGTTCCATTCACACCCTAAGGCAGTAGACTCATGGGCTAGGGATGGTGGTTATGGGACACTATGCCTGAGCCATCGGTCTATGCTAGTGACGAGCTCCCGTAGTGACCTTGAGTTTTTGTAAACCAGCTGATTATAACTGGACTAATAATGGTTTGGCTAATCATACATACTTGGCATAGAGCAACGATTATCGCTAACGTATGTGATGTACGATGGGCAGTCGTTATGTCATATGTGATGTACACACGTGATGTGCTTCGCTAACGGCCAGCCTCTATTTGACTGGATGAGCATTCCCAGGTCGATGATTGCAAGGGTGACGAGTCCACTGTCTGCACGGATAAGCATCCCCGGGGCGATGATTGCATTCACGCATTCATGCATATAATAAGAATTCATTTTGTTATGTTTTGATTGTCTTGTTGCTTTCATAATATACTTGTCTGAGGCGGAGATGTGTAATCTTGAGGGGAATTCACACTGAGTTGGCCACTCATCCATCAAATAACCATACGGGTAACACAGGTGGCTTAAGTGATTTTACGATTCAGACTGATGAGGAGCTGGGCACAAGTGCCAGGGATGCTCGACCGTATTAGTAAGAGGAGTTGCGCGGTCTTGCAGCTTATATTTATATGCTTTCTGTTATTTTTCATGTATCAAATCATGTAAATCTTGTACTTGTTAATTTCAGAGACATTGGTTTATATAAGTTATTATAGGCAACCTCTTGTATATTCTAAATGTAAATGAAAATTTTCTTTTGTGCTAAGTTGTCCATTCTACGCTTATCTATTAACTCTGATAAAAGAAAAAGATTATAAATGAAATTTGACTCTTTTTAGGTTAACACTCAGGTTTTTGGGAAATGGGTCATATACTCGGGTCCTAAAAACATGGGGTGTTACATAAGAATTACCAAATTCAAAGTGGAGAAGATCCATTGTAACCAAAGTATCAAAACCAGAAAATTGCATGGAAAAAGATTACCCGCATATACCTAGTCCAAGATATTTAGAAAGTCTGATCAAGTCTAGGTTAGCATTATGAGTTCCCCGTAAGGCCACAAAATGCGCAAGGCAGCTAACCACTTTGACATTCAAACGGAACAAGTACTCATAGGATGATTACGTAGCAAAGGAAACACAAGATCCAAATAGTACGGGAATCCCCATAAACCTGCAGAATGCTCAGGGGTCCTACTTTTCAGACTTATCCTCCGATGCTAGCAACAATCTGACGTGAAAGGGTTATGATCCATGGCTCATAATGCCGTAAAATGTGCAGAGACAATCACAACGTTTTCCTCAAACTCTCATTATATGTGCGAGTTATCTCTTTTCCAAGTAGGCAATAGATTTGAGCCGCATTCTTTTCTGACTAAAAGGGTGGGGTGTCCACTCAATTTGGCACTCGGTTGCTCACAACCTCGGCCAAGGAGGGGCATCTATAGACACCCCACCCAGGCTAACAACTTTATAAAGCAGGGATGACCCTTAGGAAAAGAGCCAAAAACTGCAACCATTCCTTAAACCCTAACCCTAACCTAAACCCCAACCTAAACCCTAACCCAAACCATTATCCAAACCAGAGCCAACCCGAAAATCGATCCAGTCCCCAAAAACATACCCGGCCATTTTTATCCAAAAACAGGCTTTGGGTAGACCGGTGGTTTTGAAACAGTCCCACAAGCCAAAACCCAGGGAAAACACAGCCCGGGCAGTAGTTTGACTACCACCGATGGTAATCGGAGTACCGTCCCCTATCCGACAGGTGTCTACTCTGAGCACATAGCTAACCCCCTCCCAAAGTTAACTTTCTTATAAAATTACTCCCGAAATTCACCCTATTTACCATTTTACCAAACCCAAAGAGCTTATAAGAACATGCCTCTTGGTACTACTCTCCCCTCAACCAATCATAAGCCGTCATGTCAGCATTTACCCCCCTTAAACCCTGGAATTACCAAAATGCCACCCCAAAAGGCTATAAATAGCCTTCACCTCTCTTCATTTAACACAACACTTCTACTCAAGAGAAAATTCTCAAAATTTTAAGGGAGAGTAAGTGAGAGAGGAAGAGCAAGTGAGTGAGAGTGAAAGGGAGCTCTTCAGTTTTGAAGCCCCACCCTTTAGCCTTCCCTTAGCCTCCTCCAAGCCATCCTCAACTCCAACAATCCCATTCGGGTTAGCCATGGTACACTCCATGTCTTATCTATTTCAAGTGCAAGCTAAAGATCATACTATCTTCCATCACGCATTCATCATATCATTATTTCCCTTCTCAACCCCTTTCTTCCTCTAGGTCACCATTGAACGTATGCTCTTTGACTTGGTGAATATCGGATCCTGTCACATCAGAAACTCATGGTAGTTTAGTCCCTTTTATTATATTAGCATCATCACATCCATTTTTCTAAACATTCCTTAAACGTATGCTCTGTAGCTTGCTGGAATCCTGAATCTTGGTACATCAGAAATCTGGGTTTGTCTAGTCCCACTTCGATCATATCACCTAATCCCTTAAGATTAATTTACCACATGGAGTAGAGACCGTACATTTATACAGGCAGAGAGGGTGCCTAACACCTTCCCTCTTTATAACCCAGGTCCCTTACTCAGAATCCCTGATCGCAGACTAGGAGTAAATTTAAAGTAAGGGAGTCTTCGGATTCTCTAGCTTTGCATATTCTGTAGGTTCTAGCTGACTGTGGGATTTTGGATTAAGTGGCTAGTGGCGACTCCAAGACATCATATTCAATCACCCCCTTTGTCAGTCAAACAGAAACCTTGACAAAAATCGCCAAAACCAGCATGGGCGCCGATTTCCTAACATTTAAAATTGTGGTAATGACCGCTTTAGTTGAAGTGGGAATATGCCAATATGTCCTAGAGGGGGGGTGAATAAGACTTTTTTAATATTTTATGATTATTTAAAATCCTATCAATCTTATCCTGAGTAAATATGCATGCATCAGGATTTCTTCAGAGTAACTCTAATGGCTTCCAAGCCAAATAGAGGATCCAGTCATAAAACTATTTGTAAGATAAACAAGATACCAATCATAGTTTATGATGGATGTGATTGTGTGTAAGATGTCATCTTAGATAATCAAATATGAAAGCATTTAAGGAAATCACACAAGTAATGGAAGAGAATAGCAATCTCAAACACAATCATTTTTATAGTGGCTCGACTACTTGTCTACTCCACTTCCGGCAGACGCACTCAACCCTTGAGTGTACCGGATCTCACTAAAGGAGGTTTCACAACAGGTTCACCTTAAACCGTAGGTTTTAAATCAGGTTCACCTCTAACCAGTACAACCTACACCTAGGCTGACACATCGTGTCTACACGACATAGTTTATGCTCCCATGAGCAAGGGTCAACACATAACACCCGACTTTTAGGCCACACAGGCCAAGGATCCACACAAGGAACCTCACTAGTTTATGCTCCCATGAGCAAGGGTCAACACAAAGCACCCGAGTTTTAGACCACACAGGTCAAGGACCTTTACAAGGACCTAAGAGTTTATGCTCTCCCCAGAGTAAGGGTCAACACAAAGCAGCCCCACGTACACTCCCGTCGGAGGCCTCCTACGAGGACTTGCAAGGGGTGAGAAACACCTTAGACCCAATCCTACAGAAGGAATGATCACAAGGGTCCTCTCGACTCTAATGACTTACAGATAAGTAGATGAGCCCCATTTAGCGCGTTGATGAAGATCTCCTCCTTTGATGATGAAGAATCTTTAGCTCCCTTGATCCGCAACTCAGAAGATGTACCAATACAAGGCGACGGGTTAGGTAAAGTTTATGATGGAACCCTACTCTATTAAATGTTTTCCTATAAGGAAGATAGAGTGATTCCAACCATCTATGCATTCAAGGCATCCCAGCTTAATGATTTTCCATTAAGGTCGTAGCTGTAGGATCCTTGAATGTGGAAGTTCATTCCCCAATCCACTCTATTGAATGTAAATGATGAGGGCGGATTGGAGGATGAACTTCCATGAGAGAAACTGCTTAGGATATATGATCTGGGGTTAAACACATAAAACCACTCTCTGTTTTCTCTACTAACAACTAAGGGCAAGCTCTCATTAAATAGGCAAAAAGTTCCAATGGATATAAAATGGTCACATTTTTTACAGAGTTCGATATCATCGAGCGTATACTCTCGATAGCATTGACTGGCCGCTCGATGACATGAACTCAACTGTCAAACCCTTTTGAAATCTTTTGCCCACTGGTTGAGGAAATCGAACGTGCGTCGATTCATCGGATTTTGAACTCCGATTTTATCGACACGAGGTTTGATTCCTCGACATTTGAAAATGTGAGAGCACTTGCCTTTGAAATATTTTAAGTGAATGATATGATCGAGCATCACTCGATATCATTGGAATTTGAATATCGATGATATCGAGGACAGTGTCGATTCATCGATAATTCCAAGGAATGTTCCTATAAGCTTGCTGGATAGTTTTTGTCCACTTTCGATGACATCGACCATGCCTCGATATGATCGATATTTGAATATCGATTTTATCGAGTGTTCCTCGATCCTAGAAAAATAACCTGAAATCTTGCTGGATAGATTTGTGTCCCAATCCAATATCATCGAAGGACTTCCAATATCATTGAGATTTGAATTCTGAGGATATTGAGGAGCTATTTGATATATCAAGGATTACATTTTTTGCCTTAAAAAAACTTTGGACACAACCATCCAAATGTCAATTTTATCGAGTCAGCTCGATGGATTGAGATTCAAACTTTGATGATATCGATGAGTCCATCGATCCATCGATAATTCAGTCCAAATATCTTTGTGGTTGCTGGACATCTTGGGTCCTCATTTCGATAAGATCAAGTGAGCTTCGAAGACATCGACAATAGGGTTTGATTTCATCGAGCCATGTATAGATAAATCGACAAAGGTAGAAAACTTAAAGATTTTCCTATTTTTTGAAAAAGTTTTTTAACCAAAAACCTTAGGATGTTCTATCCAATTTTAAGGGTTTTAATTACCTGGTATTTTGAGACGTGGGATATGAGGCTAAGATTTACCTGTGACAAGTTTGGGCACACATCCAGTTGAGGCAGACGCTTGATCAATCTTTTTATGCGACTTCTTTATCTAGCTAACTTAACACTCATACTAATTGACAAACTAGGACACTTTCAATCTCCCCCTTTGTCAATTACATGACAAAACACCAAAACACCCTAAAATAACTTCTATACTAACACCCTAAATTGTGTGTACATGAACTTTACATAATTTTACAAAGCTAACTAGTTTACACACACACACACACACACATTTAGCAGCTGCTCCCCCTAACAACAATCTCCTCTTGTCTTATTGCAGCTGCTCCCCCTAACACCTGCACCACCATCCACAAACAGATACACACAATTTTTTATCTCGGGGTGTGGATTTGTTCTCCCCCCTTTTTGTCAGTCATTGGTAAAAGATAACATAATAATGGATATTGAATGAAGTTGAAGCATATGGGAGAACAAAAATGTAGGAAGGATAAGCATAATAGATAGATGTAGAAGAATATTTCATTACAGAAAAACATGTATGCATATTAGAGCAAAGAAGAGCAGTGAAATAAGATGATAATATGCAGATAAAGATTAAGCATCACACACCACGATCGATATAAACCAGATAAAACAGGGGATCACAAAATATAAACATGGTAGTAAATAGTTACGAATTATAAACAGCCATAACCCAAAATATCCAAAATATGTACTACCCAAGGTTGGCAGTAGTATAACCTCCATCCCGAACCAAAATAAAAATCAAGATCATCCACGGGCACCCAAAAACAAACACAAGTATCTAGCCCATCTGTGGGCATATACATATCCAAAAAAAAATGGTCAAACTATGCAAGTTAGTAGTCTATCACATACACTCATGTGAGCGTAGGGCATTCAAAAAGATACCAATGTCCGTACGTGGAGATGAGAGTAGAGTGTATGTGACAGCTCCCAGATGACAGCACTATAGCAGAGGAGCGGAGGAAGATGGTGTTGTGTCATCGTGATGGCAGGTGATCAGATCTACCAATTGCCGCACAGACTGCTGCACCCCATTCACCAGACGTTCCAGGACAGTGAACTTAGCATCCATGGACTCCTTTAGCTAGGTGACTTCTCGTAGCGTTGCTCCAATCCTATCCTGATGTAGCTTGAACCATTTAACTTGCCCAGGGTCGGATGAAGACGAAGCTTGTTGGGGCACGAGAGGGTCACCTTCAGCCGTTCCAGCACCTTCGGCTTGAGCAACCCCTTCACCACGTTCTCCTTCTTTGTGAATCCCTTCCTTGAGTAGGTCTTCAGAAAATTTGTGGAACTTTAAATTCATCCTTCTAATGTTGTTCTTGTTGAAGTGTTGAAGGGGAAGTTCCGGATCGTTTGTTGTTGTAAGACCAATCGCATTGCACATAGTGTGAATGATCTAAGGATAGGGCAAGTGAACATCCTGAGACGTATGAATTGCATATACTAGCTGATGCACAATCATAGTAGAAAGGCAAATTTTGATTCCTGTAGCTACGGAGTACACTACCATGGCCATGAACCCGGTGGGATCCGAACGATTGGTGCTTCGAAGATATATATTGGATGCGAAGATACCATGCAAAATACGGTACCATGGTTCCATGGATTTTGCTTTTAGCGCATTGCCTTGATACCAGGGAATATCACGACCATGACAGAGAAATTTTGTAACCATGGACCGGGTTTCAACATTCTCAAGGTCCATGTCAGGGGGACCGATGGGTGATAGAGTAAGGACAAGAATGTTTGCAACGGATGCAGGAGTAATTTCTACATCATCACCATCAACATAAATAGTGATGGGCGGAGGTTCAAGCACGGGAGAGTGACTAGATGCAAAGAAGTTGTAGGTCCATTCATAGTGACACAGACCGTTAAAATCAAGGAGAGGTAGCCAGCCAATTTCGGCTAACAGGGGTTCCAAATTATAGGGTTTTAGACATTTCCTATCTACCCTCCTTTCAAGAACTAACTTCCTTCTAGTGTATTTGGCCAGCGCCGGATTCACCCTAGCAGGAGGAGGGGCCGGTGCTTCAGATTGGGACCCGCCACGTGATGTCTCCCTTGTGTGTTGAAGAGTAGGAGTCCCATGTTCAGGAGCCCTTTCCCTTTCCTTTGGGACAAGAACCTTTTGCATGGAGGATCTTGAAGATTCTCTAGGACCAGATCATTTCCCTTTGTCCTTTCCCATTTGCCGATACTCACAGAGAAGGGTTTGATGAGTTTGGAGATAAACGGACAGAACTTCTCTTGAAAATCAAGAAATACCTAAAAAGAGTAAGATGGAATCTTAATGTAAGGAGGAAATGAAAGGGGTATTACTAGATTTGAGTGCTGTCTAGGACTCCCTGGTGAGGCTTCGTGCAGACCGACTGAGAGGAACGAGTAGGGAAGAAAGAAAAATGATTTTTAGAAGTGAAATGCCATTTTTCACGCTCGACTGCCTTTTATCGGGTGGCACACTTCGATATCATCGAACATTGTTTTGATGATATCGATAGACTCAATTTGATGTTATCGAGACTGTCTTTGATAACATTTTCGATCATGTGAGTCTTCCTATTCCAAGGAGGCATCGATGATATCGATTCTTGGTCGATTGAATTGAGAGTCCACATGATTTATCAACAAACATATCGAAGGTGTATATTTTTTATTTTTCAACATTTTGACAATCTTCCATGCATAATATAGTATATTTTTAAATCAACAAGTATAAACAGCAAAAATTTGTACAAGCATTGTACAATCCAAAATTATAAACATCAGGATGTTTATACACAAAAAGATTGAGGTGGGGAACCTCAGATGTATCATTAAAAGTTCATCAAAATTACATCTTTTCAACATCTATCCAGATCCAGATGCATGACCTGGACATATTTTCCCATGCTCAAATATTTCTAAGCATATAGATCAGCCCTTCTGTAAATGTTATGGCTTCTAGCTCCTATAATTGTCAAATTTTGTGGTGCTAAAACCCCTCTTGGAATCTTTGTCTTGTGTAGCTCATCTACATAATGAAGACTATGCATCACTGAAGAACAAAGATCTTTAATGCAAGTTTACACGGTCATATTTGAGTTCAACATCAAGTGTGCATTCAAGCTTTCAAGCTTCAAGAGTTCAAGATTTTCAAAGCTTTGTACAAGTTAAGACAACATTCCTAGATTTTGATACTTAAGTTCAAGCTTCATCCTTTGACAAGATCTCAAGCTTTGTGAACTTTAAAGAACGACTATCAACTGAAGGAAAAGAAGTTTCAATGTTCATACATCATGTTTAAGGTTTGAATGACCCTAGATTGACCATAAGGTAGGTCATTTTGAATACATAATTCAATTGACTCATTTTATAAGTGAATAGACTGTTTCACAACTAGTCTTGGACTTTGTTCAACTAGTCCTAACATTATCTCGACCAGTCCAAGAAATTCCTCGACCGGTCCTAAGTTTGTTGTAAAATTTCAAAATTTTTTGTTAAGCCTCGACCAATCTTGGAGACTGCTCGACCGGTCATGTGAACAGTGCTCGACTCGTTCTCGACCAGTCCTGCGGCCTCGACTCAAAGTCCAGCAAATAAATCTAGTTCCACATGACCAGTCGTAGACAGGTCACAACTAGTCGTGGAGGTCCCTCAACCGGTCGTGAAGGGCTTATGACTAGTCGTGGAACGATTTTATCTTATCGTGCTCAAAATTTTAAAAATCTGTTGGTCCTACCACCAGTCATGTTGTCCTCAGGACCAGTCGTGAACGCGATTTCTTCACCTATAAATAGAGCACAAATTTCAGAGTTTTTTTAATTCAATTCAAGATAAATTAATATGCCACTCTAAGAGATAAGTTAGTGATTTTTTTTAAAGCTATATTGTGCTCATTTAATATTCTCTTAATTTAGCTTTGTTATATTTGATTTTGTATTCTTTATTCCAATCATATTTGAAGAAGGAATTGAGTCTTGTCCTTTTCTTGGAATCAAAATTAAATAGAGCTAGTCCAACTTGATTTAATTTAAAATCAATTTAGAACCTAGAACCATTTCATAAGTGAATGCGGACATTGAACTTCGTAGACATTGAACTTTTACGTTGAAATTCTACTCTGATTTGGTTCTCCGGGCTTCATCAAAAAGAGAATATCTAGGTATTTTACATTATTGTAAATTTCTGATTTCATTGAAATTGAGCCAGAAAAATCTCTCTGTTTTGGTTTGTCTGAGGTGATCCAGAAAACTCAGAGTGTGGGGTTTTTGAATTGTGTAAGCCCACTTGAAAGACACAATTATGAGTGTTTTTAGGTGAACCTGGAAAAACCTATTTTCATAGTAAACGCTAATATCCACTGTGTGAGGATATTAGGAGTGGAGTAGTTGTGTGGTTGTTTTTCTAAACAGTTGGTGTACACACAAGCGAACTACTATAATTTTTGGTCTTGTGGATTGAATGTTTATTATGTTTATTTCTTTTTGTGGATGATTGTAATTTCTCTTTTTGTATTGTGGACAATGTTGTAATTTCTTTTATGGAAATGTGGAGAATGTTGTAATAGCGTAGATTTCATTCCTTGTTATTTATTTCTTTATTCCTCTGTTTCAGTTTGAGTTTCTGATACACAAACCGTTCTAGTAAGGTTGTCCTTAGAACAACATCTATATCAACCTCTCAATACTCATACATTTGAGGTTATCTTTAATTTTAGCATTGTTAGATTGTCTATTGTTATCTGTATTTAATTTATTTAAATTTCGCTGTTATTTTTTAATTTGGCATAGTCCTATTCACCCCCCTCTAGGACATATGGCTCAGCCTTTTCAAGTGGTATCAAAGTTTAATAGCTTGTTTTTATTGTTGTTACTTTTCATCACTGATTTACCTTATAGGTTTAGGATTTCACATTCCTGCTTGTTGAATGTAACCACATGCTTATTGTCACATATTTGAGAAATGCTCAGAAGATTATGCATCAATCCTTTTATGCAAAAGGTATTCTCATTTTTGAGCAGATTTATTCCTTTTATAATTCCTTGTCCAATTACCTTAGTAGTGCTTCCATCTCCATAGGTGACTATCCCATCATCAAGATTTGAATAATTTGTAAGGAGAGATTTGTCACCTGTGACATGTCTGGAGCACCCATTATCTAAGTACCACTTAACATCATTGCCTGTTATATGATTTGAGTGAGTAACAAGGTAATTTTTATTTTCTTTCACTACCCATTTTATGACAGGATTTTTTATTATGGTAGTTTATGTTTCTTTTATCAAGTTCGGTAACTGAATCGTGTTTCCTTGTCTCATATATTCATTAGTTTTCTTATTTAATTCAGCCACTTGATTCAATTACTCTTTCATTCTGTTAGTCATTCTGGGTGGTGATGGATGTGTATTTCCTCTATCCATATTCCTAGGTGGACTCCTGACATTTTGCATTGTTCTTCTGGTTGGTCTATATTTACCAGTATAATTTTGACCAGAATTGTGTTGAATCCTCCTAGGAGACATGCATTCAAACTTATAATGACCAAAATCACCACATGAGTGACAAACAGGAGTAGTTCTTGTTTTACTTCCTGAAGCAGCAGATTTTTCAGCCATTGGTGCTGCATTTTTAGATTTTCTCATAAACTTATCATATCCTAAGTCACTTTTGTCATTTCCAGGTCTTCTTATCCCTAAGAGTTTTTTTAATTTCTCACCACTCTGGAAAAATTTATAGTTTAGGTTAGCAGATTTTCTAGATTCTTCTAAATCAAACGAGAGTGTGTGATTTTCATTTTGAAGGAGCATGTTCTTATCTTTTAATACCTCAACCTGTTTGTTTAGTTTTTCAAACTCAGATTTAAGGAAGATATTGATTCTTTCTAGTCTATCATTATCTGAGTGGTGTTGCTATAAATCATTAATTAGGGGTGTATTGATTTCCAATGTTTTATCAAGATCTTTTTGCAGCAATTCATTTTTATTTTCAGTTATTCCAAGTCTTTTAAGGATATTGATGTTATGAATGTAGAGTTGATTGTAAGCATCCTGTAGTTTATCCTATTCTTCTTCTCCTTCTCAGTTTCCTCATTATCTGATGAAAATGATTCAGTGGCCTGCAGTTCTTCATCGTTTTCAGTTTCGATGGGAATAGTTGAGGCAGTAGAGACCATAAGAATTTTCAGAGATTTCTGGTCTCCATCGCTCTCTGAGTCGATACATTCTGAGCTTGACTCTTCTGTGTCATCTCATGTGGCTGTCATTGCCTTTCCTTTGGTTTTTCTATTTTGTCATTCAGTAGACAGGTGTCCAAACTTTCGACAGGTATAGCATTGTGGTTCCTTGGACCTTTTACCAGATTTACCTGTGAAATGTTTGTTGTCCACCTGTCTTCCTTTAAATGGACGACCACAATTTTTCTGAAAGAACTTTCTGAACCGTTGTGCCAACAAGGCCACTTCCTCATCTTCGTTTTCTCTTTCACTTTCAGAGTCCTCATTTGTTGTATTCTTTGAAGTTTTGAGGACAGTAGTTTTGGATTTAGGGGTTTGCTTGAAGTGTAGTTCAAATATTTGTAGGGAACTTACTAGTTTTTCTACTTTCATTTCATCTATGTTTCTACACTCTTCAATGGTCATTACTTTAGTATTAAACCGTTCCAGTAATGATCTTAGTATTTTCTTACAGATTTTTAAGACCAGAACTTTTTCACCTAATCCACCCATGGAGTTGCAAATGATGTTCAGTTTTGTGAAAAATTCCATGAAGGTCTCATGCTCTTCCATTTTGAGACTTTCAAACTGTGATGTTACAAGTTGCAGTTTGGATCTCTTCACAATGCTTGTTCCTTCATGGGTTGTTTCCAATAAGTCCCATGCTTCTTTGGCTGTCTCACACATACTGATTTGATTGAAAACTTCTTGGGACACAACACAGTAGATAGCATTGATAGTTTTAGCTTCAGATGTTTGTTTTTCTTTATCGAATGTTGTCCACATCTCTTTAGATTTTGGTTTGGTGATAGTTGTGTCATTTTCAAGTACTACTTGTTTGGTTTGTGGCACATATCCTCTTTCAACAATGTCCCAAATATCATGATCCAAAGATCTCAAAAAGTAATGCAATATAGCCTTCCAATATGTATAATTTGATCCATCAAATACTGGAGGTCTAGTGACCGATTAGCCCTCTCCTTTGGCCATATTATCAACTTTAGTCAAGATTACTCTCTAGGTGGTGAAGCCCTTAAGAGAGACCCGCTCTGATACCAATTGAAATTATGGTAATGACCGCTTTAGTTGAAGTGGGAATACGCCAATATGTCCTAGAGGGGGTGAATAGGACTTTTTAATATTTTATGGTTATTTAAAATCCTATCAATCTTATCCTGAGTAAATATACATGCATCAGGATTTCTTCAGAGTAACTCTAATGGCTTTCAAGCCAAATAGAGGATCCAGTCATAAAACTATTTGTACGAAAAATAAGATGTCAATCATAATTTATGATGGATGTGACTGTGTGTGAGATGTCATCTCAGATAATCAAATATGAAAGCATTTAAGAAAATCACATAAGTAATGGAAGATAATAGCAATCTCAAACACAATCATTTTTATAGTGGTTCGACTACTTGTCTACTCCACTTCTGGCGGACGCACTCAACCCTTGAGTGTACCGGATCTCACTAAAGGAGGTTTCACAACAGGTTCACCTCAAACTGGAGGTTTTTAATTAGGTTCACCTCTAACCAATACAACCTATACTTAGGCTGACACAGTGTGTCTACATGACACAGTTTATGCTCCCATGAGCAAGGGTCAACACACAACACTCGACTTTTAGGCCACACAGGCCAAGGATCCACATAAGGAACCTCACCAGTTTATGCTCCCATAAGTAAGGGTCAACACAAAGCACCCAAGTTTTAGACCACACAGGTCAAGGACCTACACAAGGACCTAAGAGTTTATGCTCTCCACAGAGCAAGGGTCAACACATAACACCCCCACGTACACTCCTGCTGGAGGCCTCCTATAAGGACTTGCAAGGGATGAGAAACACCTTAGACCCAATCCTACAGAAGGAATGATCACAAGGGTCCTCTGGACGTACATGAGCCCCGTTTAGCGCGTTGATGAAGATCTCCTCCATTAATGACGAAGAATCTTCAGCTCCCTTGAACCGCAACTCAGAAGATGTACCAATACGAATCCTACTCTATTAAATGTTTTCCTATAAGGAAGATAGAGTGATTCCAATCATCTATGCATTCAAGGCATCCCAGCTTAATGATTTTCCATTAAGGTAGCAGCTGCAGGATCCTTGAATACGGAAGTTCATTCCCCAATCTACTCTATTGAATGTCAATGATGAGGGTGGATTGGAGGATGAACTTCCATGAGAGAAAAGGCTTAAGGTATATGATTTGGGGTTAAACACACAAAAGCACTCTTTATTTTCTCTACCTGCAACTAAGGGCAAGCTCTTATTAAATAGGTAAAAGGTTCTAACGGATATAAAATGGTCACATTTTTGACAGAGTTCGATATCATCGAGCGTATACTCTTGATAGCATCGACTGGCTGCTCGATGACACGAACTCAACTGTCAAATGCTTTTGAAATCTTTTGCCAACTAGTCAAAGAAATCGAACGTGCGTCGATGTCATCGGATTTTGAACTCCAATTTCATCGACACGAGGTTTGATTCCTCGACATTTGAAAATGTGAGAGCACTTGCCTTTGAAATATTTCAGGTGAATGATATGATCGAGCATCACTCAATATCATTGGAATTTGAATATCGATGATATCAAAGGCAGTGTTGATTCATCGATAATTCCAAGAGTTTTCCTATAAGCTTGCTTGACAGTTTTTGTCCACTTTCGATGACATTGACCATGCCTCAATATGATCGATATTTGACTATCAATTTTAGCGAGTGACCCTTGATCTAAGAAAATAACCTAAAATCTTGCTGGATAGATTTGTGTCCTAATCCGATATCATCGAAGGGCTTCCGATATTATCGAGATTTGAATTTTGAGGATATCAAGGATCTCTTTGATATATCAAGGATTACATGATTTGACTGAGTAGAACTTTGGACACAACAGTCCAAATGTTGATTTTATCAAGTCAGCTCGATGGACTCGAGATTCAAACTTTGATGATATCGATGAGTCCATCGATCAATCGATAATTCAGTTTAGATATCTTTGTGGTTGCTGGACATCTTATATGCTTATTTCAATAAGATTGAGTGAGCTTCGAGGACATCGACAACAGGATTCAATTTCATCGAGCCATGTATCAATAAATCGACAAAGGTAGAAAACTTAAAGATTTTCCTATTTTTTGAAAAAGTTTTCTAACAAAAAACCTTAGGATGTTCTATCCAATTTTAAGGGTTTTAATTACCTGGTGTTTTAGGACATGGGGTGTGAGGCTAAGATTTACCTATGATGAGTTTAGGCACACATCCAGTTGAGGCAGACACTTGATCAATCTTCCTATGGGGCTTCTTTATCTAGTTGATACAACACTCACACTAATTGACAAACTAGGACACTTTCAGCATTCACACTTCCATATCCATTTCGCTATGTCGTAATTTTGATTTTTAACCGAGTCAACCCCTACATGAAGTTCAGTCACATTAACCGATATCTATTCTTCTTGTGGCTTTTACATTGCCAGTCTTCATCAGATTTGTAGGTACTTCATCTAAGATTAGCCCCACTCCAACGACTATCTGTCTTCGTTTTGCGACTTGCTTCCTTTGCCAACATTGTTTTTAGTATGAGTCATCCCTTCTGGTACTGTTGAAAATTTTATATGACTCAAGTCTTTTCCAAACTCCTTATCGAGTAGGTCGAGGTTTAACCATCATTTGCCTTAGAATGGTTCGAGGGTGATTGTTGGCATACTTAACCATTGATTACAAAGAGGAATTTCCTTGTTCATTACTTTAAATGACCGATCGTTCTTTTCGATCATTCAATCAATAAAACCTCCAGTTTGGCTAAGTCGGCCTTGTACATTTCTCACAAAGATGCTGACAATTTAAAATTATTACCTCTAAACGTGCTTAAGTCTGTTTGATCATATGCTTAGGCCTTATGCTCCTTTTGCCAAGATTTTTCTCATTGGCTTGAAACATTTGAGTTCTAAAATCTTTTTTTTTTTGTCGGGGCCGAACCAACTTCTGAGGATTAATGGTGGTCATTTTGATCTCCATATTGGATGAAAACAGATAAGTATCGATCAACATTACTTCCTTTTCTTTTTCGAAAAACTTCAACAATCGTTGGTTAATGTTGTCTTTGATAACATTTCTTAAAACAACACATTTATTAGTGGAATGAGACCGAGTTCCATGCCATTTGTAGTATTTAATTTTATTCAATTATTCGGATGTTAGAATCTTATGCTTAACAAGAATTTTGATAAAATTGCCAGGTAACACGATATCAAAGATATCGTTAACTTGAGTAATATCAAAGGTGTACGTTCTTTGAACTTTTTGATTAGATCATGCCATTGTCTCTACTTTAACTAATGTCGAGCATATGATTAGTTGTTTAGCCACTACTTTAACTACTGCAACATCATATTTAATATGTCCCTGCTGACAAATTCTTTTATCGCAATAACTCCTAAAGTAGAGCCTCATACCAAGACAACTTTCTGGTCAAATCATAGAGATCTATGAATTTTGTCCTAATAAACTTCTTTCAAATCTTAAATTCTAGCCTGTCATGAACTTATTGAACAAATTCTTCTTCAGTCGTAAGTACCTTGCATAAGATTTTCTCTCTCTTAAACTGAGAAATATAATTTCGACCGATTTTCCTGGTAATTGTTAAAAACAAGCAAGATTGGCCATAGAAATTTCTCTGCCCTTATAGAAGAACTGAGCATGAAAATTTTCTTCCATTTCTTGCCAATTATGTATAAAATTTTATAGCAAATTGAAATACCAAGTGAAAGCTACCCTAGTAAGTGAATGACCAAATAGGTGTAATTTATAGTAATTGTACTCTCCACATTGTATGGTAAAATGACTTATGTGTTTTACGGTCGATCGACTTGTATCACCTGTAAATTGTGTAAAATATGGTCGATAATTCCTTGATAGTGGTTATTGCCAGTTGATCTAGTTAAGATATGGCTTATAGTAAAATGGAGTGGTAGTTCGGCTAAGAATTTAACCTGTTACACCCTGAACTAGTTGAACAATTTGATTATGATCCAATATTGTTGTGTAGCAATTGAAGTTAGGTTTGGACCAACCTGATATTTCTCTTCATTGTAATGTTGATTTCTGGGCAAAGGTTTCCCAATGGGTACCCCTTGATTTTTGAAATTAGGGATTAAGTTTTTATTCTCACGTTCACGATGTTTAAAATCTACCGGTGGTGGTGAATTTCATACATCTTAGATATGAACACGTTCAATAGGTTTGAAATCTAAATGTGGTGGTGAATTTCAAATGTCCTAGACTCGACTGGAGATAAGAATGGGTGGTGTATTTCATTGTGAAGGAAAATGTCAGCGGTAAGGGTTGGACCAGTGGTACTGTCAGACCCATGTCCTAGTGTCCGTTCCGTTCCGTGGGATCCTGCGGTCCTCTTGGTTGAATTTCGACGACCCTCGACCTTTTGATTTCATTTGCGGGCAACCCTGAGTCCCATCCTGTAAACCTGAGTCAATTCAGCCCAAGACCTATGCCATTGCAATGGCACCGTCGACGCAGTTCCAACGCTGCGTCTCGTGTGCCAACCAACGTCGCGTCTCGTTTGCCAATCCAACGTCTAGATCATGAGATGTGGGCCACGCATGATCATGGCCATGGACCGCACGTTGCGGGACCCACCTGTCCTGATTTGTACATTTCGCTAGGTCATCATCAGGATGATGTCACCCCTAGCTACCTTAGCTATCCTATCCACCCTACCCCCTAGCCCATTATTTTTTTCTTCCACATGTCTTACACCATCATCATTACCTAGCTAAAAGAGCTAGGCAATCATCTCTCTCTCTCTCTCTCTATCTCTTATCTCTCTCCCTCTCCTTTCCTTCTCATTTCTTCATTGCTAGCAACCTTCAACCCTCCATGAGAGCTCCAAAAATCCAGCCACCTTCAAGCTCAGGCCCTCCCAATCCAGCCCTTAGGAACCATCACCACCATTAAATCAACTCCTTTGAAGCATAAGAACGCAAGGGTGGAAGAAGGAGAAGAAGATCATAGGTGGGTGCTTCTCTAGGTTTGGATCATTGGTTTTCTTGCTTAGAACTTTAGATTTTCTTGCTCAGGGGTATGTAGGACCCACCAATCAATGGTGTAGACCCTATTTCACCCCTTAGGTGTGGCCAATGGCCCTCCTTGGTTGCATGCACAAGCCATGATGTGGACATTCTCCATGGACCCCATCATGATGTATTACTTGATCTAGGTCATTGATGGGTTATCTAGACCCTTGATTGCATAGTGGGGATGGCATCCCCACCTCAGATTTTCTGATGTAGGGTCCAAGCAAGTATGGGACCCATGTGATGATAATGATGTATGGCTTGGATCTTTTGAGGGGCTCATGTGGCGGAGCCCCTCCCATTGGTCGATCTCTCTCTCTCTCTCTCTCTCTCTACTTCTCTCTTTTTCCCTGATGGATGTGACCCACCTGATGTGCTCAGCACATCCATATCGTCCAGCAGGGTGGGATAGTCCTGTTATCCAAAAATCTGGACGCAGAATGGCCCACCTCGCTGTCCTATGTTTCATGTATGGGTTGATTCAAACACAAGCTTGGTCTGGGTGTGTGTGGCCCATCTAGGTGGCCCTATATTGATCTATGTGATGAATTTTCCTGATGTCCAGCAACCTATGGGCTGCACTAAGCAACTACTTCTTACTGTCCAGATTTTTAGGCCCATGTCGCTGACTGTTTGAGTGGTGTTTAACCCTAATTTCTTAGCCTGATTTTGACGGGAGAGCGGTGGAACATTGCGTGTGGACCCCACCTTGATCGATGTTGAAAACCCATACCATCTAGCCTTGGTAGGGCCCAAGGGGCTTGGACAGTTTAACTATTGGGACTATCCAACAAACTGCAATGTTGGGGTAACATAAATACCAACTTTATTCCCTGCTAAGGTGGGTTACACATGTGGACCCACCTTTGATGTACGTGTTTCATCCATGCACGTGGGGCCCAGACGTGTGTGGCCCACCAGATATATGTGTTTATCCAACCGTCTGTCCAGCAGTGCAGGGACGGTGGCCCCACCCAACAGCAGCTGCTGCATGATGACAACAAGTTCTGTGGGCCCCCATGGCGTATGTGTTTCTCCACCATTCATCAATCTTGGATGTGGGACCCACCCACACATGTGGCATTTGCGGGGTGGTACCCACCTTGATGTATTTATCTTGTATACACACCGTCCACTGGTTTTGGATGGTGGGACCCCTGTCATGAAGTATGTGTTTTATCAACACCGTCCATATATCTTGGACGTGGGCCCACCCCACATGTGTGGCATGTGTGGGGGTGGGACCCACCTTGCTGTATGTATTCTCTATCCTCACCGTCCATTTGATTGGGATGGTGGGATGGCACTGTGATGTATGGACTGAATCCACACCGTCCAATGTTAAGATGGTGGGTCCCATTGCTGGATGACGTTGGTAAGCTTTGTGGGCCATCATGATATATGTTTTTATATCCACACCGTCTGTCCTGGATGGTGCAATGTGGGACCCACCTTAATGTATGTAATCTATATCCACACCGTCCATCTGCCCCCGGACAATGGGACCCCCCTTGTATTGTATGTGTTTCATACACACTGTCGATTGTGTGGACCCCCTTAATGCATGTATTCTATATCCAGCCGTCTATCGGTCCAGACAGTGAGGCCCACCTTGAGGCATGTGTTGTACACACTCCATCCCTTCATGGGACCCCCATGATGTATGCACCTTATCAGCGCCGCCCGAGTCTGGCCCTGTGGACCTCACATAGTGATGTGTATGAGACACATTGAAGGGGCCCAAAATGAAGTATGTGAGGCCCATTATGATGTATATGTGGCCCATGAGTGAGGCCCATTGCGATGTGCATTAGGCCCTTTGTATGAGGCCCATTATGTAGTATATGAGGCCCTTGTGTGAGGCCATGGGCCCACCATATGTTGAGCTCAATATGTGTTATTCCCAGGAGGCAATGTTGGTTAAATGTCCTCATTAATGGGCAATGATGGTTAAATGTCCACATTGTGACCTTCCCTTAGGCCTTGTCATGCCCTTTCTCATTCGTTTCTAAGTGGATTAACCCAAATCGATGGGCCCCATTGATATTGCATGATCCATCTATTCTTTTGGGCTAACCCAAATTGTTAGGCCCCCATTAGTTGCTTGTAGGATTGTAAGCAGGCCACCTAGGCCCAACCTTGATTTAAGGATAGTCCATCCTCACTGTCGGTGGAGGAACCCGTGCTATCGGAATCGGCATATCCACAGTCGAGGATTAACCCTCCATGTTATGTATCTGTTATCCATCTATGGGCTCTACCATGTTTGTATAGGCTGATTATCGATTTCGATTATAAGTATGTGATAGCATAGCATCATGATATATGCACATACGCACCATTTGAATGCTTGTTATGAGATATGGTTGACCATTGCATGTGACATTGGGCAGGTTGTTCGTGGGACTCCCTGACAGGTGGAGTTGTGCCATATGAGTGTACGACATGTGCAGGATTGATGCATGATTGGACTGCGTGACCCATACATCTTGCATTGTGTGATTATTATTATTGTACGCCCTAGCGACATCAGGGCTTTAGCCTCCATAGATATATCGTGGATGGTAGGATTGGATACCGAAAATATTATTTAAGCATGGGGGCACGTAGGATGTCCCAGGGTAAAAGTCCCCAAACCCTTATGGTACCATGGATGATGCTCCAATGCACAGACCGAGCAGATGTATGAGCACATGAGGGCCAAATACCAGGAGGTTGTGTCTCCCATTGTGTCATGGTCGATTGGAAGGGGGTGTAGCCTTACCCGCCCGAGGGTAGGGACCAATGCTAAGTTGAGTTTGACCAGCTCGTAAATGAGTCTACTATCGACACGTTGGATAGATATTGACTGACTATTGCCCAGGCAAATAGTGAGGTCTCTTCCACTTGCACAGTTACACATCTAATATAGGGCAACAATGTGGTGTATAGTGTTTTAGACCCAGGTGATATCCCAAAGATGAGTTGTATGATTATGTGGATTTCGATGATGATTAGTATGCTTGAGTTGCATCTCGCATCGCATGGCCTTGGTATGGCTGATAGTATTCATGCCTTGCATCTCATAGCCTTGGTACGGCTGTTAGCATTCATGGATTCACCAACATATTCCACATTACTCTGATATTGCATTCTGAGCATGCTTATATTGCGTACATACTTTCACCAGCCTCTAAGGTTTCTATAAGCTTATGCATGATAGATGTGTGCAGGTGACGCAAGGATGCAGTTGTAGTTAAGTAGGAGCAGGAGCGTGCAGTGGAGCTTCTGAAGTTTTTGATTATTATTATCATGTATTTCCCTTTAAGCACCTTGTACTCAAAAGTTTTTTTTTATTATAGTGGATTTTGTGATGTTCTTGTGGTTATTGTTCATGAGTTATATTATGGTTATGCTTATCATGAAATGAATTCATGTTTAAAATCCTCCTTGTAGAATCTCAGGATCGAAATCCAGTGTATGAGCATTGGGATCTGAGAATGGGGCACTAAGGAGGCTGTCGATGCCGGATTCGACGATCGGGAATTTTGTGAGCCCAGTTTCTAAGTTTGGGGTGTGACAGGAGTATCACGCCCCAAACTCGGAAACCGGGCTCACAAAATTCTCGATCGCCGAATCCGGCGCCTACAGCCTCCTTAGTGCCCCATTCTCAGCTCCTAATACCCATACACTAGATTCCGATCCTGGGATCCTATAAGGAGGATTTTAAACATGAATTCATTTCATAATAAGCATAACCATAACATAACTCATGAAAAATAACTACAAGAAAACCATCATAAAATCTATTATAATAATAAAAACTTTTGAGTAAAAGGCGCATAAAGAGAAATACAATGATAATAATAACCAAAAACTTTAGAAGCTCCACTGCACGTTCATGCTCAGCTATGACTGCGTCCTTGCATCACCTGCATGTATCTATCATGCATAAGCTTATAGAAAGCTTAGAGGGTGGTGAAAGTTTGTGCGTAATATAAGCGTGCTCAGAATGCAAAATCAAAGTAATGCGAAATATGTTGGTGAATCCATGAATGCTAATAGTCATACCAAGGTTATGCGATGTAAGGCATGAATGCTATTGGCCATACCAAGGCCATGCGATGTGAGATGCAACTCAAGCATACCAATCCTCGTCAAAATCTACATAATCATGCAGCTCATCTCTGGGATATCACCGGAGTCTAAAACACTATACACCACATTGCTGCCCTACACTCGACGTGCAACAGTGCAAGCGGAAGAGACCTCACTATCCGCCTTGCTAATAGTTAGCCAATATCTATCCCGTACGTCGATAGTAGACTCATTTACGAGCCGATCAAACTCAGCTTAGCATTGCCCCCTACCCTCGGGCGGGTAAGGCCACACCCCTTCCAACTGACCACGACACAGTGGGGGACACGACCTCCTAGTTTCAGCCCTCATGCACTCATACATCCACTTGGTCTAAGCATTAGAGCATCCTCCATGGTACCATAAGATTTGGGGACTTTCACCCTGGGACATCCTACGCGCCCCTGTGATTAAACAGTATTTTCGGTATTCAATCCTACCATCCATGATATATCTGTGGAGGCTATAACCCTGATGTTGCTAGGGCGTACAATAATCATAATTATACAATACAAGATGCATGGGTCACGCAGTCCAATCATGCATCAATCCTGCGCATGTCGTATGCTCATATGGGATAACTCCACCTGTCAGGGAGTCCCATGAACAACCTACCCAATATCACATGCAATGGTCAATCATATCTCATAACAAGCATGTAAATGGTGTGTACGGGCATGTATTATGATGCTATGATATCACATACTTATAATCGGCCTCGATAATCGACCTATACATAGAAGGTAGGGCCCATAGATGGATAGCAGATCCATAGCATGGAGGGTCATTCCTCGACTGTGGATATGCTAATTCCGATAGCACGGGTTCCTCCGCTTACGGCGAGGATGGACTATCCTCAAATTGAGGTTGGGCCTAGGTGGCCTATCTACAATCCTACAAGCAACCAATGGGGGCCCAACAATTTGGGTTAGCCCAAAAGAATAGATGGATCATGCAATATCAATGAGGCCCATCGATTTGGGTCAACCCACTTAGAGACGAATGAGAACGGGCATGGCAAGGCTTAAGGGAAGATCACAATGTGGACATTTAACCATCATTGCCCATCAATGAGGACATTTAACCAACATTGCCCCCTAGGAATGCCCACATAGAGCCTAACATATGGTGAGCCCATGGCCTCACACAATGGCCTCATATACTACATAATGGGCCTCACACAAAGGACCTAATGCACATCACGATGGGCCTACTCATGGGCCACATATACATCATAATGGGCCTTACTCATGGGCCTCACGTACATCACTTTGGGCCCCTTCAGTGCGCCTCATACACATCACCATGTGAGATCCACGGGCTAGACTTGGGCGATGCTTATAAGGTGAGTACATCATGGGGGTCCCTTGGAGGGACGAAGTGTGTACAACACATGCCTCAAGGTGGGCCTCACCGTCTAGAACGATAGACGGTTAGATATAGAATACATGCATCAAGGGGGCCCACACAATGGACGATGTGTATGAAAGATGTACAATACAGGGGGGTCCCACCGTCCAGGGGTAGATGGACGGTGTGGATATTGATTACATACATCAAGGTAGGTGCCGCATTGCACCGTCCAGGACGGACGATGTGGATACAAAAACATACATCATGATGGCCCACAAAGCTTGCTGACGTCATCCAGCAATGGGACCCACTGTCCTAACAATGGACGGTGTGGATTTAGTCCATACATCACAGTGTCATCCCACCGTCCCAATCAAATTGACGGTGAGGATAAAGAATACATACAACAAGGTGGGTCCCACCCCCACACATGCCACATGTGTGAGGTGGGCTCACTTCTAAGATATATGGACGGTGTTGATAAAACACATACTTCATGACAAGGATCCCACCATACTAAACCAGTGGATGATGTGGATACAAGATAAATACATCAAGGTGGGTCCCACCCCCACACATGCCACACATGTGGGTGGGTCCCACATCCAAGATATATGGATGGTGGAGAAACACATATGCCATGGTGGCCCACAGAACTTGCTATCGTCGTGCAGCAGCTACTGCTGCATGGGGCCACCGTCCCTACATTGCTGGATGGATGGTTGGATAAACACATATATCTAGTGGGTCACACACATCAGGGTAGGCCACACATGCATGGATGAAACACGTACATCAGAGGTGGGTCCACACGTGTGGCCCACCTCAGCAGGGAATAAAGATGGTATTTATGTTACCCCAACATTGCAGGTTTCTAGACAGTCCCAACCGTTGGATCATCCAGGCCCCTTGGGCCCAGCCCAGGGGCATCCCACCAAAGCTAGATGGTGTGGGTTTTCAACATACATCAAGGTGGGGTCCACACGTCAATGGTCCACCCCTCTCCCATCAAAATCAGGCTAAGAAATGAGGGTTAAACACTACTCAAACAGTCAGAAACATGGGCCTAAAAATATGGACAATAAGAAGTTGCTGCTTAGTGCAGCCCATAGGTTGCTAGACATCAGGAAAATTCATCACATAGATTAAGAGAAGGCCGCTTGGATGAGCTACACACACTCAGACCAAGCTTGTGTTTGAATCAATCCATACATGCAACATAGGACAACGAGGTGGGCCATCCTGCATCTAGATTTTTGGACAGCATAACCATCCCACCCTACTGGACGGTCTGGATGTGCTAAGCACATCAGGTGGGCCATGTCCATCAGGGAAAAAGAGAGAAGTAGAGAGAGAGAGAGATCGGCCAAAGGGAGGGGCTCCGCCACTATAAGCCCCTCAAAAGATCCAAGCCATACATCATGATCATCACATGGGTCCCATACTTGCATGGGCCCTACATCAGAAAATCTAAGGTGGAGATGTCATCCCCACCATGCAATTAAGGGTCTAGATGACCCATCAATGACCTAGATCAAGTAATACATCATGATGGGGTCCATAGAGAATGGCCCCATCATGGCTTGTGCATGCAACCAAGGTGGACCATCGGCCACACCTAGCGGGTAAAATAGGGTCTCCACCATTGATTGATGGGTCCTACATGCCCCCAAGAAAGAAAATCTAAAGTTCTAAGCAAGAAAACCAATGATCCAAACCTAGAGAAGCACCCACCTATGATCTTCTTCTCCTTCTTCCACCCTTGCATTCTTATGCTTCAAAAGAGTTGATTTAATGGTGGTGATGGGTTCCTAAGGGCTGGATTGGGAGGGCTTGAGCTTGAAGGTGGCTGGATTTTTGGAGCTCTCACGGAGGGTTGAAGGTTGTTAGTAATGAAGAAATGAGAAGGAAAGGAGAGGGAGAGAGATAAGAGAGAGAGAGAGAGAGAGAGAGAGAGAGAGAAATGATTGCCTAGCTCTTTTAGCTAGGCAATGATGATGGTGTAAGGCATGGGGAAGAAAATTAATAATGGGCTAGGGGGGTAGGATGGCTAGGATAGCTAGGGTAGCTAGGGTTGATGTCATCCTCATGATGACCTAGGGAAATTGCAAATCAAGAAAAGTGGGTCCCGCAACGTGCGGTCCATAGCCATGATCATGCGCGGCCTACATCTCATGATCTAGACGTCAGATTGGTGCATGAGACGCGGTATCGGAACCGCGGTGACAGCGCAGTCGCAATGGTGTAGGTCTCGGGCTGAATCGGCTCGGATTTATAGGATGGGACTCAGGGTCGCGCGTAAATGAAATTAAAAGGTCATGGGTCGATGGAATTCGACCGAGAAGACTGCAGGATCCTATGGAACGGAACAGATAGTAGGACATGGGTCTGACAGGTACAGGTGCTAGGTTTTCAACAGAGCTAGTATCAACCCATTTCTTATGTGCAACAAGTATCCTTTCGGTCAACACATCCACCAACCGATTCATTCTCTCGCTATGACCCACCATCCAACTCTTAAAGACTTCAGTATGAAGTCGTGATTATTCCGCCTGAACTTATGACAATTTTTACAATGCGTTGAATTCCTCTTTGTACATTAACTATCTTAGTTAACATAATCTCGAGAGGTTCATCTCGGGATGTCAATTGTCTATTCGGTTTGGGTGGAACAGGCACCAGACTAGGTTATTGATTTACTTACTTCGACACCCATTGAATTTGCAACTCTTCCTTCGGAACATGAGGCTTGTTGGCTATAAAAGCATTAGTGGTTGTTGAGACTCAAATATTGCATATTTAACCCTTTAATTACATTAGTTTTCCTGACATTTAAGTGTTGATTCAATTTAATTATATATGTTTTTGTCATGCGAGGTGATTCAGAAGTCTACGATGAATATGTACTTAAAAGGATGGATTTAGAGCTCAAAAGAAGATAATGAAGAATTGGATCTATGGAGGACAATATTGAAGAATTCAAGTAGCAAAAATCCAAGAAAATCAAGTGAGGAAGGAATGGAATCAAAGATTTAAAGTGAAGAAACTAAGGAAAATGAATCCTGAAAATTCACAACCAGAAAATGATATTATGAAATTCTAGGGCCAGAAAAACAAAGTCCTAAAAAATTACAAAAAAAAGACTTTCCATGCCATCGAAGACAGATTTGATGCCATCGAAGGAAACTTCGATCCCATCAAACCCTCTTTGATGGCATAGAGAAAATCATGAAATTTTCAAATTGGTTGCTGGACATATTCATGCATATTTCGATGCCATTGAAGGATTGTTCGATGCCATCAAAGGTGCCACCAAGGCGACTGTGTAAATTTAAAGTCGGTTTGCAAACTTTTTTGAGGCGGTGCGAAAGATTGAGTTCCAAAAGTATTTAAAAAAGTCTCTAGGGTGTTCTAAAACTATTTAAACTACTCATTATTTTCATTTCTCTCAATTTTACTCTTATTGCATATGCTTTTACATTGAGGACATTGTAGATTTTAGGTTGGGGGTAAGTTTCCTTTGAAAATTCTTCAATTTGTGATTTGTGCTGAATTGCAAAAATTTTGAGCTTAAATTTTTTAATTTTTTTTAAAATTTTCTATGAATTTAGGTGATTTTGAAGATAATCCAGATATTAGAATGATAAGATACTTAATGTTAATGATTTTTTAATTATGAATTTTAGTTATTTGCTAGATTTTTAAAGATAAGTTTGAGTTATTAAGTCTTAATTTGAAGTTTTAAACATTGACTGAGTCATAATTTCACATATAACATCTAGCTTACACATTAAAGTTTAATTTTGATATTGAATTATTAACTTGATGATTATTAAGAATGATAGGAACCATACCTGGGGAATTTGTCCTTCATGTTCAATAAAAAAAATTGGAAAGAAAGAAAGAAGTAATACTCAGCTAAAAAATAGTTGTCGTCGAAAAGGGCGACATATTAAAGTTCATTAAGGATTTTAAAAAGAAGGAAAAAGTGAAAATAGTGTGAAAGCAATCGATGAAAAAAAAA
The DNA here is from genome assembly GCF_029962835.1 of Magnolia sinica. Classification (NCBI taxonomy): domain Eukaryota; kingdom Viridiplantae; phylum Streptophyta; class Magnoliopsida; order Magnoliales; family Magnoliaceae; genus Magnolia; species Magnolia sinica. Next base: position 56,460,274 of record NC_080583.1, on the reverse strand, counting down.
ATCAAAAGTTGGAAAAATAGAATGTTGAACTGTAAGGAAAGACTTGGTTTAAGTTTTGGTTGTTTTGAACTCTTTTGATTATCAATGTCATCATGAAAGTAGAGAACTAAACCTTTGGTTTGTCAAGTTTAGACTTCCATATACACTCACGGAACTTAATGTTTAGAATTGCTCGATTATAAGATTAATGCTTGGAACTTAATTGGGGGATTTATAAAGTGTTAAGGTTTAAGATAAGATAGTACTCAACATTAATATATTTTATATTTCTATAATCTAGATTATTTTTAGAACCACTTGAACTTATGGAAATCATTCTTTTATTTTCAAAATATCTTTCACATGTTTTTCTTGAGACTAGCAAAATGATGGTTGGGATGTGTGTTGAGACTCAAATATTGCATATTTAACCCTTCAATTAGATTAGTTTTCTTGGCATTTAAGTGTTGATTCAATTTAATTATATACGTTTTTGTCATGCAAGGTGATTCGGAAGTCTAAGATGAATATGCACTTAAAAGGATGGATTTAGAGCTCAAAAGAAAATAAAGAAGAATTGAATCTATAGAGGACAATATTGAAGAATTCCAATGCTAAAGATAAAAAGAAACCAATTAACGAAGGAAGGGAATCAAAGATTTGAAGAGAAGAAACCAAGGAAAATGAATCCTGAAAATTTAGGGCTAGAAGATGATATTATGAAATTCTAGGGCCAAAAAAACAAAGTCCTAAAAAATTACAGAAACAGACCTTCGATGTCATCGAAGACAGGTTCGATGCCATCGAAGGAAACTTCGATCCTAATAAACCCTCTTTGGTGACATCGAGAAAATCATGAATTTTTCAAGTTGGTTGCTGGACATTCATTCACCTTTTGATGTCATCGAAGGATTGTTCGATGCCATCGAAGGTGCGCGTAACTGCATTAATTCAAAATCAGTTTGATAACTTTTCCGTGGCGATGCGAAAGATTGAGTTCCAAAACTATTTAAAGGAGTCCCTAGGATGTTCCAAAACTATTCAAACTCCTCGTTATTTTCATTTCTCTCAATTTTTCTCTTATTACATGTGCTTATACATTGAGGACAATGTAGATTTTAGGTTGGGAGAAAGTTTCCTTTGGAAATTCTTTAATTTGTGATTTGTGATAAATTGTAAAATTATTGAGCTATAAAGTTTTTCAATTTTTTTTTTTGAAATTTTCTGTGAATTTAGGTGATTTTGAAGATAATCCAAATATTATAATGATAAGATAATTAATGTTAAGGATTTTTTAATTATAAATTTTAGTTATTTACTAGATTTGTAAAGATAAGTTTGAGTTATTAAGTCTTAATTTGAAGTTTTTAAACATTGATTTAGTCATGATTTCACATATCACATCGAGCTTACACATCAAAATTTAAGTTTGATATTTAATTGTTAACTTGATGATTATTAAGAATAATAGAAACCAAACCCGGGGAATTTGTCCATCATATTCAATAAAAAGAATTGGAAAAAAAGAAAAAAAAAAGAAAGAAAGAAAGAAGTAATACCCGGCTAAAAAAATAGTTATCGTTGAAAAGGGCTACCTATTAAAGTTCATTAAGGACTGTTGAAAAGAAGAAAAAAGTGAAAATAATGTGAAAGTCATCAATGAAAAAAATCAATAGTTGGAAGAACAGAGTGTTGAACTATAAGAAAAGTTATGATTTAAGTTATGGTTATTTTGAACTCTTTTGATTACCAATGTCATCATGAAAGTAGATAACTAAACCTTTGGTTGTGTCAAGTTTTATACTTCAATATACACTCATGGAACTCAATGTTTAAAATTGTTCTGATTATAGGATTAATGTTTGGAACATGATTGGGGGATTTAGAAAGTGCTAAGTTTTAGGATAAGATAGTACTCAACATTAATATATTTTATATTTCTATAATCTAAATTAATTTTAGAACCACTTGAACTTATGGAAATCATTCTTTTATTTTCAAAATATCTTTCTTACGTTTTGCTTAGGACTAGAAAAATGATGGTTGGGGTGTGTGTTGAGACTTAAATATTACATATTTAACCCTTCAATTACATTAGTTTTCTTGGCATTTAAGTATTGATTTGATTTAATTATATACGTTTTTGTAATGCGAGGCGATTCAGAAGTCTAAGATGAATATGCACTTAAAAGGATGAATTTAGAGTTCAAAAGAAAATAAAGAAGAATTAAATCTATGGAGGACAATATTGAAGAATTCAAGTACCAAAGATCAAAAGAAACCAAGTTCGGAAGGAAATGAATCAAAGATTTGAAGTGAATAAACCAAGGAAAAGGAATCCTGAAAATTTGGGGCTAGAAGATGATATTTTGAAATTCTAAGGCTAGAAAAATAAAGTCCTGAAAAATTACAGAAACAGACCTTCGATGTCATCGAAGACAGGTTCAATGCCATTGAAGGAAACTTCAATCCCATCGAATCCTCTTCGATAGCATTGAGAAAATCATAATTTTTTTCAAGTTGATTGTTAGACATATTCTGCATCATTCGATGCCATCGAAAGTACCATCGAAGGTGTGCGCGACTGTGTAAATTTAAAGTCAGTTTGCAAACTTTTCTGAGTTAGTTTGAAAGATTAACTTCCAAAACTATTTAAAGGAGTCCCTAGGATGTTCTAAATCATCTTCTAGGGTTTGGAAGGGGAGAGAAGGCTTAGGTAGAGGGCCAATAACGTTCTTCCACTTCGATTTCTTCACGGGTTCTAATAGATATTTTAGTTTTTCTTTTGTTTTGGAGTTAACTATAACTACCTAATCTCTTAGCTAAGACTAAGAGATGAAGTTGTAGTTTTTATTAATGTTTAGTTTACATTAATTCAAGTTATTTTATTTGAATCTTGAACAATTCGTTGGTATTCAGTTTGAATGAAGATTTAGTCATAGTTTATATTGATCTATTGTTGACTCTGGGCACATTATATGCATAGGAAAGCTAAGAATAGTTTCTTATCTCTTTTGCAATGGATCGATCTGTAAAATTCGTTAATTTATAATTGACTCTGGGCATGGTAGATGATTTGAATTTTCTGTGATCAATACTTTGGTGCATGATGTGGGAACTAATTCAATTAAAGTTCAAATCTGATTTGATACATGAATGATGGTTTAACAGAATTATCTATCGATTGGATATGATAAGACTTCGATCTCAATTGAGTTATCTATTGAACTAATAAATTAAATATTGAGATTGTAATGAGTGGATTCCTGGATTCATAGTCTTTTATTAATTTGTTTTAAAACTCTTCCCTAAATCACTGGATTAAAAATCCAAACAAACGATTAGAGTTAGATTAGTTCTACGATATGCTCCCTATTCCCTGTGGATTTGACCTTGGTCTTACAGAGTTATTAATACTTCGCAGGCACTACTAAAAAATTGAGCAAAGGCTACGGACTTTGAAAGTTTTTGGCTACGAATTTAATCAATAGTAATTATGCTATAGATCTAATCCGTGCCTAAAACCTAATTGATCCATACCTAAAGCCTACCTCCTCATCATAGCTGTATTAGCTATTGATGGTGCTTAAGGGGCTCCATGGGGGCCCATTGAAATATATGTGTTTGATCTAAGCCGTCTATAAATTCTGATATATAATTTTAGTGGATTAGGCCAAAAATTATGTAGATTAAAGGTCTAAGTGGACCACACAATAAGAAATCATAAAAATTAAATTTCTATTGTTAATATATTGTGTGGTCTTCTTACAACTTCGATCTGACTCATTTTTTGCATTAACCCTTAAAATAATATTTTAAAATTAATGGGCGAAGTGGATAAATAACATACATCATGGTGGGCCCCACGGTCCTAATGGGTCGTCCGTCACGTGCCCCTCCCCAAATGAAAATTCATTCCGCCATTTTCTCCCACCCGCATACCTCCCAAAATCAAGGTTTTTGCATCTGCCCATTTCTGCCCCTCTCCATCTCCTAGGCTCCCTCACCCTCTCTCTCTCTCTCTCTCTCTCTCTCTCTCTCTCTCTCACACACACACACACACACACACACTCAGCCTCTCCCTCGCCATCTCTCAATCTCCCGCTCTCCCTCACCATCTCCCCGTCTCTCACATTCCCCTCTCTCTGTTTCCCAACCTCTCTCTCTCTCTCTCTCTCTCTCTCTCTCTCTCTCTCTCCACCCAGGATTCCTTTCTCTCTATGTGTATGTTAGATCTAAAGAAGGGAGGGAGTCAGATATGCCAGCATTTGGGTTCCAAAATCACAGCCACCGGAGTTCGATTCGTCACCGCTGACTCAAATCAAAGTAAGATTTAGGGGCCGCACACCTCTAATGATAGTCACCACTCATCTATTAAACCTTCTTCTTCCTCCCATCTATGGTTTGAAAACCCCCCTTTATTTTATTATTTATTTATTTATTTATTATTATTATTATTATTATGGTTGGGAACTCTAAGAGTTTGTTGTTGCCATTAATGGCTGCCGTAAGCTCAACAACGATGATGATTGCTAGTATGATATGGAAACAGGGGTGTCTCTTTTTCGGCATGGACAACCAGATTCCATGGCTGTGATTTTTCGATAGTGTATGGCCATTGAAAAATCCTTAAATCAGTAATGGGTTTAAAATCCTTCAATCGGTAATGGGTTTAAAATCCTATCAAGCCTTCCACTAGTACACGTGAAATGATATGGAAACTAGCAGAAGAGGGAATGAATGTAGCACGACTAAACACGTCCCATTGGGATCCTTTAGAAAAGAAAAAGAAAAAGAAAAAGAAAGAATGCAAAAAAGACAATGGTGTCTCATTTGCTGACCATATTGGGCAGAGTTAAAGGCCTCTTTCATGGATGAATGTTGTTCCCATTGAAATTCATTTGTTTTCCCTTCCTCCTTTGTCAACAGTTTAATCACTTCTTCCCCACCTTCTTTGCTATATAAGTTGTTTCTGATAGAGTCCCATTACATTTTGCAGATTTATGCAATGTCTATTACAATTCGTATTGTGGTAAGTAATCTGATAGAAATATATCAAGCTTAATCATGTAAATGTCATATGGATATACTTGCAGGCTGCAGTTAGTACTACCAAGCCTACTCCTGAGGTTGCTTTTTTATATGAGTTGAGCATGTTGTGATTCATTTTTGAAACCATCTAACTTAATATGCTTGAATTCATTTAAACAAGTGTTGGGTGGTCTTATTTCCCTTATATATGCACCTTTTTTTGGCATTGCAGTTTCTCTTTTCATGATGTTCATGTCAATATTCTCCACTTGACTTTTATGTAGGATAAGAGCCCAATTTGTGAGCCAAAGCGCGAGAAGCAACTCAAAAGCCTTGGTATGGTTTTTCAAAGGAATCGGCTTCCTTAATGCTATTAGCTAATATATTACTTGTTCTGACTTTAACACTGTCCCATGCGTACTCAAACAGAAAGAGCCATTAAGTATGGAGCATGGGTACGAAGCTGTATGATCATTATATGAGTGAACCTGCAGTTAAGATCATTGATTGCTATTGGCTTCCATTTTCATTGTTGACTAGTAGCATCTATTATAATCATCTAACATGATGAGTTCCCTTCATTGGACTTCCGTCGATCATTTTATAAATATTTTATAACTTTTCATATAGTAATTGTAATACAGTTTTGTAGAGAGTTTTGTGCATTAGGATGCATTCATCGACAAGAATATCATGTTCTGTAGCCCTCCCAATAAAAACATATTTTGTATTTAAAATCTTTTAAAAAAATTTCAAAGTATGTAAGGATTCCATTTTTTGTGAAAATTTTCTCAATATGCATCTAGGATTGGATATTTGTGGAGACATGAAGATGTAGTTATGGTCTTTGGTGTTGGTCATTGACTTTGAATTTGGTGGTTAGGATAGGCTGAGTAAAGCAACTTTTTGTTAGTGGCCAAACAATGGAGGCCCAAGGGATGGTGTTACAGATCATCATACAAATGTGTTGTGTGTATGGTAGATGATATGGAGACACAAAAAGAAAATGTCATGACTCTGGAGGCAGTACTGGATGAAGTACCTATAAACAACTACATTATACACTCTAACTCCCTTGTCTTCTTGAGGCATCACAAGAATCTTATAATTTTGGTTGTTTCTTATACCCATCTAACAGATTGGATTTGTAACAACTACCACATTTATCAAAATCTATCCTTTGAAGCTTATTTCGTCTTTCTTTTCTGATGGATGAAAAATCTACAAGTCCCTGAGGTCATGGTACATGTGGCCCTGATGGATGAAACATATCTATCACACTTACAGTTTATATCTCAATATTTACTCTTGGGTGGGTAGCCTACGTTTCATTTTACATACATTATGAAGTTCCAATCAAAGTGTTGTATTAGCAGATAGTGCTTTCTTTATTATTATTATTATTAATTTTTTATAAATTTATATCTGTGTTCCTAATTTGTGTTCTTAATTTATATCTTTGTGATTCCGCAATTGTTCGCTTATGCGGTGAACTTCCCATTACTCAACTGGCTTTTGGACTGAGTTGTCCTGTAGAATTGGAATGTACTAGATTTGGACATCAACTCAGTTGACTTGCCCTTGATTAATTGTATATAGACACTTTAATCACTTATTAATAATATAAATATTATTAGACTATTTATTAGATATCGAGATGAGTCAAGTAAAGACTTGTCGGAGTCTTCAAGTCGACTCACCCTGGCTGGACATTGAGTCGAGTCCATACTTTGAGCTTTTGAACTATGATCTGGATCCAACCCATTGGGAGACTCGTTTTACAATATCTGTGTTAATATCTTTTTGCTAAGACATTGTCAGTTTGGTTACAGCTTGGAGTTCTAGTACTATACTACAGTGATCCTTTTAGTGGGTTCATTGAAAAATAAGCCAGAAATAGTTGTTGATGTCGTCTCTATCTGGTGAGTTACTCATACATTTCCAACCCATTCACATTCGATGTGATTTTTTTAGTGGTTCTTGAATTCTTCCAGACCCAAATTCACCTTTCTAATCCTTTTTTTATCTTTTGTAGTATGAACTTGGAGCTGTGGACACTGATGGTTGCAATCGGTTTCAATGCGGCTGTCAGGTTGGTGATCTCTCTCTTTGATTGTGGTCTGGGTCATTTGCAATGATTAATCTATTGTTTGCATACACCCCAATCACAATTGGATTGGATATCCTTGGCGATTTTTAAATGAGCATCCCAAGAAAGGGCTATTGATTTTCCAATTTCTGGATTGACATTCAAAAGAGTTGTGTTTCCACTTTCGAATGACGAGCTTCCTCAAAAGGCAAGAACACCCAAACACTTTATTCTTATCCAATTTCAATTTCCTTGTAGCGTACGTGTCTTGAATGAACTAGGGGCTGGCTGTCCAAAAGCAGCACAGTTTCAGTAGTGGTGGCTGTTTATATGTTGGCATTGTTTAGAATTCTCTTCACAGCTGCAGTTCTCATCACCAGGAGCCACTTCCAAAAGTTGTTCACTACTAAACCAGAGGTCATAAGAGAAACAATTGTAACGCCCCGAATTTTGAGGGTTGAGCAAAGGCTCAACTCTCGAGATCCGTCGCATCACTTATGTAACATAGATAATGATGATTAAATGTTGTTCGTATTAGCACAATAAACATGAATGGAATTATACTAAATCAGCATATCATACTCCAAAGATAATTGAATTAAGCAAGCGGAAGATTGTGATAGATAAATAAGGTATATAAGTGGTTGTAAACCCCTAGAGTATGATCATGTCACTAGGCTGAATATATACATGTTTGTTCCAAAATATATAAAATGACAAAGTGTAATGTCCAACTAATTCGTATCCCTTTAATCCCGTTGATCAATACATGGTCTACATAGACCTGCCTGATAGCTACATATAGGAGAATTCCTCCTCATCGTCATAAAAGTCAAGCTCCGCTTCGTAAGCATCGCCATCGCCTGTAGCTAAAACAGAGTCTGGTTAGTGTTTTAAAACACCATCCTAGAGTGGGAGTGAGTGATCAACTCAGTAGTACTATTAGGCAAAGGTTAACATGTTATCAATTCAATCAAGCAGTAATGATAAAGCAGTACAACACTCATGTCCTAAGTACTCTTGTTAATGTAGGAATGTTATGCTATAATGATGCATGCCCTTGCCTGCACTCCCTTAGCGACACCATCTCACGGTCACACAAGCTATTCCCACTATGCTCTTCCACGCCAAAGGCACATGCAATGCGGTGTATGGTCGTGTTAGCCGAGTTCTTGATTTGGCTTATTCATACAACTGATTCGGGAAGCTAAGGTACCTCCCTTTATATCATTTACCCAAATAATGATCCATCTAGGGTCGTCAATCCTGGTTAATCACATACGATAGGCAAGTTATAGGGCAACATGACCCCTGATTTGAAAAGCAGTGGATAGGCAAGTTCAGGTCGTTACGGGAGGCTCGTCACCTCAGCGTAGGCCTAGTTTATACTCGAGGTCACTAAGGGAAGGCTCCTCACCTTAGCGTAGGCTAACATACAGTGTCCCATACCACCGTATTCGGCTCACGAGTTTGGGTTACTCACTGGTCACTACGGGGAAGCTCGTCACCCCAGCGTAGGCCGACAGCTCGATCACGATGTCCGATACCACCATGCCCAGCTCATAAGTCTTAGCGGATCATGGTACCAAGGTTGAAATGGGCTTTTCATTGGTAAGTGGTACCTTAGATTCAAGCAGTAGTGTCCATACATGGTAAACATACATTATGCCAATTGGGTTACTTAACAAGTTTGATTGGTACGAGCGCACGTTAAATTAATCGACATGAAGCGCATATGCACTCCTCGTGGCCTAACTACTGTCGATAATCACCATACGACTCAGATTCATCGAACGTGTCCGTTGTGGCGAAACTAACTTGGCCACTTGATCAAAAACTATTACCGATTGCCTGGACTACGTATTAGTCCCAATCATGCTCAAACACAATAGGCATTCATATGTGATAGTTAAAACAGTATTTAACAATTAATTCAATTATAAATCTCATATGAGCATTTTAACACACATAGTGAGCATGTTATCATTCATATGTATTTCATCCATAAGTCACGTAGTAGTTAGGTAGGTTACATGAAGGAAGATATAACTATAGATAAGTTGATTGAGAATCCTATCTCAACACCCTTATTAAATAAAATACATGAAACAATTTCTTATTTAGGCATTTTATCAAACACTTAGACTACATAATACTACATACATGAACTAATCTAGTTATAGTGTATATTATGACAAATCCCTTTCATAAAGGAGTTATCACACATACAATGAACATATATTTTAGGTTAATAGGCATGGCTAGCATAAATCATAATTTCATATTCATTCGAACATTTAAACAAACACATGGTATGCATAATATATTCACATAATTCACACACATGTATAATCTATTGAATACATCATAACTAAGATAATATGGCAGCAATCAAGTCAGACATAAATCATTACTGGCATTGAAAGCCTTGAAAACTATAACCTAAACATTTATAGTCCACACCTTTCGTTGGTATGCTCGTTACGAACTCAGTTCGTACACCACGCCTTCGTCTACGGCACAACGACTACCTAAATATTGAAATAGGTTAGCTATTTCACCGGTTTCTCTATTTGGATTCCTAAGACAGATTAGGGTTAGGATTTCTTACCCAAAAAATATAGTTGGATTCGACGATGTAGCGACACGGGAGAGGTGATTCGATACGTGGAGTAGTGGGAGTGAATCCCAGCAACAATCCACAGATCTCTCACACTTCTCCTCTTTTCTTTCTTCTCACTCCTAGGGTTAAGAAAATTCGTATGGAATGAGAGAGGGGTGGGTTAAGGCTCTTATATAGGCCCAGAAGTGGTGTCAAAGGCCCAGGGCCATGGTATACTTAGGTTATAGCCAAAAGTTGTCTGTTTCGGGCCAATAGAGCTCATCTGAGGTCCATCGCTCGCATACAGTCTGGAGAAAGTTCCCTGACCATTGATCTAAGCTAGGTTAAGATTTCAGTCCGATCGGATAAGTGGATCGATCGTGGAGGACCTGTTTTAGTTCAACAGTCATTGTCTCTCGATCAAGGCCACAAGTATACCAATGGGTGTAGAGAGATTTTCCTGATCCAAGGGTGTAGTTGGGTCAGAATCTGACGGTCTAAAACCTTAAATTTGGCCTACAAGCGAACAGCCCAATTCACTTAAGTTTGTGTTTATTTCTAAAGATATTCGCGTTTCTCACACACTTCGCTCCAGGCTCAAGTTGTGCTTTTCTGGATACTATTTGGACTCGATTCCCGTGATGGTTGTCAAGCCCAGTAAGGTGGTTATAACCTTATAGTTTCGTAGTCATTAGACTTTCGACGCATGGTCCAGGTCCGATACGGGGTTTCAATGTGCTCCCGAGAGCAACTGAGTTTTGAGATTGATCCTAGGTTTCTAGGTAACGTTAGGTTGGCGATTCTATTAGTTTTGGGTCTTATGGTTCATATAGATAGTGGTTTAAGATAATTCCCTGATTAATTTAACTTAGTACTTAACTAATTTTCGTCTAATTTTTAAAGAATTTGATCCTTAGTGATTTTTGCCTGAGGTGATACTCGGGTCTTTGTACGGATTTTTCCGAGACGTTACAACAATCAAGCTCGGGTATCTTTTGGCGTCCACGATTTTTCTCAACAGCATTCAACTTGTTCTACATGGTATCTTTTTTTACATGGCTCTAGAACTCATTTCAGAAATAGAGCTCCAACAGATGGGATTAAGCATTTATGAATTGTATGATCTTCAACCCTTGATATGTTCGAAACATTTATCCATATCTATGTGCATTCTATTTATAATGCCCATATACACAAACAATTCTAGTACATACACATCACACCCTAACTCTCATGCATCTGAATGTTTGCAAGCATGCATATACCATGTAAACTCGACAATCCCCCTTGACTGACACAATGAATGATTTGGTTAATCTTTTGATATTGGAAAATTCAGGGGCTGAAAAAATTTCAACACGATTTGAGAGTCACGGGAGGAGAATAACATGAGATAGTGATGCAAATGGAGATGTGGCAACACCTCTTCTTCTTCTTGTTTGGGAAAGTTAACATATTTCTTTAACACTGTGAAGGTTAACAAAATACTTCTCATGATCTGCTTGCATGGAAAATGTGCTTAATGTTGATGCCCATATAAAACGCCAAAGTAATGTGTGTTTCAAAAGTGCTATGCATGTTGTTGTCAGGCCATTGACTGATGGTTAGGTACAACTCACATGAAACACCTATTATGATTTTCTTTTCAAGAAGATAAGGGTCATACCCCTACTTTGTTGATGCCTTTTCAACTTGGAAGTCATAGATGCACTTCTTACTCATTCTACTCTAACAATTTTTGTACCTGCCCCTCATAGTAGATTTGCACATGTATGCATTCATGTTTTTTTTTTTTTTTTTTAAATGCAAATGTACACATGCACAAACATGTCAGGCACAAGGTCATGGGAACATTTAAAGGTCCCAGGGCATCTTTCAATTGTAAAAGAAGTCTTGGTAAGTCCCAAAAAGTTCATGATTGGTGAGTCATGCTACAGGTGAGTTGCAGTGTTTCAATCTTAGCATTTTTAGTCTTGTGTACTTACCTAAAAAACTCTATCCTTCACTCCAAATGGAAGTGGTTTGAAATTCCAAGGAATGATTAAATCTTGTGCAGGATGTAATAGCATTAGCCTTTTAACAAAGAGTCCCTAATCTCTTATTTTTAAACAACTCTAGATGCTCAAATCCCCAAACTTCAAGTCTGAATTTTTAATGTCCCAACGCTTAAGTCAACAACAACAATCTAGCTCAGAATCCTAAGTTTGATTAGTTGATTCCTTTGCTGATGCATGAATACCCTGGCACATAAACCAAGTGTACTAATCTAGTTTGTAACTGGGGGCCTTGATTAGGTAACTTCTATTTTGATACATTGTAGAATTAGTTAAACAATCTCATCAATTCCATTATATTGGTAAATGATTTCTTAAATAGTGGAACTCTTATCTATTGGGTTTGAGGTGGTGTTCTCTTTAAGGTGTATATTGTTGGGGAAGCCATAAAGGTAGTGCGGTGGTTTTCCCTACCGGTTGTCAATAATGTTGGTGGTCTATTTCAGTTCCCAAGAGTTTCTTGTATATGAATATGCATCTTTATTTATTCTGGTTTTCTTTTTTGCTACTAGGAAAGTGCCTTTCCTTTCTCCTTTCTTCTCTGTTTTTTAGATTCTAAATAACTAGTCGGGCTAGAGTATGAAACACAAGTGAAGTATAGAGTCTTTACAATTTGAAAAGTCAAAATTTCTTTCCTGCCAACATTGTATTGCTACAACTGAGGTTTTGGCAAGATCAACAGCATGGGTTGGATTGCGGATAGATGTTATGAAATCCCTACGATGGTCCTTTAGAAATTTTAATGGTGATCCACTCGATTACTACTCTTTCTTGTTGTGCTTCTTTGAACTCTACCTACAGGTAGTATAATAATTAGAGAAAACTATACAACACAATACCCTCCAACCTCACTAAACTAGCCTTGAAATAAAATATCATCACAACACCAACTAAAAGCCAACTCAGCACACAACCCCAATTTAGATTGGTCCAACAATCCTAAGCTCAAATTCAGGGACACTTATTTGTTGAAATAAAAACATTGAATTTTTTTTTTCTTCAATCAATAAATGTCCACCAATCTAATAGTCAAATAATCAAATAAGTGTCTTATTATCATGATAACACTTTGTTAGAGTATCTAAGTTTTATCAAATATTTGTCTTTTGGAATTAAAATTTAATTCTAGAGCTACTTTAGAATTTTGGCAATGCGGAATTTAGCTGGAATTCAATTTTTGATTTTAAGTCATTTACAACTCTTCCTGAAAAGCAGCTTTTCAAATTATTAGAAATAGGATTCAAATTCCAAAGTGTCGAACATAACTTGACACATGAAATTCTCAAGAATCCAATTATTAGACTTGGATTCTTCAAATATCTATTTGCTAAACCACCCCTAAGTTTCTTTGAAGATGTCTCTAACCTCTCTTCCATCTCTCTTCACTCTTTGAAGTTTCAGGTGCTGCCAAAGAGGAAGAAGAGGAGGAAAAAAAATAAGGTATGTTTTTTCCTTTTTTCATTTTCAATCATCTGTCACATTCTCTTCACACAACATTTTTTTTGGTTTGAATGCCTTCACGTAATTTTATATGTCGTATAATAATATAAGTAAAAAGAAGACATGATGGGTGTATTTTTACACCAGTGGCAACAGTCAAGGTACCTTCTTAGATTAATCTGAACCATTTATGTTCTTACCACTACCATATAAGCTTATGGCATTTGTACACTCAAGAATAGTTGTTGTTGTAAGTAAAAGCTAATCTTTATGAAGTTACAACTGAGAAGAGGTTACTAATGACTTCAATATATTGTATTGTGAACATGACCTGATTTTACTATGATGGTCCTGTCAGGTTGTGGGTTTGAAAATGCAACAGTGATTGCAAAATTGGCACATCAACATGAAAAGATGGTTGTTATCAGTGTTGCATATGAAAGTAGCCTAAGTTTAGCATCATATGTTCACTTTGAATGCTATCTTGAGCTACAAAATATGGAGATCCGCAAGATGAAGAATAAGGAATAGCGCCCAACTATAGGCCATGGCCTTATGAAGAATGAGGGTGGAAGCATTTTTTGTTGTTCTTTTCTAATGTGAGCAGCTATTATTTGCTTTTGGTCATTCTTTTGAATTAGGTTTGTGTTGAGTCCTCTCTACCATGTGGAATTTGAGGATTTGATTTTTCAGGAGGCAAATGAAAATGTGTTGGTTAGCAAGATACTCTCTATGCTCACTTTCTTTTGATTGAATGAAGGACTGTAATTGATTCATTATTGAATGAATGATTGTAATTGAATGAATGAATGATTATGCAGGTGGTAATTGAATGAATGAATGAATGATTATGTAGCTGGTAATTGAATGAATGAATGATTAATTTTTTTTTAATGTAGGCAATAGTTACGGATATTAACCGTAGCTGGTAATCTGAGAACCGTAGTTGTTATAAAATTTGGCATATTGCTACGGATCCAACACTACTTTTAACTACCAATAATATCCATAGCTATAGGTGTTTTTGGCCACAGAAATATTTGCTACGGATTAGATCCGTAGTTATTTTAAGCTATGGCTACGGATTTAATCCGTAGCCATAGGTTTTAGACCTATTGGCTCGGCACCTACGACGACGGCTGTAAGACCCGTATTCTCGCCTGTACTGTTCCGTAAATTTTCACGGTCCTCCCAGTCGAATTTCAACGACCCGCAGGTAGCATTTGCACACGCTCTTGAGTCACATCCTATAAACCCGAACTGACTCAAGCTGAGACCTATGTCATTGCGACCGTGCCGTTGCTGCGGTTCCGACGACGCGTCTCGTGCGTCAATGCGACGCTCAGATTATGAGATCCGGCCCGTGCATTATCTCAGCCTTTGATCGCTTGATCGCGGGACCTACCTATCCCTTTGGTTGTACTTTCCTAGAAACATAATTACTATGATGTCACCCTAGGGGTGACATCACCCTACCCTACCTTAGCCATAACTCATAAATAACCACCCATTCCCTTTTCCCCATAAGTCAACTCATTAATTACCTATAAACCATCACCTCTCTCTCTCTCTCCTATCTCTCTCTCCCTCCCTCTTTCTTCCTCACTCTCCATTGCAAAAGCCATGGACGTCCAACCATCCCAAAAATCCAACCACCATCTACCTTAGATCCCCACCAATCCAACCTCTAGATTGTCATCTTCACCGTTGAAAGAGCTTCATAGAAGCATTGGAGTATATGGGAAGAAGAAAAAGAGTAAAGTGGGTGATTCTCCTTCTCTCTCTCTCTCTCTCTCTCTCTCTCTCTCTTCTTCCTTTATTTTGTGGCCCACTCAATAAGATGTGATGTGTATTTGTCCATCAAATGGACCCCAATGGTCGTCCAAGCTATGTGGGCCCTATCTTGTGGGTGATGGAAAATCACAAATATCAAGTTGATCCTGTCAGGTGGGCCACGTCAACGTGGGACCCACCTTAAAGAATTTTCATATTCACTTCGTCCGTCCAGCGTCATCCAAGGACGCTGGACGTGCTTCACACAGCGTCAAAAAAAAGAAGAAGAGATTTTAAGGCTTTTGGGAAGGGTTGCCTATGCAGGCCCCACCTTGATGTATCGGTCTAATCCACACCGTCAACCCCACTTCCCAGATCATTTTAGGCGTTGAACCAGAAAATGGAGTCAATCCGATAATCGAGCAGGCCATACCATGGGGAATAGTGAGGTTAACTGTTAAAACTCGCCTTGATGCTTTTATCCACCACAACACGCTGCATATTAGACTCGATGAGTCTGTCTCGAGCTATGAAATTCAATGGCTGGATTGGATTTATCTTAGGTGGGCCCCACCTACTAAAAACCGTAGAAAAAAAAAAAAACATTTCATGCAGCAGCAGCGCTGCTGCCCTCACGACTCCAGCTGTGGGCCCCACCGTGATGCGTGTCGACCATCAACACTGTGCATTTGATGGGTCCCTACAAAATATATGTCCATTCCAAAAATCAGCCTTATAAGAGACTTAGGCGGGACACACCATCTAAAATCATATGAAAACATGCCTAAACATATAAAATCATTTGGTGGGGCCTACCTGAGTTTTGGATGTGATTGAAACTTGGTTTAGACCTCTAATTTTATGGGACACATATAATGGACGGGGTAGATCTGATTAATATGGGTCCCACCTAGGAAAAAAAATAAAATATATATATATATATATAAAATAAAAAATATATACATGTATACCTTGACGTCCAGACTCCTGGACGTCCAACGTTAAACAGGGAGGCCCCCTTAGCCCCAATTGTGGACCCTACCATGATGTATGTTCTACATCCATGCCATTCATTTAATAGGTCCCCTTTTATGATGCGTTGATTCCAAAAATAAGTCGTAAAAAGTTCTCAGATGGCCCACACCATCACCTTTCATGCGGTGGTATGCCAAGCCACATGGAATCAACTGCTGGGATCCACATGCAGCTTGGATCCACCTGAAACTCGGTTTGGACCCTTAAATTGGTGGGACACACGCAATGAATGGGTTGGATTTGTGAACTACATCACGGTGGACCCCAGGACCACATACCCGTACCAAAAGTTTGGTGGACAAATAAACATTACAGTGGCTCAGTCCACGTGACCTGACCTTATAAACAGGTTGTATGGCAAGTAAATATTGCAGTGGGCCCCTGGCCCATGTAACTTTATCAACAGATTGGATGCAAGTAAATATTGCAGTGGGTTACATGATCGTGTGACCCCATCAACAGGTTGGAAGAAAAATAAATATTGTAGTGGGCCCCAGGTCTATAAGACCTTATCAACAGGTTGGATGCAAATAGATATTATAGTGGCCCAGGTTGGATGATAAATAAATATTACAGTGGGCCTTAGGCCCATATGACCCTATGACTAGTTTGGATGGAAGATAAACATCATGTTGGCCCCGTTTGGATGGACAATATGTTGGGCCCTAAGTTGGGTGGAAAATAAACATTTTGGTGGGTCTTACTTAAGACCTATTTACGTATGTGTTGTGTCCACAATTGTGGACGTCCATCATGGAACATGTAACTTATCTATACCTTCCATCTTTATGGGACCCACTATGATGCATGTGTTTCATCCAACCGTCCAACCATTTTTGGAAAATGATCCTTTTTTTAAGGTTTGGGATGAAAATAAGTCAGATTTACTTATCAAGTGGACCATAGTGCACGGTGAGGATTGAACGGCTATCTTTGAAATCTTGAGACCCTATGATTAGATTAGATGGGAAATAAATGTTATGGCGGACCTTGAAAATTTTAGTAGTGGAAATCATTATCACCACTTATATTTGAGTGTGGCCCATTTGACATACATGGGGCCCATTGGTGTGGCCAATTTGATGTATGTATGACCATGTTATGAGGCCTACTTTGATGTATGTTGTGGCCCATTTGTCAGGCCCACTTTGATGTATTTTTATCCACGCCATCCAGGGCAGGCACCCCATTATGATATATATCAGGGCCCATGGGTCGAGGCCCATTAGTGCTGCCTATTTGATACAACTCACTTGATGTGTACGAGGCTCATTAGTGCGGCCCATTGATGCAAGGCCTATTATGACATGTATTGGGCCCATGACACGTGACCCATTTGATGTGTATAAGACCCATGGGTAGGGCCCACATATTATGTATTTGAAGCCCATGAGCAGAGCCCACCTGAGGTTTATATATGGGCCCCATTAATGTGGCCCACTTGTATTTGAGGCCCACGGGTTGCGGCCCATGGGTCGCGGCCCATTGTGATATATACTCGGCCCATACGTCGTAGCCCATTGAGATGTGTTTCCGACCCATTTAGTGAGGCCATTGTGAAATATTCCTACTCTTGTGATGAGGCCCATCAAGATGTATTTCTGGCTCATTGATGCGGCCCACTTGTTGAATTGACGCCCATTGATGCGGCCCAATGATGCGACCCACCGTGATGTGCATATTAGGCTAATGGTGCGGCCCAATGTATCGACCCACAGTAATGCGTAGGCCCACGTGCTGCGTGTGTAAGGCCCACCTGTGATGACTGTTTGAGGCCCACTTGTTGGATATTTGGGCCCACCTTATGTTTGACTCTATGTGGACCACTCCTTGGGAGCAATGTTGGTTAAATGTCCACATTGCTGGGCAATGATAGTTAGATGTCCACATTGTGACCCTTCCTTAGGCCTTATCAGGCCCATTCTCATCATTCTCTTAGTGGGTTAACCCAAATAAGTGGGCCTCATTTACCACGGACGGATGGCTCCATGCTACCAGACTTGATATAACCACGGCCGAGGGCTGATCTCTATATTATGGTTGATCAGATGTTCATTTATGGACCCAGTCTTGTCTATGTGACTGGTCGTCGGTGTTGATTATCGATGCTGATTGTCGGTGCTAATTATCGATGTAGATTATCGGTGTCGATTTGTCGAGGCCGATTGTCGAGACCTATATGATGTATATGTGACCCGTAGTTGAGGGCCATTGTGATATATATTAAGCCTATGATGCATGGTCCATTTGATGTATTCAAGACCCATGTGTAGGGCCCACATGTCTTGTATTTGAGGCCCATGGGCAAGGCCCATTGTGATGTATTCATGGCCCATGAGCAAGGCCCATTGTGATATGTATTAGGCCCATGAGTAGGGTTCACCTGTTGTGTATATGTGGCCCTTGAGTAAGACCCATTGTGTTGTATATTAGGCCCTTGTGTGAGGCCGTGGGCCCATTATATGTTTGACTCTATGTAGGCCATTCCTTGGAGGTAATGTTGGTTAAATGTCCACATGGTCGAGGTCGATTATCGATGTTGGTTGTGGATACCGGTTATGAGTATGTGACAGCATAACATCATGATACATGCCCATACGCATCATCTGCATGTTTGTTATGAGAGGTGGTTGATCATTGCATATGTCATTAAGCATGTTGTTATGAGACTCCCTGATGGGTGGAGGTTATCTCACATGAGCACGCTGTATGTGCAGGACTAATACATGACTGGATTGTATGACTCATGCATCTCGCATTATGATTACTATATGCCCTAGCAACATCAGGGCCGTAGCCTCCATAGGCATATCATGGATGACCAAATAGGACACCAGAAATGTTTAGTTCTAGCATACGGGCGCCATAGATGTCCCTAGGTGAAAATCCCTAAACCTCCGTGGCCAGGAGATGCCCCAACGTCGAGACCGAGTGGATACATGAGCGCCCGAGTACCGAATACCAGGAGGCCGCGTCTCCCACTGTGTCGTGGTCGGTTGGGAGGGGGTATGGCCTTACTCGCCCGAGGGTAGGGGGCAATGCTAGGCTGAGTTTGACCAGCTCGTGAATGGGTCCGCTATCGACGTGCCGGATAGGTATTGGCGGACTATTGGCAAGGCGGATAGTGAGGTTTCTTATGCTCACTTGCACTGTGCGGCTGGGAGAGCGGCAGTGCCATTTGGAGTGTACTAAACCCCGGTGATGATCCTAGAGATGAACTGTACTGATATGTGGATTTAGTGAGTAGGAGCTGCATATTCATTCATGCATTAATTCATTCACTATCCACTCAGGTTGGTGGTGCGCAACTATTTGTTACGAGTGCTTTCGCAATGGCCAGGATTTCGATTGGGGCGCGCGACTAACCTGAGATCAGGAGTTTACCACATTGAGTCTAACTATCCAAATTTAGGTATGGGACTGGTTTGGATAGAAGTCCCTTGTGATGGACCCCATAGCCTGCGATACTACGTACCATCATCCCGACTTCACACTCCAGCATGGTCATTCCATTCGCACCGCATATTGCATTACATCCGCAGCATACGACATCTTGGGTTACTGTGCTTCTGCATTTATATTGAATTGCATCCTCTGCATCTGATATTTGGCTCTCTACGACTCTTCATTTGCATACTGATTTGTATTGTGTATTTTAATATTGTATGATTTATGCACTTATCAATATTTTCGCTTACCTGTTAGTGTGTGATTTATGACTTTGTCAGTATTTCTGCTTACTCTGATAATTCATGATCTTGTTCGTATATCTGTTTATTCTGATATTGTACGATTTATGGAGCACCAGTATTTCCGGTCTTGTATGATGATGGCACTGTATTGAATACTTGGCACTTATCTTGTACACAAACTTACACCACCCTCTAAGCTTTCTATAAGCTTATGCATGATAGATGCGTGCAGGAGATGTTAGGTTGCAGCATTGTTGAGTTTGGAGCGTGCAGCGGTCTTCTGGAGCTTGATTTTCGATTTATGTATTTTCCTTTCAGCATTGTACTCAAATGATTATATTAGTGGATATGCGATGATGATGTTGCCTTTGTGATTTGGGTATGCTTGTGGTTATGCTTATTATGAGTTAAATGTATATACAAAAAAAAAAAAAACCTCCTTGTAGCATCCCAGGAACGGAATCTGGCGTATGCACGCGAGGAGCCGAGAATGGGGTACTACGGAGGCTGTCAGCACCGAATTCGGTGATCAGAAAATTTGTGAGTCCGGTTTTCGAGTTTGGGGCGTGACAACGGCCATGCTACAGATTTAATCTGTATCCATAGGTCAATGACTACGGATTAAGTCCGTATCCTTTGCCCAATTTTCTGGTAGTGAGGCTTGCATTTGGGGTTCGTGAACAGTGATAGTTGTTGAAGCATTACGACTACCATTCGACTCATGATTCCGAGAAAGTACTGCACCGATAAGTATACTTTGTAATCATGTCCCACCGGATGTACCAAAAATTATTGGTGCTCTTTCTCTGGTTTATTTTCTGTCACATGTGTGAATGCGCAAGTGTGCTAGAATCGATAAAGCGACTCGATCCAAACCGAATCAACTTTGGATCCCAAGCACCGAAATAAGTAGATACACCTAATATGAATGTATATGACCAGAATCTGAGAAGATCGGGCGCTTACTCAGCCATTTACAGAAATTTTTAATGATCAAGCGATAGTTGGAGGGTGGGTTTCTTCTTCCGAATATAAGTTGCTTTGTGTCTTTCGTAAAATTAAATAAATAAATTTAGAAAAAAACACAAAAAATGACTTTTTCAAAATACCAGTGCAATCAAACAAAGGAAAAACTCACAACCGGTCACTAGGAGTGACCATAAGAATGTGTCACTTAAAGAACGACTTAATATTGGATAAAAGACAAATCCAGAATATGAGCGTAAATTCGAATTACAACTAAAAACCAAGAATTATCGCTACTCCTAAGATAGGTAAGATAAAGTAAATTGATAAATTGAATTAGATTGGATTAGATTGGTATTTGATTCAAGGGCTTGCTTTGTATATTTTTTCTCTTATTTATAAATTTGTGTTACGTATTTTATTCTTCTAAATATTTTTACCATCACTTTAGTGATTACGGTTGTCGAAAAGTCTCTCTCAGTTTTTCTTTTTGTCATAGTTTTCTTTTACTAGTGTTCCTATCCCGTAGACGGCACTTTGTTTCCTCCTATTACCGTTCATTATTCTCATATGTATTTTCTCTCTAGAGTATGTTATAACTACACCACGTCCTCCTCTGTGATGTGTAGCGCCAAATTAATGACGGCTATAATTCCATACTAAATTTCGTATAAAATTTATTCAGACAACTCATATTTAATGTCGGGTGTCATTTTCTTTTCAGCCCGGCTTCCATCGGTTAAAAATAGGTACAACAGCAGGCTAGTTTTTATTAACTGATTTTTTATTTTTTATTCCAAAAGAGGTGTATGTTGCGAATGACTCTGGTCTGATGAGATTGCTGAGGTGGAGGGTTCATCTTGTCGTCGGGGACCACATCTTCTCGTCAGGGAACCGACCTTGGTGTCGTCTTTCGATGGGTGCATTAAAGAGATTTTTATGCGAAGAACATCAGGGTTCACATTCGTGCAGAAGCGAGTAAGTGGACTGATGCCTCAGTTACTTGCATGTAGGGCCTATGGTTCTTGGATCTGGACCGTTGATCTAAAGGAATCCGAAGTGGATTGTTGAAGCGTGCAACATTTCTATGTTTAAGCAGTTCCTACGCTTGGATCAATGGTCTAGAAACGAATTGGCTAGTGAAAAGCGCAGGAAATGCTCTAAAATAACATTCTCAAGTCAGTAACGGGTAAATGCATCCAATCCGGAAATTTTCTGCGGAATCTTTATCTACGTCGTGTCCAAATCATGTCAACGGTATCGATCAATGATCGGGGATCAGGCTTGAACAAATGGTTACATTGTCAAGAAACTTTCGAGGGTGGTGATCAATAAGATGCAGAGGCGGAGGACGTGTCATGATCTATGATCTGCTTCATTCATAACGTGGGGTACCCTATGAACATACATTCGGCTAAAAAAGAGTCGGACATGTGGCTCACCGTTTGAGATTGTTACTCTGATTTTACGCTACGGTCTGTTTATAATGTGGCCTACCTAATGAATGGGTCAGATCTTTGACACATGGGGCGTCTGACCATTCTTGCACATGTGCTCCGCCCGGCACATGAGGGGCCCTCGTGGAACTACGAGCCTGCTTGAAAACGCAAAAGCATACCTGTTAGGATTGAGAGGGTATGTCGGTGCTGGGTAGCATTTATCTTTCCGTCCACGCAATGACGTTTTCAATCAAGTGCATAGAGCAATAAGAAGAACAAGGCGACTTATTGCGCGCATATGCATGAACCTTGACCACGTACGGTTGCACACGTATGAATATCAATCTGAACCGTTTATATCTGAAGGCCTAATGTGGTTTCATCAAAGCAATCACAATTTTCTAAATTTTCAATCATTGACCACGAAATGGAAAGTTAGAATGAAGAATGACAGTAGTACATTTTTTAAGACACAAATGTCCATCAGTGAGAGGTTTATGTTGACTGATTTGTGGGTTATATCCACACCGATCTAACTATTTCGCTAGATCAATTTTAAGCATGGGTTCAAAAATAAGGCGGACCTAATGCTGATGTGCGCTATTCATGGAAAGCAGTAGAATCTGACCGCTTATCATTGGAAACATCTAATAAATGTTTTGGATCATGATGATCCTTGTGTTTGTCTTCATCCAGGTCCGCATGACCTGGTGAGCAGGCTGATGGCAAATAAATATTATAGTGGCCTTCAAAATGTTTTAAAGCTGGGCATCAGTGTCCTTGCTGCTTTCTACGGTGTGGTCCACCCAAGCTTTGGATCTACTTCGTATTTTAGCTCACGGTCTAAGATAATCTTGCAAAATAATGGACAGGTTTCATATAACACATATATCATGATGGGCCACGGAACTAAGTGACATCAACACACCACTGATGATGGAAGCGTGTGGCGCAACACACAATGCTTCCTTTCCATTTCAGTGGGTAATTGATATTTATTGATTTGATTGATTTTCATGAATGACATGTGAGTACGGTCACTGATCCATGGAAGCCGATTGGCTGGTGTACCACACACCACCGACCTGCTGGTGTGGGTAGGTGATGCGGGAGGAGGAGGATTGGCTGAGTACCTCATACCAGCTATGTAACTTTATGTTGACGTCAGCAAGCTCCCGCGGGTT